>NC_088200.1:30204669-30835150 GCF_028769735.1 Zonotrichia leucophrys gambelii | reverse complement strand
CACCATTTTTTGGCCAGTGTTCTCACTGGCTTCTGTCAGTCTATCTCTGTAGTGATTTGTTGTCTTTCCTTAGGAAATAAATAAATTTGCAGTCGTGCTTAATGACTATAACTAGCAGTTGCTAACAATAACAGGGAGGGTGTTCAGCTGGAAAATATAAATTTTCCTAGTGTAGCCAACAGAGCAGTTTAGATGTATGGCAGGAGATTGTTCTGAGCAAAGTAGTTTTCCTCCCACCTTATACTGCCAGAAACGTTACGTGTCATCAGGAGCTAGCTTCCCGTGTTGATCTCCTGAAGACTATTAGATTTTAGGAAGATTTTGTCTTAGCATTATATTTTTCTTTTGGAAAGGCTGTACAATATTCAAAGTAACTTTTTGTTAAGGGCATAGCAGACCTTTTATATAGAAATTCTAATACTGGATGCCAAAAAATATCATCTATTTATGGCTTAGAATCCTAAAGATGAGAGATTTCATAGCTGGAAGAGAGCTCATAGCAGAATCAGCTGTACCTGTTGCAGATATTTTCTTTCTTGCTTGCTTTCTTGCTTTCTCTTGCTTTCTCTTCTTCTTTCTCTCTGTCTCTCTACCTTTCTCTCTCTATTTTCTCTCCCCCTGTCTCTCTCTTTCTCTCTCTTTCATTCCCTCCTCTCCATCCCTCTCCCCATTTTTGGTGGTCTAATCTGGTAGTTCCTTTCTTCTACATCCTTCCTATTTTTAACCCATACCTTTCCTTTCATTATGTAACGTGTCCAAAACTGTTTCAAACCTTTAGCTCTGTGCTGGATGTGCATGAAGCAGAGGCCTGTTCAGATATTTTACGCAAGGTATGGCTCATATACTTATCCTAGTTTGATGATTGATTTTTTTTCCCAACAGCATGAAAGTAGTCTATCATAAATGGTTTTTAATGCACAGTAATCTGAAATGCTCTTTAATAAAACTGCTACCTAATGCTGAAGTTCTGCAGTTTCTACCAGCTGTGTTCTTGCAAATCCCCAAACAGATATCGAGTACTTTGAGCTTGTGAAACATGAAAAATGCCTATAATCAAAACAGCTTTATTTACATCAAGTAACATGTAGTATAGGGTCTGTAGGAAGCCCTATTAGATTGCTAAAATTTTGATGCAACATTTAGTAGTCTATAAACCTCTAGAAGAAAAGATTGGAACTTGATAGTCCTATTGAAATAACAGGCAAACATTGATGCTATAGCAGTAGTAGAAGTGTTAGTGTAATAGAAGTGCAGGGTAGTATAAAAATAAAATATTGCTTTTGGTTGGGTTTTTTTAATTGAGAAATGCATGCTCAAAGGAAACAATCTAAGGGAGTATCTTGAAGTGCCTCTTTTCTTGGGGTGAAATATAAAGAAAATAATTAAATTTTTAATAATGAAATTCTTATGTCTATTTAATAATGTAGCAATATAGCATAATCCAATGAATGGAAACAACTAACTAGTCCTTACATGGATCACTGTCAGAAGCAAAATTATATCAGCAACATTTCAACTGTAAAAGTTCTCTATACACTTGTCCAGAATGAACATTAAATCTTTTTAGACCTATTTAACTTTTAATGAGAGTAAGTGTGGTTGAAAAATTAATGACTAGATCAAGGAAGAAGAAAATTATCAGATATGGCAAATTTTTTTGTATTGTTTTAGAAAACCTTGGTGCCCATAATGCAAATTAAAATAGTTGTTTCTATCTAAATTTAAAGAACCTACCTTTTGTTAAATGTATAGCTGCCCTTAATAAGAGTAAGGAAACGTGATGTGTAATTTGAAACACAGGTCAGAGAAAAAAACTTAGTTTGAGATGATGGTAACAAAACTGAAAGAGCTAGGAAATTAAACTGATACAGAAAATTAGACAAATGAGCAGATTGAAACATGCGTGCATTTTCTGTCCTCAAAATATAGGATATTCAAAAAATTTTATGGATACATAAATTGGATATTAGCTGAAAAATTACACTTAAGTAGATGTAAATTTATTTCAAATTACAGAACTTAATGCAATGTATATAAAGCAAGAATATAAGTGACTAAGTTTAAGGTAATGCATTTTTACTGCATGCCAGATAGTGAAAAATAAATACTTCTGCTTCCATGACTACTTCCCCTTCCAAGAGCTATGTGTAATAAGCTAATTGAAATGCAAATTTCAGTAAACTTTGTTTCTTTAGACTTTTCAACAGGGAGGTGGTAAGACCAAGAGGTCCCAGAGCATTACTGTCTTTACAAGCTTATTTCTAAGAACTGTTAGAACTAAAAGACTTTTGGTTTAATGTGAGCCTTAACATTGCAAAGCCATCATCACTTGTGTGCTCTTCTCACCAAATAAAAAAGGAGAATCAAAAGAGAGTTATCCAAGATGAAATTCAAATGGTTCTAGCATTTTTTAGCTGTATAGTTTTATTCAGGTAAGAAACTGAATGCTTTTTCAGGATGCTGCTCTGTGACAGCAGGTTTTACAGTCATTAGCAATTGATATGATGGGCTGAACACATGTTTTAAATGCAGGGTGTCAAGTAAAAATTCTAGTAGCAATTTACCTCCATTCTTACTCCAGCTCAAAGACACTGAAGTGTGAATTTTTATTTAATTTATTATTTTATTGAAATTTATTTACAGATTTTTGATTCTCCAGTTCTACCCTAATTTGCTGCTCAGAAAAAAAAGATCATTTTTGTAGATGGAAAAAAATTCCACAATTTTAAATTAAAATAATCAATGAAAATTAATTACGAATATCTCAATGTGAACTTCATGTTCTGAGCGTTGAATGTATTACAAACTTAGCAAGCAATTATTTAAAACCCCTGGAATAGCCTGTTTGCAAAAAATATGTTTAAAGTGAGTGGCAACTTCTAGAGTAGAACACCCATTTTCAATAGAAAAATAAATAAAGATGCCAGGACATCCTGTGCTTTTTGCTGGTTTCATAAGTGCAAAGAGTTTGACACAACAGGTGTAAGTCCTTCAGTATCTGATCTCCACTTTTGTAGTTTCTTGCCTTCAAGAAAGGATATATGTGCAGCTGATCTTACCCCATATGTGAAAACTCTGTAAGAAAATCAAATATGTTTGTGCATATGTATGCCTCAGCAGGAAAAAATATGCTTAAAAACAGACTAAGGTACTATTAATGTTCTGTTTTCAAAGTTCTTACCATGATATACATGTAAAATTGCATGTCTTGAGCAGAAATTAAAACATATGAAACAGTGACTGATATTGAATAATTTGGAAATGTTGAATTCTGCTTTTCTATCTTTTATTATGGGTAATAATGATGATTAACCGGTTGTGTATTGAACATATGCCCATTTCTTTCCTTCTAAGAAATTGTTCTAGGACTTACATAGCTATTTTAGTTTATTACATGGATTGTATTAACATTAAGGATGTTATCAGAGATTAAAAAAATAAGTTACTTTCAAAAGACTTAATTTGCCAGCTGAATCTTTCAGCTTTAATTTCACTTGTGATTATATCTTCCTCAACATGCTTAGTGTCTCTTTTTGTTATTTAAATATTACTAAATTTGGTTCGCCCTAAGTTTAATTTTATGCACCTTAAAGAATATAATTTCATTTCTATAATACTGTTTTAAACTTTTAAAAGTGTTTCTGAAAACTGTAGTTAAAATAACTCATTTTTTAGTAATTCCTAAAATCCACATTAATAAAATCTGCTGCAGTGATTATGCTGTTTTGGTGGATTTGAAAGGGACTGGATTAAGTCCAGAGAATTTCTGGTGTTGCATTTTTATCATAGATTTGTTTAGATTGCAAAAGGCCCTTAAGATTGTTGAGTCCAGCTACTAATCCAGCACTGCCAAGTCCACCACTGAACTGTGTCCCCAAGGGCCGCATCTACATGTCTTTTAAAAATCTCTAGAGATGGTGACTCAGTCACTTCCCTGGGCAGCCTGTTACAATGCTAGACAACTCTTTTGGTGGAGAATTATCTACCAATATACAAACCATTTCCTCTTGTCCTCTCACTTGCTACCCAGGAGAAGAGCCCAACCCCCACCTGGCCACAGCCTCCCTTCAGGCAGCTGTTGAGTGATGAGGTCCCCCCTGAGCCTCCTTTTCTCCAGGACAAACAGCCCCAGCTCCCTCAGCTGCTCCTCACAGCACTTGTGCCCCAGACCCTGCCCCAGCTCCATTGCCCTTCTCTGGACTCTCTCCAGCCCCTCAGGGCCTTTCCTGCAGTGAGGGCCCAGCCCTGGGCACAGCACTGGAGGTGTGGCCTCAGCAGGGCCCAGCACAGGGGGACAATCCCTGCCCTGGCCCTGCTGGCCACAGCATTGCTGATCCAGGCCAGGATGCCATTGGCCTTCTTGGCCCCCTGGGCACAGCCTGGCTCATGTTCAGCTGCTGTCACCAGCACTCCCAGGTCCTTTTCCACTGGGCAGCTTTCCAGCTGTGCTGCCCCAGACTTGTGGTGCTGTGTTTGGTGTTTTTGTGATTCAAGAGCAGGACTTGGCACTGAGCCTTGTTGAATGTCACACCATTGGCCTTGGCCCATTGATCCAGCCTGCCCAGATCCTTCTGCGGGTCTCCCTGCCTTCCAACAGATCAACAGTCCTGCCCAACGCTACGCCATCCACAGAGTGACTGAGGTCACACTCAGTCCCCTTGGTCAGATGATCAATAAAGACATTACACAGGAGTGGCCCTGATACTGACCCCCTTGGGAGCACCAATGGTGACTGGCTTCCAACTGGGTATAGGTCTGTTCACCTCCTCTCTCTGGGCCTGGCCATCCAGACAGTTTTTGACCCAGGAAAGTGTGATCCATCCAAGTCTTGAACAGCTGGTTTCTCAAGAAGGATACTGTAGGAAATGGTGTGAAAGGCTTTACTGAAGGCCAGGTAGACAACATCCACAACCTCTCCCTCATCCATTCAGCAGATCTCCTTTGTTGTAGAATGAGATCAGGTTGGTCAAACAGGAGCTGCCTTTTTGGCATGGAACTGATGCTGGCTATTCCCAGCCCCCTTGATTGTTCGGTTACACTTGCTGTAGGGTAACATTCAAGATGATCTTGTCCTTGACTTTCCCTGGACTGAGATCAGTAGTTCCCTAGGTCCTCTTTCTGACCCTTCTTGTAGAGGGGCATCAGGTTTGCCAACATCCAGTCTACTGGGACCTGCCCAGTTGAGCAGGATGCCAGGTGAATAAATGCTTGAATGTGGCCTGGTGAGCACTTCTGCGGGCTCCTCCAGGACCTCTGCGTGGATCCCATCTGGCCCCATAGACTTGTGCAGGTCAGAGTGGTCTAGGATGTGGCTGACCATTTCCTCCTGGATTATGGGGGCTTCATCCACCTTCCTGTCCCTGTCTTCCAGTTTAGAGGGTGGGTGCCTGAAGAACCAAGTCTTACTAATAAGCAGTGAGGTAAAGAAGGCATTAAGTGCCTCAGCCTTTTCACCTATCAAGGATGGAAGTTCTCCTTGGTCCTCTTCTTGTTGCTGATGCATTTTTAGAAACATTTTTTTTGTCCTTTACTACACTAGCCAGCTTAGGTGCTAGCTGGGCTTTGGCCTTTCTAACTTTCTCTCCATATAGGCTCATGATCTTTTTGTAGTGCTCTTGAATTGCCTATCCTGTCTTCCAAACGTCACAACCTCTGTTTTTTCTCCATTAGTTTCAGAGTTCCAGCCAAAGGAGCTAGGATAAACTATGGTGGATAAAAAAATATATTTGGCCTACATAAATTAAGATTTAATAATATTTATAAATTCTAAATATAGAATTTATTTACTGTATAGGACAGGTAGTATAATAAACATATGGTTGATAAAAAAGATTTAAATTTATGTTTTGATTAATAAAAATGTTACATAGGTGGAAATTTTAAAATGTAAGATATATTTTATGACTTTTACATTATTAGGTGTTACATTTTGAAGCTAGTGCAAACTTTTCTCAGTTTTCTTAGGAAAAAATCCCAATTTCTGGTACCTTATATATTGCATAAATTTAATTTTACATGAACAGAATGTAGCTGGTTATTCAAAGTGATATGAAGCATTCTTTTATTGAGACACAATATCAAATTTTAGAAGCCAGAAAGCATGTATAACTTTCAAAACTGACTCAATAAAAAAAAATGGTTATTTATAGCCTCTCTATATCTATTATTAGGCTACTATTGCCTTGGTTTTGGTAGCATTGAAGCCTCAGATGGAGTGGTGAGTCATTCCAAAGATCAAGCTGTCCTGTAATAAGTCAAAATATTCTAGAATTTAGGTATATGGAATGGATTGCAGATGCAAGGAAAGGAGGCAGTACTTACAGGAAACTTAGCCTAGATCGGAATTCCAAGGTGTCACAAAAAGATTTCCTTCTGTAGATAAACCTTCTTGTCACTTAAAATTGTGGAGACAAATGTCTTAGCTGCAGTGTCTTGGAATATTGGATCAAAACAATAAATCAGTTTTTTAGTGTTTACCTAAACAGTGTAATTGAAAAATACCAATATATTGATGCTACATCGATATTGATGATACCAAAAAGGCATCACCCTCTGATTATGTTCATTCTCAGAAGGAAAGCATTTCTCCAGTGCTTGCACTGTACAGCTTTTCAATTATATGAATTTACATTTCTGCTTCCACTGATTTTATAAATGCTTCTGAGATTTATGAATTTCTGTATGATCTGTGAGCACTTTTGCCTCTTGGCACAAATAGAATGGTATCTGAGTGAGGGGAAGGTGGTGGAATCAGATAAAATAACCTTTTTTAAAATTACTTAGAGGGAACTTAATGGACTGACCTTTGGGAAATTATTAAAATTTAACACCAATAAAATTTCTGTGTACTGTAAGTGGTGCAGATGCTAATTTTAAGTAGCTTTTATTTCAAAATACTTTAATATTTTTGCTGTTTCAGATGTCAGCCCTTACTTTTGATATTGGAGGATTTTTTTCTGTGAAATGATAATAGTGGATATTACTTGTCATCTGAATAGGATCAATGTGTGGCAGGATGTATGGTTTGAAATTAAATCTGCAGTACTTGATCCCATGCTGAATTGTTTACTGGTCAGGCTTAATAACTTGAAGTCATATTCATATATAATATTATCAATACTTTTGCAAATATCAAGGAAAGTCAATCATTCCAGTGTCGAATAATGTGTTAGTTGAGCAAATTACTCTCTGGTGGATTTCTCACTAGCTGTAAGAAGAACATATCCAACTTGTTTTGAAAACTTGACAAGTGCTAATTGTGAGTTGATATCCTAAGCTGATTTGCAAGTGGGAGTTTTCACAGAGGAGGTAGGATGTAGATAAGGAGGGAATATCTAATGACCAACCTTGAAAGGAGCAGCTTCTATTTGATGCTGTAGAAAGGGGGAAAAGACAACAGGAGATTAGATAATTTTCTTTGCAGCAGCATTCTATGTGAATAAAACAGATATAAATTAATGAGAATCTGGATGTTAGTATCTTTGCAGATGGCTAGGAAAAGTTTGAGATTTGGAAAAAGAGTTTTTCATTTCAGTATGCACCTATTGCCTTGCATAGAACAGTCCTGAGCAAGTATCAGTTACAGAATGTGTTCATGCTCCTGGCAACTAGGTTCAGTTTTGTTTAGTTAAACAGAATCATAGAATGGCCTGACTTGGAATGGACCCAAAGGGTCCTTGACTTCAGCTCCTGACCCTGTGCAGGACGCCTCAGGTATCACCATGTGCTGGAGAGCGTTGTCCAAACACTTCTTGAACTCTCTCAGGCTGGTGCTGTGACCACTTCCCTGGGGAGCCTGTTCCAGTGCCCAGCCACCCTCTGGATGAAGAAACCTCTCCTAAACCTCCTCTTACACAGCTTTAGGCCATTTCACTGGCTTCAGTCCTGTCGCTGGTGACCAGAGAGAAGAGATCAGTGCCTGCCCCTCCTCTTCTCTTCCCAAGGAAGTTGTAACTACAATGGGGTCGCCCCTCAGTCTTCTCCAGGCTGCGCCATCCTTCATCATCTAACCTCAACCCTGTAGAGAGGATTTGTGTATCATATGGATTTATTCTGGGAATTCTATAGGCTCTGAATCATATGCATGTTCTAGTACTTGATGCCTTTTATTTCCTATTTATTTTTCTAAATATTTTTGGTTTATGATGTATTTCAGTAGGAATCCTATAGCATGATTTTTTGATAAATGTGAAATGGTACTTATGCTGTTATCTGTTTGTAAGTGAAATGTGAAAAAAAGCCCTGAGGGATGTCTCCCAGCATGTCTAGAATTTATCTATCAGTAAAAAAGAAACATAGCTCCAGATATTTTCATAGCATGTTCAGCATTCCAGTGAAACTATGTGTTTATTTTGCCAAGAAGGTCTGTTGTTTCACTAGCATGTGGGTGATGATTGTCCTCAACTACCTTACTCAACCATTTGACAATGAGACTCTCATGCTACTGCATTTTGTCACATTATGGCACATCCTCTACTATTTTTGTCAAAACCATACTTTTTAGACCTTGGAAAACATTAATATCATGGTAATTAGAGGAAATTTGTAAACTTGATTTTTCAGGGGTGCTTTGAGAATTATTAGGTATTTGTGCAACAATTACATTTATTTCAATTTGTAATTCAATTATATAATATATATATATTTATTTCAACTTATTGAAGTAGAATTTATTTCAAGTATAATATAGTTTATTGAAGTGTAATTTATTTCAATTTAATAATTTTGAATTTTAATTTAGTTCTATTAAAAGGGTATTTCCCTACACTTGACTGGGGAAAGAACTGCAAGTAACTCATTTACAATGAAGTGGGATTACAAACCTAGATTTTTCTAGCACACCATGCAGAGGCTATAGCCTGAAAAGTACCTCAATTATTCGTAAAGCCTTCACAAAACTCCCATTTTGAAGGTTCAAAAATTACTTGCATGAAGATTGCCAGCTAAAATGGAATGATGTGCAAAATAATATTCAAGTTTTGTGTAGATGAATCTCTAGAAAATTTCCTTTTAGAGTAAACACAAAATAATTTCCTACTAGGTATGTGAGGAGATGATAGTTGAGGAAAGACTGCTACTGAAGAATATGATACTCCATGTTTTCTGTCAGGTTAGGATTGAAAACAATTTGGTACTGTGATAGTGGCAGTATAAACCTTATCTATTAGCTTAATTCCCAACAATTAATATAGTTATATACAATGGGTAAATAACAGACATTTCGGCTTTGGATACCTGATTGCAATTCTGTATAGTCCTGTTCATATGGGCTTTGTTTTGCACATAAAATCTAATTCACCTTTAGAAATACTGCATTCTTCCAAATGAAAAAGGCCAGAAATTTTGGACAAGTATTTATCCTTGAGATAATTTTCAATACAGTGAATCTTGTAATATATAATATTTGGGTAGACAGGCTTGGCAAGATTTTTTTTAATATTAATATTTTTTAATATTCACATTTAATATTAATGTTCTTACATTTATGTGAATATATGATACTGGTACATGTATATGTATTATATGAACACTCATGTGCGATTCTGATGATTTATTGAAAGAATATAAAAAGACCAGCAACAGAGAGGTTGTAAATGTGAGTTAAATGTCTGTACAAACAGCTGTTCTGTGTTACTATTAAAAGTAATTGCACTGCTTTCGTTGTCTGTTTCTGCATGAAGCAGGGACATTCTACTGTCTCTTTGTTTAGAACATAATGAAAATTACAGAGTTAGTAATAACAGATTAAATATAAAATGTCGTGAGACTAAGCAATATACATTAATTATGTCTATGACACCTTAATAAAATGGAGATTATTTTATTGTACATGAGAAAATATATTAGGAAGAAATTGAAATAAAGTAGCCACTTTATAGAGAATTTGGTTTAACAGACATAAATATTCTACACTTTCACTGAATAGGAAACCAATATTTAGAAAAACCAATATTTTCCTTAGGGATCAGTCTCAAATTCCATATATATAATTTATTCTTGCCATCACTGTATAAATAACAGGTTTGATAAATACAGTTGTAAAATTAACTTCTTGTAAATTTGGGATATTTTGGGATTTTCTCTATTTCTGCTTTCATTATTTAGAATAAAAAGTGATGAGAAAGAAAGAGGGGAATCTTTATTACTTTCTAATAGAGTGGTAATTCCTACAAATAAACTGGAAACTGAAACTGAAAACAGAACACGGGAACATCCATCAGGTCTATGTTTTCACCTTAGAGACTATGAAAGAGATCTACCCAGAGAATGGCTATCAAACACAAGTTCTGTCAATCTACCTATTATTCAATCATTAATTATATGGCAAGTTACCTATTACTCAATTTATATACGGCTCTGCATATAAGAAATGAAACTGTAAGTCCAGTCCAATTTGAATATGGTGATGAGAATTTGTTCCTCAGCGTTTTCCCCCAGTTTTGTGAGAAAGACAGAACTTCTTTCAAAAAGCAGGTGAATTGACAGTTTTGCAATCTATGAATGTGTTTTGTTTTCTGAATTATATACCTTGTTGTTTGATAGTCAGCTTATGGTCACTTTTCACTTCCTTGCTACTTAATGCAGAATTGACAATAAAACCCCCCACTCTAGCTGTTTACTCTGAAGTGCTCTTAATTAAAGGATAAAGTTTCCAAGATGATGAACAGCTTTAAAAAAGAGTTTCCATTTTCCAAAATCTAAGTATATTATAATATCCAGTGTCTACTCCTGTGTTTTTTTTGGGTTTTGATGTTTTTGGTTTTTTTTTGTTTTGTTTTGTTTTGTTTTTTTTTTTTTTGTCACAAGATATGTTTTTTATAAAATGTTGTGAACTATAGTTGTGTGTTTGCAGAGAACACTTACCTGTTTTGCTGGTAGTTTTGCCAAATGATATGGTCATATCTAGTGCGAGGTATTCTATGTAGTACAGGGAGAAGGTGTGCTGTCTGAAGAGTAGAGAAGAAGTACCTAACTTGGTGGTGTGCCTTTCATTGATTTGCTTTTTATAAAATCAATTTACCTACTGTATTGTTAAAAAAAAAACCAACCCAAATTCTGCAAGTCTCCTGAGAAAAACTTTCTAGGTTTCTGACTACAGAGGAAGACACCTTTGGAGGCAGAGGTTACTTTTCTAACTAGGTAGTTAGCTTAAATTCTGCTCTACCACCTTCTGTAAATTGAAAGGCTAATGAAAACCCTGTGACTTACATGTCGATCTAGATATCCCATAGCAGGGTATATCATAAAACTGTGAAATACTGAACAGTGAAATGAGATACAGCTGTGGGTTTTGCCCAGGCGTTTTCTAGTTTTCATCAAAATGTTACTTTGCCTGGTACCTTAGATACCATCATGTAGGCAATAGGAAATTTCTATAATTTAATATTAGGGTCTATGGAAGAGTGATGATACAATGTATATGTAGTGGTAGAAGTCTATAGAACACCGAATTCTAATATTTGTTTTACAGTTAAACTCATATGTGCAGCTCTTTAGAAGACAGCCTATTGTATGACTCATATTTCCTTAAGCACTCAAGATTGTGTGTTTCCCTAGAGAAGGGAAAGGATGCTGAATACTGTCTGGTGGAAATGATAACACAAATTGTAATTTGTAGTTCAGGTTAATTTAAAATAATATTTTTATTGTAGTGCAATTTAGAAATCTCAGTACTCAGAGGATGAGATACTTCAAAATGGACAGCTAAGGTGATGTTGCACTATTCAAAGGTTTGAAGAATACTACCTTGCAAAGCTTTGTTGATGATTACTCTCTTTGGAGAAATGCTCCTGTGTGAGTTTTTTCTTTAATAGTCTTCTGTGGGATGTGCAGCATATCTTGATTGATACTTGCTGATATATCCACCCTCTTTATTTTTCTTTTCACGTTTATATATTTAATATTGTTTTTAAATGAGATAATAAAGGTGGCTAACAAATTCTTCCCATTTTAGTATCCCATTGCTTGAGCTGTTTGACTTTTATCTATATAATACTCTGATTTAGTAAATTTAAACTAGTGAAGATCTGCCTGACAATTTCAAAAACTAATTTCAGCTAAATTCTGGTAGAGTACCTCCAATGTAAGTATTTCTAGGAGGATGTCATATCATTTTATTATTGTGTAAACAGAGTTTGGAGAGTAAAAGAGGGCTCTGACAGATAGTTTTTAAATGAAATTAAGAAAACGCTGAAGTGGTAAGGAAGATGAAATAGCAGCAGAATCCTACAGGGTGATCTAGAACATAGTAAAATTAAACCCAGGTTTTCAATGATAAAATTCAAGGTTAGATATCAAAAAGTTAAGACTACAGGTACATAAAAGAAACTGATAATCTTTGAGGAAGACAGAGACAGAATTGTAGTGAATAATTGTTGTGAATCCACAATTTTTTTCAATAGTGGCAATGTAACATTTTAGCATTTTCTTCATTTAAAGCTGTAATATTTCAACACTGTAATAATGGTAATCTAGTTACACCTATGCAATAGCTCATCATGGAAAAAACATAAGACATTTTACCAAGAACAGACATTTTTTTAATTCAAAATGTGTTCTTGGATTTTATTTTTTTTTTTTTTTGGTGGAATTGAGGTAAAGATATTGAAATGGTTGAAACAGTGCAGTTTAATAATTTTGCTGTTCTTCTAATGAAACTTTAGTGGGCTTGGGACAATACAGCTGGCTGGAAAAAGCCGTGGTTCATTACTATTTTTCTTTGTATGATCAATATTACTGAAGTTTTCATTGTAATCCCTGGTGTTCAACCTGCCTTTTGTTTGACAGGAACCTGACAGGACAAATTGAAATGATAATTTGTCATTACTATACATAAGTAGAACCCTCACAGATATAATGTAGCAAAACCACCGTCACATTTCCCCAGACTGTGTTTATTGCCATTTAAAACACTTTTATTGTACAAGGTCATGTTGTGCACTACAACATTTCATTTTTTGTTGACAGTAATTATTCTTCCAGCTCAATGAAAAACAAGTTTGTAATGTTTTTCAGGAAAATGATTACTTGGAGATACTGCCAAATTTTAGATAACTTTTCACATTATTAAAAAGTATATGAGCTTCAGCTGCCAGGAATAAAGGCAGTATAATATTATCTTACATTAATTTTGAATGTTTCACTTTCTGTTGTTTTTTGCCTTTGTACATTTTAATGGTAGTTTTGCCACAACTGTAGCTTACAGCCTGTGGTGTGGATAGGGGCATATATGGGCAATAGGAATGCCTGCCTTCGTTATTAACATTTTAGTAGTTTAAAGATTGCTGACCCATATTTATATGTGCAAAGTATCTCATCCTTGAATTAAAGTTCACTCTATACTAGAAATTTTTTTGGTACTTGTATATGTCTGTATAGCCAAGTCATTGTATATATCTGTATATCTGTTTACATCTGTATATCCAAAACTCTAAAATATTATTTTTGCATTCATATATACTCTTAATTTAAATTTTATCATCAGACAGCTGGTGAAGATTATGGCCACAGTAGTGTAAGACAGATGGCAGATTTTTCAATAGAAATCTTGGCTGCTTTAGGAATCCCATTGAATTATTTGTTTTCACATCTATTCAGCATTGCAGGACTACCTTGGGAACAATGGAAACATTGGGCATAGTAATATTTTGCATATTCAAGCTGAATATCTTTAATCCTGAACACCTGAAAAATATTTCTCATTATTTATCATAAAAATCTATACTTGTGTCATCATATGTGTAAACACAAGTTTCCTCAAGGAGATTGTTATTTAATGTCAGCTACAAAACACAGTGAAAGAAAGAATGCGGGCTTTTTTTTTTAAGTGTTTCATCTTGAAAAAAATTAAATATCCCTATACCCCTTCTAAAATTAATTAAATACTAGTCGATGACACAAGTATAATGTGCAGTAATAAACAGAAGCAGATCCAAACTTGGATCTTTGGGATACTGTAGGAAACTGAGCAGCAAAGCAGCATCTATATCTTCTACTAGTAAACTCATACTATTTTCTGTCTTGAGTTTCTGTGTTTGAAGATGTTTTAAGTAGCAAGGTACAGGGAGTTGTTTTCTTAATTGTGCAGACCGCTCCAAGAAGAAATATGACTGTGGAGTGCTTTGTGTCATTTCCTGCCAAGCCAGCAAAGAAGCTGACTCCAGCAAACAGGAGTTAGCAGTTCTCCTGAAAAAGTAAAAGTAGAGAACAGAGATTACACTTTTAGATTGGATCAGGAAGTATAATGACAGCAGAATGCTGTTACTTCATACAGGAATAATTGACACACAATTTAAATAATTAATAGAATATTTAACCAGTTGAATGTTTCATTTAATATAACTTTTGATCAATTCCTGAAGTTACAACTAGAGAGAACATCCAGTAAAGCGGGTTCTTGGTAAAAGAGGATGCAGTCCATCACTTCCCTGGAATATTTGCAACATAAATAATTTTATGCTTCTCTATACAGAGCTTTGATAATATTTCAGTATTTCTTCAAAATGTAACTAATTTTAAGATTTATTTCTTAATCAATGTTTGTTAGTGCATCTGCAGTATTGTATATGTTTTACATCATGAGACTGTTAGGATATGTATCTCATTTCAAGATAAGAGTTCAAACTGATCTAAAACAAACTTACAAAAATCAGATTTGTGATCTCATGTCTGAACTGTCTGCAACAGCTATACAGAAATTTGTGCTAGGTCAGAGTGTATGCAAATTTAGTGAGGAGTGCATCAGTATCAAAGCTTTGTTTTCTAAGAAAGAAATACTTACATGTAATTCTAATGTGAGCCAATGATAGGAGTAGAAAGTCTATAATCTTAACATGCCTTATTAATAACCTAGACTACTCTTTGCTAAGCTTGAAAAATTAGCTTAAGGAACAGCAGAAGTAAGAAAGCCTGCTTGGCTACAGATTGAGGTCTTGCGGTTGATTGGTTTTGGTGTCTGAGCAGTATGTTCTCAAAATGAATATTTTAAACAAAGTTGCGTCATCCATAAATATTCTATTCCTTGTGTGTCCTTTGGATGCAAAGTTCACAGTAAGCCTACTTAGTGAAGCTGAAAATACAATTTTTCTCCCTTACCTAGGTTCCTTACAGAATTTACAATCAATAAATACTGTTGCTTTGACTTTCTTAATCATTACAGTTTCTTTCTTTAATTGGTCAATTTCTCCCAAAGTCATTATGAAAAAAACTGACATTCTCCTTAGGACATTAACATAATCAGACTAAACATATTGAAGTATTTTTTGTAGCATGATTTTTAGTATTTTAAGCTAAGACCCTTTCCTTTCTAGCTGCGGGTTTATTTTGGATAGTGTTAATTGAAAAAGTTTTATTTAAATTATTTGTTTATACTTTTATTATTAAAGCTGTTTTTCATATCAAAATGCAAAATTTGATTGATGAAAAATATTCCAAGAAAAAACAAAAAAATCCCACATTTCTATAATAGCAAGAAAAAAAGTGTAGAAAGTTATTGAGAAATTGTTTAAGTTTTATCCTCTATCCATGTTTATAAACTTAAAAAACTTATAAAATTAAGTTTCAAGAGAGGGATACCTCTTTATTTACACCTGTAGAATCTCTTGAACTCTTGTCTGTTATTTCAGGGCAGGTTTAATAAATCTACCCTCCTTTGCTCCAGATGACGTAGAATATATTAATTTCTGTATTTAATTCAGTTGTAAATTAACTGGGATTCTGTGGAGAATTTGGTGGGAATAATTTCAAATGATACATCTTTCTCACTTGATTTACTGTGCAAATGATAAGGCTGATTCAAAGAAAAAGGTAAAAAATGCATGGTTTGAGAAGCAAAGAGACCCTGTTTCAAAAAGTGACCATCTTAATCTACAGTGGAGTAACATTCTGAGCATCTGATTTTTGAGTAATTTTTTTCTGCACTGTGTATCAGTTTTGCACTTTGTTCTAGGGAAGAATTTTGTCTGGAGCTAATTTTATCAGAGAAGGATCCAGGTTCCCACATTGTAGCAACTTTAAAATAAATTTGACTATCGATAACAAATAATATTCTGCTGAAGAGTTGACATCTATAGTTTAAGGAAAAGTTCAGTTCTCTGGTAGTTAGGCTTTTAAAAAATATTATTTTAATGCAATTATTCTGTCATTTAGCTGTTGAATGTCTCCTTCTCCTTTTTTCTTCATTTGGTTTAGCCCTTATTTCAAATCTACAGCAGAACCAAATATTTTACACATCCAAATCCATTAGGTTGTCTGGATTTCTGTTGTTTGTTTTGGGTTTTGTTTGTTTGTTTTTTCATTTCTGTAAAAATGTTTATTGTGTTACATAAGAAATGACTAATAGATGACCATATAAAAAATTAATAGCTTTCATAAGATCTTGCTATTTCTTCATATTCTGAGAGCCGGATCTGCTTGGTGTGTGAAAAAATTCCTTCCAAGCGCCCTTTTAACTGCCTAACCACCCTGTGCACACGTGTACATATTTACTTATAAGGCTTTGCCTGTAAAATTTTGTTTTGTAGTTTATCTAATTTTAACTGTGTGGAGAAGTAGTTAGTTTTTAGTGGTGTGCCAAAATCACAAGTATCTGTATCACAAGTATCTGTGCCAAAATCACAAGTGTATTTGGTGTTGGTTTTGGAAACTAGCTTCGGGGGCTGGTTTGGAAATGTGTCATTTTAACTGCCACAGTGGAGGAATACTGTATTCTGCTGTAAGGATAGAAGAGTAAATCATGTGTCTACTTAGTAAAATACTGTTATAACTTTGAGCAGTGTCCCAGAAAGAGGTTGTGTGTTATAACATCAAAAAGAACAAAGAGACACCCAAGAATAGCTTTTGATATTATTGAAGCAAAATGCTTTTTCATTTGAACAAAATCTGTAATTTCAATCATGATCTTACAAAAGTGCTAGTACTAATCAGAATGTTATTTATTTCCTCCAAGAAAAGCTTGCTTAATATTATAATGAAGGCCCATTTTTGGTGTGTATTGCTAGTGTACCTCGCCAATGTTTCTCATTACCTGCTTATGATGCTTCATTGGAGCATTCAAAGAACTATTCTGAACTAACTTGAAGTTTGTTAAATATACTTAGTAAGACACTTCTCCCCTCCTCCAAAAAACAACTAAGAGATACCATTTTTACAAAATATATGCCACTGTTATTTTATGACAAAGAAATGCAACCATTGGAAATAGATAAATGCTATTATTAGGGTGTCAATATGCAAATCAAAAAGAGGACATATTTTGTTGTGGATTTGTTAAATAATAGGGTAAAATTTGGAAATTTAAACACCAGAGGAAGTATTGGTTTTGTGTACTGGTATTTAAATCACACCTCAGGCAATACATTTTAAAACATGGTATTAGTGTGCAGGCATCTGTAGGTTATTTTCTTTTGTTTATTTGTATAGAGTTAGATTAAATATATGGTGAATGAAACAGCTCAGGGAACAGAAAGTTGTGAACTACTTAAAATGGTAGGGAAATAAAATGATTGTTACTCCAGTGTGTGTCAATAAAGGGAAGAAGAGAAAAATTGGAAATTGCAATTTTTGTTTTGTGGAATGGTAATTACATTTTCAATGGGAAGAACTAGAAAGAAAGATTTCTGTGGATCCTTGGTAGGATCTGATGGTCAGCTGATATAATCATTACAGAGCTAGTTTAAAGAATATGGGGACACGGTCTTATTTATTTTTAATTTTCTTGAATCAATAGTTAAGAATATGAACCAAATCTGAATTAATCAATCCTTTTTTCTGGATAGGAAATTCACCCTTATCCTGGGTAGACAGTAGTAACTGTGTGTTGTAATAGCCTTTTCTTCTTTTTATTGCTCTGACTTCTGCCCCTGTTTTTATAAAATATAAACAATTTAGGTAAAATTAGAATGCATTTTCCCAGTAAATCAGAGCTTGTGAGGCGTAAAAAACCTGTTTATTTTCAATACACAGTAACTGTCTTCAATAATATGCTTGTAAGTGTTTTTTCACGTTTTCCATTTCACAAGTAGTAGTAGTAAAGACGCTAAATTCGACTTTGTCGAGGCCAAATCCCTGCTCTCTTTCTCAGGAAGTGGGCCCCCTCTACTGTTAGACCGGAGGAAATGCTGTTGCATGCAGGTTTCTTTTTTCTTAGTGCAAGTACAAGGATGACATAGGAAGGAAAATGCAGTAACCAAAATCTCAGGTTTTTTTTTTTTCTTTCTTCATAATGCAGCAAGGGGTTATATGTAGAGATGTGGCTTGCTATTTTCTTTCTATGCATGTGGTGGTCACCATCTGTAGAGTCCCAGGAAGAATTAAGGACGGTGTGCAGGACTTGGTGACTTGTCAGACCTCTAACTCTCATGTTTTTGGCTGCACAGCTTCAGGTCTAATTTTTCATCTGTACTTCTGCCTGTGAGCCTGTGAGGATTCACTTGGGCTTCAGGAACTTTTTTTTTTTTTGCATGTGTGTGTATGTTTGTTGGTAAATATGTATTTCAATAATATTACTTTTACAATAAAAGTAACCATTTAAAAATAAATTTGATTGCAGCATACAGTGCCCGAGAGCCGTATTTTTACACTGGTAAAAAAAGGGTCTGATTTTATTTCCTACTCCTCTAAAGCAAAGAGATGCATTAACTACAGGTTACTTACCTAATTACTGGCAAAGGAAATACAGAAATTACACTTTTGAAGACTGCCTTCTCTGGAACTGTTTCATGGTTGTTTTAAGAATAACAACTTGGTTGTTGTTTTTCTTTCAGTTACTGAGAGTGTTAAAACTCCTTTCGTTGGTACTAATGAAAGGACTTCTTAAGACGTGTTTCAATACCATGAAGACAAGTTTCCTTATCTCTGTGTGAGTTTTCATATCCTGTAAAGATAACATAGCTATATGTATTTTAAGTCCTTTGAATGATTCAGATTTTATTTTAAAATATAAAGAGGTATTTATGAAAGGCAGTCTTTGTCATATGCAAATAGAAAGATTTCTTTTATCCACTTGTCAGCTCTCTTTTAAGTATGAAAACATTAGAACTTGTTGAAAAATATTAGGAAAAATATTTTTACTGTAGTATGTACTCCATTAATACAAGCAAGAAATGGAATTTTCTTAATTGTAGTCTAAGAGAAATTAACTGAATACTCACTCCCTCTATGACAGAAGAATGCGATTTGGATTATCATACACTTAGTACAGTTGAAGATAAGAAGTACATAAGAATCTGAGGCGATGTTGTAAGAAGTGTATTCAAGAGACTTTTATACTATATTTCTGTATTCTCAAAGCAGTACTTTCAAAGATGAGACATCTCTCCTGCTGTGCAGTGTTCTTAATATGGCAGTTGTGGGAGGAAAAAATGGATTTTTAAAATTCTTTATCTTCAGGTGATACTTTAAAAAGATTATAACATTGTCATTAGAAGTGTCTGAAAGTCTCTATGTTTTCTTGAGAGTGATTACATCACTGTTATTTTTTAGCCCAACAATCATGTTTTATGCAAGTGGAGATGGAAGTGTTTTCTCCCTTGAAATATCTTATTTTTATAAAAATATAGATCCTGATTCACTTACAAATCTACTCCAAGTCCATTCAGAATTGAAGATGACTAAAAACTAGCAAATTTATATGAAATGGCATTTGTAATAACAGCTATTAGGCATCATCACTATAAATTTTCATTAATTCTTTATAATTTTACAAAAATCTGCATATTCTTATATTCTTATATTCCTTTTACTCTCTTGGTACTTCAGTATATCTAATATTTTAGGCTTGCAATAAAGACTTTTTGTGAAGACTGCACTCTGAAAATCCTCCACTTTGTGCATGTTTCCACTTACTTTCATTCCTAACTCTCACTTCCTGTCCACAAGCAAGCTTATGCTTATTCTGTTGTCTTTAGGTATTTGTTGTTTTCTTTTGGTGTCCTCATTTTTTCCCTCTGCTGTAGTATGCAGAACACTATTATTTAAAATGTCTGGCTTTATTCAACTGGGGTTTTTCCTTTTGTTCATAAACATATTATTTAATACAGTTGTTCCTCCTCTTTTTTCCACTTCACATGAAGTTAAAACGCAAATTGCTCATCTTCAATTATCTGTTGCTTCCATTTCAGAAATTCTTTTTCTCCAGCTTTTCCCTCTTGCATATTACCATGACTTTTAACTATTAAATGGAGAGCGCTGTTAACTCTTCCTTAGAACAGTTGTTTGTGGAGAGGGCAATAGTACATCAAGTCCAGAATTTCTTTTTTGACTATGATTTTCTCCATAGGCAAGTTTCTAAGAAAAAGTCTTTTAAGAAAAACTGCAAGAACAGCACAAGCATATATGATAAACCTACTTAAGACATTTTAATCTCTCAGCCATTTTTATTTTTGAGTCTTCTATGCAGAATGTGGATCCTATTGAATTAACAATGATACAGGTTTCTTTTCCATGAACTTGTTTAGTGTGCCCTTCAGCTCATACAAACTTTTTTTATCTGTAGCTACTCTTTGTAAAGACTTCCAGAGATCAACTATTTGTTACATAAAGAACGGAGTTGTTCATCTTTGAACTTCATCCCTACTAGCTTCATGTCATGCCTGGCCCCCAAATCAAAAAACAAAACAAAATATTTACATATTGCCTTTCCTTAGATGTAATCTTGCAGATGAGTCTGCCTCTGCTGTATTTGTTTGCATTCTGTTTTTCTTATATATTTGCAGTGTATTATTGTGGGTTTAACCTAATTATGAAAACATATATTAATTAAAAAAATTCTCTGGTCCATAATAGTGAGTGATAAGGAAGCATGCAGTCTCAGAGAGTCCCATATGTTCCTGAGATCCCTAGCCAGCCTCCTGCTCCAGCATGTTGCTCAGGCACTGCCTACTTGGTTTTGAGTATCTCCATGGGTAGAGTTTCTACAGCCTCTCGTGTTCCGATGTTCAGCCATGCTCATGGGAATTCCTTTTTTATACATCCAGTCAGTATACAACATGTTCCAACTTGTATCTACTGCCACTTACCTGTGCAGTTCTGCTGTGAGGCTCACTCCCTCTTCTCTACACCTTCCTATTAAGTGGCTGCACACAGTGCTGAGGTCCCAACTTAGTTTTCTTTCCTTACAGATGAGCAAACCTACTTTTCCCACTCTTTGAGTCATTCTCTGGACTTGCTCCACTATGTCAGAGTCTGTCTTGCACTTAGAAACCCAAAAGTTAGCATGCTATTCTCCATGTGGTCTTAACATGGTGAAAATCACTTCCTTCAGTCTGCTGCAGATGAATATGTGGCCTTCATTACTGCTACTGTGGAAGCTTATTCGCTTACTAAATTCTGGTCTTTTCTGAGTGGCTTTTCCCTGGCTAGACAGAAAAATGCCTGTACCTACTACATGGGGCTATCCCATTCCAGCTACAACATTTTGCACTTAATCATTGTTGAACTCCTTGACAGTTCTGGCATCCGAATACTTTTATGTCCCAAATAGCAGCCTTGCCTTCCGCTTATCAACCACCCCCAGTCTGGTGTTGTCACAACTGCAGCTCTCTGTTGCAGATGCAGACAGCTCAGATTCTGTAGCAGCCTGTAGATGTATGTTAAAAATAGAAATTCAAATTTGTCAATTTTTAAGACTAAATGTGTTCGAAGAAAGAAAGAAAACTTTTATTATTGGTTAAAAACAGCTGGTAATTTCACTGCAAAAGAGCAGTCAAACTTATGGTGAATGTCACTGAATAACAATACAGTGCAAGAGAGTATCTTCTTGCTTAATTCAGGGCAAAGCATATTAAAAGAAAAAGGTCAAAAAAATGTTGCTAATGGGAGGTTACAGGTACTATGTTTTTTCTTCCTCTCTGGGTTCCTATGTTCCATACTTGCTCAGTTTGCCTCTGCAGTGATTGTGTTTGCCATACAGTGTTTATTTACAGGCACTTAGAGGAGCTCAGTTAGAAGCAGACTTTAGAGTTTCAGCCTAGTGCCCACAACTTCGCCTCTCACACAGCTGACCTGTCATTCCTCCCATCCTCCAGTCACTTTTAACACAGTTTGCACAAGAAATTATACTTGGTGCTTCCAATTTCATAACTTAAAAAAAATTGAATTCTAATAACCGACTAACATCCTGTGAGGGCAAGAACTGCTGGCTGAAGACATTCCATGCTTCCAGTATTACCTAGAATGACAGGGACAACGGGCTTAACTCTGGTTGAAATGTACTCTGATTGAAACTTTGCCCCTTCAGGTGAAAAGTGTGAATTAAACTTTTTCTAATGACCAGTGATTACAAAAAAAACCCGGTTCCACTGAGATGAGTATCACTTGTTATTAGAGAGCTACTTGAATTAATTTAATTTGATTAAGGATCTGTATTGTCCTTGAATTTGGGATGATCTTGCCAACTCTTGTCTGTAATTTTTCGCTCTTCTAGAACTTCATTTTCTCCAGTAAACATATTGTTTTCTTCCCTTCCACTCTTACTCAAGTTACATTGAACAAAACCTGCTATTTTAAATTCCTGCTTTGCTTCCTCCACTTTAAAACCTGGATCACACTTTTAATCAAGTCCAGCCTCTTTTTTGTTCCATGCTGTATTACTTGCAGCTGTGCCTCCCCTTATCCGTACTGCAGGTTATGATTTCTAGCTATGTTTAGAAGACAAAAATTAAGAGGTAAAATGGCAGTTGCAGCATGAAAAATCTGAATAGCACTGCTGTGGTTTAATGTCAGCTGGCAACTAAGTATCCCATAGAACTGGAGAGTAAAGATGGGAAAAGTCATGAATTGAGATAAAGACCATATAATGGTGCAGAAAAGGAAGTAAATAATAATGTTAATGCTAACAACAACAACAATAATAATAATGATGATAATGATAATAATAATAATAGTAATAAAAGAGTTGGAATGCACAAAACAAGTGATGCCCAGGACAGTTGCTCATCACACTCTGATTGATGCCTGGGGACACTTTCTAGGAGTGGCCTCCAGCCGGCTTTCTTTTTTAATACACTAAGCATGATATCAAATAGTATGTCCCTTTGGCCAGTTTGGGTCACCTTGTGAGTCTCCAGCTTTCTTGTTGGCTGGGCATGAGAAATGGGGAAGTCTTTGACTTAGAATAACTATTGCTTAGCAACAATTAAAGCCATCAGTGTTTTATCAATGTTAGTTTCATATTGAATCAAAAAAACCAGAGCACAGTACAGCTACTAGAAAGGAAGTTAACTCTATCCCAGCCAAAAGCAGGACCATATTTTCTACCATTATTTAATAGAATTTACAAAATGTTCATGTTCCACACTTCCCAAATAATCACCTTGTCTGTCTTTTGATATATACACATAGATACTATTCCCTTAAAAATGAAAATAATATCACCTCAGGGAGAATTTAGCTTTTTCTCAGTGGGTTCTTTTGCTTTTGGTTTTAAAATGGCAGAATCACAAAACAGTAAAAGTTGGAAGGGATACAATATCTCTGCTCAAGCAGGACCATCATAGAGCACATGGTGCAGGACTGTGTCCAGACAGTTCTGGAATGTATCTAGTGAGGGAGACTCCACAACCTCTCGAGACAATCTAAGTTCTTCCTTATTGTTCAGGTGGAATTTCTGTGTATCCGTTTCTGCCGGTTGCCTCTTGTCCTGTTTGGCACCACCAAGAACAGCACGGTCCATCGTCTTCCGTCACATACCTATTTACATTGACAAGATCTCCCCTCAGTCATCTCTTCTCGAGGCTGAACGGGCCCAGCTCGCTCAACTTTTCCTTGTAAAAGAGATGCTCCAGTCCAATTATCATGTTTCTTACCCTTGGCTGGAGCTGCTCCAGGAACTCCATGTCTGTCTTGTGCTGAGAATCCCAGCACTGAACACAGCACTCCAGGTGAGGCCTCACCAGAGCTGAGTAGATGAGCAGGATCACCTCCTTTGATCACAGTGAAATCAAAGTCCTGTGACTGCACACAGGTCTATATTTCATCCTGTTTGTTCTCCCTATTGCAAGTGTTGGTTTACATTTGATTGTGTCAGTATCCCAGTAGGATTGCAGAGGGATGCCCCATAGTCCTGTCTTGTAATTAAGTCTTTCACTATTTGTGCTTGCTTGAGCCTCCTTTTGCTACTGGGATGGTTACTATAGCTCTGCTCTTCCCACACCTTGTCTCTTCAAGACTGGAAATATTCCTATACCCCTTCAATTCAGGTTTAAAGTCTCTCAGCAAGCCCTGCTAGCTTGTCAGGTATGCTCCTTTACCACCTTTGGGGCAGCCCCATTTTTTACCAGCAGGCTCACTGCTGTTTAAACTGACTGTGATCAAAACCCCATTTTTTCCCTCATAACACCTGTTCAAAGCCAGATATCCATCTGCATGATTATCCTGTTTCTTGCCCCATCATTCAGAGGAAGTGGCAGGACAGAACAGAGTACAGCATGTGCCCCAGGTCCCTTGACCGGTTGTCCCAAGGCCCTAAATTCTGTCTTGATTGTCCCCAACCTTTCTGTTGGGGCCTCATCACTGCTCGCCTAGAAAAACAGGAGAGGGCAATATTCCATGGGCTGGACCAGGCTAGGAAGTTTCTTGGTGACATCCTTACCTGGGCCTCAGTGATAATACACCTTCTGCTGGGTTGGGTCTAGTTGGCATATTGGGCCCTCCATTCCTCTGAAAGGAGACTACCACCCTTCTTTTCTTCATATTTGAGGAGACTGTGATGCAAGGGGTAGGCTGCCCTGCCCAAAGCAATCTCTGTCCCAGAAGAACCTTCATCCACTTCCTCATTTCCCTTTTTTCAGATTCCAAGGCCTCAGAGGGTCAAGGTATAAACGGACTCAGTATTTATTCTTAATAGTTATCTTAGGAAGAGATCTAATAATCTCAAATGTAATAAAACCCCCAGAAATTGTGAAAATAAGAAACAAACAACAGAATTACAAAACTAAACACACACTAAGCTGCTTTATAATTTGTCCTTTGGATTATCTCTTTCAGTTAATAGCTTTCATATTTTACATTCATATGAAAAGAAATCCTACTGAATCTTTATTTCCTTTTCTGCTTGCTGGCAAATTTTTTTTTAGTGAGTTTTATGTGTGTTCTTTGCTAACATTAAATAGAAGAGGCTATGTTAGCACAGAAATTATAATGTAAAGTTCAGCTTAGAATTTTGGATTCTGCAATTGCAACTCTTTCATTTAATTTTTTGTCAAGTTAGAATGATTTGGTTTCAGTCAGTAATCCAGGGGTGTGATTGTAACACAAATATTTAACATATTCTGTAAAGATCTGCTGATTGTTCTTGCCCTCAGTTTTATAAATGAAAAGAGAGACATTTTAATTACAGTTATATCTGACAAGAGTGTTTGAAACATTTAACTCCTCTGAAAATACAGTTGTCCCTTAAATCAGTGGGAAAGTGCTGGTACAGGTTTGTTTAATTCTGCTTTTAAGAACTCTGGTTTAGGATTTTTCCTGTAGAGGGTGACAGAGGACTGATGATTTCTTATTTCATCATCGTAGTTCTAGAGATTGTTCCTGTCCCCATTTCAAGTCAATAGATATAGGCTCAGAAAAGAACCTGTCTATAGTAATAATTTTGGCCAGTTTATCAGGTGATCTTGAAGCTCTGCTAATTTTATTTGTTGCCTGAATGTACCAGTTTTCTTTACCTCACAGACTCCTGCAGTCATGTGGAGTATGTGATAGCAGATTTAAATCAGAAGATTTAAATGTATTTTCATATTTAAGTATATTTCAGATTTAAATAAATATATTTTATATTTAAATATATTTTTATTCTTCTGTAATTATAATTGCCATATAATGTACTTCAATAAATTATTTTCTAGATAGATGTACTAAAATGCCCACTTTGTTTCCATTTTTCTTTAGGACATTATTTATACTTATATATAAATAGGTATAAATAACAGAACTTTCTGTACTGTGCATCATGCTCTAGTCTCATGCAACATGATCTCTTACTATACAAAAATTTATAAGGCATATGCAACCAAAAGGATTTTTGAAAGTTTCTTTCCAAGTACATTTTAAAAAAAATAACAGTATTTAAAACTGCAGAGTAGAATTCTGCAAGGTAGAATTACATTTTGATAAAAGATTTATGGAACATACTTAAGTCCTGCTTAAGGTTAAGAAAGACACACTATGGAATTGGCAAGCACATAAATGCCTAGTGTTCATTCCAGAGAGGTTTCTGAAATTCATACTTTCTGGGACAATTGTATAAAGAAAAAAGTGTTATGCATTTAAAGTATCACAATCCCAAACTTTTCTGTTTAGGGAGGACATTTTTTTCCCTTGAAACTCGTTCACGGTGCTAGTTCTTAATAACACCGCAGAGTAGAATCCGTTGTGTTATTTACGTTCCAGTTCATTCAAATCTACAAAATGACTGGCTTAACATCTATAGAAAAGATACAGAAATGACTCCAAGTGAATTGTATAAATAATTTCTTTGATGCTTCATTTTATTTTTTACTCAAAATTTTAGAAACTTCAGACTTCTAAAAACCAGCTTACAATAATGGGTTTGAAGTAAAGCATTTTTAAGTTCAACAACCTAAAAAGGAATCTCTAGGCTCAGGCATCCTAGATGATATTAAACCTTGTTAAATAACTATGTTCTTCTTTTAATGCACTTTTTTTGCCATTAAGTAGTAGCCCATCTCCAGACAATTAATTAATTATGCAGTCTTATTGTAGACTTTTAGACTCATCTTCTTTTCTTCTAATCTCTCACAGTTTTGTAAATATTTCTTTGAATTCTTCTCAGCTTTTAGTGCATGATCAAAATAACAAATTATTTGAAATAGAGCAGATGGTGTAGATTTCTTATAAAGTAAACTCTCTGTGCATGTGTCTGACCTCAGAGAAATGTACTTGTTTATTTGTGCATTACATTCTGCCTTAACCACCATGCTTGGAGAGACTGGGTTAAGTCTAGTTTGGTAGGACAGATTGCTTGTGCTAGCTTGAGAAATAAACTCTAAAGTTGAGGAATTTGGAGTGTTGATGTACTTTTTTGCTAAGTACTTAGGATACTTTATAATTTTTAGAATTTTACAAAGCCACGATGCGATCACTGATATATCAGTTGGCAAAATTATGCTCCCAAGATTAGGCTATACAGTTTTCTATAGGTTCTAACAGTATCTGTCATGAGTCTACCCTTAAGAGATGTAGGATTACAACCAAAAACTTGTTTAGCTGCTATGCTATTAAATTAAGTCTATATCCCTATGAAACACAGACTAGGGGATTGGTCTCAGTGTGGTTCCTTCTGTGCAGTGTCCTTTCCACTGACCTCTCCTTTCCCCTCTCCTCAGGAGTGCTCTTCAAAGCAATTTATACTTGCAATTGTTTTTTGCTCAAGTCCTTTCCTTGGAATTAACTATTAGTTATCAGCTATATTTGTGCATTGCTGTGGCAGAAATGCTCCTCCTGTTCTCTGACATAATTGTGTAGAAGTACATTCATTTACTTATCTTAATCTTACCCCATAAATTGTGGATTTTTGTTTGCTTGTTTGTTTTTGTAGAATCATGACATTTGCAAACACAGGGAAAAAATGATTGATGAAGTCACGTTTTACTGACTTGCAAAGTGAATTTGAGCTGATATTCTGAAACATTTTTATTAGAAACATCTCAAGAGTTTCTAATAAAAGTGCTCTAGAATTTTAAGTCACAGAAAATGGTTTTTTTTAGTGCTAAACATACCATACCCAGCTTCATGTGTAATCTGTTCCTCTTTTGAAGATATATTTGTAAATGTATGTGTATCTGATTATGATTTTTAAAGGTGTTTTAGTGCCATTTTAGGTAACATTGTTCTGTTAGGATGTTAAAAATGTACTCAGATCAAAGACAAACAGCAGCCTTGAATTTCCTTTGAATATTTAGAGGTGCATGTGTTTCCCACACCTTGGTCTGTTAAAGGTTTTATCTCTTGGGGTGTGCCTGCCATTTCTGTGCTAAGTGCAACTAATCCCCTTCTTAGTGACCTGTAGGAAGCTGCATGGTGCCTATGGTCTCCTCAGCAGGCGGTGCACGTAACTGCTAGGAAAACATTAGTCTGATAAACATTACCCTGTAAATGGCAAGTCCATGAATAACGTCCCAGCTCTTTGAGAATGTGACAATTGACAGGTACTGACCTTTGCTAACACATAACATTTTATTAAGACTTCTATCACCTGATAATTTCTTCTTTTATCATTTTCTTCCTCACTACTATGCTACTCAATAAATTTATTAACCTCTCTTTCCAAATAAGAATCATATTGCCATCCGAGATTCTTATTTTCTACTTTATCTGCAACAATTCTCTTCTGTCACCCCATACTTTCAGTATTGCGTTATTTACTCCAGGAAATTAAACCATGGCATACCAGCTATTCTTCACAACCACCTCTGACTTATTCTTCTTTTCTCTGCACTTCTGTGCCACTCTCAGGTGCCCTAGTGCCTCAGCGTGGTCTGGCCTTACAGCTGCTCCTGCTTTGAGCAGAAGAGTGGGCTTGATCAGCGGAGGCCATTATCAGCTTCTCTGATCCTGTGGTACTGATCTGCTTGCTTTCGAAGAAGTAACTCATTGGAGGGTTGCTTTTGCTTGCATTCCTATGTGTCTGGAATTCTCTACTTGGTCCTGTTATAAATGGTCAAATCAGCAGCCAAATTTATAAGAAAATTTAACAGTGATTTATTAGATTGTTACAAAAATATAATTTCGAAAAACCACCACAGCCAAGGCAGCATCAACCCCGGGTGCTGTCGCTGGGTGAACTGAGATCCGACCGACAAAGTGTCAGGGTCTCCCCAGTGGGTCACCCCAACTGCTTCATGCAGCTAGCTTGTATACAGTTTATTCTGCCTGAGGCAGGAATGAACGAATGTTCCTTTGTGTCTCTTCACATGCAGAACTGGGGCCATACATGTGCAGGAATAGACAAAGTTCAGATGTCTAGATGGATGTCTGAACACTTCAGAAGAGCCTGTATTCACATGTAGCAGAGTGGACCCGGTGCTTGAGTGAGGTAGATGCAATCTTCCCAGGTGCAGGTCCACGTGAGTGGCTTAGACATTCCAGGGAAGTCAGCGATCATGGCCCGGGAAGGTTTCATTCATACGTTAACAGACTTGATATTATCTTAACGTTGTCCGGGAACTAATTGAATAAACATAAGACTCTGATCCCAGCCAGGGTGGTCAAAGATATACTTTGGATTCTACAGTCTTTTTATACATACATAGCATGAATTATCTCTACCATATACTACAGTCCCAAGTAAGATATAAAAAAAGTTCTGCTCCTTCCAAGTGACTGCATTTATTCTCTAATACGAAAAACTTTGTTCAAGGTAATTTCAAATAGACACAATCACATAATAGATTTTATATGTTGATTAGCAGTTAAAATATTAAAAGAAGTTTATCATACTCTGTGTTCAAAGTGGTTGTTACAAAGAAAGTACTTAAAAATCCTTGTTTATTGTCTTTTATGTGAGATCAAATACTTGTTTAATCTTGCACAGTATTTTCTGCAGAACCAATTAACTTTCTCTTTCTATATGCAGCGGCTCAGAAAGTCTTTGTAATTAACAGAAAAGTAAGCACTTTAAGCCTGTATTTTTTTAAAGTACATTTTTCATACGGTACATATTTCTTGGGAAAGTTTGTGAAAAGTACAAGAACTGAACACTTTAATTTTTATTGTCTTTAGATACTGGAAGACAATAAAAGCTACTGGCACTTCTAGAGTTTTTGTAATGAATTTCCCTAATTAGGACATTCTACTTCTGTGCTTTTGCCTTGAGCTTTGTAGTGACGCAGTTGAATGTATATCAGGCAGAATTACATCTGTTCTTGCTATAACTTTTACCTATGAGATATGACTATAAAAGATGCAAAATTAGATTTAACTGTCAGTGCCTTTGAATAGGACAACATGCTTAAAGCACTGTGAAGATGAACTTTTGGAAATTAGGTATGTGTCAGCTCTCAAATTTGTTTTTTCAAAAGGACCAGTAAATATTCTTATTTATTTTGTTTAAATTTAATAGAAATTTTCAGTGATTTCGTTTCAATATGGAAGAGCCCAGAAAATTAACATATCAGAATAAAAAGCATATGAAAATACTTTTTGGAGGAAGTTTTAAAAAATTTTATTAATTATTTTGGTGATCTTTGTGAGAAAATTAGATGTTTTTATTAAAACACAGTCTAGTAGGGCTGTTTCTCAACTAATCTTTATAGAAAAAGAAGTACTTCACTGTTTTTTTTTAAGAAAATCAATGGGAAATGATATTATTTGTTTATGGAACGGTTTTCTTTCAAGTCTTTATTCTAGTACCTGCATAAACACCTCATGCTAGTGCCATTTTTCTGCTTTATCTTCCCCCAGTTACTGACTCTTAACCTGAGCATTTTGTCTAACTCACATAATGCTTATTTGATATTGCTGGAAGTTAGATCTCTGCTTTTTATTACAGTGAAGACTGTTCATGTTTCTAGTCTGTAATAAAAATCAGTCTGCAGGCATTAATTTAAATTTATGAGCATACTTGAGACTTTTCATAGCTTTTCTTTTTCTTTCGAGGGCAAGAAGGAGGAAGATAGGCCAAAATGAGGTATCTGGGACATGGATAATCTATGCTCAGAAATTTAACCTACTAACACAGTCAGGAAAAGCATTTCATTAGCTATTCATGCAAATAGTGACTTGGTTTAGTTCTTCTGTTAAAAGGATTTTTCCTGCTGTTCTATATATGTGGTATCTTACCTCTTTGAAAATGTAACAAACCCTCTCAATACCTGTAATGCAAGGTGTCAATGGCTCTTATTGATTTAGTTTAAGAACAAGGGTAATAAAACTGCTGATCTATGGGCTTTCCTCTTCCATAATTACCTTTGAAACATAGAACACCTTAAAATATGATCACAGGCCCACTATGATAAATGTTAATGGTCTTGATGACATCATTGATTGCTGATCTCCAATGGGTCAGTTTGGCTAGTTTTATAAAGCTACTGCAGTTGTCTAAAGATTATGCTTTGGAGTAGACATCAGATGGCAGTATTTCATAGCAGAAAAGAACATAACTCTCCTTATACAGACTGCATTATCTAGAAGAAGTACTTGGAGTTATTATGCAATTGCTAGGTTTTTTACTGAAGAAGAAAAAATAACAGTCTAACAGAAGGTAATATGTTTGTTCTTCACAGTTAAAAACATTTCAATACATCATGCTTGTATTTTGTCTTCTTGTTGAAGACTAGTTCTGTGTGTACTACCCTTCCAATCAAGAATGTGTAAAAGCAGTTATTGTGGTAGTTATGTGTTAGTTATGATTTAATAAAATTCTTTTTCTGTCTGTGGCATAACACCTTATCTCCAGTTTAAATTTTATTCTTAATGAAACAGCTTAAAATTTTTGGGTTTTGTAGTTTTAATAGTATCTGGGCTTTATTCTATATTTGGTCAGTGTTAATTTTTACATAATGATTGAATTTTCCATACAATCTTAGAAAAATACACAAAAACATAATGCACAGTGATTTCTGCATTCTGTAGTGCTGTTCAATACTGAGTTAAATTTGCAAGTACATTGTTATCAAATTTCACATATGACGCAGTACAGTTAAAAGTTGTCTACATAAAGGGGTTGACACCTGATAGCAATGTCATTCTTAATGTAAGCTGACCTTTCCTCTGCTGTTCTCATCTACTCCTGTCAGCATCATGATGTTCCCTTTATTATCCTCATCAGGAATTGTGGCTTCAGTGCTAAGTACAAAGGTGATTCCTTTCCATTGTGAGAGAAAGCTTCTTTTGCAGGATTTCTGATTTTGCTGCAAAACAGGGAACAGTATTTGCTTTTCACACCTCGTCATGCAATTGTAAATGCCCTTCATTTCGCTGAAAGCCAAGACACTGTGTGTGCTTCAAAGGAAATTCTTATTCACAAAGGAAATTCTAAGACAAAGTATAAGAGAAACAATATATTGCAACAATGAAAATTATATAAAACCAGTGTTCTGATATTAAAAAGATATCTCTCGTGGAGAAATCTCTTACAAAATGTTGATTCTTTGTTCCTGTAGGATGAACAGGAAGTGTGGTTATAACTGAAGAGACTGTTGTTGTTACTGTTGCTGTAAAACAAAACTTTAAGCAAATTTTCACCTACTTCCCTTTATTAGAGTTCATCTGCTGTTAGTGAGTTATCAACACAGTTTAACATGTTTATAAAATCTTTGTATTCCATAAAAAAGGAAGTTAGTTATTTTATTAAAACTGTAAAAAAGTATAAGGCGCAGATTTGATTGACAAAGATGTTGTTGTATCATAAGATTGCACCAACTTCTTATTTGCATAATTACATGAAAATAAATATGGAATTTATTAGCTGTATGCATTCACCAAATAAATGAGACTACTTTTGCCTTTTTATCTTCTGGTAGTGCTCTTTGAATAGCTTTTGGTATTTTATCTCCCCACCATCTGTGAATAGAAAAAGACATTTCCTTAGTACCACTAAACAGTGGTAATTTTATGATGAAAATATTAAAATAAGATTATCTCATTAAATACATACTAGTAGCTGTCATAGTCTTATTTTATGTGCATCTCTTAAGTGTTAGGTTTGTTTTTCTGAAGAATATAAGGTAGCAAGTATCTGACTTTCCTAAATGCATTTGAAGACTGGTTGTGATAAACTGACTCGAGGGCAGGGAGGAGAAGGCAAGAAACTAAGCCCTTTTGCACTATTTAATTGTAGCATTTTTTAGCTTAATAGGTAATAATTTGGAATCTTAAATTTTTCCTGGGGACAAAGATGAACATGATAGATCCTTGAAAAAACAGAAGAGGTTGTTCAGCAGTCTCCCTTCCTCTCCACCTCCCTGAAGGTTCAGGAATAAGCAAAGGAAAGAATAATCAAACAAAAGGAGCACACATCTGATGTTTAAGCCCTCCTCCAGCACTTTTTATGTACATAACCAGAAGTCACTCAAGCAGCTGCAGCACATTAGTTACGATAGTTTAACAGGCAGCTTTACAGCTCTGATAAAGGTTGTGCTAAAGCAATTTCTTCCTCCTGTGCTCACTTGCTATGATAGCTCAGAAGTGATCTTTGGCAGCAGGGCTGTGAAAGGAGTGGTAATGTTTAATCAGTTTCTGTGGAGGAGTTAGCTTGCTTTTTCCTTTGTAGATCATTATCTATAGAAAGACGTTAAGGGCAGGCAACACCATGTTGAAGACAGAATAGGCTGAACTGGTGCAGGGTCTCTGAACAGTTCCTGGGAACTGATTTAGAACGGAAATATTTTAAGCACTTAGGCCAACATTCGATTGCATTAGACCTAAATAACAAAGTTACTGGAGAAACATGGCTCAGCAGACAAGTCCAGACAATTTGCCTGTTCCTGAAGGGGATAATACACACAGTCAAAATCCATGGCTAAATGAAGATCTTGTGAAGACCCTGAGGGAAAACCTGTTACAACATGAAAAGTCCAGGACAACTCGAAAATCTTCACCTGCTTCTCCTCGGCTGTGTCCAGTTATTTCTCCCCGAAATTCTCCGAGGCTCTTGAGAAGGATGTTTTTAAACAGCAACATACCAAAACAGCGTCGTTTCACTGTGGCACATACCTGGTAAGTACTAAGGTGGTTGAGATAAAATATTAATTTTTTTAATGGAATATTTATCTCTGTGGTGTTTATGCATCTGTTTCTTGTTTTCATCTCTGCATTAATCTCTCTGGTTGAAATAGACAGTTCTAATTTGTGACTAAACTTCATTGCAGTCCAGAAATTTTAAATAGCAATTAATATGAAGTCAGAAAATATATATTTCCTTTTACAAAAGCTGCTAAATTTCCTCTGATTTCTTAGGTAATAACTCCATTCTTTCCTCTCCCTCCAAAATAAAAAAATACTTATTTTATTCTGTGCTGTTCTGCCCAGAGCGACTTAGCAATTATTTTCTTTAATGTGCCTGTTGAAAATATTTTATCTTTTTATTGACAGTTTTGGACTCCCTCAGCCTCCTAGCAGAATAACATAAGTCTATTTAACTTTTAACAGTGCTGAAATCAAGAAGGGCATGATAAAGAAGAATGATAGCAATACATATTTAATGTGAAACAGTGATTTTTATTAAAGCAGTTGCTAGAAAAACAGGAAAAGTGGTAAGGGAAGCCCTTGGTAAATGATTCACTAGTAGTATTTCTTTGGTAACTTGATCACTTAGATGTGTTTGTGATCAAATCTAAAAAGAACATTCATTTTTTGCATCTATCTCCTGTAAAACAGCAGTATTATTTCATTACTTTTAAAATTATTCTTTCAAAAGATGTTGTATGTGAGATTATTGTAACTCAAAACCACATTCGTGTTTGCTTTGATGGTCCTGAGATGTTTGGGTTTTTTGCTTTTGAGTTCTTCCCTACCCCACCCCCCACCCCTTTATTCCTCTAACAAAAATGTAATATAAAGAAAGGACATGTTCAAAGAAAATAAGTCATGCATTCTAAGCAGCAAATGAATATGCTCTTGAAGTTTATCTTCGTTCGTCTGAAATTAGATCTACACTATAGCTATGTGATTGGTATGTGCATTGCACATTGTATACTAGTGTGCTTAAATCTTTACTATGTATGTATTTATGTAAAGTATTTCTTGTATAAAATAATATTTTTATCACTGAAAAGCATAAGAAGAAACATGTGCCTTTATAATTTAAGAATACTTTTTTGAAACCAGTGTACCTGTTCAGATATTGCATGTGTAAAATAGAAAACTGAATGAAATAGTATATTTAATGTTTCTTTAACAATTATGCATAAATCCCAGCTGCTGTTCTGTGTTCAATAATTTATAAAACATTCTATACATGAAAATGTGCAGGTTAAAAACGTAATTCAGGCAGATCTGGTTTACAATGTTAGGTGAAAAAAATTCTGAAGGTTTAGAGAGGGAAATTATCGTGTGTGATTATGAGTGTGTAGGCAGTCCAGTATGACAGACAAAGAAAGGGGACAGATGTGAAGCTAACAAACATGTTTGAGCAACATAAAAGGACACAGGCTTGCAGAGTATTAAAAAGTGAAATTTTGTTTAAATGTACTTTCTCTAGTGAGCTTCAGAAGTTTGTGTAGAATGCCTTTTTCACCATGAGTGTAGAAAACACTTGAGGTTTTCCCAAATATGTGAAATACTAGACCTGAAATCAATACTTCATTGTTATGATTTATGAGACAGGCAGATCAGAGTAATAATGTTTTTTTCAAGCAAGTGGAGAAGTACAGAGTCACGCAGCAAGTTACAGCGAATTACCTGAGATCCTGCAAAGAACAATGTTTCTGAAGTGACAAAGCTATGACATACATGATCAGACTACAGGCTTATGGGCTTACAAAGGGCATTAAAAATTTATTTGTTTCCAAAGACCATCAAATCTGTAGTTACTGATATGTCTTCACTTGGTTATCTAGTCAGAAAACTGAGATACTATGTGATAGACTTGTGGCTACATAGGCACTGTAGTGGTTTTAATTCCATGTGCATATAATCCACTTTAGACGGCTTATAGGAAAACAGCGCATTTGAAAATTGAGTAGTTGTGACCTTAATTCAAAATATTATACTATGAAGGATCCATTCTGGGGTTGATTTGGCCCATTACTGTAGTAATGAACACTCTTTGCTTTATTTTTCTAATGTAATCAGTTTTGTAATTTAAGAAAAGTTGTTGAATTCATGTATACATCCTTTTTGTTTAGTGCACTGTTCATACAGCATTAAAAATTTTAATAACATGTTCTTCCTCAAGCCACCAGTAAGTTGGTAAGCTGTTCTGACTTTGCAAAATGTCACTAATTTTTTTTTTAAATTTTCTTATCTTTTCTGGTTGTTAGATTATGTATCTAGATAGCATAAGAAGTAAATGTATGATACTAGAGATACTGCAGTGATGCCAAACAGGCACCACAGATCCAGAATGCTAAAACCCCCTAATTTAGGTGGTACCTCCCTGATATCAAGGTTCTGAAGCAGCATTCACATACAGTCAAGAAGTGAGTGGGAGTTTCATGAATTGTTCTGGCAATCCCTTTCTCCCCCTTTTTTATCATAAAGTCTATAGTTCACTCTCTCTAATGGCTTGGATTGTAGAACTTTTGACACCAAAATGCATTTTCTTTATCATGTGACCATTATATTTTCACAGTAATAATTGGGTTATCACTTTTAGTCATTTTATAAGTCCTTCTCTACTTCCTTTTTTTTTCTTCTTCTCTAGCTGTACCCCTGAATTCATTCAAACACTTGAAAGATAAACTGCTACTTTAAGGATTTTAGAGAGGAAAAGGTACAGCCTTCAGAGTTGAAATAGAAGGATTTAAGTGGCAGAGGAGCATAAGGCCTTCATTTTTGTTGGAGAAATTGCTGAATATCCGTCAGTTTCTGAGAATGATAGTTCTGCCTGAAACTGAAATTAAAACTAGTTAATCTTGAACTTTTAGCCTGGATTCCTCTCAGTCTGTAAACAAAATCAGTCTATAGTCACAGCATCTACAAGTTGTTTAAGTTTTGTGGCCAGCATTTCAAGCAAACTGTACGCAAACCTAAATTCCATTTCCTCACAAATCTCTCTTATATTGTATTACTGTAAAAGTATTCATAATGCTTTAAGATCACCCATATAGGGACACCACAGCACATATTACAGCTGGACTTGCACAAGATAAATTAAGTCCTCTGGTATGTGCTTGACAAAATCAGTTTCTGGATTGTCTTGATTTGCTCTTTATAAGGCTTTTAAAATGGGCTGATTACCTCAGTGCCTTTTGGCAGGACAGATCTGTCCTGCCAGGGGTGGAATGGCACATGCTTTGATTTGTGAGGAGAGAGGGAAAGAGACTGTCAGTTCCCATCTGTGTGGACATCCAGCATGTGTGATCCCTCGTACACACACTGTCCAAAGATCTGTGGAAGGATGTTTAGATACTTCAAATCATACCCTCTTAGTTAAATGTGGAAAGACAGCTTTCCTTAATTTTCTGTTAAAAATTCCTTTCTGTAAAGGGAGGAAAAGCAAGAAAGATAAATATTTGGAGCAGGATAGTAAGCTCAGTGGAACATAACAACTAAATTATATCTGTTTAATTGAAAGGATGAAGTCATGGAACACATGTGCTTGGTATTTTTTGACTTTTGTTTGCTGCCATAATACTTCTTAATACTTCTTAATATTCAGTGAATACAAAATGATCAACCAGTTGTTTTTTCTGTGTTGTATATGTTTAGACAGTCTATTGGCTGCCTTTGTGATTTTTTGTGTGTGTGTGTTCAGAGACAGCAGCTAGTGATATATGCCTGTCTTCCAAGTCATATAAAGTGGATTTGTTTATTCACAGGTCCAGTTGTGAGGGTTCCCCTTTGATAACTGTTCTTTCTCCAGCTCTTATGGTGGAGACATCAACTTCCTGCTGTTCAGGGATTTGTGCTCTTTAGAAGTTTTTTTAAGACATGTACCCCTAAACCTAAGAATGTAATGCAATTAATAATACAAGTATGTGCTCAGTTAAACAGAGTACTTTTATCTGAATTTAGTCAGTCTTTGTCCCCACCCACAGTAAATATTTTACATTGACTTTGGCATTCAGATATGAAAACGATAGATGCCTTAGAAATAGTTTAGATAGATATGGGCAAGGTGTGCCATTTTAAGTTTCAGGAATGTAACTGCCATGAGTGTACCCATAAAACCAGGTTTGTCTTTGTTTTTATTGCACAATATCTTTTCATGCACTTTTACTGCTAATTACAAAAAACAACAGAACCTCAAGTGTTAGCTATAGGTAGATAAGTTGCAGAAGAGCAACTTATTTAATTTGATGTGATTCTACACAGCCTAGTTCCGTGCATTTCAACTATGAAACCAGAATGAAGCTGTACCACACTGAATCAATACATTTTTATCACTATTTTCTTCCAACTTTCAGTATAAATTTTGCTAAAAGGCTTTTAGTACCTATGTTTTCCTCTCTGTCACTACTCTGTGCTTTTCAGGAACTCAAGTAATTACATTTTGGCATATGGAAGTAATTTCAAAAGGAAGAAATATCAACACAAATACCTATACAAAATACTAACTGAATACTTCAGAAAACCAAATATCCAAAGCAGCATGGTCATGAGATTGTAGGAGGTTCTATCCCTTTACTCCATGCTGGTGACACCCCACCTGGATATTGCATACAGTTCTGGGGTCCCCAGCAGAGGAATTACATGAAACTGTTGAAGCAGGTTCAGAGAAGGGACAAAAAATTTATCAGGATGGGACACTTCTCCTGTGAGGAAAGGCTTGGGGAGTAGGAGTTGTTCAGCATGGAGATACTCATGTAGAGTTTAAGAGGGGATTGCTTGAGTAAGATGATGTTTACCGTCAAGTTACTAAGTTGCATCAAATAAGATGTAGTTTAACAAGGGCAAGTGATGGATTCTGCACCCAGGATGGGGCCAGAAACATGTTGGCTGTGTGTAGACTGAAGAACGAGAGGCTGGGCAGCAGTGCCATGGAAAGGGCCCTGGGGCTCTGGTCCATGGCAAGCTGAACGTGAGCCAGCAGTGCCCTGGCAGCCAGGAGGGCCAAGCGTGTCCTGGGGGCATCAGGGACAGCATCAGCAGCCGGGCAAGGGAGGGATTGTCCTGCTCTGCTCTGCTCTGCACCGGGGCAGCCTCACGTGCAGTGCTGGGGGCACTTTGGGTGCCGCAATAAAAAAAAGACAACCTATTAGAGAGCATCCAAAGGAAGGCCACAAGGGTGGTGAAGGGTCTGGAAGGGAAGTCATGTGAAGAGTGGCTCAGATCACTTGATTTATTCAGCCTGGAGGAGACTGAGGAGAGACCTTATTGCAATTTACAACTTCCTTGTGAGGGAAAATGGAGGGGCAGGTACTGATTTCTTCATTCTTGTGATCAGTTAGAGAACTCAAGGAAATGGCACAAAGCTGGGCCAGGGGATGGTTAGGTTGGATATCAGGAAAACATTTTTCCTCCAGAGGGTGCTTGGGCACTGGAACAGGCTCCCCAGTGTAGTGATCACAGCCTGAAAGAGTTAAAACCCCATTTAGACAACACTCAGGCACATGGTGTGACTCTTGGAGTGCCCTCCATATGGGAAGGAGTTTGACTTGATGTTCCTGCTGGATCTCTTCCAGCTCAGCATATTCTATAATTCTATGACAATAAAGTGCATATATGCCTATGTAAACTCACTAGTTCTTACTAAATTAAAAAAAAATTCTTAGTTTTTCTAGGTCTGGATTGAGGGCACTTGAGACGGTAGTTCATGTTTGGGCTCGGGTGTTTATTATTCCTTATCAGTCTCACAGTCTCACAACCATGAGTTCGCCAGCTTTTCATTAGCAAGGCACAGAATGGTTAACAATCTCTTGTTACAAGGTCTTTTAAGACTAAACTATCCAATTAAGAACTGATACCTGGATTATTTTCCCTTTTAACCCAATAACTGATCCCTGGAAGCCCACAATGCAGACTTTTCTGCCCAATTTCAAAATGCCACTCAAACCCAGGAAGAAGAAGGAAGAAGAAGCTCAGGATGACACCCCGTGCCCTCCACCTTGCTTCTATCCACAGCATACTAAAAGTCCCAAAGCCTAAATTTCTCATCCAAGTGATACACCTACACTACTCTCTGTAATCTATGTCACACATTTGTGGATTCTAGTCTATTCTGGAGTTTAGGAAACTTTCTCCATGAGTGAGGGTCATAGTCAGTTGCTCTCCTGGGGGTCAGGACACCCCAGAACAGACAGAAAAATATTCCTGGTGTCCTGGGTTTTCACATTCTACTACTTCCTTGCTTTTCTCACATAAACTTCATTCACACTTTCTAAATCAAATCACTGTTACTGCATAAAGTTTTAGCCAAGGTAACACCTAGCATATTAGAATGGACTCTACTTCATATTTTACAGACTTTAGACTGAGCTATCACAGTCCTTTTCTACAAAAATATGTGAACCACTTTACATAAAAATATACCATCTTGTATAAGGTAATTCAATCCACATATCCACGCTTGAAATTCTGTTACATTAGAAGGTGCATGCTTGTATGGATGCATAGGTTAGTGCGGCAGAGAAAAAGAATAAGCTTTGAGAACACAATGCTCTCTGATATTTTACAGAATGGTTTGTGGTAAGTTAAGAATTCTTCACAATGGAATTAACTACTGACAAATTGATTTACCACAGGTAAATAATACTGCTTCTCCACAGCTGAAGAAAGACAGATGAGGAAAAAGTTAATCTTTCCATAAAGAAAGAAATGGCAAAGATGTGTTTTCTCAAATAAGAATTGTGTTAAAGAGAGCTTGTAGTACTGGGTAGGAAATTGAAAACCACTTCAGAAAGATCAGTGCGCAATCAAAGATTAAATTCTAAGTTTTTGTTGTACAGGGGCAAATAACTGAGCAAGGAAGGGTAGAGCGAAAGAATGATAGATTTGGCTGACTAGATTTGGTAGTACAGGAATTGTAATATATAAAAATAACTGTTGCATCTCTCCTTTTCTTTCAAAATGAAATGTGGAAAATACCCAAACAGTTTCAACTGAGTCTTTTTTTTCTTGCCTCTAACCTGCTTGCCTTCTAAAATTGAAATTTCTTCATCAGTTTTAGTTACTGAAGTACTATTCCTGGACCATGCTGTTTTCTGACCTGTTGTTTTTAATGCCATGTCCTGTGTTTGACAGAATTTGGGAGAAATTCTAAAAAAAATTAGCAATAGTGAAACAGAGTTCTTGGAGTTCTACTTTTGTTTAGTACTTGCCTCAAAACCTAAAACCATTTTGCTAAAGTGCTATTGAACTCCTGAGTTTTTGTTGTATCTTACTCTAGTTTTATCACACGCAATTATACATGACTGTAAAGGTTTTAAATATTGTACTCTTGTGATATGATATTATCTGTTTTCTAGAATTTTTTTGAAACTATGCAAAAAGTTTCAGTAGGTTTTGCTACAAGTTTTTTTTACTGTGTAACACAGGCCTGTTACACTCAAGCAGTCTTCTACATTGCTCCTTACTGCATTACTCTGACTGCACTTTGCAAACTTGCTGTTTTCAGTTTCACTTTGCATCAGTAAATTACTATTTTATTGGTGGTAAAAATTTATTGGTTCTTGAACCATCCCATGGGATCTTGCCTGTTTTTTTTTTTTTTTTTTTGCAGTTTGACACAAAATTTTGAGACTCTCAAATTTGTATTGCAAAGTGAGCCATTCTCTCCATCTGGAGTTTTGAGTCTTCTGAACTTTGACCTTAAAGATTTTATAATATATACACAAAACATTAAAGTTTCCAATGTGTTACAAAATATTCAGAAGTTTATTTCCCTTTTTGTAATAATTCGTGTCTTTAGGTGTGTTTGTCACGGGAATAGTCACTACAATTTTTTAGCACAGACTAACAATGAGCTAGCTTTTTCATTCATACATTCTTGAAGAGCTTCATCTTCTTTGGGATTTGTAGGTATTACTCCATTTTCCCCCTCTTGTGACATTTCTTCTGTATCTCATGACCTTTTTGGCACTTTATTCTGTTTCATTTAGTACTGCACATGAACTTTTCCACTAGTCATCCAGGAGAACACTGAGCTTAAAATTTGCAACAGTTTGTTCCAACAATAGATAAATTAACATTTAAGTGAGAAAGAGGTCTGGGAGAAGGGTCTCATCATCTCTGTCAAGCTGCCAGTACTTTAAGGAGCAACTGTTAAGTGGAACCAGCAAATTTTACTCTGCCAGTGGGCAGAGTACTATTAGACTTCTACTTTATTTGGAAAAACAGTGATACGTTTGCAGAAGGCTTATTTCTGTCCTGACCTGGAGGAAATATGCAGGTTTAGAATTGTTGTCTGTCTTCAGGTTCCTTAGGCTGTATATGCACCCTCTGTTGTGGAGGGATGCTGCCAGACCTGTCCTTTCATTCATTCACTCCTAATGTTTGATCTTGGTCACGAGAGAAGCTTGTTAATATTGTCATCTGCTCTCACTGCAGAATTTTAGGGAATAATCTTGTAAAATTTCCATTGCCATCCTTTGTAGCATATTATGTTATACTATACATTGTATTCTACTATATTGTACTGTATAGTAAACTTATTAAATCCATTGTTGTTGACTTTCCATCTTCTAAACCTTCGAAAAGCTCTGCTATCTTCTTTGTCATCAAACAGGGCATCACAGTTCATGGCTAATGCTTCATATTGGCAGGAGACTTTTCTTCCGGTAGTTGTATATTACCCTCTTAGTAAATGCTCAGCATCTCCTATCTGTTATTTTCAATTGTTTCCTTTCACTAAACCTTTGCATTCAGTTGTTTAAAGAAGGGCACATACAGAATTAATCAGAAAAAAGTAAAATTTACATGCACAGGATGAAATATAAGACAAGAAGGATATACTGTTTCATTTATTTTTATTTTTAATAAAGAAACACTCATGTTAGTGTTATAATGTTTTAATAATGACCTGTTTTCTTCTTAAATTGTATTTTTCTTAGTGATCACATCTCTTTGGTATTCTTCAGTGCCCCAAATTTATCAGCACTGATTAAGAATTCATATTATAACATAGAACTTATCAGTTATAATCTCACTGTGACAACTGCTTAACAGGTGTACTCCTGATAGTGGAGTAAAGTTATTGTAGGCTACTAGTAACACACTTTTATTGTTCAAATAAACTTGGAATATTTTAAGGTGTCATAAAATATAAAAACGAATGGCATATAATTAAATGTTTATGGACAACTGCAGCTGAGATGTCCAGGAATTTTCATAGTGTACCTCGATACACTAATGTATTTCTGGGATAGTCTCTTAGTAACTTTGTGATAATTAAAAAAACCCAACTAATAATTGTGAATAAAGTGATTGAACATGTGAACTACGGATTTTGACTATATATGTGGGTTTTTTGTGGTTTATACTTTATCAGGCTCCTGTCATAAATCTGCATCTGCTGAACTTGACAATCTCCAGAATAAGTTAGATTGTACTAGATAATGAATCTCTACAAAGTGTTTTAAGAACATCTGTCTATAGAATAGAGCAGCAAATAACTTTTATTTAAAATAAATTTTGTAATTTTATCTTCATTTGAAAAAAATGTCTTTCCATATTAAAGAAATATGCATTTCTGATGTGCATTTTAATGCTGTAAAAGTCTTCCAGATGTATGCAAATAATTGCTTTGTTTGACTCTTACTATAAACATAATTTTGTGTTACACAAGACACATACAATTATAGATAGTATATATTATTTTCTTTTGGGGATGGGGTGCTTTACTGAATGAAGGATCAGACAGGTTACCTGTTGTATTTCCAGTCATAATACAAAACTGTAAGAACCTTTAAAATCTGCTTCAGGTTCATAAGCACAGTCATAAGCAATAAACTATAAATAATTTAAAAAAATTTGCCTCTTGGACCTCATCATTATTATGCACATTTGCATGATAGAGATTAAATTCTCCAAAGGTGTTAATTACAATCGTAGCATGTGGTACATTACAGAATAAAAAAAAATAATAATGACTTGTGTAAATGCATGCTGTCATGGGAAATAGAATAGACTACATACTTAAATGTAGAAATCCAGTCAGGTCACATTGCAATGCCTATGAAATGATCGTACAATGAAATTTATTCCCCACATAAAAAAAAATTTCCCATAGAAGAAATATTTGAAACTTCTAAACAGCAGCATGTTTCACTCATTTCCAAGAATCTGTGAGAACTGTTAGCTATGCCAGCTACAAGACAGCCATATTAAGAATCATTGTATACTTAAATATTTCTCACATTTTGTAGATAATAGGTGCTGTCTGGTGCTTCTATGTGGTTCTTCTGTGAGTGTGTTAAGGATGGCGTCATGCCCTTCACTTGTAAGAAACAAGTTACCAAATGTTTTGTTGATGTAGCAAATTTCAGCTGTAGATGTGACTGTTTTAACAAGATTTGATGGCAAGGTACACTCAACTATTTATTGCAGAGAGGGCAGAGTCAGACAAAGCTGTCAGGGAAGTCCATTCCTTGAGCCATGAGTTCCTGACAGGGCCCCCTTGCTTTCTAAACTTCTCAGAGAGGAGTTTAGCTGGGGCCAGATCCAATCCTAGCAGCACAGACTTGGTTTATGGATAGTGGTTTATGTCCGGAGGATTGTATGTACACAATTGATCCTTTGTGTCACTCAGCTGACATGTCCAAGTTTAACAAGCAGTTACATTTAAAAGCCATATTAATCTCTTACTGAGAATGTGCTGCTGCACAGAATCTCTCACCCCTGAGGCATTCCTGGGCAGGCATTCCTGGGCAGGAGGAGATCCTGGTGTGCAGCCCAGCTCCCTGCAGGACAGCCCAGAGCTCTCACTGTCCATGGCTTACAGCAAGCTGCGTGGATCACTGCTCCAAATAGCCCTTGGCTGCAGGTTCCTTCCATGCCCCAAGGTCCCGAGTGAGCTGGGTGCAGCCATCGCAGCCCCACTGGTGACTGTGGCTTCAGCTGGGGCTGCTGCTGGGGAGCACTGCCGCAGCGTTGGCGGTGTTTGTCTGCAGTGCCTGTGCCAGGTGTATGTCTGTGTCTACGTACATGTCTATGTCTGTGTCTAATCAGAGGAGGACTTGCTGCAGCCAGAGCCACCCAACAGTTGGTGCTATCTGGTGACACTAGTATAGCATAACACCTGTGACAATTTCAGACTTTTGGCCTTTCATCAACAATAACTTGCCAGGAGAAACAATATGTGTAGTGGGGAGGGGAGTGGACTAAGAGAAAAATTACATCCCATCATGTGACTGCTTTTCAAAGCAATTTGAAAAGTAACTAGCACAGAACCTTGTTGAGTTTAAGATTGGACTGAATCTTTGCATGTGTAAACGTCATCTCAATGGAAAAATACAGATTTCAGATAGAGCTTGTGAGGAATTTTATCATAAAATATTGCAAATACTAACTTATTGTAACTGAAATATTTAATTTGAAATATTTCAGAATTTCTCATCCACCTGATCTCCAAGAAATTGCTGAGAGTAAGGAATATTTTGTTTCAGCATCTCATCTTTTAGTAAATTCACTGTATACTCAGTGGTCATATCAGCCAATTATTCTCTAATTTTCTCTTTTGCATTATCAAAATATCTTTCTGACCTCTTTTGTGGGGTTTTGCTCCAGTCTGGAAGTGTTCCCTTGAACACTATCATATGCACTACTGTCTCTTCATAATAATAGTGTTCTGATACCCATTATTCCAAATAAGAAGGTCAGCATCATATCAACCATGATTTCAGAAGCATGATATCCAATGTTTCATTACATGGAAGTCCTTCTGTGAGAAAATAAATATTTTTTGTTATTTCTTTGGTAATAATATTTAAATTGATTTTGTTCAGACAATTGTTCATATATTTTATGACTTGTGTGAGAATCTTGTAATTTGGCTTGTAAAGTAACAACTCTGAATGAACGTACTTCCTAAGAATACACAATGTCAGTATTTTTATTTAAAAAATGTGTAACACAAAAAATTGAAAGTGTGTCTTCACAACTACAAATCTTCTCTACAGAATTTTTGTCAAGATTGTTTTTTGAAAAATTGTTGTTACTCTCTTTTTCTCCTTAGTTCAAATGATCTGCCATGACATTGTCCTGCTCTTCACATATGAGTTGTGGGTTTTTTAAATTATAATACTTTCCAGAGGATGACAGTCTCTTCTACTTTCAGAGATTATATTACAAGGTAGAGGTTGGACTCTGTGCTGATGAATTTAAAGTATATGCCTTATGAATCTTTGTAAATAGATCAATAAAAGTAAATTTTTTAAAATCAATTCTGTTTCAAACTGTGAAACAAGAATAGCTTAACCTTAATGTCCAATGAATCGTTAAGAGATGTGACTATTTGATCATTAATTACTAATTTGTACATTAAACTAGATTCTGAAGAGACAGCATCAGAAAGGGTTTTCATAACCCCTTCAGACTGTGGATCATCTATTGCAAATCTTATGGGTATACTGGGTAGGAATAGCTCTGTTTCTGTTGTGAGGCCTTTTTTTCACATGAGGTGGGGGAATAAAAATAAAATCACAGCTTATTCCAAGGAAGGAAACCTCTGTCTTTCATTCTCCATGTATTCTCATCTATATAGTTCTCCAGACTATGTGCTTCATTTAATTAAAAAACTGCTCTAGGCATGCCTTGCAAAAGCAAAAATGTTTTGTGTGTTGTGTCTTTGCTGCAAGCTGCTAGTTGCATGTCCAAAGGGCAAAGCTCAATTAAAAATAAACAAAACAAATTTATTAATATTCAAAAGCCATATAAAAATGTTATCAATTATTTTTATGCACATGATGAAACATCATTGTTAAAATGGCATGGGCAGGTAAAATCCTTGGCCTGTAAAAGTTGCTTGGTAATGTTTTCTTCATATAATCTTGTGCTATGCACTTAAGCTGTTCAATAGCAGTTGTTTCCATCCACACCCTTTCTGTAACAGAACATTATGCTTTAGTTGTCACCGAAGGAGTTATAAAGAACACAAAAAATAATTACTTTGAAATGAAAATCACCTAATATTGTAAAGTCATTTCTTTACAACCAATAGTGCATCATATATTATTTCATGAAAGAACTGAAGTTTAGAAAACTTGGTTGGAAAGTTCAGAAAGCCTCAGAAAATAATATCAGAAAAGAATATGGCGTTTCCAGAATTTAGTGTACATAATGTGAAAGAAATTCTTCAATAGAAAGATGATATAGTTACTAATGGATACAGTCTTCATTTGTAAAACAAAATTGTCACACAAAATGTAATTTAATCCTCCTTAAGATGTTTAAGCCTTGGAGTAAGCTTAGCTCTTTATATAGATTCTGCAAAGGTAACTAATACTTTTGCGTATCTAATTCCGTCCATATAATAACTTAAAGAGAAGCTTACTGTTTAAGTGTGACTTTTGCAAAGTAGTCTGCTTAAATATATTATCTTTTGCAGATGGTAAAATAAGGGCTTCAGGAGGAACAGAAGTCTTAGATAAGGAATTCAAGATGAGCAACTGGAAGTATAAAGGTAGCTGGTTTTAGGCCATTTGAGTACAGATGAAGTAGCCTGGGTGAGAGTATGACACAAAGCTCTACCACTGAGCAGCAGAGCCTTGTCAGCGGTGTTAAGATTTGAGGCTTAGGAAGACTGGAGAAAAACGAGAATTGTAATGCTTGGGTGTATATGAAAGTCATTTGATTGAAGGCCAGTAAAATTGGCTGACTCATTTTGACTTCCAGAGGACTAATCACACCTCAGTATGTTGACAAACAGGTTGCAGTGCAGGCCACCTACAGTAGTATCAATGGCCATCTAATTTCAGACTATTATAATTCTTGTGAATTTCTTAAACACAATTATTATTTACCTATTACAATCCAGTCTAATGAGTGAGAAATTATGACTCTGTAGCAAGGCCCTGTTCTGTGTGCTGTAACAACTACTAGTTTATCAGTAGTTCTCTAGAAATCTTAATTGCTTTCATATTCATCCTGACATAGTTACATGATTGCATGTCATATGATGGATTTTGGTATTAATTTGAAGGTATTTTACCTTTTCAGGAATTTTTTGCCCTTAAAATGATGGTGTTTGCATATCATTACATTTTCATGCAATGACAAATAAAAATAATGAGTATCACGTGTAGACTAAAATGTTATATGGCTCAAAATTAATTTAAATTGTTTAAAAAATAAAAATATTATAAAAAATTCTGGATAATAATTTCCTGCTTGTAACTACAAGAGGAAAAGTCCAGCTTTTCTATAAAAAGACTGTTACAATATTGCTTATGCTGGTAAATTACAGATAATTTTTCAGGGTAAAATCTTTGAGTGGGGGAGCATTTTAATGCTTCCTAATTAATTTATTAATAGAGGTTCATTAATTTATTTCAATAGAGTGAAATAAATGATAATAACTAATTTATTTCAATAGAATATTAAGTTGTAACACCTAATCATTAATTATGAATAATGTTGTGAGAATGAGTCAAAATATTCTGGGATTTTTTAGCTGTGCCATCAGTTGCTATGCTTTTGAGTCAACAAAGTTTTTTTATAATATATTGTTCTAATTTCTAAATACTTAACATAAAACATTATAATATTTATCTCAGGAATATTTTGGAAAATATTGGAAAAATACTGAGAAGTATGAAATACTGGCATTGCCTACAGGTTAAGAAAATGTTCAATTTTCATCTTTTGAATAGGAAATACTCAATTATAGTATTTTACGGTGTCAGCATTCCAGGTGTTGTAGTAATCTAAGAAAACAGTTTTGAACTTTTTAACTCTAGCAGAAATTAAAGCAATAAAAACTTCAAGGGTTCTTGACATATAATTGTCAGAGTGCCCATTGACCTGTAGGAAAAAATCTGAAACATTAATGTCATTGAGCATAACAAATGCATCCAAACAAATTTATCTTGGTCATCATCAGACTTAGCAGTTCATGTGCCACACTACCCTTGTTTATGCAGTCCAAAGCTCAGTTGTGTCTGATTCACAGGAAAAGCAGGCAGTGCAGAAGTTTATCTGCTTTGATAAGGCACAGACACCCTCTGCAGTGGAGAAAATGTCAAACATGGGTTTACAAAGTAGTGGCTCTTTCTTAAATACAGTATGTATGTTCCCTTTTTTGCATTACAGTTTCCAGTGTCTTCAAAAGGTATTGAAGAAAAGGGCAGCCCCTCAGTATGAGCCTCTTTTTCTGTTTGGAAATTACATTTGTTCTGCTCACCCAAAGTATTACTGGTCTGATGGGAAAGATGGTTGTGATCACTGTTAATGAGCAGGTCTGTCATTATGTGTGCTGTACACAAAGGGCAAATTATGGCTGCTTGGACAAACACATTTAGCATTTTTAACACTTGAGAGCCTCTCTTCATATCTTTATAACCTTTCCTGTAGACACTTAGTGCGTGTAGGTTTGTCTTTTAGTTAAATTTTTAATGGCAAAAATTATGTCATTTTATGTTATCTTCTTCATTACTTTTCTATGTGCTTGACTGTATCTGTACTTCCATATTTATATGAGAAGAGATTTAGGGGAGTTGAATGAATTTTCTAATGTTGGGATGCTGGAGCCATATAGTAATAGAGCCATTAGACATCTATCAATATATTAAAGATGGGTGAACATGCAACACTGGAGAAATTACATTTTTTTCTTTTTTTTTTAATTTGTGGGATTGTATTTTCCAGGCATTCAGCTGGTTATTGAGCAAGAATGTTTAAATGTTTCATTTTCAATATAATTTCTTTTACTTCAAAATAATCTACACCATTTGGGATTAAAAAAGATGGATCTTTTCCAACAAAGTTCTCTTGGCTGATCTTGGCATATTTCTATAATGTTTACCTATTAGGGATTTTACTACAAATGCTATAGTGACTTGTTTAAGTCTAAAACTCTTTTTTTTTTTTTTTTTAAGTTTTGCATTTTAAAGAGACAGGATTCTATTTTCTCAGCTAAACTAAAGATCTGAATTAAAAAAAAAAAAAAAAAAACCAACTTCAGAAAAAATGCAAATTAAATACTAAATAATTAAATGTGGAAATTTAAAGTCCAAATATCTTTCTGTATCCTCTGGGGGTTTGATTAATTTTAATTTTCCTTTCTACTTCTTGTTTGTTTGTATTTCCATACTCACAACTGCAGTAATTAATCCAGTTTTTATTCATGGTTTTGTTCATTTTTTGTTTTGACATTATGAAATGTCTGTCATATAGGTGGTGACTCACTCTGTCGATAAGAGTTAAAACCTTATGGCAGAATAAACTATTTCTTTGCATTCTGATGGCTCTTGTATATTGTAAGGGTTGTAACCTTCGTGAGATCTTCATCTGTGCTACTTCTGCACCTGCAGGCCTGTAAGACCCTTGAATTTTGCAGAACATTCGCTGAAATTGTGTAAAGAAAGTATTATTTTTATGCAGCTCTGAGAAAAAAAAGAAATTGGGGAGGAAGGTAAAAGAAAAGATTCCTATTCTAATAGTAATTATACTGATATTAGAAGCACAAAATATTTTTTTTCCAGGGCAAATGGAGACTATTTGTGTGGTAGCAAAAACATCTTTATTAATTATAAAATTCAAGCTGGAGCAATGCAAATATTACAGTCCTACTGTAATAATCGCTAATAATAACTGCAGAGATTGTTCCAGAGGTTAAAAAAAAAAAAAAAGAAAAAGAATGAATTAAAAATCCATTTTAAAAGAAAAATAATTTATACATAGCAAATTTGAATTAGCTATTGGAAACTGAATTTAGTTGAAATTCTCCTTGCTGCTTCACTCTGTGGAAAAGAAAAATAGAAAATAAATGTCATGCTGACCATTTTCTTACTGTGAAAAATGTGGAGGGAGTGGTGGGTAAAATATTATGATAGCTTTGCTAAAAGAAATCAAGTTAAATAAATTTTGCCAGGACTGTTGTTTTGTAAATAAGCTTTGTTCAAAACCTAAGACCAACAGAAATGTAAATATTCCTTTTAAATGTAGTTTACATTTCTTTATATCTTAAATAAAATGTTTGAGCATTTATTGCTGCCAATTCAGAAAGACAGGCATGCAATCATAAAACGAACATTATTAAAAATAAAAAGAGTCAAATCAGGAATGAAAGACAAGGGAAAACATATCAGTTCAAGACATAAAAGGAAAGACAGAAAGTACAAACCATCTATTTATGTCTCAAAGACTAATCAAATGAAACTGTTTGTTGAGTTTGTTGAAGTCTTAACCTGAGACTATTTTTGTATACATTAAAGTTGCATGAGTACATTGTAAAGCTTCAAATTTTTTGTTTGTTTATGATAATAAGCCATCCATTTAGAAATTGATAAACAGTTATAAAACCAACTTAGTTTGGAAAACTAAACTATTGGTTTTTTTGACCAGCTTAGATGTCCAATGTAGAAGTTCTGCTTTATTTATGTGGGAAGATGAATGTATTGATGTAACAGAAACATGGCAAAATAATTGATCTCCTTGCAAACTGATTTTTCTCATCACTGAATGAAGCATAAACATTGGAGCTGTGAGGCCACTTTATTCTCTGAACTGCACTGCTTTTGGTAGTTGGAGGCCACGGGTTCCAGGGAAGGACCAGGTCTGAACACGCAGGGAATGGGTGTGGATGGTGTGTTGTCAGAAGCAGTCTCCTGGCTATTTAATCCACTCAGGTTAGAGATCACTTTGCAGTGAAGTGTTGCTGCCCAGAGGATTGGTACCTTGTCCATGGCTCTGAGCATGTCTTCTTCCACAGCTGAGACCAGAATTATAGCTGCTTGAGGAATAAATTGTCTCCTGGACTCGCTGTTATCTTATATCCCATATATTTATAATTTATGCTACATTTATATCATAGATATATTTACAGAGAGGAAGTAGAAACTGTGCTTGCTTATTTTTAATAGAATTTTAATCATTATTACATGGAAGTAGTTATGTATTGTATGTCACTACAGAAATATACATTTCAGATATGTCAGAAGTTACCTCCTCTCTGTTTTCTAATCCACCTGAATCAAAAGAGGAGTAAGTTCAGAACTGGCGAAGTTATGTGGCTATCGTACAATCATGGAATGTCTTGCATTGGAAGGGACTCTAAAGATCATCTAATTCCAATCCCCCTGCCACCATGGGCAGGGACACCTCCCATTGGACCACATTGCTCAGAGTCCATCCAACCTGGCCTTGAACACCAGCAGGAGTGAGACAGCCACAGTTTCTCTGGGCAGCCTGCTCCAGTGCCTCACCACCTTCACAGCGAAGAATTTCTCCCTAATACTGATCTAAACCTACACTCTTTCAGTTTGAAGCCATTGCCCCTTGCCCTCTCACTACAAGCCAATGTAAAATGTCTCACTCCACCTTCCTTGTAAGCTCCCTGCAGGAAATGGAAGGCTGCAATTAGGTCACCTCTAGGCCTTCTCTTTTTCAGTCCGTACAAACCCAATTCTTTCAGCCTTTCCTCATAGTCGAGGTGATCCACCCCCCTCATCTATCCTTTTGGCCCTTCTCTGGACTATCATTTGATCTTAATATTTTAGTAGTAGGTGCTTACTAAGGGACTTTCTCCAAGGAGTGGCTATGTGGAGTATACAGACAGACAGTGTTTCAAAAAAAGGATGTCCTCTAACATTGCTAAAAGGGATGGAATATAGGAGAAAAAAAAAGACAGAAAAGGATTGGAACACATGAAGTGGAAGAAGCAAATGCTTATATTTAAACTACATGATAATTATGAGTTCTAGCACCTTTGGAACAAAGACCAGCATGCTGCATAGCCATTACTTTCCTGTGTTGCTTGGAAACTGAAGTGAAATAACCCTTTTCATTTGCAGCTTGCCCTAGCTCTCCCCTGCTGAAGTGTTTGATACCTCAGAACAGAATATGTACTGAGCAGAACACAATATTGGTAAACCCATTAACTATGTGGGGGTTTTTAAAGTGTGATTAGTTCTACATTGCAGTAGAATACCAGAAAAAAAAAAAGAAGTAAATTTTCAGGTAATATAAAACTATTTCAATTCTGTTAATAAGCAGTGTGTTTTCAATGAAAAGTAGAACTAACTCCTACAATCATAATATCAATATCCTATCTGAAAAACTGGTAGGTTTTGTTTTTGGCAAACTTTGGCATATTATGCCAGTTGCTAAAGTAAGAAGTAATAGTCTTGGACTGGTAACCCTTCAGTATCTATAATTTAAAATATTTATTGAAAACAGTAGAATTAATAGTCTCAGTGAAAGACAAGTGAATCCTATAGAGCTTAATTAATATCAGCTAATTTTTGTGCCAAGTATCCTCCCCTCCCCCATCACCTCCCAAAAGGAAAAAAAAAAAAAAAAAAAAAAAAGAAAAAAAAAAGAAAAAAAAAAGAAAAAAAAGAAATACTTTTGTGGCACAAAGAATAAACCCAAACTTTTTGTTACTGGTCAAGCTATTTTCAAAGACTAGGTCTTTCTGCTTAAAAAGCTGTATAATGGAAGCTAATGTTGTCTGATAATGTGCAGTTTCTAAGAAAAGTTTTATTTTTGTAGTCAAAGACTCTTTCAAATACTTTTCTGGACAAAAAGAAGAATTTTCCTCAGGTGTTATTTTTCAGTCCGGCAAAGACTGTAGAAGAGAATACAGGGCTGGCTTAAGGTCTAGGTCCCTGCATACCTTACCTTTCTAAATAGCCAAAAAATAATTGCATTGATCAAGCCTAATTCCAAGTATTAAGGGCCAGTATTAGTATTTCTAAAGTTGTGTAAATTCTGTCATATATTGGAATGAAGTATATTGTGCAACACCTAAAAGTTATTAACATACCTTCAGTTCATCAGACCTTGTTTCAGGTTTTGTAGTTTTACTCAGGTAGATAATGGCCTTTTTCTAGCCCACTCCTTCATTCCTTTTGAAAACAACTCAGTGTTTATGTGTGTAACATTTGATGTATAACCTGACAAATGATTGAGAGATAAGAAAAATGTTCAAAAAAATTAAAAGAAGAGCAGGAAACCAAACCAATTTTTCTTCTATTACAGTTCACTAAAAAATAACTTAAGGTATGTTTTGCAGGAGAACTTTTGATTGCAAGTGATGAATTTAATGCTTGCTTCAGACAGAGACCAATGACTGCTCAAAAAAAAAAAAAGTAAAATTAGTAAGTCTATGTGTCCAGATGTTTTTCATTCAGTATTTCCAAAATTATTCAAATACATAAAACTATTACTTCCATCTATCTGTGAAATCAGTGTTATTGTCTAAAGATCAGATGGTGGCAAACAAGATGCTGTTTTTTAAATAGAATTGTTTTTGGAGAGAGAAGGAAGATTTGTTTTGGGAGAATCCAGAGCATTTCTAGCAAGCATGCCTTAATTATTTACTGAACAAACTCCAGAAACCTTTTGGAATAAAAAGCACCCTTTTAGTGCAGTGGGCTTTCATAGAAGATGAACATCTTTCAAACTAGTTAGAGGGTGTGGTGGGTTTGGGGTTTTTTTGTGGAGGAGAAGGGGATATATTGAGTTTTATGCTCTTGTTTTTTTGGAATTTCCTTTGGGGTTTTTTCCTTTTTATTTTTAATGGATTTTTTTAATGGGTTCGCAAATGTAAGTAACATGATCCAGTTTATATATGGATTTCAAAATAGCTTTTTGAATTATACCCTTTAAGAGCTCCTAGAGTCAAGGCTATCAAGCAATAGGGATTCCATGCAAAGAAACATTTGAAGAAAGCTCACTGGCAATCAATACAAGAATACAAGAGGGGAAAAAACAACTTTAGCTATGCATAGCTAACAATGGATCTTAAATAACACTCCTGGGTTCTAACAATCATTGTGGTAGTTGTCTGAAAATATCTACTTGGTGCTAAGCAGGAGTCTTAAAAGATTATGAGATTGTTAGGAGTTATTCAAAAAGAAATAGTGAAAAAAAGCAAAGATTGATCAGATAGAACTAAGGTTACCTCTATTTGAAAAGAGCTTTGGTTTCTATAAAAATATACACAGATGTCAGATGATGAGTAAATCAGAAAAAGTCACTTGCTATCTCTCATGTAAGATCCAGGTCAGTCGTTACTGATCAGGCATCAGGTTTCAAATAAATTATTTATTTCAGTATCATAAAGGTATTTATGTGAGTTTCAAAGTATATCTATGATCAAATACGTTTAGGTAAAAACCAAGGATGAAAGCCTGTTGAGAGCTATTCAACACAATGATAATGTGTATTTAACCACAACTTCATCTTTCCGTATTCTGATGGGAAATATTGAGAGAAATGCCATTCTGTTTTGAAGTTCTATTTTCACATTTTTTACAAGCACCTGTTAGCAGCCTCTGTCAGAGTCGAAAACAGATAGGTTAATTTATACTCCAGCTCTGTGAGGTTGTGTTTGTGTATGCTTGTGACTGGAGAGTTTGTATGCCTGTATCCAATCAGTGCTACCTGCAGAGTTCCCAAATAGAAAAGATATTTTTAGAACTGTTAATATGAATTCAGTGGTATCACACACAACTGAAATTATTCCCCGATACATAAGTGTGAAAATTGACAGTATCAAGGGCAGGAAATTCTTCTTTTCAGTAATTAATAACAGTCCTGCAAAGACTACTCTTTCTCACCTGAGCTGGCTGTCATTTTCATATATCCTGAATATTGTGTACCTACCTGCTAGACAGTATTTCATCAGCCTCAAATTCTGTTGAATTACTATCATTGCTCATCCCATGGGAACACCCTAATTCATCTTTTGAAAGATTTTACGTTCACTTTCATTGTTAGTAACATCGCATCTCAACATTCTTTGTTACTTGCAATAACACTGGACAAACTGAGATGAGAAAAAGGAGAACAGAAGATGCCTGTAGTAACCTGGATAATCACTAGCACACCTTAACCAAGACCTTAAACAGCTTGATAACTTTTGCTTTAAACACTTGACTCTTTGATAACTTGGTTGATATAATTTACTACTTTTACTTGGATTAATTTCTATCCTAAAAGAGTATATATAAGTTTCTTTGTGTTTAAGACCAAGAACTTAGTACAGGTATGAGTTGGGGCGGGGTGGGACTATACAGCACTGGTAAGGGTTACTGGCAGAGATTTGGGAATATCTTAATCTTATTTTATTGCTCAAACTAGCCTTTTTTGGTATTGCGGAAAGTAAATGAAAATACCTCTTGCCTTGGATTTATTTTGCTATTAAATAATTACAAAGCAGAAGATTATCAGTATTTTTAGGATATGGACATATTATGTTGCATTTGTTAGAAGTTTGTTGTTGTTGAATAGTCAGGATAAGAATATTTAGGAAGGAATTGGTTCAGGTGTGCACTGTGATGTCTTTTTTCCTTTTTCTTGTGGGATAATGTAAAATCCACTGCTGTTGCCCATGGTGCTTTAACTTGGCATTTGTGTCACATGCATCAGAAATGTGTAAGACAAAAAAGTGGCTCTTTTATTCAAAAGAACAGCAAACAGGCAGTAGCCTGCTGTCAGGTAAAAATAATTTCCCAGAAATTTCACAATATTTAAGCAGATTAAAGATGAGTAGATATTTTTACGATCATTGATTATTTGTTTATTATATTTATTTTGTTGAAAAGCTATCATGTTTTCTCACTTTAGAGGACATCTTGGGATAGTGTTATAATACAACATTTAATCTATTGCAGAAGGCATAAAATATGGTTAAAATTTTACTTTAAAAACAATTGACTTCACTGATTTTCTACCCGCTTTCCTCTGGAAATATTTCAGAGGTTTTGTGTGTTCATGTAGTTATATATACCCTTTGTTAAATGATATCATTTTATCAAAGATATTCCTTCTTATCTGATGTTTTTTGTGCATATTTGGCATTTTTGTAGCAAATTAACACTCTTCACTTGACAGTCTATAGCTTGATTAGAGTATGGCTAAATATATCAAGTAGAATAATTAAAACAGAGCTTGAAATCCAGCTGACTTATGGATTCATGGAGCTGTATCTTTATATGTATATAAAAAGCTTATGTTTACTGCGAGTCATTTTTAAGATAAAGTAACACAAAACAGCAATGGCTGATGCATACCCTCTTTAATCTATATTGGTTACGTCAAATAGGATTTTCTGGATTGAAAGATCCTGAAAAATTTATTGGCAGGTCAGAATATCTGAATTAACAATTGATTAAAAATTAACAATTGATGAGCTGTTATGACTTCAGCTCTTGTTATAGTGGAGCAAATCACCGTGTGAATTTACAGTATATTCCCTGTTTTCCGTATGTTTGTCATTGATGCCTCACATTCCAGCTTTCTGTTGTCTCTTTTGCTCATAATCAAACAAGGCTATACATAAGTATTTAGCCACAAACTGTTGTGCTTTGTGCAGGATTTTGGAAGTCAGTCTGTGTTTGCTGTTTGGTCCTGTCTGCTGTCTGGCTCCCTCTGACAGTAGCTGCTTGCACAGACACTCTACACCAGTTTTAGGGAGAAGAATGTGATGAGGATTAGCCTCGCTCGCTCATTTTTACTCTGCTGAGAAATGTGTTTGAACAGAGCAGATTTGCAGTTTTTTTGTAAGTTTGCTGAGTCCTAAGTAAGAATGCAAAAATGGGAAATTCTAATGAGAACTGCAGGAAGATGAGAATTGCAGTGATTCTCATTGCACTTCAGACAGCAGCCCTGAAGCCTTCCCAAGTTATATCATGTCACTTGTTAAGAGTGTGTTTCCAGCAGTAAAGCAGAAGGAAAGAAAGGAGAAAGAAGGAAAAAGTGGTGTGAGGGGGAGGCTGTTTTCTCTTTTTTAAAATTGAAATTATCATAGAAGTATAATCCTTGGTAGAAGGATCTTTGTTGGACAAGCCCAGGTATTGTGTGTTTTAAAAATCATCACTCACACTGAGTGCAGAGCCTTGGTTAATGTGAGAACTGAGTCTTCTACTAAGATAAAAAAAAAAGCCATATTGCATAGTTTCTTATCTATTGCATAGTAAAAATGAGCATATGAGCAAACACCACAGAGCAATAAACCAGTAAAAACTTGTAACCCAAGGAAGACTTGTCAGCGTTTCAGTTTTATAGTTACTATGCTGCTTCTACTTTCCTGGCCTGAACCCTAGCATTGCTAGATCTTCAGTTTATACATTCTGGCTTGCCAGATGCTTTGAAATATAACATCCTAGAACTTAGCCTAGAGTTCTGTGATTGAGTTTGGAAGCATATGGCAAAGCTCAATTTGTCTTTGGACTACCAGTGTAAGTAGTTCACAATATGAAGTTGTCAAATTTATCAGGAAAGAGGCAACAATAGCTGCTTCAGAGGGTGCAAGTCACTAATAGTAATACAAGTATGTTTTATGCTAATTATTTTGGGGCTGTAAAGGACCAGTATAGTGACTTCAGAGACTAAAAGAATTCATTCATAAAGGATGTTAGGTTGACCAATGTTGGGGTATGCTGGTGGTAGTATTACAATGCATTAATAATAGTAATAGAGCACAGTGTTAGAAACAGTGTAAGACTCTGATATAGTAACACCAATGAGAGAGTGAAAAAGTAATCCATTGCTTTTATACAATTAGAATTAGGTAGATAATTAGGTAGTTGATCATGGTAAATTTCTCATTTTGCATAGAGCCCAGTTACGTGGGCTTGCCTGTGAAATTCTACCTCCTCAAAGCAGATTTACCTATGAAGCTTTCTCATGTGGCTTTCTAAGAGCACTGCAACAAAAAGAAAAGAAAATACTATATAGAAGTAATTTCAGATTTTCTTAGCAGCAATATTCCACCACTATGTTAGAAAAAGTGAGTCATGAAACAATGTAGATTATAATTACAATCTTTAAAGAAAGTTTAATTGTGACTTGGATTTCTTTTCATAAGGTAATTAGTCCCTATTATTTGCAGAACAAAGACTTGAAACAAATCCATTATTGTGTATATATATTTTAGTCTATTATTGTCATTAGAGTAATTATTCTGCTATAATAGTGGATGAAAGATAATTTGCCTTGCTAATTTGCGATATTCATTGAACTACTTGTTGTCTTGTATATACTAAAAACCAGCTCATACAGAAAAGCTAAAACTGGAATAAAGCAATTTCCTGTTGGTCTAGGCAGTAATTTAGGGTAGAATTTGAGGCAGAGTGTTTATATGTAGCAAACATACCATAAGGTATGAAACCTACACTGCGAGTTTTCTTCTTCCTACCATCCCTTGTTCATTTGCTGTAGGGCACAACTTTTGACAGAAGCACATATTTGGATAAGATTTATAAGTAAAGTACTTTTTATAAACATTTCAAACTTTTGGTGGTTTTGTATTTCATAGTTGAAAAAGAGTAAGAGAACAACACTTTCTGTATATAACAGACAGATTGTATTTGCTTTTTCCTGAGAATGGAAGTAACTATCATTAGTAAGCAAAGTAATAAAAGTAATTGATTTGCTCTTTTCAAATTTGAGACTGACTTTCAGCTGTTACACAAATACCAGAAGTGCTACTCTAGAAATGCTAAAATGGCCACAGAGAAATTCTAGGAAAAAAAAATTGCAGATGAAGATGAATGAAGTATACAACTGATGCTTAAAGTAGTTTAAAGAACATACATGAGCTGAAAAATAATCAGTTTTTTTTTTAAATGGAGTTTAAAGAAAATATGCATGATTTATAATAATTTCATATGACTTTAAAAATGTTAATTTTTTTAAACAAGTAATGTTTTCTTAGTCATTTAAGTTTAGTATTAAAAAGACGTCAAAAAAAGAGAAGGTCTTTGACAAGCATATGAAGTTTTGTAAAATAGGCATTTAAAATTGTACAATAGTTTGCCAATATACTTATGCAAAAAAGATTAATTTTCCTCTATTAAATGTAAATTAATAGAGAAATAATTTGTTGAGTATGTTTTTATATAGAGCCACATAATTTTTGAGGCTACAAGGGACCTCTGAATGTCATCTAGTTCCAACCTTCCTCTCAAGCAGGGTCACCTGGAACACGTTGCCCGGGACAATCTCCAGAGGGCTCCTGAGTATGTCTAAGGATGGTGCCTCCACAACCTCTCCAGGCAACCTGTGCCTGTGCTTACCCTCACAGCAAGAAGGAGATGTTTCCTGATATTCAAAGGGAACCACTTGTGTTTTAGTACCCCTTGCCTCTGATCTTGTCGCTCAGCACTGCTGTGAGGCCATCTTCTTTGTAACATGCCTGCAGATATTTGCATAGACTGATATGACAGCCCAAATTGTCATACCTTCTCTTGTCTTCTTGAGGCTTAACAGTCCCAGCTTTACCAGTCTGTCTTCTTGTGAGAGATGCTCCAAAACCTTGATCATATTATTGTTCCTTTCCTGAACTCTTTTCAAGAATTATGTGTTTCTATTCAATACTCCACACATGGCTTCATCAATGCTGAGCAGAGGGGAAGGATCACATCTCTCAGTCTGATGGCAACTCTCTTCCCAGTGTAGCCCAAGGCCATGAGCCCTCTTTGCCATAAGGGCACAGTGCTGGCTCACATTAAGCTTTGTGCTTTCTAGGACCCCCTGGGCCTTTGAAGGAAAGCTGCTTTCCAACAAAAAGGGTGGCCTACAACAGCTACTGCTTTATTGCTCTATTCCTTGTGTAACTGCAGGAGGTTCCTTTCAGCCTGTTTCTCCAGCCTTTTGAGTTTCCTTTAGATAGAGGCATGAACCTCTGGGTGTATAAACCACACCTACCAGTTTTGAGTCATTGGCAAACTTCTTGATGCTGTGCTCCACCCTGTCATTCAGAATAATGACGATACTGAGCAAAGCTGGATCCAGTACTGCTGCCTAGATGTTGGCCTCAGCTAGGTTTTATGCTATGGATCACTGCCCTATGGATCCAGCTATTTCACCAGTTTTCAGTCTGCTTCACTGTCTACTCATCCAGCCCATGCCCCATTAGATTGTTTCTGAAGAACTTAGGAGAGACATTATCAAAAGCCTTTCTGAAGTGGAGTTAGACTATATCTTGCTATTAGATTTAGAGGAGTAGTCCTCTTTTGCTCATGTGACTTTGCACAGTGCAAAGTTTGATTATTATTTTTCATTTTGTGTGAATGTAAAACATAAATAATAAAAAAGTTTTAGTTCGATTGTATTGGGATTCTTTTCCCCCTTATGACACAAGAATTATTTTGCTCATGAACAGTTTGATCAGTAGGATTCCCTGTGGGCTCTCAGAAATGCCTGTATACTCTGCTCCTCTGTTCCGATATATGTATCATTGGTGATAGCATATGAAGTGGTTAATTTCTGTTGCTTTTAAGAATACAAAAAGATGGGTGCTGTTGTCTGTATTTGAGCACAAGAAAAAGTAGCTACAGAAAGATTTGTTTTAGAATGCTAACAGCTCTGAATTCATATTATCAGACTGAATGTATAAGACTTATACCTACACAGAAAATAAAAATACAACCCTGTTTTTTTATTTAAAATATTCAGCAATTATTCCATTATAATTTGCTTTGGGTAGTTGCATCCTTAGTTGGGTACACTGAGAACCAAAGGGACAGTGAAAGACAGCATCCTGCACATGAGATCCTAATGTTTAAAAGATAACATGTAATGCAGATGACAGGAGGATCATGTCTGTGTATAGGTCATAGTTTCTCAGCTTCTATATATTTTGCTGCAAATTTAGTAGTTAAGAGGCCAGCCTAAGGCTAGTTGGAAATCCTTATTTTATAAATAAGGAGGAAAATAAATGGATTCTATATAAAGCTCTTGCTAAACTAAACTGAGAAAAAATAACTCCTGGGATATATTATTTTCTGTCTGAATATTTGCATTATTTTTATAGCATATTTGCCAGTCTTTATAATTAATAAGAAAGCAAGCAAGCAGTGTAAGTTTAATGATATCAAATTAGTTCTTTAACTCTACTCATAATTATTTTTTTGTTGTGTAATATCTCATACATAGCACAGTTAGGTTGTCAGTTTATTGGCAGACTCACAATTATGTCTTTTGGTGTTGTGAAGCTCAGTGTGCTTTGTGAGACTCTGTTTTTCTGAAATCTAAGCATTAATTATAATGTTTCAAAGCAAAAACCCCAACAATTAAACTTGCACAAGTTGATACAGAGAATATGTGCTTGTGCTTTTTGGTTAATTTTGCTATGATTTTTGCCATCCTAGTGTAATTACATTAAGCAAAAGAAGTAGTTTGCAAAGAATTTTGAAGTCCTTTTGATGCCATGAAATTAATGAGAGTCATTTGGCTAAAATGGCTTAATTTCCAGTAAACTTTGTAAAGTCCTAATATTCCAGTTCAATTTCTGGGTTATTCTTAATGTTGCTTCCTAACAGGAAGAATGCAAACATTCTCAAGATTTTTGGAAATTAGAGAATTTAAGGTTTATGTTTAAGGGAAGAAGGGGAAAAACAAAAGAGAACACACAAAGACCTGTTTGGGTAACAACCAAGAGCATCACGTGGGCTGGTACAAAAGCAGGGTAATACTCTTATGTGTTCCATTTTATCAATCACAAGAAATATTTACTTTTTCAATATATTTCAATATATATATTTACTTCTTAATATTTGCAGCTGTGAACTATTAATAATTTTTAATGCTTAGCCAACTTGATACTATAGAGTGGAACAAGTAAACACCTCAAAAATTCATGTTAAGCATATTTGATAGTATTAACACTGTCTTGTAAACTGACACCACATGTTAGGGGTATTTACTGCTCTGTTCTGTAAAATGACACACAAGTGGAAGGAAAGATAACCTATGGCTTAGAAGTGAATTTTCTTGGCATATTTGTGTAGGTAGAATGGCCACTCCCTGCTGACACACACTGTTGAACTATTTCAGTGAACTCACAAATCAGCTAAACCCAACAAAAGATCCTGGAACTATGCAGTATTAAAAATTATATTATTTTACACTTAAAACAATTAAGTGATGATAAGGTTTCAGCGCTCTTCAGCATATGAATACTGTCAGCATCTCAATAGTGATTTCAAGTTCATGTAGAATTCTGTGCAGGCCTAGAGCCTCTAATTTTATTTTGAGATTCTTGAGAACTGGGATGAAAAAGAATTTATTCTTTGTGTTCCTTTTCTTTCATGTTTTTACCCTTCTTTGGTATTTTTTTAAAAAATCACAACATTAATTTTGTTTTCTATGGATATATTCAATAATCTGTACTAAGCACTTCATACAATTTGTCTGTGAAATAGCTTTTAGACTCCCATCATCTAGGTGGAAGTTTCCACAGCAATAGGCAGCAGACACACTTCCAGTCTGCTATGACTTTTATACAGTATGTTGGAAAATAGCATATGTTGAAAGATAATATTAATCTTATGAGGAATGCTTAAGTGCTCTGGAATTTTAAATTTTTTTTTCTAGTATTAGGGCAAATCATGATCTGTACAACTTCCTTTTTTTTTTTTTTTTTGGCTTGATGTAAGTAGTTTTCAAAAGCTAGTGTAATGATTACAATTAAAAAGACTGTGTGAAGCAGGACTGTCTGCTGTTTTGACTGAACTTAAGATGTATATGTCTGCTGTTTGGAGTTTTAGTTTAGGCTAAAATCTTTGCTGCCACCTTTTTCTGAGGGTGTTCTGCCTGTTCTAGCTGTATATCATAACTGGGATAAGGAAAGTCAAAAAGACATATCGTTCCAGCTTTGTAATGCATATCATGGACAGATGGGCATGTTTGCTGGAACCACAAAATTCCTAGGTTGGCAAAAGTGGAGCATTTGCATTATAGATAAGAAAAAAAGTCTATTGCTATTGTAACCAGGTTACTGGGCAGAGCATTACAACACCCGGTGCAGCAGCTTCACTGCTATTTCATAAATACACAATATAACTCCGTCTGGTCTGGATCCCAACACCGTGTTTTGCTGTGCAGAAGTAGCTCACAACAAACAGAACATGGTGCGAAACAAATTAATGCCTGAAATTTACTCATGTCATAACAGACCTGTTGCATCAAATCAACATTCTTACCTCTAGCTTGAGCAGGTACTGAGACCCTTCTGCACCCAACAAATGCTCAGGCATCCTTGTTGCTGTGGAGTACTGATTTATTATGCCTGCAGACATAAAGGAATGGAAAGATTTACCTAGATCAACACAAAACAATTAAGAACTGCTCTACTAGAGTATAGATCAACCCTATGCAGAAATAGAAGTAATTGGTCATAAGATTAATTTGGGGTTTGTTTCAGGGGCTTTTGGGTTTTGTTTTTGCAGTTTCTGGTTTTGGTATTTTGGTTTGGGTTTTTTGTTGTTGTTGTTTCTTTCTTCCCATTCATGCTTGTGCATACAACATTTTAGAGACTGTTTTACACTACTGGATCTTGTCTGGTAACCTCTGCCTAAGTTCAAGCAAGAAATTCACAGCTCAGAAATTTCTACATATCAAGAAATTTCTCTTATGTTCTTCTTGAGTTTTTTCCCCTCCTCTCTGCAAGAACTGAAAACAAAAGAATGCCTCATGATTTAGTAGTTTGAAATTACTTTAAAGAGTTATTAATAATGTTTGTTCTCTCTCCATTATATGTCACATGGCTGTGTGTTTGAAGAATAAAATATTGTTTCAATTTGATTATTGACTGATCTTTTGCAAAGTTGATCAAGGAAATTTTGTACTATGTTGTTTTTTTCTCTTTTTACCCTGTCAAAGTTAGGCAACACATGGAATTGAAAAATTGGATCTATGAATGTATAAGCTTATTTATTGCTAAATATTTAAAATTTCTTGAGCTGAGATACTGTAAAGAGTTGGAATTTCAGGGTAGCATTATCTGAAATTAGAACATAAAACTGCATAAAAAATATAAACTATTAACCTTTTAAACAACCTGCTTAGAAATACAGCTGTTTAAAAACTTTCTCAACATATTTTTCTGTTGCAACTGACTGAAAATTTGAATGTAGGGTAGGTAGAATTCTGCAAGTTCTTTTAGACCTTAAAAGTTGTGATTTTCCAAAATTGGGAGGGAAAAATGGAAAACAAAGTTAATATGATAATATTTTTTAAATTATCTGTGACTATTCATGATGAATGGAGTCTAAGTTTCAAACCTAGGAATATGTTAGTTATTGGAACCTTTTGTTATGTTAATATGTTAGTATACTGGAACCTTTTGCCAGTACAAAGTTTGTGAGTACAGTCTTGTGATCCACTGGCTTTTTTAGGATGCTAATGTGTACATGTGTCTCTGCATAGATATTTAATGTCTCTTTATTTGCTTTTTACCTTAAGTAGCATTTCTGACAAAGTACGTAATTTGGTGGGTGTTTACATTGTACCCTTCTATGAATTCATATGTCCAGTGAATACATACAAAATCTTTTAATGTCTTGAGATTTTTAACTCATCAGAAATTACTGTCATGTGTAAGTAAATCTTTCTGCTATGTTCTTTGGATTCTGCATGAGATCTGTAGGAGCACATGAACAAGTATGTTCTTGTCCTCTTCTCTGACACATGCTGCTTCAGATGAGTGCAATACCCATGGTACTTTTCCACGTTTAGAACTCAAGTATGAAAACCTGTAAGTGATTTAACTGCAGTGTTTTGAGCTAGTGATGATGTTGGCCCATTACTCCCATTTTACTGCAAATCTGAAATCAGATGAGTTACTTTGAATGCTACTTTAAAAAAAAATAAATTGCAGATCTGTATGAAGATTTATAGCAAGAAATCAGTAAATATATGAGAACTTCCTCCAAAGTTCTTGAAGCTTATATGCAAAGAGTTTTAAGAAATGAAACTAGGAGAGAATACAAACGATTTACTCCATGAAAAAAGCTGTTCAGGATTTGCAGAAATTGATATTCTGAGCTCTAGTGATGTGTTCAGCAAACTATAGCAAGGCCTATTTTTAGAGGAAATGGTAAACATTTAAAGTAAAAATATAACATTTAAGGCTACTAGTGGCTAATTTGTGTGGTTAAGTTATATATTTGCCTTAAAAGATGCTATAAATCACTTAATTCCTGGGTGGTTGGAAATTGGTAAATATATGTAATTTTTAAATTTATATGAGTATCGGTGATCTAAAGCATAGATACAATTGTATTATGAAATACTTCATGATCCAAATGATACACAAAAATCTTGTATAATAATGACATTTCTGTGGTCTTTATGAACTGTAGTACTGGCAGACATGAGTGAAAGCTGGAACACACAGGGCAGAAGCATTTTTATATTCCAGTCTGGACTATATGTAGGTACCTGAGCCTGCCTTAAAGTTCATGCTAAACAATGCTGCATTGTCAGAAGTTATATTTTCACTTCCTATACTAGGAAATAAAGAAAATAAGAAAATTTGCAAGGTACAAAACTGAAGATGGCATTTTTCATCTGTATTTGCAACTGATACATATCTGTCCATACATATGCTGCCATAGAAAGCAGCAACACATTCAGGAACCAATAGACTCACATTAACTGTACCAATATTTTATATTGGTTTACTCTGGACAAGATTCCAAGACTTCTACTGTTTCATGTTAGAAATTCATATGCAGAGTCATCTGTCAGTTACCCTTTTCTATGCCTGCGTTCTTAAAGCATGACCTGCTCTCCCTGGAGACTGGGAGGGGACTATATCCATGTCCTTTTGATTGGTGTAGAGGAAGATTGGAAAATTCACTTCATGCAGCATAGGTATTAGAAACTCTTCTACTAAGAAGTTAGTCTCAGTGATAGTATGTGGTAAAACAGACATTAATTTGTGATTTCTACAGTGCAGCTTTAGACACCTTCAGTGTTTTTCAGGAGTTTGCTCAGAGGGTCTCTTAAAGACCTCTTAGGCTGTAATTTAACTTACAAATAGAGTATAATAGGGAGGTTTCTGCAGCTTTGAGCAGTCAGTACGGATAAACCGTTGCCTACATTGCCCGTACTTGAGATTATTGCTGCTTGTGTCCCACTGGCTGCAGAGCTCTGTGTACACAGACCTGGCTCCTACCATCTGGTTTCACTTTGTTTATGTTCTGTTCACACACTACAAGGCTTCTCTGCTGTGCACAACAAAGTGGTAAAGGTGGACTAGTTTCACAATGAACTCCCAAGACAAACTAAAACACATAGATGCAACCTTGAACTGTGGGCATTTTGTCTAATTTGCTGATTTTGCTGAGGTGTTTTACAGAAAGAGAACATGCTTATGTTCTTTAAACAACAGCACCATAACATGGGTCATATAGAAGAACTCTCTGAAATGAGTGAAAAATTATGGTTTTTTTTCTGAAATGCCAAGTTTGGTCAAATATATAAAAATGGGTTATATATAACTGTTGCCACCCATATGGACCAGATAACTAAATAAGCCATTTCATCTCTTGCAGCTACAATTACAAATTTCCAACTTTATTTCTATTGTGGAAAAACAGACGAAGTTTATAGTATAATTTCTTATAAATACCCTTACTTTAATGAAATTTACTTCTTGTTAGGCAAACTAGAGTTGTTTATAATACTATATTATTTTATCATCATCCTAAACTCAGCTAAGTTGGTGGTTGAGATTTTTCCATTGTAATTAGAAACAATACTTTTTGTATCCAAATTATGTCACCTATTTTATTAATAATTTATTAACACTTAAATGTTGGTTTTTAGGCAGGAAGAAATAGAGTAGATGGAGAAGTCTTTAATCTAGAATCTTTACTTTGACAACTATGATTAATAGTAAGAATTTACTGTTGTAGATGTTTTGATTGCTTTTTCCAAGTTCTGTGGTGCTTCTCAGAGTCAGAATGGAATTAAAATGAAATGAGATGTGTTTACCAATTCCTTTAATGCCTTTAGAGGTGCTGTGTTTAAAACTTGGTGTAGACTCAAAAGGCAAAACATCTTTGTCTGCTTCTTTTAATGCCAGAAAGTATGCTTATAAATCTTTTATTTCACAATGCCTGTTTTTAGGAATTTCCAAGTGTTCTTTACATACATAACAGGAGAAAGATAATCTAAGGTCAGCACAAAATTTGAGGACATTTTAATTTTTGTTACTTTTCAGAACACGTTTGCAAATATGTCTAAATTTCAAAATTATCCAATGGAATTGGATATATAAACTATTGGGATAAAAAGACACATTGCAGAAATGTGCTCCAGTACTTTCCTGAACTAAAATGGCCTGGTATATTATGTGCATTTTTTCTCTAACAAGGAAATAGTATCATTACTGAAACAGCATTCTAAGTTAATTTTAAATTTTATCAGAAAAAAGGGAAGAACCATAAGATGATGTGTAGAACACACTGGATAACGTAGATACTGTGAAAATAAGAACTGTAGGTTTCTGTAACAAATTTCCCATCAAGGACAGCTAGAAGGGAGCCCAGCATGGTACAACAGAGCCCCCTACATTACAATGATGTGATGTCTAGTGCCTTTTTTGTAACACATAATTAAAAGAACATAAAATTAACTGCTGAATAAAACAGATGTTGTTTTACACAGCATTATGTTGTCAAGTTAATAAAGTAAAAATTGAAAAAGTTGCACAGTATACAAACAATGTTATGAAGAACTGACATGCAGAAAGGCAAGTACAAATTTTATTTCCCAGAAATTCATTCACAGTCTTGGACACTGTGAGGGAAGTTATGTCTTCTGGAGAAAGAAAACTCAGAAAAAGAAAAATTGTTTAGAAAAAATTAGAGACTAATTTTGCTGAACTCCTGTATTTCAATCTATAACTGCAGTGCTACCATGAAGTTTTTATCTTATTCTCTATGTTGTGGGCAACACAACATAGAGAATAAGCCTAAATTTCTTAGTGTAGCCTCCATGTTGGGGGCATGATGTAAGAGTATAATAGTACACTTGTTTTTGCTAGTTTTACAAAAGAGTCTGTCAAGTGCAAGTTATAATTTACTGTTTCCTGAAAATTCCAGTGGGTAAAAATTTATAATCTGTGGACATTTACTTTGCAAAATTATGATGTTGTGCATTTCAGTGGTGCTGGATACAATTTCAAGCAAGCAATACAATTTCAGTCTTGTTTCGTTTTTCTTTTGTGCTGATTTTTAACATGACAAGCAGTTCATCTTGAAGCTGCAGGGAGTATATTGTGGCCACAAGTGTAGAGGTGAATGTGTATTCATTTAGTCCTGCATGGGGAAGACAGAGTTGTGATTTTCTGTCTTGTCACTAGATGTCATTGTTTTTCTCAACAATATTGCTGCTAGACATTTGAAAAGCTGTCCAATATTTCAGTGAGCATATATCATTCGACAACATGGGTTATAAAGAAGAGAGTTTTGTTCTTCAAAGGAAGTGAGATGTCTTTCATAATTTGTTTTGTTGGTTGTGATTTGCTGCCTCGTTGTGTAAAGTTCTGCACGCAGGCTGCATGAATGACAGCTGCCCATTCACCTTGCTATGACCACTTCACACCGAATTGATGAAGCGCTGGGGAACAGAATGTTTGTGCCATTGCAGAGAATAGCTAAAGAGGAGTGGGACAGGGGAGAGCCTGATTGGGAAAATGTCAGGGAGACCACAGCATGAAAAGAGCTAGGCAAAAATTTGGAGTAAAGCAAAGAGCAGGATGAGTGACCAAACCAAGGCAGTGAGAGAAAGCAAGCCTTTTCCCAGGGGCATGGCTGGGAATTCATTGTTGGCAGATGCTTAGGAGATTTGTTTTTGGATTGAGGATGAACTGTAAGGGAAGAATCCACTCTATGGTCTGGATCAGTCTTATTGATGAAAAGGAATCTTTATTGATCAAGCATCATTCAGGTGTATTCAATGTCTCTCAAAGCTGCTTGAGATGATCTCATTACCATCTTATGCTATCTGACATGAGAGTGTGCAAAGATCACCTGCTTCAAATATCCCTAACTCATTGTCAGAGCTAAGCTTTTGTATTTTCTGTTTTTCTTTTCTTTTTTCCCTAATCACATTCTAAGTAAATATCTTAGTCTTTTTTTTTTACAGTGTGTCAATAAAAGATATAAGTAATTACAGGTTAATATTGTCTTCGTGCTTGATGTGTGCTAAATTAATTTGGAAAGAAGATAGTTCTGAAGGACAGATAATACTTGCCTAACATTACTGTAAAAAGGGAAGTTTTTCAATTTTCACAACCATAATTCATGTAAAAAAATTCTTAGATATTTATATCATATTAAGGGCAATTTGATCGCTTATTTCCTATGTGAGATACAGTATATTAATTCCTATTCCTTTATTAGATTAACCTCTCATGAAAATTTTGTGAAATTAGGTGGCTAATGCATGTGTGTATAAGTTATGGGCTACTTTTTATCTTAAGATCTTATTTTTAAAACAACTGCCTTTGAGATTTTATAGACTATAACATCAGTTTTGTCTTCTAAATTCTATGGAAAAAACCTCTGTGACTTTCAAAATTATTTTATAGCAGGCAAATGCAAATATCAGAAAACTATTTTAATAGGAACATCAAACAAAATTATAATCAGTTGTTCAAATAAAAAAAAAATTGCAACTTTAAGATTTCTGTAAGGCTTTATTTTGGTATGGATTTAAAGACAAAATGAGAGCAACAAGTTGTTGTGCTGGTTACATTACATTTATTAATTAGCAGCCATTCAGATATTTGGCAGTCATTTTTTCTAATTATTTGGAGAAATCTGTCTATGCAGAATATACACTGCAATTTAAAAAATCTTTTATTTTTTATGCTTTTTTTAATATGTGTAATATAATTTTTTTTCACTTCTAAGATATTTCTTGTCTTGAATATATATATATATCTTGATATATATATAATATATATATCTTAATTTAAATACATGTACAGCTATGTTATATAATGTAGAAATACATGTTTGTTTTATTTTCTGTATGTGTTATTTGTTGCAATATAGACTATGAGTTCTAGTATGAAGCCTATCATGGCAAAAAAAAAAGTAGATGTAGAATTTTCCTTCTGAAACAGAAGAGAATTTTCATGGTGAAACTGATTTTTATCATTGCAAATTAAAAGATTCAGATTTGTAACTTATCCTCAAGGTCTAGGTGAATTTCTTAGTGTGATTATTTTCAATTACATTGAATGGAAAAGAAAGCGTGGGTTGGGAGTGTGACTTCTTAGTGCTAGACTGTGTGGCCAGGTCATGACTTTGACCTGACCAGCCAGAAGTTAATCTTCTCAGTAGTGTCAAAGAGAAGTTCTAACATCTCTGTAATCAGTCACTGTACTGGAGATACTGGTAAGAAACTCACAGTTCCTCACATCTGCTATTTGCCTTCTGTTAATTGTCCTTACTACTGAGCCCAAAAGTATTTCAAACACTCCTTGGAATTAGCTTTTTATAGTTGTGGGTTACAGGCCACATTCAATGATCTCTGGTAGTTGCCATTAACATCTTTCAGACCTATCATTAATAAGAAAGTGGGTTTGGAATATAACCATGGCTTTTATTTTGTTTTCTTAAATTGCTGCCTTGGTTTTTGAGTGTGCTTCTTTTTAGTGTCCTTGATAAAACCTTCACTTGCTAATGTCTTGAACTGAATTCCATTCCAGCATGTATCATACCTCCTTACAGTGCTTGCTATAAACAAGAAATCTGTAACTCTGCAGACTCAAAAATGAAGTCAAAACTACCACATTGTTGCCTTATTAATGAGGAACATATCAGGATAGTTATTATATTCAGGCTGGCCTTGGAGGTTTTTCATGTGTCTGACATTGCTTAGCTAATTATAAGCTATAGTGCTTTAAGCCATGAAAGCCCATGGCACTGTACAAACAAAAAATGAGTTAAATTCTTTGGGATTATAAGCATGAAAATGGATTATCAGTAGGAACCTTTTTAACTCAGCAATTTCCTTGTTAGAACCTGAAGCTGGAAACAGTGTATCTTTCAAAACAATTAGATTTTTATAGCCAGAGCTGAAACAGCCATGTTTGTTCTCAGTATCTATATTTATTGAAATTAAAATTAGTCGTTATGTGTACATGTTTATAAGATAAGCATTTAGTTACCTTTTACAGAAAAAAAATGAACAAATCTAATGCTGACCTGTCCTTTACCCTGCATTTCCTTTAGAAGACAATTCCAAACCCTCATTTGTTTCTGTTAGCAAATCCTTCCCACAACAGCGCTATGATCTTGACTGTCTTTTTGCATAATGACAAACATGCAAGTGCTTGGAGAGAATGAAACTTCTGTGTTTCACAAATGGATGAGGTGCAGAACATGGATCTTGACTTTTGCACATCTCTGTGCATCTCTGACCTCAGTACCTGGGAAGGTCACAGAGCAGCTCATCTCAAGTGCCGTCATGTGGCACCTGCAGGACAGCCAGGGGACCAGGCTCTGCCAGAAGGGTTTGTGAAAGGCAGGTCCTGTTTCACCTCCTTCTATGACAGGGGGACCCACTGTTTGACCTCCTTCAGGGGGACCCACTCAGTTTATGTGGGAAAGGCTGAGCATGTTCTGTGCCGGGACTTCAGTAAAGCCTTTGACACTGTCTCCCATAGAATTCTCCATAGAATTCACCTGGAGAAAATGTCTGCTCATGGCTGGGGTGTGCTGTGCACTGGCTGGAAACCTCTCTGGATAGCTGAGCCCAGAGAGTGGAGGTGGATGGAGTTGCATCCAGGTGGCAGTCAGTCACCAGTGCACTTCCCTAGGCTTCGGTATAAGGGTCAGCCCTGTTTAATGTCTTTATTGACCATCTGGACAAGAGGCTTTGGACAACGTCAGTCAGTTTGCACACAAAACCAAGTTGGACAGGAGTTGATCTGCTGGAGGGCAGGAAGGCTCTGCAGAGGGATCTGGGCAGGCTGGATCATGGGCTGAGGCCAGTGGTGTGAGGTTCAGCAAGGCCAAGTGCTGAGCCTGCCCTTGGGTGACAACAACTCCAGGCAGGGCCACAGGTTGTATTGGATTTGCGTAGCCCGGTTTTGGAAGTGGGCTGGGCAGAGTGGTGGAGAATCCACAGGAGTGGGTTCTGTGAGAAGATTTCCCTGTGTCTGAGCCAATGACAGCTGGCTCCAAGATGGACCCTCCACTAGCCAAGGCCAAACAAATCAGAGATGGTAGTAGCACCTCTGTGATAGTGTATATAAGAAGAAAAAGAAACTTACTATATAGTTGTAGTCACTCTCAGCAAAGAGAAGAATGAGAATATATGACAGGAACAGCTCTGTAGGCATCAAGGTCAGTGCAGAAGCAGGGGCAGGAGGTGCTCCAGGGCTAGAGCTGAGGTTCCCCTACAGCCCATGGTGCAGACAGCACCATGGTGAGGCAGCTGTGGCCCTGCAGCCCATGGGGATGCAGAGATCCACTTGCAGTACATGAAGGAAACCCACACTGGAGCAGGTAGATACCCATGAAGAACTGCAGTTTGTGAGAAGGAATCATGCTGGAGAAATTTGGAGAAAACTCTCCTTTGGGAGTGACCCCACGTTGGAGCAAGGGAAGGACTCCTCTCCCTGAGCAGCAGCAGAAATAACCTGTGATGAACTGAGAGTAACCTCCATTCCTCATCTCCCTGTGCTGCTGTGGGGGAGGAGGTAAACCCTGGGAAGGAGGTTAGGATTGGGGAAGATATTTTTAAAATTATTTTACTTCTCATTATCCTGTTCTGATTTCGAATGTTAATAAATTCAATTAATATCCTGAAGTTGAGATTCTTTTATTTGTGATGGTTGTTGGTGAGTGATATCTCCCTGTCTTTACCTCAACTCATCAGCCTTTTGTTATATTTTCTCTCCCCTATCCGGTGGCACAGGGATAGGTGGGTACCTGCCATCCAGGAAGGGTCAAACAATCATAGAAATTTGGAACAGTGGCTGTAAAGCTGCCCAGTGGAAAAGGAGCTGGGGGTGCTGGTGACAGCAGCTGAACATGAGCCAGGCTGTGCCCAGGGGGCCAAGAAGGCCAATGGCATCCTGGCCTGGATCAGCAATGCTGTGGCCAGCAGGGCCAGGGCAGGGATTGTCCCCCTGTGCTGGGCCCTGCTGAGGCTGCACCTCCAGTGCTGTGCCCAGGGCTGGGCCCTCACTGCAGGAAAGGCCCTGAGGGGCTGGGGAGAGTCTAGAGAAGGGCAATGGAGCTGGGGCAGGGTCTGGGGCACAAGTGGTGTGTGTGAGGAGCAGCTGAGGGAGCTGGGGCTGTTTGTCCTGGAGAAAAGGAGGCTCAGGGGGGGACCTTATCACTCTCTACAGCTGCCTGAAGGGAGGCTGTGGCCAGGTGGGTTACCTTTCTCAGGTAACAAGAGATAAGACATGAGGAAATGGCCTTGAATTGTAGCATTAAATTGGATATTAGGAAAATTGTAGTATTAAATTGGATATTAGGAAAAATTTCTTCACTAAAGTGTGGTCAGGCATTGGACTAGGCTACTGAGGAAAGTGGTGGAATAAGTGTCCCTGTTAGTGTGCAAAACTGTATGGATGAGGCCCTTGGGGACTTGGTTTAGTGATGGACTTGGCCATGCTGGGTTACCCATCAGTCTTGATGATCTTAGGAGTCTTTTCCAACCGAAATGATTCTGTGAACCTATGATTCTCAATTATCCAATACTGGAATAATCAGTCAGCTCACTCAAGTAAGATGATTAAGCAGTAATGTACAGTTCAGTGGTGAGATGTACTAATATCAAAACTCTTTTTGATTTTTTCAGTGTGGGGACCATGCTGAAGCAGGTGTGAAAACCCCTACTGAAATAAGGGGAGCAGTAGACATTGTCAGGGACATAAAATGAAGCAAAGGAGTTTCTACAGATTTCTTCCTGAACTTTTCTGTTTCTACAGATTTCTTCCTGAACTGTCATTAACATTATTTTCCAAAATACTTTGTGTGTAATATGATGTTGTACACAGTGAACTGTTGGTGGGAATATTTAATACTATACTGCCTTGAAAACAATATGCTTCATATAGATGCACATTACTTGCATAAGAAATGTGCATAGATGCACATTACTTATGCAAGTAATGTGCATCTATATTGCAAGCAATGATTCCTGATATCTTTAGCAATGAGGAGAGAAAAAGGGGATAGATGTCTAGATAAGGGGAAAAAGAAAATGAGAACAATATGCATCTGTAAGGGAGAGCTAATAGAAAATAATTTGTGCTTTCACTGGGCGAAAGTAATATCTGAATACCTAGATCTGACTGGAAAATGGGAATTGTCTCTTGGAGAGAAGGAATTTTGATATTTTCTTTGTATCTGGAACAAACCCAAACTTTTTAAATTTATGAACATAAAATTTAAGTGACAGTGAGCAGCCATTTCCCCATGCTTTCCAATGTGAAAATGTTTAAAAATGTATTTAATTTTGATATAGGAAGATGAAGTACAAGTTCTTCCTCTGCATGTGTCAGCATTGACCTTCAATGTGTATTTCCCATAACACTGTTGATTCCTTTAAAAGGGGATAACTAGGATTTCTGGAAACAGAATCTAAGCATGCAGTCTGATTTAGCACTTCCTCAGTCTGTGTAGCCTCTCATGATCTGCAAGGCAACAGGTCCAATTTTCATTTTAGAGATATCGAGGTCAAAGTAAAATATGCTCCTTTACCTCCTTTAATGCTTAACATACTCTGTCCTTGTCCCATTCCTTCTGCTCTCACCACCTTGGTCTGGATTATAATTTCAAGAATGTAGAATTGTCAAAATCAGAACACCATAGGTATTAAAATGAGCAAAAAACTGCAATCAGCATCCTGCTGTTTCTTCCCACTCTCCAGCTGAAAACTCTGTGAATTTTCTATAGCAGGTTTTCTATAAAACCTATAGTGCAACAGTTTTCTGGTTTTTTTTTTTTTTTTTTTTTTTTTTTTTTTGCTTCTGAATTAGCCACAGCATTATTCAAAAAGTTACAAAACAAAATAAGATTCTCATATCTCCAATATTTGCAAAAATACCCACCCTTTTTTTTTTTTTTTTTTAATTCAGCAGTGTGAAATCACTCTGGATAGAGAAATTCTTCTTTCTGATGAATTCGTCTCAGTGCTAGCTTAATTATACTGCTTGAAGTTCCATTTTCCTTCTGCTGTCTTCTTCAGAAGCATTTGGCAATCTACCAAAATAACCATACACTCAAACTTACTAAAACCCAAGGTCTTCTGCATTAGCAAGGCAACAGCAGCAGATTTTGGGGTCAAATCTGGAAGCCAATGTGTGAGTTGTCACAGCAGGTACAGCATGGCAACTCATCATCTGACCGAGCTATGGCAGACAGGTTTAATCAGGGATATGATGACTTAACACTTCCTGAGCAGCCCTCACACCTAGCCTCCAGCTCCAGACAGTGGCCACAGTAGAGACAAGAGGTGTCTCCAACAAAGGTATATCACCTCTGCATGGCAGAGACATTAATTAGCAAGGTGGGAATACAGGAAAATCAGAAAACTTCAGCTTTATGCCTGGGCAGGTGGCTTTTGTTCTTGCTTTCTGTATAGATCTATAATGGTCCAGTATTTAATTATTTAATCTTATTTTTCATTTGGAACCCGTTTGGCTGGCAGGCACAGTGAAGGTTCACTGAAGAATGGCACCAGCTAAAACAATTTTACAGCAAAAAGCAGCAGAGGGTAAAGACAGAAAAACATTACAGACACTGATGAGAGGAAGACCACTTAATCTACAACATTGAAGTGATAATGAATTTATGTGTTCAAGACAAATTTCTCTTGACTGTTTTTCTTAAGTTTTGACTGTAAAAGGCTGTGGTCAAAATCCTTTTGTTTTATATTTCATTTTTCTATTAGTTTTATCTCTGCATTTTGTATAGCTTCCTTATTATTGTCTTAACAATTAAATTTTAACTCTCACTTTTTCTCATTTATTTTAGTCTTCTTGCCCCCAAAAACTTAAGAATGTGTAATAAATCTTTACATTGAAGAACAGCAAGAAATGTATTTAGTTCCTTTCAAAAAGGAATGAATACATACCCCTTTCTTTGTAAATCCAGTATTAATTTGTTTATTGACGGTGTCAAGGATGACATTACAGAAGTTAATGTATCTTGTAATTGTTACTTCTATTGTGACAGCAAATAAAGATAAGCAATTGCCTAAAGGCATAAGAAACATAGAATCTCTGAATCAAAAGGATTAAAGTGCAGTATTTCAAATAATATGATTTAATATAAGTATTCCCTCTGATGTACCATGTCATGAAGACAGTACTTGTAATGTTGCAAAATTTTACATCTGGCTTATCAGTTGATGAAAAATATGAAGCAGTGACAGCAAAATAAATAAAATGTGGTGAAGTCTTTAAGCGTAACTGGATATGCATTTTCAGCCACCAGCAACTGAAATATCTATTAAATATATTTAGCACTACACAGCTACCATAGTATAAGTTACAACTATTGGAAGCTGCTTGCCTTTGGACATAAAATGAATCTTTTACACAGTCCAAGAAATCAACTATTTCATGCCAGGAAATGTTGGTTCAAAAAACTTCCTGTTTCCACCTCCTTCTTTACATTCTTAAAGAGGTCAGACAGATTTATTCACAAAATTTTTACAACAGATGTCCTAGGTGTAGTTTTGGATTAAAAAATGTTGCCTTGGGGACTTTTGCTTCAGAAAACAGTATTACTATTGCTGTCAGGCATTTCAAGTAAGTTTGTCTTGTCCCCAAGTTTAGAACCAAAACAAGTTTATTTATGAAACAATGTACAAAGAACCATTTTTAAAAGAATGCCAGTCCATAAACCTGATGTAACAGTAAGAGTCTTGTTCAAGCTTTGGCAACAAGCTATTGACATCCTGGCAGACTGATACAATGCCAAAAAACCCCCTAAAGTGGCAAGACATACTGCTGCAGACTATAATAGTCTTTCAGTGTCACAAGAAATAAAAATTTAAAAAAAAGCCCAAACCTAAACAAAACCAAGAAACCCAACCACAGTATATAGAAGGAGTAGTTTCATTACTATTCCATCTGCTGTCAAGACTTGCAGAAAGTTAAAGTTTTCCTAATTCCTGACCAGGCATTTAAAGTCAGTATGCTGAAAAGTCAGTATGGCTGTAAGAAGCAGTGGCTGTAAGAAGCAGTGGCTTATTCTTCATAGCTGAAGGAAAAAAAGGGTGATTAAAAATATTTATTTTGTCAGATTGTTTTGTCAATGATGAATCTTAATAATTTTAAGAAAACAAAAGAAAAATCCCAAACCAAACCCAAACACAGAATCCTCTAAACACCCTCAAGGATGAATCCAGTTATGAAATCTTGAAGGATACAAAGAAGTCTCTTGCTGTACTTTCAATTGTTTGCATGCCAGCTGAAATCCATATCCACCACTTATTATCTTTAAATATCTAGAGCACAGTAATTATTGTCTATAAAAAATACACTCTACTAAACAGCAAACACTCAAAATGCTGAGTTCTATATTATAACAGAATTTTAGTTTTCAGTGAAAATAAGTTTTTCAGAAACTTTAAATAAAAGATGTCATAAAATTTAAAAATAGTGGCATTTAATATTTTAATGTCATAAAAAGAGTATGAAAAATAAATGGCTACTGAACTGTGGAATTACTTGAAATATATGTCGGTATAATGTATCTTGATTAGTATAAAAAAGTGAGAACTTTAAAGGAGATGAACATTTCTTTAGGTAAAATACCAGAAAAATTCAAACAAAAATAAATATTGAAATGATTGAAATTATTTCTGTTTGCTAATTTTAATTATATTAAACTTTAAAGATTTAAATATTTATTTGAATCTCTCCAACCAAATTAGGGGAGTCTTTTCTGTCTGTGTTTGAAGTACTTTTATCCCAGGTTATCAAGACCTTCTGCTAATATTCTGAGTGCATTTTGGATTGAGAACTAATGCCATTTCATAGCTGTCTGGTCAGGCTGTCCTCACATAACGAACTCTACAAAGATTGAAGAAATCTTTCATCCATCCTGAAAAATGTATCAGTTACTGAGTATGATGCATAAATTAAATTATACAGAGTGGCCCTTACTGCTCAGGACCCTATGGTGGGCTGTCTTTGCATACTGTCTGGCTCTGAATTCCCTCTGGATTCTATGTGATACTGTTAGACAGCAAGATAATAATTATTTTTTATACATTTCATTGAAAGTATTTGAAATAATTAATGATAACACAGAGTGTATTGCTGCCCACCATGGTGCTGCTTTTACACTGTGTGGCTTGGGCTTTTGCATGAAGGCTTTTAGTGGTATTTGGGGATAAAAATTTCTAGGGTGGCAGTGGAAGATTGTGTAGGTCACAGGAAAACAAACTTGATGCATTCTTATCTATATCACTTTCTGGAACTCATCTTCAGGATGAACTACTTCAGGACCTTATCCTGATTTTGTCTTAGAAAGAAGTAGCTGGAGTGGTCTGGAGAAGAGCCATGGAAAGGCTGTGGCTCCAGATCCTGTCAGCTCATGGGCTGTCTTTGTTTGTGCATGTGAATACAGCCCATGCTGAGGCTGGCAGTGTCACAGGTGACAATGCTGTTGGTAAGTAAGGAAGTTCAGCCTTGCTCCTGTATGTATATTGATCAAAAGATCTGAGTGTGGAGCTAGACAGACTCAGTTTGAATCTTTATGTCTGAGGTTATTTGCTGACCACAACCAGAAGATTGTCCAGTTCTTGATGCACTACTTAAAAAGTGCAGTTCACAGATATTTCAAAGAATGATTTGGAAGTATGGAGAATATTTTCATGCCATCTACAGGACTGCTACAGGAAAAGACTTATTAAAGGCCTAAAAAAGAACAGTTTTATATTTAAAGCTAGAAAGGTATTCCTACCTGAATGTTTTTTATTGGCAAAGCCTTATGACAAAGATTCATCTTATTCTTGAGAAGTTTAGGTTGTTGTTGGTGGTGGTGTTGAAAGGAAATGAATTTATTACCCAGTGGAACAGCATACACTGCAATTTACCTGCACCACAGCTTTGAGCAGACACTGTTGGACAAAACCACACCACATGCTATAAAGGACATTATTGGATAATTTTAAAAATAATTAATGTATATTAAGTGTGGAAAGACTATCTGAGAAAACACAGCACTAAAATACTTAATATTTATATTCTTTCTAACCTGGCAGGGAAAGCTGACATTCTTCCATCACTGAACAAAGTTAGAAAGATGTATAAAGATATTTTAAAATTAATCACTCAAAAAGCTCCACAAAACAAAAACAACCCCCTTCAAAACCAAAAGAAAAAACAAGCAAGGAACTGAAAAGTTTAAACTACATTTTACTGGGATAACTGAAAAAAATAATGGGCTAGACTTTGTTGACATTTGTTTCTTTGTAAAAACTGCTGCCTACAGCAATCTCTCCCAGGTTTAAAATGTAAGAACTGAAATACTTTATATATCCAACTGACCATTCCAGGGGACAATAATAATAACAATAAGAAAAGCTTTTTTTGTGTTTCCAATGCCTCCTTTCTGCTTTGTAACATTTTTCTCCTTTTATTTTTTGTACCAAATACAAGATCTCCTTCCCAGGAAAGACTGGACAAGATGATCTTCTGAAGTCCATTCCAACCTGGACTGTTTTATGCCTCCATGACTCTAAATGGCATTGCAACGATTTTGTAGCTCACCTCACCAGTACCTGAAAGACAATTAGTAATTCAGATATATGGGCTTTCAGAAGTGCTGACAGTCTGACCTTCAGCTCAGTATAAATGTTGATCAGTGAAGCATTGCTTGTTTCTCTACATTGAGAACAAACTAACCAAACAAACCACACACACACAAAACCTAGACAAAACAAACAAAAACCAACAGTAAACCAGAACTAACTGATCTTCCTAAGAATTTATTTACTTTTCTTCAAAAGAAATACAGCCAATTTTTATTTTCTGTTGTTACAGATATGCCACAAGCTCCAGCATACCTTAACAGTACTTTCTTACATGCTTTGCTCAATTGCGTCAGAATCTTTTCCATATCGTGATTAAGGGCTTCTACTTTTGGAAATCTGTGTATTTAAAATTTCTTTTAAACATTGGCTGTTTGAGATCATTGCTTTTCTGGAATAAATGTCTTATTATTTAGGAGCTTTCTTTTCAATATGCTTGTGAGCTAATTACCAGACAGTCCAGGCATAGTTTTGAAAATGGTTATGCTCTATTATTTTCCGCTATTTCAGCCTATTTTTTGTGTGTGGTTATAAATTGCCTAGAGACCTGAAAGTTACACGATTTTAGTGAATGCATACAGATGACTTTAGAAAATGCTTAATCTGTGTCCTCCAGGTCTTGCCTTGAGATTTCTACAGAAATGTTATTCACTTGTCAAATAGTTACTGTATGAACACTTGTAAAACTCAAAAAAAGGGCTATTTTACAACATTTTTTTTGTAAGGAAAAATATAGAGATTTAGGGCTGAAGGGAGGAGGGAGTGTTCTTATATGGCAAGCTAATAATTTTGTCCCCCAAATCTGTAATTACATTTTCTTTGCATTTGTGTCAGAATTAAGTTGAATTTTGTGGAAAAAAAAGCTTTTTATGAACAATAGGAAAATTACAGAAGCTATGTAAAAAGTGTCTTTCCTAGAAAAATGAATGCATGCCTATTAAAATGCACATGAGGAGGAATATATCCTTAAGCCTTCCTTAAGAACATCTCAAATTTTACAAGATTTAGTATTTTTAAAAATCTTATGTATTGATATATTTTATAATGAATATTTGCATGATGATGATTTTAGGTGTGACTGAATACATCTGGTTTCAGTACTGCTACCAACTTCATAGCTAAAACATGGGTGTTTAAGGCATACTGCATCTTATGGCAGCTGTCTTTTTATTCCTGTAAAACAGAGGGCCTGTCTAAATACTTATCTGGGTCAATGTAATAGGATTTCATAACCAATGTTTAAAGCATCTCAACAAATTTCGAACACATGAAGAAACTTGTTTCCATAAAACTTCCTTGTCCAAACCCAAAGACATTTTATCAAATGTCTGATTTTGAAATCCCATCAAATTATTCTGAAATTTTATCAAATAATTTGAAGCGCATGGTATTATATGCCTTGGTAATAAAAATCACTGCCTGTCTGTGTATTTTTGGATGTTTGTATATACATGTGAGATCCAGTTCCATGACTACTTTCTCCAAAAAGAAAGAATTGCTCTTCTGTACAGTCTTCAGCTCTGCTAAGACATGTATTAAGAGCTGATGGTTTAAAAATATTTTCAATAGTATTTTTTTTCCACATGAAAATCTTGCTGATTGTTTATTAAGTCTCTAGTTAGTCAAATGTGACTTAAATACTGATTCTTCACATGCTCAGATATTTGTCCATTTTCTCATATTACATATAGAATCTTTAAAAAATTCATGAAGGGTGATGAAACGATCTTCCAGGAAGCTTGTCACAGTTTAAAAATAGCACACTGCACTGCTTAATTGCAATTGGCCATCAAACTCATATAAGTATCACAAAGGAATTTATTATTGAACAGTATTACATGCACTGTTGGTGCATTAATTAGATTAATTACATTTGGCAGTCACAGATAGCCTTACATCTTTAAAACACGTTATGAAGAATAATTAATCTTCACAAAATGATGTAAGAGAGCTAAATGAGACTGAAAATGTGCTCTCTGGGAATGATTTCTTTGTGTAGGATACACCAGGTATTGTACAACACTAAAATTAAAAAAAATTATATTGAAACTTTCTATCATCCTCTTTCACAGTATTTATGCCTAATTTTTAATAAAAGCCTTAATAATGATTTCTTATATGGTATAAGAATATATATACACATAATTCCTTATGTGTAGAAGATATCTAGGTACTGCTGAAATATTAGTACAGAGAGATGTAAAAAGTCCGAATGAAAAGCACTGTAAATCAAGGATTCAGAGTATATCCATAAGCCTATGAAACATCCTAGAATAGAATGTATAAGAATATTTCAACCAGTGGACGCATTATGAAATGATGTTTCATTAAACTTCAATTTCTGCCTTTTACCTTCTAATAAATTTACATAAAATTATTTGAAGCATACTTCTGTTTCAAGATAAGTTATAATAGCGGCTGCAAGTAAAAATTTTAAACATCCTGGATTAATTATAGAAAATCTACATGCCAAGATTTCATGTCACTTGATTTACCATCAGAAATTCCATTTGGGTCTATTACAGTGCACCAGCTCTCAGTTAAGAAATCTTCTTCTTCAATTAAACATAACATTTCTTCTTGACATCTGGGGAAAATGCAATTTGTTTATGCTACAATAACTATATGACTACTTATTTTAAATAGTTATTGCTACAAGAGTAATTGTAAAATAAGTTTGAAAATTTCCTGTGAACTTTATTGCTTGTGAATCTAAAGATGTTTTCAGACTTTAAAAAATTTTTGTTCCACATAAGAAATAATATAAAACTAAGTTCAGTTGTGAGCTCTCTGAAGAATAAGCGAAAAGAGGTACCTACTGCTCAAATAATGGAACTGGGAGTTTCATGTCCATTTCTGTATTGCTTTTTATGGACTAGACCGAGAGGAGGAGCAGGTGATCTTGGGTTTAGTTAATATTCCCTTCCATACAGATGTCACCGTTTCTGAGCAGATAGAATCTACAACAGCTACCTCATTCTGGAAGTAGCAACTGGCACTTTTATGTTGTATATGATTTATGTGCTAATTTAATATGGCATGTTCCAATGAAAAAAAGTCAAACCTGGGTTTCCGTGTTACCAGCACAGTCAATTAGCCTGATTTTTCAACAGCTGAGCTTTCCAAATTCCTATTCATTCACTGGAGCTGCTCTATGTCCAGCCCTTCAGAGGACAATTTCAAATGTTCAGTCTTAATTTAGGTAATTCTGTTATTCTCCTAGTTTTTAAAAATATTTATTTGGCCTTCATCAGTTCTTTTTTCAAGAAAGAAAGTATTGTGCCGTGGCCTTTCAAGTGATCAAAAAACAGCCAGAAAAGAAAATCCCTCTAAATATTTCAAGTTTTACTTTTAGAGTTTAAACATGGATTTAAATGAGTGTTTAGAACCATTTTTGCCAAGCATTTTGCCACTCAACCTTGCTTGAGAAAATAGAAAATTTGCTGGTGTTATAAGTAACAAACTTGTGGTCATAATAACAGCGATCTAAAAATAATACAAAACATCTGTTTGATCCCTATCAAGTGCAAGATATGAAATGCATGCATTCTTTTCTCCGCAGAATATTTTCTAGAGAGTGATAGTCCTCTGGATGAACTGGCAGTGAAGTATATTAATAAATTGAAGAAAATAGTAAAGCAACAATTTTCTATTTATTTCAGTATTGAAACAAGCTTAAAGTACCTGACAAAACATTGTGAGAAGATATAAAATACTCAGGTGCTGGCAACAGGCTTAAGTTGTAATGACATTTTGATAACAGGTTTATTTAGTTGGCAACCTAAGACAGTGTTTCTTGGAGAAGTCATTCAGTAGCTTCTCAGTTTGAGCTTAGTATATGAAATAGAAAGTATATCATGCTTCCGTCTTATATGTTGTGTTCTAAAGATCACTTCCACAATGAGTTCACAATCACTTCCACATAAATACCTTTGGCATGGACTAGTGTTTCATTATTATAACATGCAAATTGTGAGGGCGGTAAGAAATTGTATGTATAACTTCACTATCATTTTGTAGGGAGCAGTGAGATGGGGCTGTCCCCAGTTACCTACATTAACTGAGGGAGAATATTTGTGAATGTAAACATATCCAGCTTAAGGGTAATGTAATTTACTCAGAAAATATCAGTGACTGTCCTATGTTACTAATAACAGCTGTTCCGTTTCTTCATACACACAAGATTTCAAGCTATAGAGAGAAAAAATCAGAGCCTTCTCTGAACACTCAAGAAAATACATGCTATGAGCATCACTTTCTCAGGAAAAAATATTTGGGTTTTATTCAGATGGGTATTTTTATACCATTTAATTACCAAAAATCATCTGCCTAGTTTTCAAAATTACTAAGACATTGTTTTAATATCTGCATTTTTGAATAAATAGCTAAAGCAGTGTGATTACTATGGCCCAAACATAGCATGACCCAAGTGTTAATAGTTAGTGACCAGAGGGCATGACTTTACAGACCTAATCTTCTGACTGGACCTTTTGATGTCTGCCTTTGTACCAGTGATATATTCATTTTTTCAGTCATCAAACTCAAGAAAAAAAAATCAAATATCAAATAGATGTCTTATGTTTGCAGTAATAATTTAATTCTCAACTTCCCTTGACTAGATCTAAAATTTAGGTTGTAAATATAGGATATAGCCTTGTCATATAGAGAACTAGGCCTAGATTCAACTGATCCTGCAAAGACATTAAATAGATGTCTTTTAAATATACACTTTGTCTTAAAGTGTATGGGTCTTATCGCATTTCACCATCTCATCTGACTAATATAATTTGCAAAATGGAGGGATTTCTCTGAAGAATATTTCAGTAGACTGACAAGAGATGAGTCAGTAGTTGAGCTGTCACCTAAAGTTGTTTGTCTCAGAGATACTCAATTTAGGAATGTGTTCTTCAAAAACTTTGGAAGCATATAAGAAAAAGAAGTCACGTTTTTATGTTTTGTGTGCTCCCTAAAAGCGGCAGTTTCTAAGCATTTTACTGTTAACAGGCTGAGGTATATTGTGATGGAAGACTTCTATTTCTCCCAAATGTATTTCAGGAAATAATTGGTGAGGCTTCAGAACTTCTCAGTTTATTCACAATTGCACAGCTAGTGGTTAACACCATGGATGTCATTGGTGTATTCAGCATTTTTAGTGATGTAAATGCAGTAGGACTTGGACTTCAAACTTTAGAAAGGCTGCTCTAATCTCATGCAAATTTGTACTTCAATCTGCAAATCAGAGAGGTTTGCTACTTAGATTGTCACATGTTTGCTCTTTATTGTACTTCTTTAAATAATGAATTAAAAAGAAACTAAGAATGGCTTTGTATACAGGGAATATTGGCCCATTTTCATCTTACAAATCTCATTAAGTACTTTATAATCAGCTTATTATTCTGCTTCTGTTAAGAATGTTTTAGTCCACTTCTCTATGTAATGAATAATGATTTCCCTCTGTTTTCTACTTATTTTAGGACAGTAAACTGTTTGAGATAAAGATCTTGTATTTTAGTATGCTTCTTAGTAACCGTAAGCATCTGTGGTTCTATGTAGCTATAAATCTCTACAATTAAATACTTGTCCATAGGTACATCCCAGCTACATATCCACAAACAATATTTTATTCAGCAATATATATTGGAGCAACTTCTGTATACTATTTCTGGGACAGTGAGAATTTCTTAATATTATAAAGAAGTCCAGAGGTTTTTTTCCTATTATATTTAGCTGGGAAACAGAACTGTTATCTGAATTAACTTTCCTTTGAGCACTCAACAATTTAAATTATGTGTTAATTCTTAAACAGCTTTTACTTAAGAAGTTTACTCTGGCTCCAATGTCTTTTCAAGTATGAGTTTTAGTTCTTATACTCTAATTCAAGTTATAAATTTATGTATCTTTGTCAGAATACAAGCTGTCTAGCACTTAATGCTAGAAATTGCCAGAAATAGAATACACAACCAGAAATTAATGTTTCAGCCACATCTGACAAAAAGGAAAAAAAACATACTTGTGTACAAAGGGTAATTATCATGATAATTCCTCTCTAACGAGTTATTTATCAGTACCTGTGTGTAAAAGTGGGTGGGCGGCCTTACACTTTTATGCATGGAAGGTGATCTTCAGACCCCTGGAGGATGTTGAAGTGGTTCTACAGACATATGGGAAAGGCAATTAGAAAATAAAAAATTGTCAGTTTGCAGAAGTTCGCTCTCTGGGATTTGTACATTCACTGGTAGGGGCAGGAGAATTACAGTTTGATGAATTGAAGATAATACTGAACATGAAAAGAAAGATGTTCCATATAAATAAATATTCTATATTTAGAATAGGGTGAATATTTCGTGGAATCAGTTCCAGGAATTATGATATTATGAGAAACTTTAAAACTTCTTTTGTTTGTGTTGCATAGAAAAGTCTGTAAAATATGGTAAGGACTGAATAGTCTGACGAGATAAATCCAATCAATTTCTTTATCAATATTCAATGAATGAACAGAAAGCAGAAGGTGCATAGTGTTAATATGGAAAATTATTTTAAGCATCAAGACACGCATGATAGATAATAGGAACAAAAGTATTTACATATAAATTGCTACAATTTACCTGGAAACAAATCTCGTGCAATAATGCTCTTAAGTTAAGGGAACTGGATGACCTTTGTTCAAGAACTTTGAAAGAACTGGTACAGGAAATCTCACTCTTGTAGGGATTGTTAATAAGATTTTCAAATCAGGAACAGAATAATATGAAACATGTTATTTGTATTTTAAGATATTAGTAATGATCTGACATGTACACAGCCTTTTTCATTTAAGAAAGAAAAAGAAAAAAGTTTTGAAGACTTTTGAAGAGTTATTAGTCATCAAGACAAATATAAAATTGGATAAAATTGTTATGTGTTTATTAAGTTAATTTGCTCTCTGCAACCTTATGTTGCAGACAAAATAGTAGGTGGACTCATAGAGGTGATCTTTGTTATAATGTTACTTGGGAAATTGCTATTTTAAATAGAAACGTGAGTATAAGTAAGGAATTTTAAGGCAGATTAGGAGGTAGTAACAGAAGAAAAAAAGGACTGTAAGAAGGTAATGTTATTTCCTAAGTAAAATACTACTAGAGTTCAAGTATTTCACTGAGCACTTTTATTCATGGACTGCACTAGTGACATTTTCATATGACTCAGTGTTAGGAAACTACCACTACAGAGAAGAATCAGATTACAGGATCTTGCAGTAGTTCAGTAGCAGGGAATGTAAAGCTTACATGTTTGATGTCCTGACATTTTCTGAGACTATGAAAGAAAACAGAAAGTCTATTGATGACAATGAGCATAGGTCGACCACAACTGAAAAGCAAGTTCAGTTGCTAACCTTTTTTATGACATGATCTCAATGTTGAGATGGTTTGATTTTGCAAGGCCTGAATGTTTTGATATAATACATTTATTGCTGACTAAGTTACAAACAGGCAGAAATTATTTGCTTATAAATAAAATTAAAAGCAATAAAACCAAGGCAAATCAAATAAATAAAAACATCTTCATTCGTTAGTGTACATTACCTCTCAAATATTCCACTTTATAGTCCCATTTCAGAAACAAATTATAGCAAGTTGGGTCATTTTTGGGGTTTTTTCTCAGAAAATTTATATCAAAGGTTTTAATTTGATAGAAAGCTCGAAGAGATAAGTTATTTATTACATTCTAATGGGTCACCTGCAACTTAGATTTTCAATAAGCTTTTTTGAGATTATTAAGAAGATTACTCAAATGTCTAAATCATATTATAAATCATAAATTGAAATTTAGTTGATTGAATTGTTTATTTCACATCAGAAAAGCATACTTGATATAAATATAAGATATATTAGGAGAAATGAGGTTTCAGTAAAAAATACCCCAAAGCATTGTCCTGTGTTTTACATGTGCCCATTCTACTGCTTTTCCTTCCCCATCCCAGAAAAGAAACTACCTAGATAGGAAAGTCTCAAAATAAAGTATGTCTAAGTAAGATTCCAAAAGAATTTTCAAGAAAAGTCCTTTTTCTCTGTTTCTTGTTGTAAATCATAACTGAATTGTTCAATTCAGGTAGTTATAATTCCTTTTAACAAATGCACTTATGTTCAGAATAATATATCATGCTTGGTAATATAAGAAGAAGGCATCTTCACCAAGCTAATGTGCAACTTAGTAGTGAATGTAATGCAAACATTACCAGATATGGTAAAAAAAAAAAACAAAACCCAAAAAGTATTACCCAGTAAAATTTCATCCTACCTTGTCATTTAATTTACAAGTACTCTGAACAGTGTTATATTTGAAATGCAGGTGACCACAATAATGCATAATAATCTCCATATTATAGAACAGGTCATGAATATTTGCTGGACATCTATTTAATCTTACTTCAGTTTGCTAACATTATATAAATTAAAAACTGTCATAATTTTCTCATAGTTTCCATTTTACAGTTGTGAAAACATACAATTTGTTTTCTTGAATAACTGCCTCCAAACTGTTTTTGGGAATTTCAGTCATATATGGTATTTTCACTGAGGTAAAATTTTAGAATTTGTGATTAGTGGAAGTCTCTTCCTGTTTCACAGCAGACATGCATCCAAACTGGGAGTGTGTCATCAGGCCCATATTCCATAGCAGTAACATGACTCCTTACAGAGAGCTCAAGCTCTGCTTCTGGCCAAAAATAAGATAGCTAGTACATAGGAGGCAAAATAACTTGATAAACATGAGTCTGAACTGTCACTTATTTTAATATTTTGAGTCCGTATTCTGTCAGCAAACTAGAATAGTTGCTTTTCTTGCTTTTTTTAAGGCAAAGAAGATTGGTCAGTTAGTGGGTAGGAAAAAGGGTACAATGGGAAAAGACAGAACAATAATCTGTACTTCTTATTTACATTTCTTTTGCATAGATGTAAAGTTTCTGTTTATATTTCTGGAATGATCTGAAGGCATCTGAACCCTGTCTTATGCAATAGTAAGGTATGAGGTTTTGAGCAAAACCACTGGTGCTTAATCTGTGGAGGTATGTTGCTATGAAGGACATTTATTTTTCTTCAGGTATCACCAACCAGTGGTATTCGGAACAGAAAGATTATTTCTCTCCAAATGAGATCAAAAGATAGTTTAATCTTCCTGGGATGCCCTGGCATTCTTTTCCACACCACTCCTTCTCTGCCAGTTTAAATCTATGGAGCCTTAAGGATCTTTTTATATCAGTTATAAGATATAAATGGCACAAGAAAAGTATAACAATAACTGAAGCTTACTATGTGAAATTAGGAAAAATAACTATTTTTATACAACTAAGAAGATCTTACATTTTAAAATGAGATTACCTGAAAAAATCTCTTACTCTAATTGAAGGGAAATGAGAGAGACACAGAACAAGCTAAGAATTTAATAGAAGACACATAAAATATTAATTTTTCAAAGTTTTTGACCTGAAGATTCTTTGGACTTCAAAAAGGGCTGGGACTTGGATGGAGAGTGTTCTGCTCAAATTACATTTATAGTTCAGCACATCATTTTCAGAACAAAAATATACTTGATAACTAAGCTCTTTTTGTTCGTAAGGGATAGCTGCAAGCTCTTAGCAACATTACCTAATTCATGATTGTTGTTCAAAACCGAGCTATATGTTTTTTGAAGTTGTGTCTTTTAGTAGTCATTTTAATGCAATAATTATGACTCTAAGCTCTCAAGCCCTCGGGGCAAGTTATGTGGTGTGGGTTATTTCCCCACTGCACAGTGCTCATTTAGACTTCTCTGGGTTCAGGAAACAAATTTTCTCTCATTTTTCAGTTCAAAGTGCCTGAAATCATGTGAGACTCTGTTAGAGTGCACTGGGGTGATGTTCCCATAGCATGACACCAAATGCATGTGCCTTGTCTTATGATTCATCTTGAAAATATCTGAGGGTGGAAGGTCTTTAGGGATTTAACAAGAATGCGTAGGGAGAATAGGGACAAACTACTTCTATCTGGACTGCTTGTAGCAAGTGCTTCTAAGTTGCACAGGTTTTTCTTTCTGAATATTTACTTTCCTTACTCCAGAAGGGAGTCCAATAGAGAGCTGATTTACTTGCAGGGCAGATGGCAGAGGAAGAAAACAGGAGAGAATCCTAAGTTTCTTGTCTTGACATACACTCATATAGCACTTGTTTGTGAGCGAAGTAGTCTAAAATGTGTTAAGGAGCTCACTGGGTTTATCTGCTCACTCTGATGAGGATTCTGATGAGATGAATCTGTGTCTTTACTTTCTGTGCTAAAATTGCTGAAGACAACTTGGGGGGACCCTAAAAAGTTGTATGACTAAAGGCCTATCATTTGGATGATTTCCTTCAACCATGTGCAGTGGGATACATTTCTTACCATTTCATTAACCACACAGATATTATAATCTATGTGGTCTTCGTGGAAAGTTTATAAACAATGATGCCATCCCAACACTGAAAAAAATTAAAATTAATCCCAAATGTGGACATTTTTCACATCCATGTTATATTTCCATAATATTACAGATGAATAAATATTAGGTGAGTGCTAATTTTTCTGTTTTAAATAATATCTTTACCTTTTTTTTCTTAAAAATGCATGCAAAAATTCTCTCCTTTTTATTTTTTTAATAAGACTTTTATTTCAGCTTTCTTCCCAAAACTTGAAATTACCATCTGCATTGGTCAGTTGTGTTAGCAATGTATTTATTGCATGCATTTTGAAACTTTTTATGGAATTAAAAAGTTTGATAAGGTTTTTTTTTTTATTGATACTTATTCAGAATCTACTGTTTTAAGTCACCAGCTTATCTTGCATAGTCTTAAAAAATCTGCCATTGGTCATTATTACTATTTCATAATGACACTGATGAAATTTCTGTGAACTCATATTAGGAGATTGCTTTTCAGCATTGCTTTAAGAATTATTGTTACCTTTCCAGATACAGGTATTGCCCTTTGTACTACTGTTTTTTAAGCAAAATATTTTATTCAATTATTTTTTTGCCCCCATTTTATAAAAATCAAAAAGATGCAGCAAATTAAACTGATGTCTTTGAAAAATTTTGACTCAATCTAGGCATACAAATGTATGTCCTATAAGCCCCTGGTGCAGTTTTCTCCTCAGGATGTGTACATCTGTATGATATATTTTCATTGGTTTTGTTGAGTTTTGCATTAAAAAATCTAACAATGGTAGAATGGTTCTTATCTCTCTTAGAACTGTCATAATTTAGAAAGGCATGCAGTGATAGGACATTGGATAGAAGGTTTTAAAATAAAAGAGAGTTGATTCAGAGTAGGTGTAGGAAAGAAATTTCTTACAATGTGAAATACTGGAACAGATTCCCAAGAGAGCTGGTGGATGACCTGTCCCTGGAAACATTCAGGGTCGGCTTGGACATGGCTCTAAAAAAGCCTGATCTAGTTGAAGATGTCCCTGCCATTGCAGGGACATGACCTGTAAAGGAGCCTTCCAACCCAGACCATTCCATGCAGGATAAAGGCCAGAAGTGTTACAAGGGAAACTCTTCCTCTGGTGTCTGCTAGGGCATTTGCATCTATGAGAAGAGCAAAGAAAATATTCTAGAGGACTTCAGTTTAACAGCCATAGACCTTAATCAATTTTCAAGTGAATTTTCTGGTATGGATAGTAATTGAAAATCTGAGTCCTGTGGGAGGAAGACTGCATAGAATTGGAGATGCAAATAATCCTCTCTTTGGTTTGTCTTTAAAAAAAAAAAACAGAATGAAAAGGTGTTTGCAATTTGCAGTGTTAATAGGCTGGTTAAAAATAAGGTTAATAGGACATATTATTTAATTCTCCCTTTTTAGATATTTCACTGGGCAACAAGAACTGAAGGATTCCCAAGATTATTGAGAGAGAGAAAGAGGATAGATCCTCACTCTGTAGTCCAATGCAACTGTTGTTGGAAGTGAGAAAAGGTTCCAGACAATCTGGTTCCTACTACCAACATACTTTTTCCCAGCTAAATTCAGTGGAAAATAATCAAGAAGACTTTGTATAATGACTGGAGTCTAGGGTTCCCCCACATCAGGGAAGAGTCATAATTACTTGTAGATTCCTGTTTGTGTCTATTATTCACCCTCCAACTTCTTCATGCCTAGTTCAGATTCTGCTTGAACGAGGAAGTTGGACTTGCTGTCATACAGCCTAAATTCTAGTTGTCAGAGCACTCTTCTGGTAACCAAAGAATCAAATTAAAATCTGCTTCCAATTTTGTTTCTTTGTTTGTTGTTGTTTTGCTTTGTTATTTGTGCTTTGTTGGGTTTTTTAATTTTTTTAAATTTTAATGCACAGTGGTTGGCAATTTATTATGGGCTTGAACGGGAAGAATTTCTCAAGCCAACCTATTTTACTGGGTAAAGTCTCTAGCTTTAATTTATCCCTGCTCTGGAAAGCCCATATATTGTGCACTTCAGCTTGCTGGTGAGTTCTTTAACTGGTCTGTAGTACTGTATAGTAACTTTGTATACGCCCACACTCCTTCTGCAACTCTGCTTCTGAATGAAATTAGCTGAGTCAATGGGTGCTATGCTTTGTGCTGAACTTAACACTAAAGAAAAACAGAGAAATTGTAACACATATTCAGAATAGACTCATTCACAGATTTCAAATGTTGTGACAGGTCAGTGCTGAGAAGCTATTTCTCAAGATAGTACAAGTCATTATGTAACTCTAGTGTTGAAAATGTCAGTGCCTGTGAGTGATCGGGCAAGCATGCAGTGAGATAAGTGCAATATGAAATAGTAATGATGGTGCAGAATTGTGTAGCATTTGCTACAGTTAATATTTCATAATAAGTTTATCTGGCTTAGAGAAAGCAGTAGATAACTGGAATAGATGTTATTTTTTTCATATTCAGATTAATCACATGATGTTGCAGCTTTTAGAGTTTTGTTTATATTATCTTCAAATGTCTCTGCTATAAATTCCCAAACTAATTGGGAAGTGTGGCATAGGGGTGCTTTTTACATACAGCATGAACATAACATAGTTATAACACCTTACCTGGTCTCTTTAAAGTCATACTAAATATTTATCTCTACTGAACAATTATATATTTTCTTTTGTAGCATCTTTGTGAAAAATGCTAACTTTCATTCTCATTATTTCTAATTCTCAGAGTAAACTTTCTATCATGGTTGTACTTAAATGACAAAAAAAGGTCACCTTCTGTATAGAGTACTAGAACATAAATGATGATAGAGTCCCTTTAAATTTTGTAATCTTTTGTACTTTTGTGCTGTAAGTCTTCAAATAGGTAGTAATATCAGTAATATATAAATGTTGAGTAATATAAAAATGTGTGTGGCAGTATAGGCTCCTTTTTTATACTGAATAGAAATAAATGCCATTTCACTGTCAATACACTGTGACATTCAAGTACTTTAATATTTTATTCTTTCTTCAGAGTGGCATCAACTCTACTAGGGCTAATTTGGGGTATTGTAGAATAGGGTTGTGACAAGCAACAGAAATGATCTTAAGGAAATAGGATCTACACAAATGTGACGTGCAGTAGCTTATCATGTTACTCCCAAGTTCACCCACACCCTAATCAAATACAAAGTCTTATCACACGTTTTAATGTCATTGAAGTTGCAGCTGGCTTCCATACTGCAGGATTTCCTGTCCAAAAGGGCAATGGGTCGTTAGAAGTTTAAGAAGCCTTAGTACAGTGTAAACCATTTAGAAGAATGGCTAGCAAACAATGTATGCCCTGGGTATGCTGAAGTATAAAAGTCTAGGAATCTTTTCCATCTCAGCACAGATCAACATGGTGAACCCTGCTTCCTGCGCGTCTCTTTTCCTGCAGATTTTTGCACTTCCATGCAAAATTTTCAGTGCTTTCTGTCATCCTGGAGGCACGCACCGTCCTAAGGAAGGCTCTTCCGCTGGTGCCCCGTCCTTCCCCTCCATCCCGGGCGGGTGGGAGCGGCAGGGCAGGTTGCGCGGTGCCGGGAGAACCCACCTAGAGGGCCCCCTTGACGCCAGCACAGCCTCTGCCAGGCAGAGCCCTCTCCGCAGCCGAGCCCAGTCTGCTGCAGGACCAGTGCCACGCAGCCCGACACTGTCCGGGGCTGCCGCGGCTGCTGCTGCTGGGCGAGGAGAGCGGCAGCCCGAGGGCAGGCTGCACATTCTGGTCCGGGAAAGGGAAGTGTGAGCCTGTTGACTCTGCATTGCTTCAAAATAGATGCCGTCTCTGTAGCCTGGGCTTAAGAATCTTCCCGAGGATGTTTGCCAGAGCGTAAGGAGTGATAACTACTGTCTGGGAGCTGAATTGGGATAAAAGGACAGCAGAGAAAGAATGCTTAGGTAACACGGGACTTATAGCTTTGCTTTCGTTTTGCAACATACCAATTGATGCACGTGGGTTTATATACAGTATAATATCAAAACAGAACTAGACTCTGCAGTGAGAGTCAATAGCTTAGTCATTTCACTTAAAGGGAGCAGGCAGCCTTATTACGGGGTTAGACAGCAAAAATGAATTTGATCATGACATGATCATATCTCTTGATGGTATCTAACTCTAGTCCTGTCCTATGGAGTGGAAAAAGCATACTTCCTTCCTTCTTTCTTAGCTGAAGAAACAAAGTCACAGTATCAAATTCAGAGAGAAGTTTGGGGTTGTTGTGCAAGGCTATTAAACATCCTTCTGTTCCCCAGGCTCGTAAGAAAGGAAAACTGCATTAAATTGATCATTGATGAATATGTGTCTAAGAAAGAAGAAAAAGCAGTATTCATTTCTGAACATGGCAAAGCAGTCTGAAGTTACACATCTCTCCCTAAACACTGATTTGGCACAGATGGCAAGAAACTATCTTTTAACTAACCTTTTCCAACTGTCCAAAATGCTGCATATGAAGATGCTTTAATTCACAGTCAAAGCACTTGGATTTTTATCAAGGCAAACTGTTGGCATTGTCAGAACAGTTTCTGTATACTGATTAGTTTAATGTTTTTTTTAAAATAGCAAGTGATGCATAAATGGATGGACGTGTACCTAGAAAACCCTGTGAGAAGTCTTTCACTGGATCCTGGGAATTTTTATTTTTGTGGATTACAGTAATTCTTGCAATAATCCCTGCTGTTGACTGCTCATGCAGTTGTTCTGGCATGCATCTATGAATACCATAACAGATAAATCAGTCTGACAAGGAAAACACTAATGTTGGAAGACCTGTGAACATGATGCATGTGAATAATTTCCCCTTTAGGAGGCATTCATGGATATGGTGAGTAATCAATACACATTATAGACTGTTAAACTCAGAATGCTTGTTTGCAAAATACTGTGACAACTACCAGATGCTATGTTTTTGCCTAAATAAATGTCAAGTGAGGACCAACAGAGCTATGAAAGAAATGAAAATCAGACAGAGATAGTAGTGATGAAGTATATGAGTTTAGCACTTCTTCATATTTGCAAAATAGGCAAGTCATAGAAATTGTATTGCTATGGTCATGTTTTCTTACATAAGTACTTTGAGCAAGGTGATGTATTTTCTTCCTGTATCAAAGGAATAGTTCTTCACATTTCTTTCTTAGCCTGATTTGAAGAAAATAATGAAGCCACATATTTATCCTATTATCCTATGGTTGGTTTGTCCTAGAACTTATTTGTTTATATACTTTCAAGTGACCTGAAAAAAATGCTCATTCATATGGCAATTCAGTAATTACTTATTAAAGATATGCGTAAATGCTGTAGGATGTTTTTATATGGGAGGTTCTTCAATGTGGCGTTTGAAAGACAATCATATAGCATTAAAATCCCTTTATCATCATTAAAACATCTGTTTCCTCTTTGAATCACGGGCATCTATAGTCCTTCCTGACTGAAAAATCTTTCTACTTGCCTTGCAAAATAGTGCAGTCAACTTGCTTATAAATTCTACCAGTGGTTGTTGCGTCATGTCTTCTTCCTGATACTGGAATTAGTGTCTTGGTTAGAGCTTAATGAAGATTGTTAGCTAGGGCAAAAATACTTCCCCATGAAACTTTTGCCCTTTGGGTAAACGCGAAGTCTTTCAGAGCACTGGAAGCAAACTCGTTTTGGAAGCTGCTGAAGCGAGCCAGCCCTCGGGCGGGCGGCGGGGCGGTGTGCGCGGCAGGGCGCTGTGCCGCTGTGCCGCTGTGCTGGTGCCGGGCCGGGCCGGGCCGGCCCGGGCCGCGCCGCCGGGACCCGCCGGGGCCGCGCGGGGCCGCGCCGCCGTCACCGCCCGCGCGCCGCCAATGGCAGCGCCCGCGCGCCGCGCGTCACCGCGGGGGGGCGGCGCCGCGCGGACAATTAGCGGGCGCGCGCTGCTGCCGGCGCCTCTGCTCGTGCTGTTAATTACGGCTGGTCCCGCCCGGCCCTCAGAGCGGTCGGGCCCCTAAAGCCCCGTGAGAGCCAGCTTCGCGCCGCATCCCCCCCACAGAATTGTTAGCGAGATCTCGGATGTGTTTCCTCCTCCTTTTTGGCGGCTTTTTTTTTGCAGAGTGTGCCGGAAAGGACACTGCAGGTGTGTCCGCACCTCACAGGGAAAGCACTTCCATTGTCTTCTAAGAATATGGTTTACTTCTGTTTTTATTCACTTAGAGGAACGTTTTAAGCACTCCTTAACCCACAGGTTAATCTCCTGACTAAGCATTTTTCAAACATGAGCAGTGAAGTCTGCTGAAAGACGTTAGGAACGAACCGTCAGTTTTTTATTCATCTTCTCTAAAAGCTGCTTACCTGTCTTCCCTGTCTGCTCCTTGCCATCCCTTGCTCTCTGCCACAGTATGTGAGCCCATTGTCTGGGGAAGCCCAGCAGAAGTGTTTTATGGGAAGACATGGAAGATAATTATATGTTCTGTATTTTCTATTTTAACTGAATGCAAACCATACCATGGTTTCTGCCTGCATTTGTGCTAACCTAGTCACAGGCCTTAATTTAGAATGCAAATGTTTTTAGCATGCTGTTGTTCATGTCAGCTCTCAGAGAATAGGCAAGTTTGCTTATTCATGCTACAGTAGGTCTGTAAGGGGCATTTTTGAGTGTCAGGATGTTAAGTTGCAAGTCATTGGTTTTCCTTTAATTCTGAAGCCTCAAAAATCTATGCAATGACTGTAAGGTGTGCTATCCTTTTCTACTGAGAGTGGAAATTGTCATGAAATGTTCTGCATATATATGTATGCACTCTCTCATTCTACTTTCAGATGTCCTTTAGAGGATGACAATGAAAATAAAAGAAGGAATATCTTTCACGGGACACAAATAGTTTTATGTTTATTAATACAAATACTAGTTGATCATCTTTAATAATGTTTCTTCACTGCTTATGCAACATATCAAAGGTGCCCTTTGGCCTGTGTCATATGCTTCATGATGTTTGTAACCTCTATGAGCATGCAGAACCAAATATTTTAGAACTACATAATTGATATTAAAGTTATTTTCTGTACCTTAGAGACATGCATTTTGCCTTCATGGGCCAGTTCCTGCTTGCCTTGCATAGCATATGGGGAGAAGGAGTTGTGGGGAATAAAAATGTGAACCTTTCTGAAATACAATAAATAGTTTTGAATATCCAGGATTTAATGTTGTGTAACAAGCCAAGGGAGTGGATGTGTCTTTTGTGTTAGGCCCTCTATTGGGATTTGGGGAAAGAATGGCCAAAAAAAGTGATGGCCTGTATAGCAAGGTTTGATTTGGAACCCATAACCTTTGGTAAATGTAGTGGAAATCTCAGTATCTGAACCCTCCTGATTATGTTAGCAAAAGTAGGAATGGACTACTGGCAAAAAGCAGCAATTTAACTTGTGTGTTCCTAGGCAGTATGACTGGGAGCACAACTATATCAGACAGATAAATGTAGCTATAATGTAAATAGACTCTAAATGGATTGCTAAGCAGAGACTGGAGTAAGCAAAATAGAGTATTTTGTCTGAAACTGTTTCAGAGTTTGGATAACAGAGGAGCAAATATAAAATACATTTAAGAAGTGCAGTGGTTGGAGCAAGTGATGTCCTGGATAAGTCTAAAGTTAGGCCTGGAAATACTGAAACATTTGTGGTGATAATTGGAGGAGTAGGTTTTTATAGCTACTTACCACATTACACACTATACAGCATAAATTATGTATCAACAGTATGTAGCCTACTGCCATTCACACTGGAAATTATTTTAGAAACATTTACTGCTGAATTATGTAACCTGGCTTTCCTTTCCATTGCATTCTATCTGCATTTGTGATGACAAACCAAATAAAGATGTATTCAATTTCAGCTTGCTTTATTACATAATGTAAACAACTGCTGCATGTGCCTTTTGGTTTTACCATAAGGAAAATAGAAGTGGAAAAAGCATGTCTGCCTTTAAACTGGCAAAGATTTGAAATTAATCCACAGAATAATACCTTAACTTCAGAATGAAAAATGTAACCTGTGACTGTTCACCTTTTTCTATCAAATTTCAGCCTATTGAGATTGAATAAAATTTAGTTTGCTTATCAGGGCAGAGAATAAAAGAAAAAGAATCCTCTCTTGGTCCCTTTTTAATCCCCCCATATTTACTTGACTATTATTTTCTGTATACTTAATGAAAAACAGTGCAAATGCTTTTTGCCTCATATAAATTTTATTTTTAACTGTTTTTTCAAAAATTTCTTACTATCATCATTTATCATCAATAACATGATTTATAATCAGTGCTGTCTAACAGGGGAAGTCATGGATGACTGCAGGTTGACCAGTTTGATGACTGTCCATAAGAAGAGCTGGAAGGAGGATCTGGGGAACTACAGGCCTGTCAACCTGACCTTGGTGCTGGGGAAGGTCATGGAACAGATCACCTTGAGAATCATTATGTGGCACTTGAAGGACAAGCAGAGGATTAGGCTCAGCCCACATGGATTTAGAAAGGCATGTTCTGTGTGATCGACCTGGTTGCCTTTTGTGACCCGGTGATCTGCCCAGTTGATGAGGGAAAGGTTGTGGATGGAGCCTACCTGGGCTGCAGGGAAGCCTTTCCCACAACAACACTATTTCCCACAGCATTCTCCTGGCAAAGCTGACTGCCCATGGAGTGAACAGGTGCCCCCCTTGCTGGGTTAAAAACTGTCAGGATGGCTGGGCCCAGAGAGTGGCTGTGAATGGTGACAGTCACAAGTGACATTTTCCTGAGCTCAGGACTGGGACCAGCCCTGTTCAGTTTCCTTATTGATGATCTAAATGAGGGCATTGGGTGTGCTCTCAGTAAATTCACAGATGACACCAGGCTGGGTGGGAGTGTTGATGTCCTGGAGAGTAGGAAGGCTCTGCAGAGGGATCTGGGCAGGCTGGATCATGGCTGAGGCCAGTGGCGTGAGGTTCCACAAGGCCCAGTGCTGGGTCCTGCCCTTGGGTCACAACAACCCCAGGCAGCTCCACAGGCTGGGGCAGAGTGGCTGGAAAGGAGCTGGGGGTGCTGGTGAGAGCAGCTGAACATGAGCCAGGCTGTGCCCAGGGGGCCAAGAAGGCCAATGGCATCCTTGCCTGGATCAGAAATGCTGTGGCCAGCAGGGCCAGGGCAGGGATTGTCCCCCTGCACTTGGCTTCTATGCTGATGAGGCTGCACCTCAAATCTTGTGTCCATCTCTGAGCACCCCACTCCTTGAAAGACACTAAGGGGCAGGAGCAAGGCCAGAGATGGACAATGGAAGTGAGGGAGATAGGGGAGTTTATCCTGGAGAAAAGGAGGCATTATCATACTCCAGAACTGCCTGAAAGGAGATTGCAGCCAGATGGGGGTTGACCTCTTCTCCCAGGAGACATGTGGCAGGGTAAGAGGACATGGCCTTAGGGGGTTCAGCTGGGACATCAGGAAGAATATTTTCACTGAATTGTTGTTAAGCTTTAGAATATGATGCCCAGGGAGGTGGTAAAGTCACCATTCCTGAGGTGTTAAAAAATGACTAGACATGACACTTAGTTCTGTGGTCTAGTTGACAAGGTGGTCAGTTTAAGGTTGGAGTCCATGATCTTCAAGGTCCTTTCCAAGTCAAATGATTCTGTGATTAGTAAATCCCTGAAAGAATGCAATTGTTAATAAACTTCAATCTTCTGTTTTTGCCAGTATTCTAAAATAATGATGCCAATTATTTTTTTTTTTTGCCTCTTAGGGAATAGTACTTGATTTTCAGCCAGCCAAAATTGGTTTGGCTTTCCATTATTATGCAAGTTATTATAGTCTATAAAAGTAGAATATGTAGCTGTAAAGAAAACGGATGGAAAATGAAGATATTATGCTAATTCCTGAAACCAACTTTTCGTTATGTTCCTAGGATGTGATGAGTCCCCTCAGCTCATGAAGTTGTCATGGGGAACTGAATCTGACCAGTGCTATGCCCTTCTCATGGCATAACTGTTCACTTCTAACAGAAATGTTTAATGCAGTATTTATTCATCTGCTTTTTCTAGAAGAATTTTATTATCTATATTTTATAGTGGCAGAAGAAAAAAGGCTTCTTTCCTAACTGCGTTTCAATACAGTATTTAAATAGCTTTCATATATTTTATGCTTAACATATGAACACTAGAGGAAAATCTCAGGTTATCCTTTGGAAATCTGGATTTGAACCTGAGTTTGGGAAAAAAAAGAGAAAGGTTTCCTAAACTAAGAAAGAATCTTTAAGAGCAAAGAATATTGGTCTCTGAACAGTAGATTTTGACAGTACTTACTGTTAAATATAAAAGGTCGCCTAAATCCCTGTTTTCTTATGCTCAGTGACTGGTGAAACTTTTCTCTGGGCATAGTCGAAGTCTATTTCTCAAGTGAAAATGAATGTAGTAGGATGTAGTAGGATACTGACTGAAACAGCAGGTTAAATTTTAAGGTCTCTTATGCCTTTTCTTTTGTATTTATAACACTTCACATGCCCAGTAGCATCTAACCAGCATTCAGCATGCTGAATATCAGATAAGAGATTAAATAATTTTTGCTGTTTGGAAGGAGCACAAGGGTTCATTTGTTTTTTGTTTTTTGTTTTTTTTTTTTTTTTAGTATTAGCAGTCATTTGACTTACTGTAATGTTTGCATGTGAAAAGTTGAAAGTACTCCAGATACCATACTCAGCTAAGCCTGCCAGCACCCCTGATGGGTAGGTTAGATAGGTATCTGTATATGTGTATGTAAATTACCCCTTACCACAGAAATGCTCTATAGTCTTCCATACAATAGTTATGGCACATTTGCATGCAAAATTTATTCTACATGAGCAAGATAATTTAACTATACAAGCTAATATTAACTCTAATTAATCAATTTGGATGTCCTAGATAGATGAGTATGCTGTTGGGATTCTAATCTATTTTTCCAGAATAATGAGATCATATAACCTGCATTTTCAGATTACTATTATGTTAATATTACCGCAACTGACTCAAATGGAACTTTTTTATATTTGAAATGTGGATCTTGCCAAGCCCTGTCTTCTGGTCTTCTGTCCTCAGCATATAATCTGTAAATGAAGCTGTTATTGTCGAGCTCGATCCTTGTGATGTACTACTGTTTTTGTCAATTCAGTTTGAAAACACTTTGACATGCTATGCCTCATTATAAGTAGGGAATAGATTTTATCATTTTCATCTATGTTCAAGTCATTTTTTGAAGCGCCCTGTAAACTTGCTGAAAGTCTTGCTGTCACTTAATATAATCCTGATTTATATCTTCATGGAAAATCCAGTCACAATAGTAGAAACTAAACTGAAGCTTCTTCAACTCATAAAACACCAGTTGAGTGTTCATGCAGTTTTTCTACAGTCTTTTCACACTTAACTGTACGCCACACACTCAAAAACAGTTGCCTTTTCTTTGAGAAGAGTTAATCCATACTGCAGTTTCATGCATCAAAAACTGTCCTGCACCACTACCTACTAGGTATAATTTAATAATTAAGAAAAAATACTTCATAATCTATTAAGGTGTTATTACATTAGGTATGACTGATTACACATTTGTTGTTTATAAGTAATTTCATTTATGAAGTATTTGTATAATTTATAGAGTATTTTGTAAGTGGGTAAGTGGGTGCTTATATTGTTTCTAAACATTGTGGCCCAAGTTTAGTGGATGTGGTCTTTATTTGAAGTGGAATGGCTCATACTGAAAAAAGAAATTATAGTGTTAAATAAATTGGTAAATTAGCAGGTTTTCTTGAAATCCATGCATTTGTTATTCATAGACAGCCAAAGAATTGTCCATGTCTGTAAGTGAAGATTGACTATTTTGTTTGATATTTTCAGCCCAGTATTTGTTGGCAGGGGGAAGAGTAGAGAGAGGGGGAGAGAACAACATAAATATATTGAAAGCTGACAGAAAATTAAGAAGATTGGCTATCAGTTATAATTTACAGCTTATTGTACTTTAATCTCACTGAAATAGAATTAGTTAGGTTTCAGGGACACACTATACTAAATGGCAACTTTTGTTCTAAGATTAGTTCAGATGCCTGCTGAAACCTAAACTGAGTACGTGCTGCTAGATATTTTTGTGACTCACTTAACTCTTTGATCATAGCATAATGATTAATTGTTATTTTAACCATTACAAAATACAAGAATATTTCTAGTAAAAGCTACTTGTCAGTAGATGTTAATAAACAGAATAATTTTCCCTCTGTGACTCACTCCATGGAATTAGCGAAATGGAGGGCACGAAATAAAAGGCTTCAAAGGAGTGGATAATATCAAGCACAGCATTTGAAAAAGGAATTAATATTTTTTCTTAAGAAACTATTTTTAGGTGTCTGATCCATTTATACTATGAAGAATGTAAAAATATTAAGAGAAAGGGCATTTATTTCTCTAATTTTACAACTAGCTAAATTGACATTCCTAGATTACCTAGAGAATTTATTACTCCTTTTAAAAATGTGTGGCAAAAAATGGTATGAATATTTGTATTTTGCCTTATTTTGCAGCAACTCTTCTGCTGTTGTGAACTGAATAAAACAATTCCCTGAAGATTAAAGATATTCAACCTCTGGAAAGCTATAGTGAAATTGAATATACCCAAGTCTCAAATTCAGTTATATGAAGGAATCTGTTTCTTTTAGTTCTATTTGGTGTAGTTAATCTCTCAAAAAGATGATATCTAGTCTACTTATGTCACAAATTTTAATTTTACTGAATGACTTTTCTCAGTAACATTGCAAAAAATGTGAAAGATTTTTTTTTTCTCAAGTGGCATGGCTTCATATTTTGTCTGAAGCAATCAGTTTAGATTGTGTTATTCGTATTGTCTCCTTTTAATTGGTTTACTTTGGTATGACAGATGATTGCTTGTTCCCTTCATGAAAACAGACAATTCTTAAAGAGATGAGAAGAGATTACTTTAGCTCCTTCCATCTGCAATGAAATCTAGCTCCTTATGTAATGACCAAATTGACTGACCAAATTCTTAGGTTTAGTCACTACCAAAAGTTTGATCTGACATGTGGATACATTTTTGATCTCAGTAGTTGAGGTTTAAATTTTATGCATTTTCACATAGTTCTAACTCTTACAGAATGTTTGTGTGTCCTTCACAAATTGTTGGGCTTGGCACAACAGTTGTTTGGTGAATTTCTAAAGTCATCCTATGCTTATTTGATTAAAAATGTGATATTTAAAACCATTTAAGAAAAAAAAAAGGGATTCCATATCATATAATTTTATATTCCCTTCTTTTTATGTGTCTTATTCACATTATTAATGTATTTATTTTTCTTTACAAATTTATTTGAACGGATTTCAAAGGTCACGTTCTTAAACCATTAGTTTTTTAAGAGCAATTTTTTTTTCTGTTGATGTCAATATACCTTCTGTTACTCACAAATAATGAGGTTTTCAGTTTAACTTCCTTTAAACTGGGAAAAAAACTACAGCTGATTTTTTATGTACCTTGGAGATTCAGAGCAGGACAGTCCCTTCATGGTGAAATAGCCTTTCTGGTAAGAGTAGAAGCATCATACTTGGAGGCTTATATATCCCAGTGATATATGCACATGGATATTAGGGAAAAGATGTTTTGTTTGCCTTTGCATTTGTGACAGCCTACAGTATTCAACTATATTCTCTATAGGCAAATAATACCTTCAGGGAACAAGGAGTGCCCTCAGGGGATTGAGTCAATTTTAGTTACCAAATGATTGATTGCAGTGTTATTTTCATTTCATTTACAGATAAATACTTGAGATATATTTAAAAAAGCAAGTTGACTGTATTTTCGACTGCTATTTTAAGAAGATTTAGTTTGATGGATCAGTTGCTATTCAATTGCTATTTTTTATTTTTACTGAATATAAAGATCATAGAATCATAGAACGGTTGTGTTAGAAGAACCTTAAGGATTCATCTAGATCCAGCCTTCATACTGTGGACAGGAACTTTTACCAGGTTACCCCGATCTTCATCCAGATTTGTCTTGGGCTCAAGGGATGGTGAGTCCACAATTTCTGGACATCATTTTCCAGTGCCTCACCACTCCCACAGTAAGAAATTTCTTCCTAATATCTCACCTAAACCTCTTCCTTTTCAGTTTAAAGTAATTTCTCCTTGTCTATGTCCTTATAAAAAGTCGCTCTCTAGCTTTCCTTTATGCCCCACTTGGAAAGTGGTTTAAAATCTTCCCAGAGCCTTCTTTTCTCCAGGGTGGACAGCCCCAACTCTCAGCCTTTCATCCTGGGAGGAGTGGTCTATCCGTCTGATCATTTTTGTGGCCCTTCTCTAAGTCCATGTCCTTCAGATGCTCAGAACCCCAAAACTGAATGCAGCCCTGCAGGTGGGGTCTCAGTGGAGCAGAGCAGAGGGGCAGAATCCCCTCCCTGCCCTGCTGCCCACCCTGCTCTGGATGCAGCCCAGGACACGTGTGGCTCTCTGGGCTGGGAGTGTAGATGGCCGAGTCACACAGAGCTTTTCACTCACAAATACCCCAAAGTCTCTTTTCCCAAAACCGCTCTGAAACAGTTCTCCGGGTCCAATATTTTATGCACCTTAGGCCATTTTTGAAGTTTTCTTTTCAAAGTCTGTGAATTTAGGAATGTCATCTCCCACTGTTGCTTCTTGGGATCATTTGTCTTTAACAGAGCAAGTGTAATAATTGAAAAAGGAGTGAGGCATGTTACCTATATGCACTCTCAAAACTTCAGACTGAGGAACAAGTACCATGTCACATTCACTATCTAGATACATTCAGAAATGTATGGAAATCAATGCTCAACTAAACTAAAACCTGCACATTCAGGACAAAAAATGCAATTTAATTTAGTGAAATAGCAACCTACAAATCATACCATCCTCCACTAGCAGGTTTATTTACTAAAATAGTGCCAGTTTGAGAAGTAAATATATTGAGCTTTGTATTTGATTGCATCCATTCATCAACTTATTTATATCTAGGGATCTAAATAGTAACTTAGTCTTCCAACTTCAGATACTTTACTTAATCCTTAAAGTCAGAGAGATGTATTTTATCCAATGCTTTTCAATTTATGGGAGATCTGAAAGTTCACAGAAACTGTCTTGAAATCTGTCACTCATGTTTTTTTCCCTGCCCGTTATAAAGTATCATTTCATGCAACAGATCTCATGGCATAACTGTTCTAACAAACATGGCTTCTAACTGCTATTTTTCTTCTGTGTTTTGTTTTTCTTCAATATTTTGATTTGTAAACAGTGAATCTGAACTTTTACAGACATTCCAAATTAGCCACACAATTTCATTTGTTATATTTGGCCTCTGTGTGTATTCTACTTTATGACAATTTTTTAGTCTGGCATCCATCATTTCATCTTTGTAGTTTTCAAAAGTTTTATTGTCTTCTTCTTGTTTTCAAATAAACAACACACAAGGTGAAATAAAAATTATCATTTTCTCCACAAGCTTTGAGATATGAAGAAATTAACACCTGGGAGAAAAGTGGAACCCAAATTCCATGAATATTAGGATAGTATTGTAGAAAAAAGTATATTTTCATGTACAGGCTGAGACATACCCAGTGCTACATTGACTTGTTTTTTGGCATAACTTCAGTCTTTCTGCATTTCTTACTGGTTGTCTCAAATGCTGGCAGAGTGTAGGTTTTTTCCTCTTTAACACTGATATCTTGGAGATTTGGGGAGGGTTGCAAATCAACTTCTTTCTTTGTTGCTGTTTGGACTTTTCACCTCAAATGTCTTGGGAATGCTCTTCAGAGTAAAAGTAAAGCAGACAGAAAGCAGAGACTGTGCAGTTACCCCACAGAATTTTCCATCTTTTTGAATAACTGGCATAGAGAGTGGTGTTTCTCATGGAATATCTGTGGCAGAGTAACCTGTCCTGTGAAGGTATAATCCTAGAAATTGCCCAGACGAGAAAAGTACTGCTTTTTTTTTTTTGTCCTGTTTTTGGTTTTGTATTCCCCTTTCTAATTCAACAGTATTTTGAATATCCAGCCCACAAATACTGAAATTACCCTTTGTGACATTAGACAGATTTTTACTGAGGGGTTTAGTTTCGGCTATTAGACGCTAGATTTGGATAAAAATGGAGTTAAGTTGCAATGTTGGTTATATGTATAGTAAGTATTTTCAAATTTTAAATGCTCTTATGCTTAATCATTGAATCACACATTGGTGACCTATATGCTATACATATCTTTTAGTAAGAGTGGAATCTCTCTACATTGTATAATCCTCAAAGCCTAATCATATTTCTTTCTGTAAGATTTCATTTTGAAAGGAGATGTGGCTTGTGGTGAAGTAACTGCTTCTGGGAATGCCACAGTCACAAAAAGGTATGCATGCTGAGCTGCAGCTGAGCTAATATCTGCCTATTTATGGCAACCAAGCAGGAATCAGAGATTAAGTCATAATAAGGTAGGGATTGTACCAGATAGAGACTCACTTGTTTGTTCCATGAAGTGGAAGAAGGATTTTAAAGGTGATTTAGAGCATTGCTTATCCCCTGCAAAGTGACTATGAATAAAATTTTTAAGTTTTTTGCGTAATGAACAATTTTGAACCATGCTTACATGCAGTCCTTCTAGAACATCAGATGTTCAGGTCATTGTTTCATTTTTTATACAATATATTAAAAATAAATTTGGAGAGGTAAAATGAAAGTACTTCCTGGAGCAAAATACAGTATATTGTAGCAGAATCTGCCTTTAGAACTTGCATAAAGAAAAAGTCTGATCACAAAGATAGTGGCATCTGTATTAAAATAAAAATATATTTAAATTCCTGGTGAAAACAAACACACTTGCAGATTTTCAGTCTTTCTCTTTGCAACTTTCATTGCAATGTTTCATTTTTGCCATCCCCCTGATAATAAAAAAAAACAAAAAAAAGTGCCCAAAAAAGCATATGTCCTTATCTAGTACTTTTAATAAAGATCTTTTTACTTGGAAAATATAAAATACACAAACCTACTTGTGACTATGAGTTTAAGTTCACTTCTTTCCTGAAATGCCATTTACTTTCCATATATTCAAAAGCATTTTACTGGATTTTAATCAAGTGAATAGATACAGAATGCTAGAAGCTAGGCAGGAAGAAATGCTTTGAAGCTCTTTTATATATATAAAAGTACTTACATATGGGGAATTTTTTTCCTGGTTTCTTAAAGAAATGAAGCCTACATGATTATATGTATCTGTTTCCCCCTTTTTATAGCTTTGGAACCTGTCTTCTGATTTAAACCGAACCTTAGACGAAATAATTTTAAAACTTATGATGTTTTATATAACAATCTTGTTTAGAAAACACTTTCAGTTTGTTTGTTTCTGACACTTTCCATCCATATGGAAACGACTTCTGAGTTCTGGCAGTGGCGCTTGTAGAGCTATTTGTCCACTCAGTGCTTCCCACCTCCTGTACCCTCAAACTGAGTTTGTGCTGGGGCATCACTGGAGATGGAGATGTCTCAGCTTCATGCAGCAACTCACTCTTGCAATTCAGATGTACTGTGACAATGATGACAGTGAAGAGGCCAGTTTGTTATTACACGTGGGTGAGAAATAGGAGAGTCCAAGCATTATCCATGTAGACCTGTTCAGTACAGAAACATAGAATGGAGTCTGCAGTGAAGATTAATCCATACCTCTGATAACCACAGATGTTAATCTGTTAACATCACTCTGAGTACTTTCAAGAATCCCTCATACAGACCTTAAGTGCTTTAGGTGCCTCTGAGCTTTTGATGAGGGATGCTGTTACAGAATGGCAGTCTAGTCCAGTTGTGTTATCCTTTCACATTATCAATAGTGCAGGTAAGAGACACAACTGGGAAAGTACCAGAACCTCTCAAAGCAACAATGATGTAATATTTTCCTTATCAAAAATGTGCTCAGTATTTCTACTGTCAATTTGCAGAAAACACAGAATGAGACAGTTAGAAGCATTCCTAAATTTCATAAAAACCTACTCTTTTTTTCTAGCTATTCACCAGTGCTTGAAGTGCTCTAAAAATGCTGAGTACTCAAGATGCCTCAGTTTTAGGTTTCAAGAGTGTAAATTTAGGACATTGAAACATTTGGAATGAGATTTGTTGTAGCAGCAGTGAGTGCTACTGGCTTTAAGATGTATCATATTTCTGATATCAAACGAGGTTTTGGCATCCTGGGTAAGTTCTGCACTATCATTAGTATTTGTTGGGGGATGCTTTGAAAAAAGCACAAATGTGCTTGCATGTCTTAAAAAAGCAAGCAAGACCTTTTTTTTTTAGTGTTCTGAGTCATTTTGGGGATCACATCAAATCAAAGAATGGTTTGGGTTGGAGGGGACCTTTAAAGGTCATCCAGTCCAGCCCCCTCCGCAATAAGCAAGGACATCTTCAACTAGATCAGGTTACTCAGAGCCCATATCCAGCTTGATATTAAATGTTTCCAGCAAATGACATCCACCACCTCTCTAGGCAACTTGTTCCAATATTTTACTGCCCACTTTATGAAAAATTTCTTCCTTAGTTCTAGACTGAGTCTACCTTCTTTCAGTTTTAGAACCATTACCCCTTGTCCTATAACTATGGCTGTTCCCATCTTTCTTATAAACTCCCTCTCAGTACTGAAAAGCCATGACAAGGTCACCCTGGATACTTCTCATGATGAACTACCTCAATTCTTTTAGCCTTTATTTCTAGTTAAGCTGTTCTACCCCTTTGATCATCTTCATGGCCCTGCTCTGAACTCGCTCTAACAGGTCCTTGTCTTCCTGTCGTGTGCAGAGTTCTCCAAACCTGGACACTCTGCTCCAGGTGGGTCTCACCAGAACAGAAGAGAGCAGAGAGTCAAAATCCCTTCCCTGGCCCTGCTGCCCACCCTGCTCTGGATGCAACCCAGGACACGTGTGGCTCTCTGGGCTGGCAGTGCCATGGCTGGGGCAGGTCCAGCCTCTCACCCACAGCAGCCCCAAGCCCTTCTGGGCAGGGCTGCTCTCAGTCCCTTTAACCACCAGCCTGTGTTGTTTATTGTTGCCCCAACCCAGATTCAGGACTTTGTACCTGGCGTTGTTCAACCTCATAAATTTCACATGAATTCACTTCTTGAACCTGTCGACGTCCTTCTGTCTGGTAGTCAATCCTTCACGTCAATGGTCCCACTCATCTTGGAGTCATCTGCAAACATGATTCTATTATGAAATTGATGAAGATAATAATCAGTCCTAGTCCAGTATGTGTCCCTGCATGGGACACCCCTCATCACTGATTTCCATGCAGACACTGAGCTGGTTACCACTACTCTGGATGCAACCAGCCAGCTAATTTCTCATCTGCTATATAGTCTATCCATCTAATGAATCTGTCTCCAACTTGGAGAGAAGGATGCTGTGTCCCTTCCATGTCAAAGACTTTACACAAGTCCAGGACATCCATAGCCCCTCCTTTTTTTACTGATGCAGTCATTTCATCATAAAAGACCACCAGGTTGGTCAAGCAGGTTGCCCTTGGTGAAGCCATGCTCGTTGTCTTGAATCACCTCCAGGTCCTCCAAGAACATTAGCAGAGTTTCTAGGAGGGTTGCTTCAGGATCTTCCCAGGAACAGAGGTGAAGCTAACAGGTCAGTAGTTCCTGGCATCCTCTTTTCACCCTTTTTAAAAATGGGTGAAAAGAGGATGCCTGGCATCCTCTTTTCACCCTTTTTCCAGTCACTAGGGACTTCACCTGACTGCTATGACATTTAGGTAGCTGCAGTCAAGGATTTTTGAGTGAGACTTTCTGTTATGAATCAAGACAGTTTCCTTTTCAGGAGAAAACAATATATGATATGATTGAATTCTTTTTCTTTACATTAGAAGTAAGGACAGGGAAATTAAAAAATGGTTTGCAAGTATGTTCAGTGATCTGTATTGTTATTGCACATAGATTTTCAACTACTGAACATAAGAATTCCAAACACACTGTGAAATTGAATGGCAAATATTGGATATTTTTTTCATTCTAAATACATACCTGCAATGATAGAAAATGGGAGTCTAAGAGAATTCTTATTAAAAAAAAAAAAAAACAACATAATTTTAGAAAAGTAACCTTTGGTAAAGATGTACTTGAGATGGTAAAAGAAATATCTCACCTGTGGCTCCTCTACTGTTGCAGAGTTTTAAGGGCAAGTTTAACCAACATGGCTAGGCAGATTTAGCTTCAGACCATTGGATTTTCTAATACTTCTCTGTTAGAGCTGTGTTGGCAAAATAGAAGAAATCAATGGGGTTTAATTGGCCACTGGAACAGACTTTCAATAGGATATTGGAGAAAGGCATGAAAATAATTGAGTGTTGCATGTTAAAAATAGCTGTGAAGAGGTTTGTAGCATGTGGAGCCTGTAACAGCAGAGCAGCTAGAAAATCCATTCTGGTGAATGGATTCATTTAAGTACTTTTCTTTTGATTCGTTAGTTGAGGATTTTTTGGCATTTGCTTTCTTTGTTTGTTTGCATTTTTTTACCTGCCATTTTTGAGGACTGAATTTTTTGGAATAACAAGGATCTGGTAGAATTGTTTTAGTGATGCAACTGCTTGTATAAGTAAGTATAATTGATATCTAAAATGTATAAACTCACTATTTAAGTATATTTTAAATTATATTTGATATGCATTTGGGTTCTCATTGTATCTTAACTAATAATATATTTTTAAAATAATGGATAAATTATTTACCTTTTCAAAAATAAATTTCTACAGGCTAGTGATCAGCTACTTCTTTTAAAGTTACAAAAGTAAGGAAAGAAATTGATGAAACTGTGAACAAAGTAGATTCTTGGTATAATATTAGATCCATGAAGAAAGTTCAAAAAGTCTTTAAGCCTTTGAAAATGGGATTTGCAAGAGTAGAACAAGGCATTCTTTGAAAACCATTCTTTGGTTTCCATTAATACCAAGAACACTTTTGGCTTAAATTGCATTAGTAATTTCAACATGTAAAAAGGTAGTTCATTGGAAAAAGGTAGTTATGTGCTGGAGCAGTCTGCCAAGTTCACATGAGAGTTTATGGTCCTGATGGTATCCTCGTCCACCAAAAATAACAGCAAGAATGCAGAGAGTTTGTTTTCTCCCATTGCACAGACTTGTAGAATGCACTGAATACTACGCCATGTAGTAATCTTATGGGTCTTTATTGCAGTTATTTTTGCTGAGACATTACATTTTACATAGAATGCTCCCATAGTGATTCTGTATCAAGGTGAATAGGGCAATCAGCAAGCAGCAGAAGCAATTAATGTAGATCCTATTGTCTCATGCGAGAGCTGTTTAATAAATTATGATGCCTCTAGCAGTAGCTTCTTATCTCAATAGGTTTTCATCTCAGTGAGAAAAACAGATTAAAAATAATTTATGAATAATCCAAATTGATTTTTAAGGGTTTTTTTATGAGATAACTAAATCAAAAATCTATTTACTTCAGCAGTATTATTTGCAAACTTCTTTTCCTTTTTCGTTGTTAGATTATTTTATAATCCTTTAATACTTAGGACTCACACCTCATTTGGATCAAAAAAACTAACACGGCTGAGCACAACTGCTTTCTATAATTGAACATAACTTTGATGATAGCTTTCAATTTCACTATGCTGTGTAATTCAAGTATTTTCAACCTGATCTGGTATGAAATATCTCTTTAAAATAGTCTCAAGATACTAATCTATTAGCAAACAGTGTACTTATTATCCAGGCATAACAAATATAATAATTCTATTATTTCTGCTGAAGATTTTCTATATGTATTATATGCTCAGATAAATTACATGCTTTTTTGTAGTTCATTTTCTGAATTCAAATGTTTTCTAGTAAACTAAGTAACCTAATGTAATATATTAAGGTTTTTTTTTTTTGCTAACATGCTAAACTGCTTGTATATCTTTTACTGACAGTCTAATTTTATCTTCCATTATTCATGAACTATTTGGGTGAAATTTTATATCACTTTAGTTCCTTTGTGCGTATTGTATAATATCTGAAATAAAGTGACAAGTACACTATGTTTTTTCTATCTCATTCAATTGTAGTAATGGTTTCTATTTTGATTTAGCTTGAGTATTTGGCAATATGTTACATTGTTTTTACTTTTCGTCCCTAGAAAGAAAGGATAGATGTTTTAAAAGATGATTTTTATAAGGTATTTGTTTAAACAGCTTCCAGATGACAAGCATGTAATTTGAGTCATATTTAAGAGTGCATTCTTTTTTATTTCTTCAATAATACTTGGTACATTTGTTGCTTATTTGCATTACATTTCACATTTCCCTATTATTTGCAGTAGTTTTATGATTATATTTTCAGTTACTTTTAGCTCCTATAAAATACTTTCATATTTTCTTCATAAGACAACATTAGTGCCCCTGATAGATTTTTTTTCTATATAGCTATTGCTGTGCATCTTGCTGCAAGCATTATAGAGTACTAATACCAATAACCTGCAGGATGGAAAGCATGACTGCTGCTGGAACCTAATAAAGCATTTTCTCTCCTTAATCTTTTAAGGGTAGTAGATTATTGAGAAAATATTTTCTGAAAAATGGTAAACTAGCAAGTATCTCACCTTATTTTCTTGGTGTGTTTTCCCCCCCACCCCCAGTCGAGATGAAATATCTTCAGTGGAAGTTTCAGAATACTCATTGCATGATTTTTTTCTCACATACCCTACTTTTGTGTATAGATTGTGGCTATAAATATCAGAAAGTTTCTAGTGAATTGTATTCTCATTGGTGAGCTTTTAGTACACAGTAGGGCTTTTTAGCTCTGTATGTGATTAATAGGTCAGTTCTGAGTTCTCAGAGTACTATTTCAGTGCCTCATAATCCAGCTCTGCTGTAGCTAATTTCATTGAGACGTCAGCAGCTATTATTCTCACCAATGTTGCTGGTATCACTCTTAAGGATCCATGTGACTGCTCTTCTCCTTTTTCTCTAGACCTAATGACATCTTTCACTTTGCAACACATCAGACACCTGTTTTAATGTAATTGGACTTCACTTCTACTATGTCATCATTAAGCCCTTTTATTTTCATGTTTATATCTTACTAAAAAAAGGCTTCTGTGCAGATTTCTGGGCTAATTTTTTGGTAAAAAAGAACCTATGTTCTCATCACAGTCAGGAAGGAACAAACAAAAACTTAAGCCAAAGTAATATAATATTAAGGTCATATTAATTATGGAATAATCTTATGGGTCTGCTAACAGGATAAAATGCACATTGCTGCAAGGAATGTGAGGATAAGTAAAATCTTCCATAGTAAGTGGTCTTTTGCTTTCCAGTAGTCATGAATCTATTCTGACTGAATATTAAATAGATGTCTAACTTGAAGTGGCTTAAGATAATACAGTACAGTAGAAACCCAAAAAACTCAGGGTAGATTTAGGGGAAAGCTTGATTAGGTTATGAAAAGAATTAGGTGAGATAGTGATGCTCTAGATATTCTTTAAAAGTAGAGAGTGTGGGTTATTTGAAAATTGTACCAGTGTTAAATTATTTGCAGAAGCATTACAAAGTAGTTGCTGTCTCTGATAGATTTCTGTTCACAAAAATGTTTTTGAAAGGTATATGAGAAATTGCCATGATTGTAGGAGCAAAGAATCCTGCATATCCGATTTTATTTTTATTTTTTATTCTGTGAAAATATTTTTACATTTTAAAATGCTCTTTCCATTCTAATGGCAGCAATGAAAAGTTGTGTCATGGTTCTCAAATGACCTACTTTAATATCTTTGAAAATTGCACAGTAATTGGTAAACTGATGTTTTTTAAGGCTTGATTCTGCACATGCAAGAGTTTACACTGAGATTTTTTTTTGAACGAATTTTGTTTCATAATTATAAAATTATTAAACACCAGGTAGGATTATTGTTCCCCTTTTCCTTCCCCCTTCTTTTTCTCTTTTTCTTTAGCAGTTGTTTATAGGGTTTAAATAAGTTTTATATTTCTTTTATTCTTTCTCTTTAAATTGATATGGGTTACTACTGTAGAAGCCAATCATTTCTTATCCTCAGCCTGAGATACCATGGTCATGTTTTTCCAACCACTACACTGCTCAGCACAGAACAACATACTGAGACCAGCTGAGGAAAATGAAAAAGAATGGTTTCAGTTTTTAAATTAGTACCCTCTTTTTACTTTTGTGTGTGACCTAGGGTTCTCTCACTTTTTCCTCTCACTGCAATTTCTTTTGTATCTGAATCCTGATCTAATGAAATCAACATGTTTGAATGAAAAATCTTGGTTAAAAAGTGAGTATTTAAAATAATCCAGATCCCTATGCCACAAAATGCAATGATATCTTTGCTTAATTAAAAATTCAAAGATTTTTTTAAAATTAAACTAAAATTTTTAAAAAATCACTTGCTGCCACAAGAGATTGATTTTTGGAACCAGTGAAATAATTCTAATTTTAGAATATATAGATTTGAGCCAAAGAGAACTGAGCTTGCTAAATATTTTTCAAAGTCAAAGCATCATTGTGTATGTTTCCAGCTCCAGGTTGTGAATTTGAAAACTGTGTCTGGATAGCTTTTTATTTAATATAATAGTCCAGAATTATTTTATTTTTAGCTATCACCAAAATTAGTAAGTTCATTGTTTGTATACTTTTCAATGTCAAACCAAATTCCTGAGGATAAACATTTTTCCTTTTAGGAATAAGAAACAAAAGATGTTGTGTCAAACACTGTTTTATTGTCTTGAACAGGACACTGAGTCTCCTTAGGGTTTCTGCCTGGAAGTGGCCCCCTCCCTTTATAGGAGAAATAGCATATTGACTGAGCTGCTGTGTTCTCAGGGATTCCCTAAAGTCCTTAGCTGTTATGCCGTGGCAAGGAAAAAGCCAAATTGCCCCACAGCCCAGTACTCAGCTCACTGAACTGTGTGTGGTGGAAGACCCGAGGCTCACACTTATCAAAGCTGCACTGTGCTTGTTACTCATGCTAATGTCCTCTGTAAAACGATGGCAGCTCTTGGAGGTCAAACTCTTTTCTGGTTTTTAGCATTCTGAATAGTTTTGAAACTATGCTTTCACAAGACATTAACTAGCCTAAAATTACGTGTTGGTAATAATGCCCATTAAAAGTGATGTGATGGAATCTGTAGCAGCCTGTGATACCATTTGGAAACTACTGGCTTTTTCTCTGTGAATCAGTGTTTCAGCAGGGTTCTTAAAGTACATTATTTTCTTCTTTGCAGAGCTGGTTATTAATCTAAAAGTTAAATATGAATATTAATAATTTGGTTTTTGTTGAGTCTGCCTGGTACATGAATCATAATTAAATATTTAAAAAATATATATATATATATAAAAATTAGACCTTGCCTCTGTTTTCATACACTAATTGTTCTTGACAAAACGAAATCCTATCTATTAAGATTATTTAAATAAAGTTGTAATTTTACATTTCACGCAGACTTCTTTGTGAAAACATATTTTTTTGAGATGGGAGTCAGTAGATAAGAGGCCTTGGTTTCCTCCAAGTTTATGTTTTAATTTAAGGGACATATAAACCAAGGCTTCTTATGGATCAGAATGTAGTTTGAGAGAATAACTAAATGGAAATCCATAGATTATCAAGCTTGATGGTGATCATTCTAAATGGTTAACTGTGCATTAGGTATCATTCTTTGAGAGACAAAGATCTTCTGCTTAATTTTGAAGTAAAGCTTTTATTCTCTCTTTGAAATAAGGAACAGTTAAATGAAAAGTTGCATACAAAGAAACTAAATTGAAATGCCTCATTTTTCTGTGGCACTTGTAGGAAGGCTGAAATTGTTTTGGGAAAATAGGTAGAATTTACTACCTGGAATTTTTCTTCTTAAGAAAATGGTATAGCTCTTTTTATTAAGGTGGCAGGAATGCTTCTGCCCCCAGCTCAACCCCCATGTTTGTTTTGGTCAAACATGGATTTCTTGAAATTTAGAAAAGTAGAAAAACTTTTAGAGAAAATAAGTGCTATACCTCACTTTGTCGCTTTAAGGTCTTCCTACCTCCTGCTTTATATATAATGGAAACACAGTCCTTCTCAACCAAATTTTTATAGCTATCATTAATAGATTAGAGTCGTTGGTCTTCAGACTAGTTCTTTCCACTGTGAAATACCATTCAATGAAATGGTACCATGAAATTCAGTACAATTTCATCTACTGCAGTTTTTCCTCACTTCTTATTTATTTTCCTACTAAATTAGAACATAACAACTATACAAAGTGTGATTATTGAAAGGATAAAGAACCCCATGACAGAATATTTGAAATTTTCATTTTTACATGCTCCATTAAGCATCTTGTTTGTTTCTCAGTCATAAGGACACTGAGGCCATATCTGGTTTTCTTTTATGCTTAGAATCACAGAATCATTAAGGTTTATTTTTATTTCAGTTCATTCCTTTGGAGGAAATAGTGAAATGTCTGTAATGACTATCTAGTGTCTTAATTTTCATGATTTTCTATAGGAGGTATTGCTACCACTATATGTAATATGGCATTTGCAGATATGAAGTGCTGGGCTTTATAGGGTGTTTTACAGGAAGGAGTGTGTGTCAGAGGTTAATAGAGCTCTTTCAAATACTGAAAAAACAAAGCTTTGTTCAATTCTTAGCAGCTTGCATGATATGTTCGACACCAATTCCTGAATAGGATGCTGTTGCACAAGTTACATTAGATTTAGATTTGGGAAGGACCGCAAAAGGTTCTGGGCTATCAAACTATTCTGTGACAGTTCATGTGAGAATATTATAGATAAATGTGAATTTTGAGTATTTCCCAAATCTCCCTTGAAAACACAGTGATTTTCTCTGACTGTCAGGGTTGGAGCTAGAAAGATGTAAGACAACTTCTAACCTAAGTGCCAAAGGTACATTTTAGTTCCTATTTAAACGACAGGATTGTCACTTTCCACACCACTCCTCCCTGCTAATCCTCCCCACCAGCACTCTACATGATAGAATGCATACCTGTGCTTACCTTTTGCTGTAGGAGGTAGAAGTTGCTTTTGTGTGTGTAGGGGGATGAGATGAAGGGGGTGGGGAGGAAGCAGGGGGACAGAAGTGGGGGAAAAGGTGGGAAGCAACATGCAACATCCTTTTCCCAAAAGTTGGAAAATAATGTTGGAAAATAATTTTCTCTTGTCTTAAGACAAGAATATAGAAATTGGATCTACAATTCTAAGGTTATTCTCTCACTTCTGCGTAACAGTGGCCCAGGTATATAGTGGCCCAATTGTATAATGAACCCTACTCTAGAAAGAAATCAGGTGCATAATATTTTAAATATATTTTTATGTTTGCATGGGTGGGTTATTTTTAAAAATGTTTATTGTGTGAGGGAACTGAAGTGGTTTTTTTTTATTTCCTTATTTATTTTATTTCTACTTTTTCTAGGATATTTAATTTTAATGGTAATTTTTTATTATTTAATATTGTTCTTCCTATAAAAATATCAAAGTTAATTTTGGAAAGGTAATTAGTTTAATTCCTTTCTGTTTACCAAATTTCCAGGGGTATAAATGGAAGCACAGGAAGCAGTTTCACCTGCAGGGTTTTTAAAAAATATGTTATTTGTTATTATTACAGTTGAGTGTAAAGATTATAATTAAGATTAAGATTTTTATTTTGATAGCTGACATTGTTGGAATTCACAGTAAGGAGTAACCTCTGCCTTAGGTTTAATCCAGATTCAGGGACAGGGTTGGGGTCTAATACAAAGGTAGAGAGAAGTGCATAACAGGGACAAAATGTTTGTGGGGTCCTGAAGGTTAACTTCTGCTTTCTACTCTACTGCTTTCTGTTTTGTATGGTAGCTCATACCACATCATCTTGTCCAGATAAAATTGTTTTAGATCAATCTCATGTATATATTCGGTTATATTGTGTCCTTTAGGAATGGGTGTAGTGGGTGAAACCCATGATACCTCTAGACTGGTACTCAGGCTTTTAGACAGATGTTCACAGAAGAAAGTGCAATATGATACTTCCCACAACTGCTCTCCCAGCCTCCAATTATTTTCAACTCATATATTTCCTAAGCTTTTGTCCACTGTCTTCTGGAAACTTTGTAAACCTTTTCATCTTCAACATCCTTTGTCAGGAAATCCCTCAAGTAACAACAACCTGTTGTAATGAGAACATCCTCCATTTTTACTTGGAATACAATATATATATTTTTTTTTTAACTGGTTACTCTCTGATATTTAGATTTGTGAAACTTAGTCAGGGAATACTGAGTACTGTTAGATATTATCAGCTTTTCACTGAAGAAAATGTCGTTCATGTTCTTGTTGTTTTAGAGGAAGTTGTTTTATCATATGTAAAAAAGAAACCATCTTTGAGGCTGATGGCAATTGTTTGTCAGCCTTTAACCTTGTTTTGCCCTCCTTTGAATAAGGCCATTGCAAACGCCTTAGAAAAACATCTCTTAAAATTTCTGAATGTCATGCACTTTCTCTATCTGTGCTCAGATGGAAAGATGGTATCTAATAGCAAAGATGACTATTACTGGTTTGGACTTTTTTCTTACAGTTTTTAATGTTCTTGCTGTAGAAAGTTTAGTTTTACAGTTTATTTTTTTCCCTGATTTGTTTTTTATGCTATAGGAAAAGCATTTTTTTTTGTTGGGTTTATTTCAGTTGAGAGCGAGAGATAGGCAGGAATAGAAATATAAGGCCAGAAATTTTATACCCACTTTTGAAGACAATGTCATTATCAACAATTATCTGTCCTTACTTCATGTATCTCCATATAATGGGACATAATGCTAGTAAGTCTGATTTGGACTTGGAATATTTACATTTACAAAAGTATTTAAAATTGTTTGAATACTTTTCCTGACTGTACCAAACCAGTTGTGCTTTGTAAATCTCAAATGATCTTAATGATGGGGAATGTGGAAATCACCAGTAACAGTCTCATGAACTTTTTATGCACATGCAAATTGAGTAGTTGCAAAGAGGCTTTTGAATAGACTCCCTATTTCCTCTCATTGAAGTTTACAGAATGTAGTAAGGCATGATTTCACATGCAGCTGTTTAAATAAATTTAGCATCATATATGTCACCTTTGTAGCAAAGAGCAAAACGGTGGTTTATGAACTTGCATGAAAACAAGCCTAATCTTGTTAAAAACAAGATTTGAAGTTAGGAAATGTTAGGAAAAAAGTTAGGAAATGTTCCAATATTGGTAATTTTCACCTTATGGTGACTGGAAAGTTGGCATTCCTGTGCGTGAGTTACTTGTTCCAAATGCACAAAAGCACAATGTAGCTTCCACAGTACACCTTATCCCTTCACTGCCTTGGCAGTTGCCCAATATTTCTTGTTCTGTCGACACCCCAGCACTTTTTGATCAAAATAAACAATTTAAAATCTGCACCAGATTTGAAAAGGCCTATTTCTTCTTGAACTCTTCCCACTGTAGAAGCTATGTGCTTTAGAAAGATTTAAAGCTGTGCTGTAACAGCACTGACAAGGTGTCATCAGGTCTGTTATACAGATAGGAATTTGGAACATGAAATACTGTCCGTTAATGTGGGGTAATTAATTTGCAGTATTCAGAAAGTAACTGTCCAGCATTTCTAGTTCTTCAATAATATAAAACATCATATGTATACTGTTCAAATCAACTTTTTTGCTGTTGGGAATGCTCTTTCTACTAATCCATCTTCAAAGCTCAGAGCCAAGCACTGCCAAAATTAAGGGAGGTGCCTGTGGAAGTCATCTTTAAAGAGTGTGGGTATGACTGAGAGTAGGTGCCCCATTATGGCGCAGGAGCTCAGAAATCTCATTTTACAAAACTACAATGTCAATAGTGAGCTGGATTTTTACCCAATATAAAAATTTCTGGCTGTGTGAATAATTTTATGCAAATCTATAAATAACTAAAAAGTAGCATCTTAAAAGAAATATCAGGGAATTCTAATGATCAACAGTGTTATATTTTTGTCAAAAGAACTTATTTTTAATCATAAATGCAGATTAGTACTAGATTCTGTCACTTTTGTATATGAATAATTTGCACCAGAAGGAGTATTTTATGCAGTTACTTTTTCCTAAATGGAATTTAATAATGGCCACCAGGTTAATCCTTAAATACGTCTTTGCCTCTTAAGAAAACTGTTTTGCTTTTCTAAGGATTTATTTTCCTGAACCATTACCTGGTAAACAGCAACTTGTTTCAGTAATGCTTAATGATGCAGCATCCATCTGGCATTATATCAGGATGTGCAGCTGGCTATTAATTACTGAAAACTCCTCCACAGCTCAAATGAAACCATCCACCAGAGATCTGATTGAACACTCTTTTTCCTTCTTTCTTCTATATTGCGAAAAACAAAGAAGGAGTAAACAATTCATACTTATTTACTAAGTTAGTCAGGGATACTAAGTTTCCAGCAACATGAATCTTGATTGCATCAACTATTTCTATTCTCCACTTGTCCTGATTTTTGTTCTTGAAACAATGTAGTAGTTTCTCTTTTGAATTGTCCTTCCAGCTTTATGGGATGTAAAGTTTATTTTGCTTTAAAGGCTGATAGTGTAACAATGCATACAGTTTTGCAGATTTTGCACCTTCATCCATGTGTGGAAGAAGTGAGGCGCTGCAGGTTGGTGTTGTCAGGGCCAGCCTGGATGAGCGTGTCTTGCCCATGGGTACTCAGTGGGGTGCAGCACTGATAAGCGCATGATCATGGCCACACATATCAGCACAGACAGAACCACTTGGCTTTCACAGCAAGCCCAAACAGCTCTGTTTGCATCTCATGTCCTCGTCTGGCTGATCAGGATGAAGGTCTGTTTTTGGGGCATACATATGTTGACGGCTCCTCCAGAGGCTGGACTGAAGTCCCAGTAGTTATGCGTCCAGCAGCTGGTCCCTGGTTTCCTCATTTCTGTCAGTGTGCATGTGTGCCGATGGACACCCACACACATTTTGGATCTCTTAATGACCAGGCTTTGAGGCCCAACCCAATCAAACCTTGGCAGGCTCTGCTGCCTTCCTCTCAGACACTCACACAGATCAGCTATAGCCTGGACCCATGGTAGCTGCCTTCTCCAGGTGCCTCGCTCGCAGCACATCATGCCACTCGGGCTGCTCACTGGCTAGCCTGTCTTGATGGTCGTGGACAAATACGCAGGGACTTTGTCCAGTTGCTGACACATCTGTAAGCTGTCTGGCCCCAGTTGCTTTGGCATAGAATGGATAGCCCCTTTCCCAGGAACACAGTAGGGTGTGCAGTTTAGTAAGCAGACTGGGGATAAGGCACAGGACATAGACAAGAGAACCAGCCACCTGCTTTAACCCCTCATCCCTCTATTTTACCATGCTTGTTCCTCTGCAAACCACCTTATTTTCTTCCTCCGCTGGACGTCCCATGCTGTCTCATCCCAGCCCAAAGTGCTTTTTCCTGATACCCCATAACTTGTCCCATGCCCCATGGCAGTAACCCTTCAGTCTGTCAGTGAGGAGCTTATCCATCAGTTCCCCAGGGAGGGGGCAGATGGGGACTCCTTTTCTGTGACTGTGCTATTGGGGTATCACTTATCCCATTGTGGCTCTCTGCTCTTCTGTGTCTGTGAATGTGTGTAGAAATTAATTACATTACCTGTATGTTCTACTGTTACTCATTTTGAGCAATTTCTGCATTGTTTTATATACACTTTTAAAGTGATAAATCTTCTTTAAAAGCACATACTAAGAAAAATGTACCTGAAAGGAAGACAGCAAAAAAAATGTACTGAAAAAATAAATATATTTTGTGGGAAAGCACAGCAGAAGTAAATGGGGTATTGTGTCATAACTGTAATGGGAGATTACTAGTAAGAAAATGGCCCCACAAGCTATTTAATGGAAAGACATGTGAAAAAAGTTCTTTGTGTTAAGATGTCACTAAATACTATTTGTAAGCATTTTATGGAAATGTATTGGATGTTTTACAAGCTACTGTGGCTGTGTTATTGGTCATCTCATAAAAAAAAAAAAGGGATAAATGTCTTTCTGGCTTTGACAGCACCCATGAACTGGCATTGACAGAAAGCTTGTCAAGGCAAATAGCTTCTGCAGTCCCTCTCCAGACTTGTACATTTCGTAATAAATTTTTGTACACTTCTAGAGGTCAGACATCCAAGGAATGCTGGAGGCCAAATGTGGTCTGACTCCACCAATTATTTAGCTGTTTAAATGAGCTGTCCTGAATAAATAGCTGAGCCTGGGCATTTGAAAAATGAGTGCATGGTAGCTGGAGCTGAAGACTTGGCAGAAGTACTTGTGCAGCGGGCTAGCATCACAGCCAGGTAATTGGTTCATACAGCAGTATTTTTTCTAGTCTCAGAGAGAAAGGAGGTCTCAGTCTGTACATGTTACCAACCTGCCAGGCCTCAATATTCTAAAATGAACACTGTGAAAAGTCTATTGCTGATCCTAGAAAAATACTGATTTTAATGTATTACTTAACTAAAATAAATTTTTTATCAATCAGATCAGAGCAAAAATATTTGTTGCAAAATTTAAATTGGGTGTTCAGTTCCTGAGAGATGTTAGGGAGAGTGAGTTAGTGGTAAACCATATGCTTTGCTTGTACAGACTGTGTTGCTGCTTTGTTTTCTATGTTCCTTTTTCTGGCTCTGCGTTTTTTGGCTGGTTTTTTTAGTGGTAAAAAGTTGAGCAGTGAAGGCAGTGAGGAAAGAGGAACTTCTCCAATTAATTTTGTAGTGTGTAGCAACGCCTTCATTTTGTGTAAAGAAACTAGAGGAACTCACTAATTTTAATCAACTGTATTTTAGCCTTGAGGGATCAAAAATAAAAAAAAAATCCCAAGTTTTTATATAATACTGCTAGATTTAAACCCCAAAAATGCCTGTCATCCCTGTCTTTGCTGTTGGGTTGATGCTTGAGGCTCCTCAGTAATGAAGTTTGTATTCCAGAACAAAAGAACTGTAATATGTTCCAGCTGCTGAGTTGCACTTTGTACCCTAGAATGATGTAATTGCTTCCCTGGCTACTGCCTGGGAGGAGCTGGTATTAGTAAATTTGCAGTTTAAAAGAGTCACTGTTCACATACAGAGCTGCCCTCAACATTCCACTGTCATGTGAGGGGGTGCAGCCTTCGAGCTCTGTGTGCAGAAGAGGAGAAGATGCGCTGTCTGTCCCAGCAGACTGTGCTTCCCCAGCAGCTTGTTCCTTTCTTGCCAGCCTGGGAGCTCCCTGGCTTCCCTGGAGCCCCACTGTCATTCGTGGTGGCCTACTGCAGTGGGCAGCTACACATATGAAATGGGCTGAGCACTGCATTGCCCTTTCAAGTTCCTCCAGAGATGCTGGGAACAGGCTGTGTATCTAAAACTTGAGATTCTTGCAGTTATTTTCTCAGCTGACATTTTAGAAAGAAATTCAAGGCCTTGTCAGACTTGTTTAGTGATAGGATGAGCAATGAAATTCCTACTAACTTTGCAGAAATATTGCAGCTTTCTAGAAAAATGTGCTGGTTAATACTGCTCTCTCTCTGTATGAAGCTTGAAGATAACAATAAAAATGCATATTAACACATGTATGTCTGGTTGTTAGAAAACTGGAACTACTGTCGATAAGGTGCTTTCTGTTGAAATCTTTGTAATTGTCTAAACACCATTTTTAATTAAAATGACTTTTTAAATTGGGAAGTGATAATTTTAAAAGTAACTTCTATCTGAAACTCAGCACAAATAAAGGGTTAGGTATTCAACAGTAAATGAAAGAGCTGCAAAGTAACGTGAGGTAGGAGACAAGTTTGGTGAGTAGAAATAAAAAGACTGAATGGGAACACACTAATCTTTATTAAGGGAGTTACTTTAACTGTACCTGCAGAACTTCAATATATCATATAAATTTTCTGGAGAAAATTGGGGTTTTCCCCCCAGAAAGATTCAGAAACAACTTTAAAGGTCATAAATCTTGTAAATTATATAAGGCACATAGCATTAATTTTGAAATTCTCTTTCAAAGACAAGAAAGAAATGGAAGTAAAAATGCACACTTTGTGAAGAATAACAGGAAAAATATGCTTGTGGAGAAAATCCTAAAATTCAGGTATCAGAAGAGAAACAAGAAGTCTTTCAGATTATAACAACAATTAATTATGAAGTTTGCTTTAACAAAATGCTGTTTGAAATAAGTCAAGTAATGGTGTTTTTTCATTAGTTAAAGAAGAAAATCACTGAGAGCAATAATTTCTGACTTTAAAATAATCTAAGTAGATGACTTGTTTTGCATGGAAGTCACCTTTACACTGGAACAGAGAATAGCTGACGTGGAGGCAATTATCTAATAACCCAAGAATGTGAGGTTTTGGAATGACAGCTGCAAAATGTAGTAGAAAGCATCTAGAATCTGTTGCTTGAAAAGGCCCCTTTTAGTTTCTCATAGACTTTGTGTACGAAATGTTTGTCTCTTACTTGGGAACAGCTGACATTTCAAGTGAATCCTGAAGAGAAATTTGAACTACGTTGATAGACTAGAGGCTTTTTTAATTGAGCTTGTGAGCTGTACACCCCTGAAGTTCAGTTCTGCTGTTCTCTGTCTTATGCTTTGTGCCAGAAGCTTGAACATCCTTATGCTTTCAAACATGTCTATGGTGGAACTGTACCTGATTGTTGACATCCTACAGGAAAATGCCTTGGCATTTTCAAATTGCGATTTTATAGTAATAAATAATATCTTAAAATTTTCTATCAAGATCAGATCCTGCTGAGGCTGATGTCAACTTTCTCATTGATCTCCTACAGCTGAGGATTAAAAAAGTGTTTGAGAAAAGGTCTTTAGCAATACAAAGAATTGTTAAAAATATTCTGTACTTTTAACCCATTAGTGACATTGGTTGGACCACTAGTGGTCTTCAACATAGCTCCAGTATGTGTAACATGGACATCATAATGGTTCTGCAGAGCAAGTGCCATATTTTGTCATAGTCCTTCTTTTTGTCTGTCTGAAAAACAATATGCAGGCTGCAGAGGAAATATCCCTTTCTTGCGGTTTTTCTGCCTTTTATAATGTTAAAAATTTCATCATAATCCTGAATCCCAGTGCTCTGTGTGAACACTGGCCAGACTTTATACAGCAGGCAGGAACATTTCCTGAAGTAAATAATGCCAAGGAAAACCGCATGCAGGATGTATGCTTAGGTTCTCTGCACCTTTTATAGTCCTAGACTGAGTAAATTGGTGCCAGGGGGGTTTCCTCGTATTGTTCTATTATGTTTCACAGACTTCTCTATTTTTAAATGAATTTGTATTTCTCTTTAAATTAGCTGCAAAAGCATTTGGAATTAAACTCTTTTCTTTCTTTGTATTGGTATTTTACTAGAAAATTGTGAATTTAGACAACCTTGTTATTTTTTTCTTCAGATTCTGTTATCTTTAAAAATTATGTAAATATAGCATATTTATCTTATTTATGCATATATAGTCTAGGAATCAATTGCAATCACAAAGAATTACAGGCAGGCATTCTATATTTTAATCCAACTATTTGGGAGGGGGAAAAGAAACAACAAAATAAATTACTTCTGACATTATAATTTTTGAAGTCACATAAGCACATTTCAGTTTAAATTCAGTCCTTCATTTATTTGTTATGATACTTTCTAGCACCATAACTTTTTAGACTATGTGTTTATCTCACAGATTCACCAGAACTTCTTTGAGAATTTTTTAAGCAAGAATTGCAAAGGTCAAACGAATATTTCAAGTAATTCTTCATTTCATTATTTCTGCATAAAAAGAGGAAATGAAAGAAAGCTTTTCTCATACTCTTGCTTTCTGTGTGTAGTTGAGTTTGGCACATCTTTACATTCCTTCTCATTCTATAGGACTTTTTATTTTCCAGTTTGAATGTATAATTATGAATTTTGAAGTGGTATCCACACAGTTATAGCTGAGAGACTTGTCAGCTTATTGTCCTTTGAAAAATTAGGCCAAATCTAAAATTACTGGTGACTTATTAAACACTATTAAACAGAAGAAAAAATTGTGTATCACAAATATCTGCAGTAAAGGAGAAAAAGAAAGTGCCAAAAGGACAGCTCTTTTTATATATAGCCTGCTAACACACCTAGGATCTGTGACCTTTTTCTCAGCATCATTTGTTCTGGCCACAGTGCTGTGCATTTAAGTGCATAATACATATTGATTTTGATACAGGAAGTTATGTACCTGAACTGGAGGGGAGAATCAGCATCTCCAGTGCCTTGCTTGGCAGTCAGTATTTTAATTTTCCATGAGAACAGTCTGAAGAAAATCCAAAAAAGGGTATTAATTTTCAGGAGCAGTCAAATGGAAATGAAAAATTAATTTGCCTATCTGCTTCTTTTTTTTTTTTTTTCACCTCTATCCTATGACTGCTGAATGTAAACCAAGCCTATTTAAGTTCAATAAAGTAGTTATCTGCTCTGTTGATAAATATTGCACAGGATTTCGGTAAGTCTCTCAGTACCACAACATACAGAAAACCTAAATTATTACATGACTTCTGATGTTATGCCTGCTCCCTACCATGCTTACCATGCTGTTATCTTAATTTGTTTTCTTGATTGTATTCATTTATCAGAGTCTGCCTATGTCAGTTTCTTTTTCTGTGGAGTCTTGGACTTGGAGATAGGAGTTAAATTTGTTGTTGCTCTTCTGTTCAGCAACTAACAGTGTGTATTGATACAGAAAAATAAAGGTGCTGACAACAGTGGGAGGCCCTTCAGGTTGCTAAATGTTGAGAGTTGTCATTTTAAATTTGAAAAAATCACATATATTTACTCTTCTATAGTTTCTGATTATCCACGTAATTTACTCAATTTATCACCCAATTTACAGCAGTTCCTTTAATATTTAATATATTCATTCATTATTCTTAAATTAGCTTTCATATTGATTGTCTGAAAAATAATTTTGAAAATTGAATTGAATTGGTGTTATTACTTCTATCAGAATGAAAGAGATGAAGGTAACTGAAGAGATCATTACGTAGCGGTTTGATGCAGGATCACATACATCCAGAAACTTTATGAAGATTTTAAGTAACCTAATTGGTCTGTTGTGTATGGTATCCAATGAGCAGGAAATGTGTTTCAGGTTTTGGGCATCCTTATCTAAAATGGCACCTAGGCCAAATCACCGTGGCTCCAAATTATGCAAGTTTCTTGTCTAAGCTCAGAGAGCAAGGTGAATAATCAGCAGTGTATTTTCACAGTGTTGTTCTCAGTGTCCAGGTTACCAATATCAATTGCCTGTTAATCCATCTGTCTTAAATGTTTTTCATCACTTTTCTACTTACGAAATCAACTCTTAGTCACTTCAGGCTTTACTTCAAGACTATAAGGGAAATGTGATACAGTCTAAAGGGCTTTATTCAAGATGTGATATTACTACTTGACAGAAGTTTCTGTATTTACTTTTGAACATATCAGTCATATATTAATTGAATCTAACCCAGGCATACCTGTTTAATTGCTGTGTATATGACATAAAGCACTACTGAAAGTTTTGCTAAACTCAAAATAGATGAAACATACAACTTTCAGTTTCAACCTGTATCAGATTGATTATTTTGCCAAGCAAAGTCATAATGATCTGGAAAGATTTTAATCTATTTTGGCTGCTTATTATTATTAATCTTATCCTTTAAAGTCTTGTTTAGTGATCTACTTTTCATATTGGAGTTAAGCTGGGTCCTTCTTGTTTTCTGCATTGGCATTGTCTGCCCTCTCCAATACCCTGTCCTCTCACTGGCATTCTGCAGTTCATGAAAAAAAATTATTTACCTAAATATTATTTGAGAGAGTGGTCTGGTGTGATGTGACAGACAAAAACACGTTGGGGAAGGTCTCACTTTCTCCTGATGTTTCTCTACCAAGTATTTCCACTGTCATTACTTGGCCACTATTTTTAAATGGTTTGATACCTAATATGACAATACTTCTATTATATTTATATTAAATAGGAAAAGATAATATCCTGTTATTATTTTGAGAAATGTCGAACAGTGTTTTAAAGTTTTTCAATGGACTTTGAAGTAGTTATTACAACTGGGAAAATTATTAACAAGCTTCTACAAAAATTACAAATTATATTTTTTTTTCTGGTTTTCTTTTGAGTCATAGTGACTTCAAAGTATCAGCAATGACAAGCTATAAAACTTCCAGTGCCAGCAATGGAGAGGTTTCATGGACATATTTTATGTGTACCTGAAATGCTGCAAGTTATTGACAACTTTTAGCCTGTATAACTTGGCCAATAAAATATTCCCTGAACAAGGGTTTTCAGTTCTTTATACTGTTTACTAGGGAAATAATGAGATGGGTTCACTAAATACTGGTTTTATATGAGTGTGTGAATGTGCTCTTTGGTTTGGGGATAACCATGTGAGCAGCATATTTTATAGTTAACTCAGGAGATATTTACCTACTCCTTTTGTAGGAAAGAGTGGCCAGAAAAAAACATTGCTTCATTTGGCTAGAGAATGTGCTTAGAATTTTAAAGCTATGAAGACTTTTATATTACTCAGATAGAAGTTCATGCTTTTCAATGTACTGAAGCAGAATTTTGAAATATTGTTAATAGTCTGCTAAACTTCTCATGATACTAATATGTACCAGACAGGTCTATTTAAGGATTATTCAACATAACCAAAAAATATTCTCAAGATACCAAGAAAAATTAACCAAAATTGGTTTACACTCTGTCATACATATTTACTTTGAACTGTGATGAACTGAAACCATTTTTCAACACTGATTTGTGAAGATTTAGCTGTCAGGTTGAAGACATTTTAGGTTTTACTCTGAATATTTCTTCTGCTTTAGCTTCAGTTCTGCAGAAAAGAATAATAACCTTATATTGTTAAAACAATGTAGATAAGTAATGAAACAGTGTGGACCAGGTTTGGCCTTCATCTGAAAGTCAGGCAGCTCTGTAAGACGGTAGCAGTGGTGTATCTCAGGGATATTTTTACTCGGCTGCCAAGCATCAGTTTCCCAGTGGAAATGTGCCCCTCCTACAGCATCCTGCAGCACGTGGATCCTTGCACTTCCCACCAATCCCTTGTGCCTGGGGCAGCAGGCTCCAGCATCCAGTAGCATCTGGCAGGCTCAGGTATGCAGTAGCAGTGATCTGAAAGGGCACCTAGATTCAGAATATGCGCAATTACCTTCCTGTCGCTTTCAATCCCTTTTATTAGAAGTACTCTCTTTGATTCTGGGATAATTGTATGAAAATATAGTTCAAGTTTCTTCACTGGAACGGAACAAAATAGAAAAATAGTTGCATGGCCAAACATGGAAAAATATTGTTGTTTTCGAACACAATAAATGCTAGAAGATTGAGACAGACGGTGAGAAGAAAATCCAGGTAAACCTGGAACCACCTCATATTGGTCAGGCTCATAGAATCATATTCTAAAGTGATGTTTGAACTGACCTTGGATCAAAAATAAGATAACTGTGCATTCTCTTACCGCTGTGTATTGCACCATTTAACAAAGCCATTCATTAGATGCTTAGTGCAAAGGTGTACCAAATTATTTGTGTGTGAAAAAAATTTAAAGGAGGTTTGTGCAAGCCTAACTATAGCAACTCTGCAGAATCTGTAATGACAGAGCTGAAAGATTATATAATTATTCAGTTCCTTACTCTCAACTTAGTGTTGTAGCATTTTATCTGCCAATTTTATTTCCTTGTGATGAATTGCCTAATGAATTTAAACATGTTTCATCTTAGTGCCCACTTACTTTTATTTAAGACTCCAAACCCTTAGTCAGAGGAATCCAACTAAGTGAGATATTGCTGATGAAAAATAGCCTAAGACTTGAAACTAACATCAATAAAGTCAAGAAGTTATTTCAAGTGCACTCTGAAACCTATTAAAAGGGCATACATTTCTTGAGAAACTGATAATATACTTTGTGTTACTTGTTTATTTTCCTTTTTAAGTTTACCTTTGATGTTCTAAAAAGGTGTAAATGCTATCTATAAACTGGCGATTTCTCTCTCTTGCATGTTCACTCTCTCACACATCTGTATCACAGCATTTTTAATGTTGTTTTATTTATCTTGGTTTTCCAGGATTTTCTTCCCTCATATGTGAGGGAGAAAATAGATTTGACCTGATCATCTGATATCTTTAGCTCCATGGCTCTGGAAGTCCTAACACCTTTCATTACCAGGTTTTAATTTCAGAATATTCTGATCTCCGGCACAATAATAAAGCACTTGAGTTTTAGTAGCTCTTTGTGCATTCTTTTTCTGATATGAAAAACTTGAAATTACAAGTTATTATCTTAATTTTAATTATCTTTTGTTATTTAAATAGCTAAAATATGAAACAATAGAGCTAATCAGTTTTCTGTTACTGAGTCCCTTGTCTAGCTGATCAGATACTTTCTGTGGTTTTTTGCTTTATGTTTTAGAGGTTTTGATAGAGCAGCATTCTCATATATTTGTCGAGAGTATTGAGTACAGTAACTCACAGGGGCCTGTAGAATTTACTGGAATATAAAATATAATTTAGAAAATTTTGTGCCATTGATTCAAAATGTTGAGTTTTTTTCAGTCTTTTTTCTATATGTGATAGATTCATTACTTTTGTTTTGTTTTGCTTCAATTTTACTGTTTAAAGCCAAATTTACTAATCTATTTCTATTAAGAAATTTACAGTCTTGAAAATGGTATAGGATGGTGGGAAGAGGAGGGGATGATAAGGGAATTTAGTCTCTAATCACAGTTCTGTGCCAGAGTTGAGGAACTGTGTCTGTTTACTCTTTCAGCACTTGCAGTTCAGCACAGGCAGCATCTACTTTTTGTTCATTTTATCAACAGCTTTTTAGTATGATTTCTCAGGAAGGAAATAAATATGTTACATAAATTAGGCCCAGGGTTTCTGTCATGTCTCTTTCAGGCTCTGTAAACTTTATTTTAAAAGTGGTAGCTTATCTCTCAGTGACAGAACTGCTCTTAGCAGTTCAATACAGCTGCAGTTTCCCAAAGTGAATAAGATGAATATAAGTAAGACCTAGCATGAAACCTGACATTCTGGCTTAGTCACTGGAGGATTAGGCAGGGGAAATCTTCAGTGATGAAACTAAAGCTGTTAAGCCTCAACTGCAAAGTCGTAATTTTTGCACTGAAGTCCTGTACAGTCTAAAGTTGGACAAACCGTCAGCACAAGAATTATGGGACCACCCACTGTCTCTGGTTACAAGTTAAATGAAATTATCACAGCTATTAAAAAAGTATAGTGTGTGTAATCTGTGTCCTAATTTGTCCTAGAGAATCAACAGAGATGGCAATAGTATACATTCTAATGCAATAAAATTATAAAAGATATTCAAGAAACGGTGTTTTACTTGGTCTGTGTGTTTGTCTGCTGTGAGATTTAATACAGAGTCAGGTGCAGTAGTGGATTTCACATGAAGCCAAATATTTTTAGAATTAAGATTTTAGCATTAGCATTTTACTGCCAGGAGAGGTATAGCTAGATAAGCTTCCAAATGCCAGCTGATTTACTGCAGAGTCCATGTGAGGAGTTCCCTCAGCTGCACACAAAACAGTTCACAGAGTACTCTTCACAGTCTAAAAGTTAGTGGCCATTTCCCTGTTTCCACAGCTATTGAGGCAAGGAAATGCACTTCCAGGATAAGAAACTTTAATAAATAGATTCTCTGTGTCATTGCCCTCTTACACATGTGCTCACAATGTCTCCTATTCAGAATTGTTGTTGCTGTTCATAGAATTATCTTGAGATGTTAATAAATTTTGTATATTTCACTTATTTCCTTGCAATGTGTAAAAGATTACCTAGTTAATGTGGGAAACAACTGGTATCAGGTTTTCTTTTGCTCTGACTCATGAATCAAAAAGTCTTTTGTTGCTATAGTTTTTTGAATTTCTTCATTTTTCATGTCCCCATTTGCAAGATTTTTTTTTCTATAGTAGAATTTTGTGGAGTGTACATTATTAAAAAAATAAAAAAAAGAAGCCAATACTGATTCAGATGAATTTTCACCAATAACTACTTTTTAATTTCAAAAGGTACAATGATAATATTTTGGACATATTACTTTTTTTTTCCTTTTATTATCTTTGCCTTTTTTATATTTATATAAACTTAATATTTTTTAAAGGGCACTGTGATGCATAGTTTCTCTAATAGCCCTATTGCTTTTAGCTCTACAGTCAGGTTTGCTGGCATTGCAGAGAAAGACTTGTGGCCACAATATTCTCAAAAGAATTTTCCACTCTCACTTCGGATTTTCATAAAATATTTGGTTTCAGCAGATAAATTCTGAGAACTTTATCACATTTCAAATTTATCTAGATAATTGTTTAAACAGCTAAAATTGCAGATTTTGTTTTTCTTTTTTAATTATCTGGCCCCAAGGCTGAGGTTAATGAGTAAGGCCAAAATCATGATAAAAGAAACCCAAAAACCCCCAAACATTTAAAAAAAGAAAGCAAGAAGAGTTCTGAAAAGAATTAATAATTAAATAAGGGCTAAATCAACATGAGGACACCAACAAAACCTAGTGTAGTTTAGTGGGATATAAATAATTTGTTAAGCATGTGGGGAAAGGGAAGATATTTGTTCTTCACATGCTTTTGTTGTTGTTGGAAGAAATCTCTGATAAATTCAGAATTTGCTTTTCTGAAATTCTTCTTTTAGAGGATCTGTCAAAATGATTTTCATGTTTGTCACTGACTTCCCTTTTGCCTCCTCCCCACCTCAGGACATAGTTCTAAGTAGGAACTATCTAATAGTTTCATGCAATATTCTAAAAATTCTAGTCCACAATATAATATCTGTATTTGGGATCATGTTTTTAGATACCCTCGGTGAATTCTTTTCTGTTTCTCTCTCACATATGTTTAAAAAATACTTCCTGACTTCTGTTCTTTTGTTTCACCATCAAATTCCTCTCTCTCTTGCATCCTTTTCCCATCAGACTCCTGGCTGTGAAGCAAGGCAGGCTCGCACAGCCTGGCTTGGAGCTCCCTCTGCTGCAGAATGCCGCTAAGATTTGTCCTGCTTTATCACCACGAATAATAATACAGCCTTGTCTAATAGCTTTTACTTTGAAATTTAGCCTCTATTTTACATATGTGCAAGCTGAGTCAGATCAAGCAATTTGTTCCCAGACTCCTAACAAATAACTGATAGCTGGTTGATAACTCAGTAAAAAACTGAGAACTGTCTGTGTGAAAGATATAGGTGGAACTTGCAGTCAATGCAAAATTTCAAGAAGATTACAAGAAGTTGTTTTACTAGATTGAATTAATTAGGATTCCAAACTCTTTATTTTTTTACAATATGTTAATTTTGTGTGCTTATAATTTAAAACCGAGTGTTAGACAGTACCAACACAATTTCTCCTTGCAAGCCTGAGTCACTTCATAGTAAAATGGGTCCCTATTAGTCTTGTCATGATGCCTAGTCCAGTCTGTACTTTAAACAATGAAAGGAAAATTTCTCTAACTACCCTTGGTTGCCAACCTAAGTATCTGGCAATAAATATGACCTGTGAGAAAGCAAAAAACATTTTATTTCTGACAATCAAGATATAAGACAATTCCACTTATTTTCTGTTTCAAAATCATGCTGATTTATATGCTAATTATTTGCCTACTTTTCTTTCCCTGATAATATATTTTCTGAAAATATTGGTATTTGAATTGATGCTGTGCATACTTCCATAACCTATTTATGAGAGGCAATCAAGAAGCAAAGAAATTTAATTTTATGCTCCTCTTTCAGCAGCCTTTCCAATAGGGAATATTCATAGAAAAATCATTCCATTATTCAGCTGGTGGACATTTTTTGGTATTGTTAGAATAACAGATATTGCTAAATGCCCTGATGAGCTCTCTTCCCTTCAGGGTTTTGTAAAAAAGTATCTTTACAATCTTTTTAGCCCAGCAGACTGAAAAATCAGTGACTGTACCAAGGCAAAAAAAAAAAAAAAAAAAAAAAAAAAAAGCTAGGCTGAAAAGTTTTCTCTCTGAAGGGAAGAAGTAGTTTATATCCTTGCTAATACATGGAGTTGAAAGGATGAAACTATGATACTGACTGTTTTTCAACAGAATTTTGCAACAGTGAGTCCTGCAGGTTTCTTAACTGATGGAGCACCGCAAAGATTTATGCTCTTATAAGGGAGAAAGAAGGATTAAATATTGAAATAGAACCATTCAACTTTAATTTCTGAAATAATAGTTTATGCTTTATAAAGGATGGTTTGTGGATTCCCTAAAGTTTCCTATAATTTCAGGATTATATTATGTCAGGAACAGTGCTCTGAGCTCAAGAATTGTATTGAGATAAGCAGAAGGTGCTGACTACCTTTGAGCCTAATATGTATAAACACTTTATGCAAAAATATTCAGCTTTTCAGATGCCCTGAGAATTCACACCTATCTTTATTACAAAGTTTATATTCAAGCTGAAACATTTTGATTGAGAAAGACACATACTTATTTCAAACAATTGTACATGAATTGCAACAAACACAGCATTTAAGTATAAAGCCTATAAACTAGAAACTAATCAGTGCAGAAACCTCACAAAGTGAAAGGATGCAAAGAGAACTGGAAATCCAAGAGAATTAGGAAAGTGTACAAGACTCTAGGTTAATCATCTTAGCAATTTACTTTATGTTGTAGCTGATGAAAGCTGTCAGACTATCGATATTAAGGAAATAACAGATTTAATTAATAGTTTTGTTCTTTCATTGCTGTAGCAGGTTGAACAGAAATCAGCTGGCAAAAAAATCCCAAAAATTAGGAAATTGTAAAAACTGAGGGAGTTTAACCAATTTCACTTCTCCAGCAAAGAATTGAAAGGTAGTCCAGCGGCAGCACAGACATATGGATAAGAGCACAATAGTTTAATAAGGGAAGACACATACTACAATAATATTAGAAGTCTGAATGAGTGGTAGATGAAGCTAGAAAATTATCTTTAGAAACAATATATAAATTTTAAATAGAATATTTAAATAGTTATTTCATGAATAATTTACCAACATTTTCACAGATTCTTCAACAGCATGTTTGAGAGATATGTTCTGTTTCAAACATGATTAATTTATTTTGATTTAACAATCTTCCTTATTCAGTGAGTTGGATTAGGTGATCAGTAGTCAGTTTTAGCTTCTCAATTTCTAAAGCAATTTGTGTTGCTTAAAGTACAGCCTACATGTCAGTCATTATCTTTTATTCCACAGACTGTGGTACACATAAGTAAGGCCAAGGCAACTGTGAAATCTCATGTAATAACTGTCTAAAGGGAAAAAAAACTCATTCAGGCATTACTCTGACTATGCATTCATTATGAGGAGTGAAAACTATTGTAAAGGCAAGGTTGAAAAACACAACTCATTATGACATCTATTAAATGTATAATAATATAAATGCTGGTTTTCTTATGTAATGATAGTCGCCAACACATTGATAAAATTTAAAGATTCTACTTTGGAAAATAAAAACAATGAGAAAAATCTGTAGTAGTAGCACAGTGCTATTGTTAAATCTAAGAAAAAGATGTCTTGAAGGATTTGATGACCTGAAAACATTCATAAGGTTGCTGCTACAATTGTAAGATATCCCTTCAGTATGCCTGCAATTTTTGTGCTAAGGAAATGGCTATTTTCCCCACCACTTCCTAAAAACCTCTAAATTAACAAAATGTTAGAATGTTCTGGAATCACCACCAAGGCCCTTTGAATCAATCTAAGTGTTAGGACCCTATCTGCATGTCCCTCTGAGCTGTAGCAATCCATCCACTGAAGTGGGGTAGAGTTAAAAAATTTCAATGCTTCAAGATCTGCTGCATTAAGAAAGTCCTGTTCTTTTGTAGAATATGCTCATGCCACTTTTGTTTTCTAGCTCTGACACATTTTGTGAGATACTGCATAAGAAATGAAGCATATTTTTACATTATAAGAACAAATTCTGTTATCATAAGAGACTAAATCATCTATTGATGTGTTTTCAGTGGGGGTGTTGTTCACCTAGATGCAGATAATTGGGCTCAGTGTCATAGTTCACAGTACACTCAGATTTATTCTTATTCTTTTCAATTTCTCAACATCACCTCCTGGTAGGCCTGGAATATGTAAGAAAGAAAAAGAAAAGATAGCTTTGTTACTTGGATCTGATTGTATTATTTCCTGCTGTGACAATCTATGGTTTGTGATGAAAGTCTGTTAACAACATTGTTAACTTTAAGAAGAAAAAAAAAATTCTTCCTTTATTGAAGAGGAAAAGTAGCAAGTAAATAAAATTACTTGGGCATATTTCTTTGGTCATTACCAGGTTATTTTCATCTTCTGTGGCTGAGAAAAATATTGACAGAAAAGACAAAAATGCTTTTTACAGAATTATAAGCTAATGGTTTTGGAACAGTGTGAAAATATTACTTCTAGTCATAGATATTTACTATTTTCTATGTACTAATAGATTTAGATATGTAACTGATAAAAGTATTTAATAGAAATATTTTGGCATGGTACTTATTAATTTTACTGACATGTGTTTATTTTTTATGTTAGGCAAGTTAAATATGGATTTTAAAATGCCATGTGATTATAATGTCTTCAAAACATTAATAATATTTTTCATATGGATGTACTTATGGAAATAATAGTTTCTTTGGCCTTTTGCTAATGATTTTAAGAATTAAATTAAGCTTATAGTTTGCTAATTTCTCGCTGTAAATTAATTTTGTCCCAAAGTAAAGGAGAATAAAATCCCTTTCTAATTGTATAAATAGGGCCTTATAATGGAAAGACCTAAAAAACGTTAAGTGTAAATATGCTTTAAATACACCTTAGTGTATTTAACTCATCTGAGGTATTTTAGAATGAAATAATACAAGCACAAAATATAATCCACCTGCACAATATTCAGTTAGTATAAAAATACTTCAAAACATATGTTGGGAGTATCTAAATCATTAATTATTGGTTTATTAGTGGAGTTAAATATACAACATCAGTTGTAAAATGGACTCATTTTGTAAAGTGTGTTGTCTTCAACTGGCCAAGTTGAAGATTTCTGGAAGAAATCCTAAGTTAATTTGCCATTACAAACTTCTTCCAAACTTGAAATTATTAGAAAAAATAATACTGATTTTAAAGGTTTAAATATAAGCCCTGTGACTCTTTTGCAGCAGAAGACTAGGGTAGGACCCTTCATGACTGCAGCATTTTCTTATTTGGGATGCTCTCCTTTGTCTGTAAAGGTATCCTCACCTGCAGGCACAAAATACCTGAGCACAATATGTGGCACATCAATAAATGAGATCTGTTTTCTACCAAGTTATTAATAATAGATGCAGGGCTTTTTTTTTTTTATTTTTAAACTGAGAAAATGAAAAGGTTTTGCAGGAGAGTTTTGGGAAAGATTTTCTCATATCAAAAGACAGTTTTCTTCCATTACCCTGATCAGCAGTGGTGAGCAGCAGGACGCTGTTCTGGGCTCCACATTCAGCAGTTGAAGCAGATTGGTTGTGAGGTTTCGCATGTTGGAAGGGCAGTGAGGGACAGGACTGAACCAGTTCCTGGAGAGGGAGAAGCCCTCTTCCCAAGCCGGGGAGGAACAGGCATAGCTGCTTGGTGCATCCACATCCCTGGCAGCATCTCTGTCTGCTATTTCCTAATGGCATTGAAAAGTTTGAAAACAACATTTACTGTCTGGTTGCAATTCCTGCTCTATCTGCTGGAGCCAGAAATTGATGCAGTTAGTGTTGCAGTGGGGAATAGTTAAGCTATGATTTCTCTAGGGGCTGACTAATGATATCCATTTCTGGGTCTTTTTCTGCTTTTGTTTTTAACTCTGTGGCTTTGTGTTAATGACTAAATGGAACCTGGGCTCATCTTTTCTTTTGTTTTTGTTTTTGTTTTTTTACAATTCTTAGGAAATGGTTTTGTTTCCTGAAAAAAAAATTCAGTGAGATAATTGTGTGCAGGTGTATTCCTCTGAGTCTAGGAACATCTGCAGATCAGGTTTATTCACCTCTTGTTTAGGTGCTCAGAGAAATAGGAGTGGGCTATTGGGAAACAAGAAACCCATCATGATAAGAATACAGATTTTACTTTGGTCCAGCTTTACTGTTTAAATTTGGACTTAGATTTGTTGTCATTGCAAGTAATTGACTACTAAATCTTGACTGTGCAGGTAAGAAAAATCTTTCTACCTGTGGTTGCATTCCATTGTAGACAGTCTAAGTGAGTTGTTCCACTGGGCCACAGGTAGTTAGGGTAAAGAACCTCTTTCTTCAGAGCATCCTCTTCAGCTCATCTTCAAAGTATCTTTATTTCTGTGTGTATGGCTGAGCAGGATCAACATTCTGAATTCTACAGCTCACAGTAGGACTGCAACACTTATAAATATCCTATCATCTATAGGATATATCTATATGATATATTCATTCATATTTATATTCATATTCATATTCATGTTTTTATTTATTAGAAAGTAGAATTTTAATAGAAAGTCATAATTTACAATTTGCATTTTTGCAAACAAGACTTCAATTTTTTTTCATATCATTGGAATGCTGTTCTAATTTATGCAAGTATTTGAAGGTGTTGTTTTTTCATATGTTATCAATCATGAAAAATAGTGCTTTTCTATTTGCCCTTAGTGCTGAGGCATGTGAATAAGGAGAGGGGGAGGGAAAAGAAGAGAATGGGAGAGAAGGGTGTTGTTTCCTTAGCAACAGGCACCCTGCTGCTCAGGGCACAGGTGGCATCTGTCTTAAAGGCTGTTTAACAAAGCATGCAGGAAAATATGAAAGAAAGAATAGAATTTCTGTGGCAAGAGAAGGATTTTCTCAATCAGTCCCAAATAACGCCAAACACTTCCAAAAAATTCTCAGCTGATTTGGTTGTGAACTTGAATAAAAGTTAATAGGAAAAAAACTTTTATGTTTGTTACTCAAAAAAAAATAAAGTCAGGAAAAATATCCTAGACATGAGTGAATTCTAGTAATCACGGTCCTGATATTGCAAACTTATAATGGTCAGCTTTAAGTTGGAAATAATTTTGGAGAGATGGGACCCTCACAGATGTCAGGAGCTAGCAAAGAAAGTTATAGCTTTCTAGGCAACCTGGCATAGCTGACACTGGAATTGCTGAAAGCAATTTGGAAATTATCTTCTGTGGGTGTTCTTGTAAGGAGCACATTATGCTTTTAATTTTTTGCAATGCAAAGGTAACCTGAGAGTCAGTGTAAAAAGATGAATGTGTAATATACTCATGTAATTTTGAATCTATATTCTGTTCTGAATTTTCACAATTACTGATTCACAAAAATCTGCTAAGACTATGTTCTGACTTTGCTATTCTTCCATTAGACCTTAATTCAGAGGAATGAAATGTGTTCATCAACCTCTTGCCAATTAAGTTAAACATCCTTTTCTCTGAAACTTTGCTTTTTGACAAAATTGTCTTCAATTAGTTGTTTTGATGCAATAGTTTTAAAATGAAACTTGAATTTTTCATTTTTGTCTGGAATTGCAGCAGTTATATCAGAAAAATATGTGGCAAATGTGGTAGATGTAGGTAGTGCGTGTATATTGCAAAAATAGCTAACACCAATGAAAATAAAATAAATGCCCATTTCATAGAAAACTGTATTGTTTCATCCAGTATTTTCAAAGACAGTGTGCTTGATTTTTCAATTTGGAAGGGCTGTTTTTATTCAAAGTGTTCAGAAAAGCGGAGGACTGGAGCAAATCATATTTGGTTTATTGGTGAGGGCTTGGAAAGAAAAGACGGCACCGAAGGAGGTATGATTCAGCCTAGATATAAAAAATACTTAGGGATAAGGTTAGTGAAACAGTGTAACAGATTTCCCAGAGAGATGGTGGATCCTTTTCCTGGAAGCATGTGAGATAAAGCTGGACAGGCCTCTGAGTAACCTGATCTAGTGGAAGATGTCCCTGCTCATGGCCAAGGCGGTTGCACTGGATGACCTTCAAGGGTCCCTTCCAACCCAAACCATTCTACTCACTATTCTGTGATTCTATGGTACAGGTGTATATCCAGACAGAGGTGGTCCAGCCAAAACATCCAGTTGCAGGATCATGGCTCTTCCCAACAAACACTGAAATTTTCAAGATTGAACTTCCTGGGGTTTTGCTTCTTTCTGCTTGCTGTACTGGATGCAGGCAAGAGCTATGCGGAATTTATAGGTGTACAAAAGGTGAAAGCAGCAGCAGGAGCACAGCAGCTCTGTGTTTCATTGGACATTTGAAAGTATCTTTTTAAGCTGAGGGCAAAATAGATTGATTTGCTATTTGTGACAAGTAATACATAGAAATTTTATGACAACCCAAATGAAAGTGAAAAAATACTAAAAATTTTACTGCCTTCCACTAACTTGCCACATTTCTTTCTTAAAAGCATCACAAGGTTTTGCCTTGTTTTTAGCAGGAATCTCCAGAGCTCCCTTCAGTCCCACTATTCTGAGTTCTATGTACATATCGTAAAAGAAAACATAGTATATAAAGGATTAAATAAAACCTACTGTATACAGGTGATTGCTAAGTCCTGATTTTTTCTTGAGAAATTTGGGATGGAGAAAATGTATGATCTGCTGCATTTTTAAAACATATTTTAGACTGGAATTAACATGTGAATATTGAGGGTAGATCTGCAGAAAGATTAAAACATTTATCAAAATGTAGTTAGGGATATTTCAGATCTCAGATCTTAAATGTCTTTGTGTTCTGGGTGCTTTAATATCAAGACACATGAGACACTACAGATGGATTTGGGTTTTTGCCGTAATTATTGACACTTGATAGACAAAAACTCTGTATAACTCTCAGTAAAGGGTTTTATTTTAAAGGACAGAATTCCCATTCATACATAATGAAGTGCCAGCTATTAGAAACATAACATAAAAATTAAGTGAAGCAATTTGCCCCAGATTATGCAAAATCACTGGATACAAACAAGAAACAGATTTCCTGGCGTACAGTTACAGACTTCACATTTCAGAAGAACAAATACGTATCTAATTACTTTCCAATAAGAATTCAAGTGAAGTATTGGCGAATTAGAAAATGTCAATATAAAGGTAGTTTCTTCAGTTCACCCTCTCAATATAAGTGCTGTTTTGAAATCTTTAATTATATGGATACTGTGATACCCTCTCTGATGAAAAAGGGAAGAAATGTTTTTTTTTTTTTGTATTTAGAAACTATAGTGTCCCATTCGGACCTAGGGATATTCAGTAATTGCGTTACTGAATTATATATATATATATATTATATATATATATATATATATATATATATATATATATATATATATATGCGTTATATATATATATATATATATATATATATATATATATATAAGATTTCTTCATGACACCTTTAAAGTGGCATCTGTAAATAATAGCTATTGAAAATTTTACACTAACCATGCTAACAGACTTTATTTTTTGGTCGCAGGATATTTTTGGATTTTTATACCATTTTTAGAAAAGCACTTAACATTTCTTATTAGTTTAAAGTGTTTGCATATTACATCTAAGAACTAAGAAGAAGGTATAGCAAAAATTAGTGTAGTGTAGACCAGATTATCTCTAGGGAGTGTAATTTTGATATGTTTTGGTGCCCAGAAGCTAGTTTACGGAATTTTTTTTACAGCACTAACTGATCAGCTTTTGGATGCCAACCAATACATATTGAATTCAGTATTTCTAGATATAAATTGGTGTCTCTTTAGATTTAATGTGTGTTGTATGCAATTGTAACATTTGTCAATTATTATCTCAATCTACAGATCCAGTATGGACTATTATATATCTATGACTATTATTTTACATATCTAAGCAATTTGTTTAAAAGACATTTATTAAGGAAAAGTTTAGTATTCTTAGTAAATAAGAAGATAAATTAACTGTACTTTGCTAGTAAATAGCACTATTCTGAGATATCCAAAAGGACAGGGATGGATGTCACTTTGAATTAATTAAACACAGGTACAGTAGTGAAATTTTGTACCAGTCAGTGTTGCTACATTGCTGACTTCTGCTCTGAGTAACTTAACAACTTTTAAGACCATATGAATTTTGTATTCTATGCATCTGTAATTAAGATGTTAAATAATTCAAAGCAAATGAAACCAAAACCTGGATGATTTGGTAAGCCATGGAATTAAGGAACTTTTCTCCTTATGTTCTTTTATAGTTGCCCAGAAAAAAAATTGATGCTATTAAGATTATAAGAAGAATGTATTGTGCTTCATTTATATTCACAATTATCCTAAAGAATGCTCATCAGTTTTTATATGAATGACTCTTCAAAATGCAGTACCCTACAAAGCTCAAGTGTTTCTGGAGTCTTTAACAGTTTGAAATCAGGGTGCATATAAATGAGAATTAGCATCACAGAATCATAGAATGCTTTGTGTTGGAAGGGACCTTAAAGGTCATCTAGTTCCAAACTCTTTGCCATGGGTAGAGATGTCACCCTCTAGATCGGGTTGTTCAGGGCTCCATCTAACCTGACCTTGAGCACTTCCGGGGATAGGGAATGCGCAGCATCTCTGGGCAACATGCTCCAGTGCTTCAGCAATCTCTGAGTAGACAATTTCTTTCTAACGTCTAATCTGAACCTGCCTTTTTTCAATTTTAAACCATTATCCTTTGTCCTGTCACTATAGCACTATAGACTATCCCTGCTTTTTGTAGGACTCCTCCAGGCAGAGGAGGAGTTAACCGGCCACAGATAGCAGTATTTACTGCAGGACTAGTGTTTTAGCAATGTGTTATGGCCTAAACTTTTGAAGTATTAGCCTGGGTAACTTTTGCTAAACAGAGAGCTGGTTTCCCCTATACTGTAAGGCAACTTTAGATTACTAGTTCTTAGATTTGATCTGGTGCTAGATGGCACGAATTACACACTAACCTAGTTGGTTCAGCTAGGACTTGTGGGAAGCAGTTGTGCTGTAGGTGTCTTTTATTTCCAGCATTGCATTCGCCTGCTTGCCCCTCAACATATTTCTGAGAAGTGCTGTCTCACTGGTTATGAGCAATACTGCAGCAGGTTCTCATGTAAAACTTCCTTGTCCTACCTCCGTAAATATTATTGAGAAAAGGATACAGGTGTTATCAAAATAGCTATTAATTGGAAAATATGGTCTCTGTGGGTGAGATTAGTACTAGTATAATCTTATCATCCATATCTTCTGAAGTATAGAACCGTTTTTTCCCTTTAACGTGTTCTTTCCCTTTAACGAATATAATGCTGTTTCTGTTATCTTGATTGTATGTTGGTGATATCATTGGCCATTTTTCCTAACTTCTGAGAATGACACAGGATTTTCATTGCCATAGCAACTTTTGAAATCCTTAAAATATAGTGTATCACGTGTTCTTTTCTTTGGAATGAAGTCCTGCAAAATATATCAGAAATTTCATATTGGTTGCATCTTACTTCTAGAATAGTCATATAGTTATGCACAAACTAATACATAATCTTAAAAAAATGAGCTATGAGGTTAGGTTATGGTGTATTTATTAGATCATGTGTATTTATTTTCCAGAGGTGTGTTTTTTCATTGAAATGCTTGAAGATTATTGGAATTACAACTACCATGCCCACTCCTTAAATGTATGGAAAGATGTGAAGAGGGAAATTGCAGTGGTGAAGAAAGAGCAGCAGTAGATAGAAGGCAGTTCAATACTACAACTTCTCTAAGATCTTTTAATTAATCTCTTCGAAACATAATTTCTTCTCTAGCCACCATGATTTTCAATAATGTGATTCAGAAGCCTAAATAATGCTCATGTGGAGCACATTAAGCTATGCCCATAATTACGGCTCAGATAAATAGGAGTGTAAATTTTGTATTCATTGATGAAACCTTATCACTGCTTTATCTTACCTGCTAGGCATGGGAAACAGACTTTCCTAAAAGGGCTAATGTCCCTTGCATCGGAGCTGTTGCAGCAAGCAGGATTATCAGCCAGATAATCCAGCAATCAGGATTATCAACGAGAACTGCAACTCTCCATTGATTCTGTGTGACTCCACACAGTCACACAGGATCCCTGTGCAACCTGAAGCGATGAAAGAAGCGGTTTTACACAAAACTAAGCACAGGGAAGTAAGCAAAATACAGAAAGTGTTCGGGAGGAGGAAAGAAAACAGTATTGGGTGGTAGAAATACTACTGTAGACAGTAAATAACATTTTCTTTTTGTGATGAATACTCATACAACATTAGCCAATATGTACCTCTTCTGTTGCCAGTTCCTCTATCTGTGTTATGCTGTCATAAACTGAAAGCAGAAGCATGCAAAGATGACTTTCTCTGCCTAATGTCTGCCATCAGCATCTGAGAAACATTATTTTCAGTGTGGACATATTTGATCTCCTTTACTAAGAAGAACAAATGAAAGAGTAGAAGGACAGCTAATGCTCAGTGTGTTGTGACAGTGCCATGTAGCAGTCAATTTTCAAATATTCATTATCCAAGCATTTTTATTCTGCAGTCTAGTGAGAAGCAAATTATACTTCATCTGGTTTCTACAAAAAAGGCTGAGAGGATTTTAATATATTTGGGGGGAAGAAACTAAAATTGCTCCAGATTTCTTCTTGTCTTTGTAATTCTTCCTCCAGCTGTGGCTTTAATTAGTTCTGCAACAGCACCACTGAGAATCTATCCTTCAATGCCAACATTTGAACATTATAAATGTACATGCTCTTGCATGTAAAGAAAATAGGTTTAAAAAGATGGAACTTTCTAAAGTTGTATGTAATTTTGGGCTCTACGATGATTTCAGCTGCAATTTTTAAAGTAGCACCTAAATGATAACAGAAGCTCATCCTTTCCATTCTCCATCTGCAGATATATAGAAATATCAACATACAAATACTGACTGCTAAGTGTTTCCTGGATGTGTCCTTCTCATATGGCATTAGGGGGCAAATAAATAATGGTAGACAAACATTATATCCATGAATGGCTGGGATTCCTCACCTTATGTCTCAGCAAGACATTCCTCCATTCAACTCTCGCCAGTTTCTTGCTGTCAATGGAAAAGTTCTGTGTTGGCTTCATTAATAGTCTGAAGTGCCTGAGATAAAAGCCAGTCTAGCAGACAATCTAATAAGCCCCACTGAGGAAGTTAACACATTTACCTGGGCTAATAAGTCCCACTGAGGATGGGAACATATTAAGTTCGACTTGACTCTGTCCAATACAATTACACAGCACAGCTCTCCAGGTTTTCCTGCACTTAGGTCTGCTGGCAGAAGCTTTTACACTGCCCAGAAGACAGCAGGGTATGAATTGTTGCTGCTGTAGTTCAACAAGTAAACCTACAACTCTTTGTCAGAGGCTGGTATCCTTAGAAGGTCTGGCTATTTGAAAGTCATGAATGTTCTCTCTTTATACATAACAGTTATAGCCTCCTTAGCTAAATTAAAGCTAAACCAGTTACCCTTACCCCTTTTCTGGCTGAATGACATATAAAATCTTCCTTTTCCAAGAACTTCTTTGCAGCTCTTTTATCACTGAAGCCAGCATGAGGAAAGAGGAAGATAGATTTTGCTATTTTAGGATAGCATACATGGATGTGCATCATATTTTGATCCTCTGGGTCTGAAGAAGTATCTATTTGCACTGCTTGGCAAAGTTAACTCTACTCTACACCAGCACAGCACACTGCCTTAATGTGTTAAAGCAGAAAAAAAACCACTTTCAAATGAGGATTTTTTGCTGCTGCTGATCTTTCTTTTGGCCTTAATATAAGAATATTCCTTGTGGCATTTGTCCCAGGTATTTTCTTATAATCTTCTTACTTCTGCTATCCCCTAGGGGCAAAAGAATAGATGTAATGAGCGCAAAAGAGATGTCTTAAAAACCTGTTTTGACAAACAGTGAAAATGTAAGTCAAACTACAGATGTAAAATATGGAAGTGTCAGTTGTCAGGTTCTCTGACTATAAATACTTTTAGCCTTCATGTACTGAGAAATTTAGTTAATAGTATTCATTCCTTCAGCCACTTAAGGTCTTCTTCTTCCTGTTTCTGCTGAGTGCTGTACCTATTCCAGAAAAAATTTCCACTCCTGTTTTTTTTCCCTTAGGAGTTATGTCCAATATAAACTTCAGTTTTGTAAGAGCTCTAATTTAAGTCTAATAAAAGGTTTTTGTCTCCCTTTTCTTCTAGAATTTTGTTACTAATTTCCATTTATAAATTATTAAGCAAAACTATTAAATACAGAAAAAACCCAGTGTTTTTAATAAAATATAATGTCAGTATTTGTAGCAATGACTCATACACACACAATTGCTATCATGGCAATTTATAGGACCTCTAAAAAGTAACTTTTCCCCTCTGCTACTCTCACCCTTTTGTCCCAGTCATTGATTGACATCTGGGCTGAATTGAGCTTGCAGTCTGATGAGTTGTGTCTAGTTGGCATCACCAAGAGGAGGCAGATATGAAGTCTGGGGAGTCCAGGTGTTAGGCTTGTCAACAACACCAGCGGTGGGTGCGCTGAGAGAAAGAGAATCAAAAACAGGGCTGGAAAATGATGAACAGGAAAGCATAGAAGGAAGTGTTTTACAGTAGTAATGGCTTCTAATGTGTGTCAAATTCACTTTTATAACCTTGTATTCTTCATGAGACGCTTCAGTGTCACTTCTGGACTGAGCTTTCAGACATTCGTTAATGATGTTTTCACAGGACTTCTGCTGAAAGTATAACAGGTTGTAAATTCAGTAGTACTAAATAACAGGGATTTAACACCAATTTCTTTGGTGTTAACTTTTTTATTTGTGGAGAGCTTTATTTCTGTGCATATGTAACAGAGATGACAGCATGCATATGTTTAGACTACTGAGGATGATATTTTTTAAAACAATAATTCTTTACTGTTTATTGTTAGCACAATTTGGATTAATTACTAGAGAGAAACACTGTACTGAGAACTGGTAAAAATCCTGGTTGTCTAGTCATATTTGAAATGCAGAGCATTTTTATATCCTCTTACATAGTTCTTCCTAAAACTCAAGCAATTTTTATAATCTTTTCCCAGTTTGTGGCATGAATATTTTGATGGAATTAAATAGCAAAGAAACGTTAGTGATCTTAAAATATCTTCAATATTTCAATTTTAGTCTCTCTAAAATTTGATGTATCTGTATGTACAAGGACTGAAAAACTGCTTTTTCTATAAAGATATAAGAATTCAAATTTACTTGCATGTAAATACAGTTACATTCAATAATACTAAAGTAAAACTAATTTTAAATTCAACTGCACAAAAATGTATACTGAAAGCTAATGATTGTGGCTGATAATTGAAATTAAAATTTTTATTCTATTGTCCACAGAAAGATATAAATATTTTGTACAAAAGCTGTCAAAAATAAGTGCTGTATTAAATTTAAAGTATTACAAGAAAGAAGTTTCTTAACAAAATTCAGAAAGATTTTTGAATATCCAAAGAAACATAGTGTCCTGTATGTTCATTTATGTGCTAACTTCACATTAATTGTGCATTAATTAATATAATCAAAATACCCTTGGAGAAACAATAATTTTTTCTATAGCTTCTGTAAGTGTTTTTATATGCTAATGATATAAATAAAAATTGTAAGCTACCAAATTCTAATGATTTATTTCTTTATGTTCTGTTTTCTAGGTAAGTACTCTGTCTTTTTCTTCCTAACATTCCTCTCTGCCTTCTTGAAGTTCAGTGAAAGAGGTAAAAATCAAGACTACAAAAATGAAGGTCTATTTGGTAAGAATTTACTTTGGTTTACATGCTTATCTACTTTTTTCTTTTTGTAATTGAAGCAATGCACCCATTACAGAGGATTAGCTTGTGTAGAATTAGAGAGAGAACCTGCTAAGAGGAGCAGTTCATGAGAATCCTGAACCCGGTGCCCAGGTGAACTGCAGGCAGCACTGCAATTGCAAGGCAGTTACAAGGCAAGAGCAAAAAGTGAAAAATAGGGCGAAATGCCTTTAACTGTGGTTCTTTTTAGTTTGTCTCACAAGCATTTGATGAAGCAGTAGAACAGGTGGCCTTCTGAACTTCTCCAAAATACATTGTCTGTGCTCAATTGAAGCTATTTATGAAGCTGTTACTGATAGTTTCCATTGTAGCTACAGTTACAGGAATGCAGGATACAGCCTTAGCTGGGCTAGGACTGATAACTTTTAGTTAGAAGGCCAAGGAGAGTAAAAAGAGAAACAACAGAGGAGGAGACTGAGGATCATCACAAGAAAAATGACACAAGTGAATGTTTGTACAGCGGAAACATGAATCTCACACGCCAGTGCTTTTCAGGGCAGAACCAAAGATATTTGAGGTGGTGATGTCCTCTGGAATCATTGTCCAAAACAGAGTTTTTGAAAGCTTAATGGTGCTAAGGGGGTTCCAGGGGTCTTGGACATGGCCATGGAAGGCTGACATGCTAGCAGAGATGAATCTCATCTCTGCCTGGCCTTTGTAGTACCAGCGTCACACTGGTAAATGCTCCAGGACTTATACTGGCCTAGGAATCTATGCATGTTCCACTGCAAAACTCAAGTTCTTGTGCTTGCTAGATGCTATAGCTTTTCTGACACATCCGAAAAATAATTATAAATTTTAATCTTGTATGAATTTAGTTTACCTAATTATACACCACCTGCATTAAATTTCACTATATTTGTGTTCGCACACGTGCATATACAAATGCACATAGGTATATCTGAAACTGTGGTAAAAAGTTAAATTATCTTTGAGCTAGATAGTTTGGAAAATGAAGATTATAACAGCTCAAAAAAAATTACTTGAAGAAAGTTTCAAAGGCTAAAGAGGGCAAGTATTAACAGTACACCTGCAATTATTGGAATCTTGATTAAAAGTAAAAAGAATAGAAGCAATATTTTTGTATTTCCCTCATTTTAAAAAATGTGTTATTCAGCTTTTTGATACCTAAGGAAGTTCAGATTGCCTTAAAAAGTTACAAGTTACTAAAAATAGGAGATTAAAATGTCTTGTAAATGCAATGTATTGTACAAATTAAATTATTTAATCTTGCTGTAAAAATCAGATATTCCTCTAATTAAAAAAAAATTAAATAAGTTGAGAGGAGCAACAAGAGTAACAAATCAAAAAATCAAAACATGCTGGGATTTTTCACATTTTAAATGTTCGTTTAGTGACTTCTTGATGTCACTACATAGTGACTCTACTGAGATCTTCAAGATTTCTGTACTTGTTTCAAGAATATCAGGGAGCCAAAAATAATTATTAATATTATGATAAAGACATATTTTTATATATGTATTTTCAAAATAGATGTTATTTTCCAGACGTATAGTAGATAACATACTTCAGGTAAAAACGGTTTGATAAGAAGTAAGTTACCAAATCAACCTGCAGAGGGCAATACGAGGGTTTTAGCATAGCAAGTGATTAGCTGAGTAGGGAAATTAGAAAATTCACTAAGTTTTCATTATAAGGAGTTTAAAAATTCATTCAAGTTGTTTTTAGATTTTGCTGCTCAAGATACCAAAATAGTATATCTTGTTCTGAGTTGTTGTGGAATAGAAACTATCTTTCAAAGTGATTTTTTTTCTTATTTTTTTTTCTTTTGTAAAAACATCTTTTGTTCTGCAGTTCTGGTAAGAAAAGAAAAAGAAAGCAAAACCATTTAAATAACCAGTAAAATCCTGTAAAGGTTTCAACACCATGTTCCACAGTATTTTCCTTCAGACCAAAACGTCATATGTAAAGGGAGAGGTTAAATATATATCTATTTTTGTATAGAGATAAATATGTATAAAACATGCCTGTGACTATGTGTCCATTCCATATGACTTTAAAATTCTTGTAATTTAAAATACCCTTTGAGGGAAGGGAGGGGGGTCAGTGGTATGGTAAAAATCAGCCATGACACATCAGCCTGGCAACCTCTTATTTTCTGGTGCTAGCAGATTGCATGGTTCTGTAAGCTTTCTGACAGAAAATTAGGTTGAATCTAACTTTTGTGAGTTTTTTTACTAGGAGCCTGTTGAGAACTACCTACTGTGATCTCTATATTGCCATCGTGAAGGTACAAATAATAGAATCATTCAGAAAGGGTGACTTAAGAGGAAAGGAACTGGGGCTTTAAAGGTAGAATGAGTTTCTTTTGTACCATGCAAAATAAAGAAACAGACTTATTTCAAGTGAGATCTTTTATTTATACCTACAGGGACCATTCAACTGTGCAAATTGTACTATTTAGGTAATATCTTGTGTATACACATAATATCTTACAGTAGCTCATGCATGCACAAGTGACAATATTGACAAATGGTGCAAACATAATTGCATTCTCATAAACACAGAGCAATCTGAAATAGAATGCAGCCTTGCTTTGGAGTTGTTTCTAATTTTTATTTTTTTTAAACGCAATATTTTTTGGTTTTAAATATTGGCGTTTTACATTCTAGCAATTTCTGCTGATGTTTTCCTAACATGTTTTGTCAAACCAATTTAATATGCAGCTGTTCTTCTGCTAGAGGAAAACTGTATGTAAATAATGTATTTAGTAGCAGAATCTTATTGACTTAAAAGCTGGAGGGGTTTTTTATGAAACCTTTGTTGTCTAGCATTACTGGGTTTTGAATGCATTTTCTTTGTCATTTCCAAGCTTGTTGCATTATAGTATAGACACAGAATTAAGCACTGAGAATGTGTTCTTCAAAAGACCAAATAATGTATCTTCTAACAGGCTCTTACAGGAATTAAGGCTGTGAAGTCATAAGGACAGGAGTAGTAAATTGTTGTTTTGGAACAAATGGGCTAATAAAAGAGCAGCAATCATGGGTAGTGTGGGCTACGGATGATGACAGAAGAAATGGAAATGTACCTGGTTTGTGTTGTTGCAGCTAAGATAAGCTCAAAATCTTTGTTCTTATCTCATTTTGAGCCAAGTACTCTCACATGTCTAAGATAACATCAGATAACTAGAAGGTTATTGCATACTTTCCATATTTGCAATGCATGTAAAATTACTAACTTAATATAGTTTGCTCAGACTCCTGCGTAATCCTAATACAAATAAGTCTGCACTGTAGAGCTAGATGACTCTGGTGCAGTGACCCTCTTGCATATAGAAAATGCAAGGTATCTTGAGGGAAATTACAGGACCTGTGTTTTTCCATTTACTTTTGAGTTTGTGACCAATGTGAGGGTAGTAATCTTTTGGTAATTTTTTCTTAATTACTCATCTTTTTGAGGCCAGAGGAGTAGCCTGTTTCCTGACTCTTGTACAAGTTGTGTGCTTTTACTTTTGGACCTGGAAGAAGCAAACACGGTTCAGCAGGCCAGTCTGCACCCTCTCTTTAGAGATGCACAGGAAACTTTCAGCATTCTTGAGTGGAGATGGGCTTTATTGTCTTGCTCTCTACCCTTTCAACTCAGCACAAGCTACCTTGTTTTATCTACATGACTCTATTCCCCATCTTCTCCCCTATTCCAGATATCCTTTGGGCATATGCTCTGTTTGTTGTCCCCAACTTTGTCATTCATTGGAGGCTTCCAGAAAATAAAACCAAAAATTTGTCCTGTTTTTACAAATATTTTAGTCTTCTAAAAAGTAAAAAAACCCATATTTTGAGATCTTACTTATGTGTTGTACACATGAATTGTACAGCACTATATTATATCATGACGCTATCCTGCAAAATTTTACTCTTTCTTCTTCTACATCTTAGCCTTTATTGCTTCAAGGGTTTGGCATGGAAAGGACTTGTCAGACATAAAACATTGTGACTCTGGTGGTTTTTAGTTGCTGGGTTTCTCAACAGAAAATTCCATCGTATTCTGAAACCGTATTTGGATGAGACCATGTCTTGTTCTGAAATGGAACTATGATGTACAGTGACTACATCCAGAGTACAAATTCATTCTGTTCTCATGGAGTTCTGAGCTCTGATTTCACCTTATTATTATGACATCCAAAAGTGTCAGCTGCAGCTGAATCTGTTACATGCTTCGCTCCAAAGAAGGTTTCTCTTTGTACTGTGTTACTTCCTCAGACTTAAAATCAGTTCCCCGTGGTTCATGAGCAATTTCATTTTGGCCTTTTTCAAACTGCTCTGCTTATATCACTTCCTTATAGAGCATTCTTTTCCAAATGGCTACTTCCCTAACTGGAAGCGCACAAAGGCTTTGAGCACAATAATGGCTAAACCTCCCTAAAGGACTCTTCACAGCAACATCAACTGAAATCAGTTACTAAAGCAACAAAACTCCACTGAAATCAAGGTAATAATTAATTGGTAGCATCTGCAAAATTTTAATTTCATCCATGCCTTATTGTATCAAAAGAACAACACTATAGAGAGTCTTGGTGATTTCTGGGGAGGGAAAAAAGGTGATCAAGTTTGTCTGAATAGATAAAAAGGCTAAGTTCACACTAAGAGTTCTGTCCTGCTATGATCACAGAGTGTCTCTCTGAGTATCTCTGCCATCAAAATAAAGGTTTGCTTTATCCAGATATCCACATTCAAGTAAGACTCTCAGAGTCTATCTTGGAGACAGAGCAGTTCTCAAAATGTTCTAACAAGCAACATGATGTTCAGCTGTGTCAAACATATAAAGTTAGCAGGATCACATGACAAATTTGAGACTGGATTATGGTCTGATTGATTATGCTGGCACTCCTCATTTCAACCATCCTGAGGGAGTAAAATCTATCAGTTGTCCACAATTGAATCTACACTGACACTTACATAAAACAAAAGGGACTCTGATCTTTATAACTTGCCTAAATCTAGCTCTGAAAATAACTTGCCTACTTTTCTCTCAGGGCTTGCTAGGCAATGTTCCTGAAATTTAGCTGCTGTAATTATACCTAAGATGGCATCATGTGTCATCTGGTGCTGTTCTCAGGTTTAACTTCAAGCCATAGAAAACATTGAAGTGTTGACAAGGGTCACCTTAGCATTTGTATTTATTATGTACTAATTAATGTCAACATAACAGAGCAGATTTATTTCATTTTCTCCACTAGTTTAAGTCTCTGATAACACAAGAGTAGGTAGCCTTTAATTGGTAATCTTTAGCAGTTTGAATGAGAAATTTAAATGGACTTCAAATTTAAGGCCATGAAAGGAAAACCAGCCTTTTAATACAAAGCTTCAAGAGCTTTGTGATGATGGTTATTTACATTACTGTAAATTATTATGCATTAACAATTATTTACAATACAAAATTAAGATAATATCTTGATTTTAATTCTTCTCCTCACTTTTATATTGGTCTTCAGCACATGCTCGTTGATTTTGGAAGAAGTGTGAAGTAATATTTGCAAATACTTAACGGCTGTATTGTTCTCCTTAACTCTTGCTCTGCAGCTCACCCCAGGAAGCAGTATGACTCATTTCATACAATGAAGCCATTTTGAAAACAAATATTCTCTATGAAGTGGTGGTGGCTTGTGTTTTATCATGATAGAAATCAGAACTTATCTATAATAGACATAGAATACAAACAGGTACAGCCTTTATATTGAAAAAGAGGATGACTAAATACTAATTATTTTAAACACTTTGAAAAGGGGAAAGGAAACCTTACTCACCTCTTCCTGCATGAGAAATAAAAATGCTTTTTTATTATGAAAAGCCAATCTTAGAGAATACCTGTCAGACCTCATGCAGGAACGGAGAAGCTGTGTCCTCATGTGTGGAAGCAAATTCTCTGTTCATTTCAGTTGCAAATCAGCATGTAATTTTCTCTGCAGTGTGTGGAGTTTATTTGTAGCAGAGGTCAAGAATTGGGATGATGGTATCAAGGAAAAGACTTCAATAGTCAACATGGTTGATGCAACACAAAGAAGAGTTACAGCTATTAATGTATTATATGTATAAGAGTTAAGCTATTAGTGAATAAGCTAAATGCAGTACTCATAAGATCTCTGTGGGAGAAAAGGGGTTATTTTTTCTATACAGACTTTGGTTTATGCAGTATTTTCATAACTGGGAATATTGTCATATTTTCAGTTTGCTTCATCTGCTACATACCAGAAGAAGAGCATTAAGAAACATGTGTGGCAAACTTTGACATTCTAGATTTGTAAATAGTTAAATTATCCTTATTTAATAAAGTTAATTTTGACTGTGCATACATGGACTGTTAGTCTTCAGATGTTTAATTATGAGCTTTTACAAAGGACCTTAATTTTATGTATTCAATGAGACTGACAGGACAGTTTCTTCTTTTATCTTCATTTTTTTTCCCCCTTCCCTATTCTTTTGCCCTTTTAAAAAGCAACTCTGTCCCACTGGCTATAGAGCATCGTGAGTCCTAACTGGTAAAAAAAATTTATTTCCTTTTCCTTTTTTCTGAAGTGTTCGACAGTATAATATCTGTGTCTGTACTTAGCTTTACAGTAACCTGAACATCTAAAATGGTAGCAACTCTTCTATTGTCAGACATGGGAAGATCAATGTCAAAAATATATGCTGTGTATTTTGGGTATTTCATTTACAAGCTAATGATCTAATTGTTTTATTTTGTGGGATTCTTCATGGCATCTTTTTGGTCACATTGCTCACCAAAAACACTTACAAATTAATGTTCAGAATTTCCACTGAAGAGGTATAAAGGGTCCCATGATAAAGGCAGACATCACTATTAGACATTACATTTGGGAATAATGTATTAGGCACTTTTAATGGAAAAGACATCAATACTCTTTGGGAATAATTTCTGTCATTCTTGAACTTTGAATACTCATCTTAGTAAAACATGACAGCTTTCTTTGCTCTTTCAGTTAATAATTGGAATCAGTTTGCCAGGGGCTCAAATGAGCATTCTAATCCACACAAGAGCAGGAGGGAAGCTGGAGGCAGCTCAGTTATATGTATGTATGCACACACAGGTGCCTTCACACACATACATGTACACAAACATGTATGTGCCTTTGTCCGGGCTCAGCTCTGACAGGTTGTGGCAGTCAAAACTGTTGTAAGACACACTTAGGAACTTAAGAGTTATTTTATTTTAAAATATAAGATATTTAAGTCTTGATTCCTCAACACATCCTTAACTCTTTGGAGTGATAGATCATATTATAGGTCACTGAATCATAGATACAGTGCTGTAAACAAGGTATTTTGAAAATTTCTTGGAGTAAGGAGAACTCAGCTTGTTAGAATGTATGTCAAACTATATCCTGTAGTTATGCTAGATCACCCTGTTTTTAGGGCAAGAGTTCCTCCTTTTTTGTAGACAATGTAGAATTAAGACTCCTTTGCCTTCAGGAAAAGATTTTTTTCAGCAGTTAGATTAAGTCCTTTGCCTTCAGGAAAAGATTTTTTCCAGCAGTTAGATTAAGTTAAAGGCACATCCTTCTGCTACTTCTCTCATATGTGATTTATGTGGAGTGTGACAGCCATATGAACAATATCACTGTGAGTTTTGTTTTATTTTGTTTTGGTCTATATGAAGGTTTTAAGACAGCCTAGTTATATCATCCAGGGAAGAGATAAGGAATACTATTAGATCTATACTATAAATTTTAAAATGTCATGGAATGTGGAGATGAATTTGTACCAAATAGAGATATCTACTCCTTAGAGCTTTTCTATGGGAATCAAAAAGCCTTTGTAATGTCAGTTAAAGAGGACAGCACAGTTCTTCACTTTCTTCATGGAGTTGTTATTAAAAATCAAAAATAAAAAGAAAGTTTAAAACTAACCAGAAGTCATAACCATTATAAACTGACAGTTTCTGATGGAAAATATCTTTCTTGAAAATTAATTATCCATGGAAACCTGTAATGAAATAGACAGCCTGATTTATGAACCTGTACATTTGCCATGGCTTTCAAACCAGCTACAGATGAAACATCATGCAGCTACTTGCTCAACCCCTTTTTTTTTCCTCTCGCTGCCTCCCAATGGAATGGGGATGAGAATGAAAGTGAATCTTCTATATTGAGATAAGAACAGTTTAATAATTGAAAATAAAATACAATAAAATAATAATTTTAAATAATAAAAATATTATAAAAAGGAAAAAAACCTAACAAGTGATGCATAATACAATTTTTCCCCACCTGCTGACTGAAGCCAGACCCACGTTCCTGAACCTAGATCTCCACACTTCCCAGTAACTCACTCCAGTCCTAGGCATGACTTCTGTGGTGTGGAATATCCCTTGGGTCGCTTTGAATCAACTGTCCTGGCTGTGCTCCATCCCAGTTTTGTTAGGGTTTTTTGGGTATATTTTTGCATATCTTCTCACTGGCAGAGCATGAGACAAGGGAAAAATAAAAGTCCTTGACTCAGGATAAGCAAAACTTGGAAAAAAACAAAATATAGTGTGTTAGCAACACTATTTTACCTGAATACTAAACACAGCACTCTAATAGCTGCTAAGAAAGTAAGTCTACTCCAGCTGAAACCAAGAGAATATTGTAAACAACATAGAATAAGTAAATAGAATAAATAGAATAAAAAAAAAAAAGAAGAGGTATATACCTAAAAAAATGGAATCAGAAATTACTTGATTATGAATCTATACAAAATATAAAATTTAATCATAAATAGACAAATTTGTAGTTAGTATGCCATAGATGTAATGCATATTATCAGCACCTAACATTTCCTTTTTTTTTTTTTGCCTGTCCGGTAAACAGCATTGGTAATACTAATTTGATGTTCTAAATATAGTAGTAGCAGTCCATGTTCAAGGAAGATGTTGGTGAGATGAATAAACAGAATTTTTCTGCTTTGTAATTACTGCAGTATGTCATTAATGTCCTGTAATGAGTAGCATTATATACAGTGACACTATCTATGCTTGCAGATTGAATTGAATAAGAACTCTTGAGTTCTTAATTTCTTCTATTCATCATCTATTTTATGCCCTTAAGTAATTTTTCTGTCTGAAGAATGTGATTTCCTTGCAATGAGATAGCTGAAATTCAATTTTTCAAACCTTTTGGTTTTTTTGGAAAGATGCATGCCAAGTAAAGGTCAGGCTTCTGGGCCAGTGTTCCATGGGGTGCTGAGCTGAATGGACCCACGGCAGCTATTCTAAGGACTTAATGATATGTGAGGTAGAGAATAGAAAATGTTCATTAACGATTCCCAGTGTATTTTTAATGAGATAAAGGGAAGCAAAAGTGTGTAGGAGTCAATTGAGAAAAATGGGTCTTCAAGGGCAGCAGCACATTTCAATAGCAAAAGTGTATTGGCAGAGTTAAAAGAACATATGTTAAAACCAGATCCATCTTTGTAAGATAAATCTAAACATTGAAAATTGAAGCCAAGTATATGCTGTTATTGAATATTTGTCTAACTTTGAACAGGGGAATCTTTTCCAGTATGTATTTGACATAGACTATATAAAACCATTTTCATTATCCCCATATGTAACAGAAAGACTCACAATATGTCTTTGCAATCTGTGCAGTGGTGTAAGCAAGAGCTGGTTCTTATTCATAACTTTATTGCATGACCCATATATTATGAATTTTTGTTTGGGTGTTTGCTTTGGCTGGCAGTATGTAGGACATATAGCATACTATCTCAGATTAATACCAATTAGCACTTAATAAAAAAACCCATGCAAATAGTTTTGGACAATTCAAACAATAGTCTTCTTCAAAAGTAAATTAGCAGTATGTTTTTTAGGAAATTAATTCTCTAAAAAGTGGGAGAGACAATCAAATATTCATCAATCAAGAAGATATGTGTTGAAATTACACTTGTCTTCTCATATTTCTTTTGCCTTTTCATTTAGAGTTAAAAAATTGCACATATTCAGCAATTAGGGAATGTTCAACAGCAATATTTAAAATAGTTATTTAGACAAATAAATAAATACATATGAAGGGAAAATCTTCAAAACAATCATGGGAAGGGGAGCTTTGTCCAGTCTATTAATCTATAAATGAAGGTTCTTAATTATAATTGTATTCTGGACAGACCCTATCTTCCTCAGAAAAGTTTGTCACATGTTGCCAAACCATTTTCATGTCATCTGTCAATTCTTTGTCATATTTTTGTGAAAAAATTCTTGTCACAAGGAAAAAGGTCTAGTCTGCAGCTAGAAACGGACGCTACATAGATGAAGAAAAATATTTTCATATATTTGGGCTGTGAATGTCAGGAACACCTGACTTTTCCTTAAAATGTTTGCTAGTCTAGTGAAATCCATGACATTGGCTGAGGCCATCCAGTCAAAACTCTGCAATCTAACAGTAGTAATAGGAGTAAGAGTTGTCAAAGTCCTACATAATTTTCTCTCATTCAGCAAGAGATTTTCTAATTAGTCTTTAATATCTTATTATTTCCTGATGTCAAACTAACTTTTAAAAGTTTTGCAAAAATTGTTAAGATTTGATACATAAAAATAGTAATACAAATATATCATATACCAAAATGAATTAAAAGACACAAGGTTAGTATTCTACATTTACTTAGACTTGGGTAAATGAATAAAGGATAATAAAAATGTAACTTTTGTTAAGTTAAAAAAATGTGTTGAAAACCTTTTCATAAGGCAAGTAAATAGGAAGATGTTTTATTAATACTTGAATCTTCACGATATTATAGGCAAAAACTATGATTAAGTTTCATTTTTTTTGTCAAGTGTTTTGAGATATTTAAATTAAACTGTGTGGCAATCCAAAATATCAATATCCATCCGCACAGTAAAATCTCAGATGGATTAGTTTTACATCGAACTAAATATATCAGATTCAAAAACTGAAGATAATTATTTTACATAAATGTTGATTTTAGAGAATGTCTGTGTATTGTAATATACTGTAGACCACATCTTCAAGGAAAAATTTAGATGGCTCTTAAGATATCAAGATTAAGTGGTTTTCATTTTTCTGCCAAAGTTCCACAAAAGTCAATCCAATCTCAAAATGCCTTCATATATGCTGATGCTTAACTTTTCCACTGAAATTTCCCTTGAGACTATTTTAAATATGGTCTAAATTACCTGCACACTCATTATTTTGGAAACATTATGTCAAAGTAAGTTCAATTTTTCTGGCTGCATACTGTACAAAGGTGTTAAAGCTGAAGATATGTTTCATGTATTGTTTTCAAAAATTCATCCTTTGTGGAGGAAGAAAAGAGCTCTCAGACAAGTTCCATGGAGCATATCTGGTATCAATGAGACTTCAAAATTATAATAGCTCCTTACTTTGAATCTACCCAAATAAGATAAAAGTTGTTATGTCCAATAGGCTGTTCAGATTTGTAGAAAGCGCTTTGCAGTTGATATAATATTCCATCGCACATATGATCACAGGCCAAGAGATGGGAAGATATGTTTTGCTTTAAATTTCCCAGTAAATTTTCATGGCCTCCAAGACACATGACTGGGAGGAAGTTTGGAGCCTCCCCTTTCTTCCAGTCTAGTGCTGCTGAGGGCAACCTGGTGGTTGGGGTGCAGGCATCAGCACTGCAATGGAGGGTTTACTGACCCAGAATGGCTCCTGAAGTGCTGTTCTTCCCACTTTGATTCCTTCTTTGGTGAAGAATCTTCAATGCATAAATTAAATCAATTTTGTATCTGGAACAAGTATTTCCAGTTGTGCGTATGTACCCATTATGAAATGAAAAGAAACTCTTCCACTTCGTTCACAAGGAAAAAACCTGTTCCATATATAAAAATACTGGTTTAAAATCAACTTTAGTTGCACTTAAATTAACCCCAAATATAAACAAACAAAAAACCCAACCAAACAAGAACCAATAAAAAGGCTACTACTGAGGGAAAACCCTGTAATTTTCCTCTGATCCGATTTTTCTTAAATTATTTTTAATTTGCCTGCTTTCATTATATTTTTCTCCTTTCTTTTTCTTCTTTAACTAAAGAGCTAATAGGCATGGTATTCAATTTGCTTGCTTTTTAGCTTGGCGTTTTTTTCCTTCTTAATAAATGTATTTGCATGTTGGAGAATGGTTACCTGAGGCTTAGGTTAGATATATTTATTCATTTTAGCTTTCTGTTGTATAAAGTAGTTAAAGTAGTTTCTGAAAGATTTTATAACAGCTGGTATTTTACAACCTAAGTAGAATCAGATGTAGCCTTATACTAATGTCACATTTAAAAGACTAGTGCAAGTTTTCAGCTCACATCAGTCACATTTTCATCTTTCCAAGAGAATGGGTTCCTCTAAGAGTGGGTGTTAATGCAATAGAAAGTTTACCTGGATTGAATTCAATCTCATAATAGTTGTGCATGCAAAGTTACACAGACAAAATGGTTTCAGGACACAAATAGAATTAAGAACAACCTGAAAAAAGTCTTATGCATTACATTAATCATTTGTATCAGATGCAAGGAAAGCACACAGTATAGATGACTGTCCCCCTTTGCCTGTTTTTTTCATCATCCTGTAAACCCTTTGACATGTGCCAAGGGTCTATGACAAATTGCTTCTGTTTCCAGCAAGGCGCTGAGGGTGGCAGCACATGGAGCAGCTGCATTGTGATTGCAGGCCAGAGCGCCCCTCTGATGCATCTGGACTTCTGAATTCATGATTCCACTTCATTTTAGCAATTCCAAGGCAAGGCATCCTGATTCCCATTCTGTTGGACACCTCTTCTACCTGTCTGCTTTCAGTGAGGTATATTGGGCACATTCTTGCCATTTGCTTCTTTTTCCTTCTCTAGTGAACTGCAGCCTGTTAGGGAAAGGTAAGTGTCACCCGTCTGGAGCCAGGCATAAGGTATTCCTCTTTTGGGAGCAGTGCCACGTACGTTGCTTTCACAAGGTGCCATATCTTTCTGTCTTGTTTCCTGTTAGGTTTCCACCTTTGCAGCCTCCTTTGATTTAATGCTGGGAATTCAAGAGGATTAACACCAGCCAGATAGATTGAGATGCTTATAATACTTATACATGATACACACAAAATACCCCCAGTTTTCCAGTTCTCCAGGATAGTTTTTTTCTGTGCTGAACATAAATATCTTTTTGTCCCTCAGATTCATGTGCTGTAGTATAAAATGCACTTCATAATTTCATGGTGTGTGAAAGTAGCACTATAGTACTATTTTTCTGGATTTTTTTGTAGTTGGGACCTCTAAGAACATTGCACAGAGACTGAGATAGTGGAGGCCGAGTAGATGTAGTTTCATAAATAAAGGCAATTTCATGGATGATTTTGAGTTGTTGAATTGTATAAAATGTCTTACAGATATGAGAAAATAACTTTATATATTGCTGTTTTTCAGAAGTAGAGTAGGTTCTTAGACAGAGTTATGCACCTTTTATTACTTTGTATTAGTGGAAAATGCTTTGCTATCCAGTAAGAAACATACCTCAGAGTATGAGACTTCATAAAATACATAATAAATTATATGATCTCCATTTAGTCTTCATAGAGATAAAATTCTGAAATAATCTGTAGAGGAAATCCAATTAGTCTGAGTTCACATCATGAATCATAAAACTTATTTGACCATTTCAAGTCTGCCAGTGAGAAGATCCTCCTTCTCCCTTTTGATCTTTTGATATATGTGAAAACATCTCTTCTGACCCACCTGCTTCTTCAAAGCTAATTCAGTCTGTGGCTTTTTCAGATATGAGTCTTCACTGATTAAACTGTGCTTACAGTCTGTCTCCCCCCCTCAAAAATAAAATAAAAAATAAAGATAAAAGAAAAAACCCTAGAAACTAAAAATTATTAGGGTTCATACCCATAGGTGGGGGAATCTGTTTCTGAGTGACTTTCTACTTTATCTGCTTAATCAGTAATTGGTTGGAGATAACTGGGTTGAAATAAACAACCAACTTCCTGCATCCATGATGGTGACAGATGCAGCTGAGATGAGGAGCATTTGCTTTCCAGGCACAGGACAGCTCGGCTCCTTTGGAGCAGCATACTTCAATGACGTTGATTATGTAACATTTTGTTTCCAGTTTTCCTAGGAATGTGTCCTTTGGGCTGTTAGTCTTGTGCTGCTTCTGTTGGGATAAAATGAGTTTACCACCTAGCTGTGATCACCTGGCTCTGGGGAAAGTGGCTAGATTACAGAATGCTTGCACTCACGGATCGCCTTATGCTATTAACAAGCCAATTGATATTAAACAGCAGAGGAGACGGTATGAGACTTTATTATTCTTCAGCAAAGTGTTTGCATTGTCTACGGCTTGCTACCTTTAAACCTTCTGTGCTTGTGTGGAGAGAGAGGGGGAGAAGGGGTGTGCCATGAAAACCATTTCGCTGTTTATGTGCTCAGTATTGAATCATGGAAGACAAGTGTAATGAAAAAAGGAAAAGGTACAATACCAGTTAACAGAAAAAAAATATTGCAGCAGAAAATTATATTTGTGCTGTATGTGTGTGCAGTTACCAATAATTTGAAAGTTTTTCAGGGATGGAAGGTAAAACTAAGGCTATTGTCTTTAATTTTCAAGTAAAATATATACTAGGAATTTGACTACTGACAAATTATTTCTTAATCCAGTTTGTCGAATATTATGGGCATTATGTATGACATTAGATACTTTCTATCTTTTTCTCTGGAATATATTTGTTACATATTTTAGCAAAGTAGCTGAAACAGCCTTTTGCATATTGTTCATTGTGGCAGAATTTTATCAAGCTGTGACATGAAGAAAAACTTCCTTTATTAATGGAATTGAAAGAGGTACTGAAACTTCTGTGCGAAAAAATCGGTCTCCCTTGATTTTGTCCCACTGGAAAAAAAAAGGGATCCAAAGTTCCATGTCAGATGAGAGAAATGGTGATATCTGATTAGCATTTTAGCGGAGGCTTTTTTGAGTTAAAAAAAAAAGAAAGAAAAAGAGAGATTCTAATGAAAAAAGCTGCTTTAAGGAAAAAAAAAGAATTTTTATACCAGCTGCCTAACCCCAAGTAATTTCAGGTGAAATCAATATTTATAGTCCAAAATCCTTCATGTATTTATATATTTGATAGTATTTTTAATTGAAATTACCAGGTTATATGTAGATTTTAAATAGAAAATTCAACTTTTTACTAGGAAAATGAAAAATCTACTGGAAAACTTCAATGAAAACCTTTCTCCTGTTGAAAAAAATAGTACTTTTCCATAATATTTCTGATGTTAATTTAAAAAAAACTGTTAGAAAGGGAACCACACTAATATGAAAATTTTGACTACTTTTTAATGTAATACTTAGAGAGCCCCATGATTTTGATACATAATCAAATTTCCTCTTAATTGCTTACAGCTTGAAAAATCAGTGTAATACATAAATTTTCCCAAGATTTTATTTTGTTGTCCTAGGATAGTATCAGGCTATGCTAAAACTTGAGCTTTAATCTTGGTATTAGAAGGGTATATTTCTCTGGTCTGTTGTTGATTCCCCACCCTGTAGACTTCTGTGTTTGCTGAGTACATATCAATATAACTTAATCAGAGCTGGTGATATACTGGGGAGAAAAAACAAACCAACAGTGAAATACAAATGATCTTGTACAAATGCGCAACTTGATTTTACAACTAGTGATTCATTTTGTGTCTGTAAACCAGAGAAAATTCCTCTTTTACATGGCATTAAGAGTGGGAAACGTATCCCAGTCTCAGCTCTCTTTAAAGAATATGGAGATTGGTGCTAGTATCTGCTGAATATGATATAATATGTCTGTCTCCATCTCCATGGCCTTTCTAAGGTGTCACATTAACCTGGAGGCTATTGCACTACTGCCTTTTAGAAAGCTGATGCTCTCTTGCTTAATAACTGTTCCAGTTAAGATTTTAACCTCTATTATATTGATGTGATACTTTGGTTTCTGTAAAAGATTGATGCATTGTGTGACTATCCATTCTTCTCCTTCCCTTTGTGACAGCTCAAACCCAAATGAGTTTAAAAACAAAATAATGTAAGTAATTGAAGATCTTCCAGAGTTTTATTGTTTTCTACTTTTTGTTTCACCTTCTTTAGAAAACTCATAAACAACAGTATAGGATTGTTGTTTTTACAGTGTGGACTACTTGCTGACTTTTTCAGGGAGACGAGGTTCTATGTACGAGCTAATTTGAAATATATACCAAGTGCATATGGGTCATGTTTTTCAGTGCCTTAGTTTGAGGCAGGTCTTGTAAAAATTGTAGGTGAAGAATTTCTAAGCAAAATATAATTATTAGTTTTGTCATGCCAAGTAAGAGAGTAGAATTCAAACTATTTAAAAGGATTAAGGCAAATGGGAGTATTTATAAAGTGGAAATGAAAATATTTATTGTAATATTGAAGCCAGAATTTGAAGTAGACCATGCAACATTTAAGATGACTGGGTCACTGAGAACACTTCTACCTCCAAACACACCAAATTAGTCTTTCTGAGGGAGGATTTGCAACAATAGTTTTCATGGCTAATAGAAAAGAAGTGCAGAGTGTGAATAGAAGAACTTTAATGGATATTGTTTGTCATTAGGTAGCATTTGTTTATTCTTGCTTTCAGTGGGTGTATGAGACACAAGAGTTTTTCTTAAAGATCCCACTCTATGTTGCTCGACATGTAAGATGTCTCCTTGGTGACTTCGTTTTTGTCATCAATGCAAAATTATCATCAAGGTTTGGGGGAGTAATCGCATCTTTCGTAACGAGGGACTCAGGAGGTGAGATGCAGACATATTGAGGTTGTGGAGTTAGAACTATGAATTACCCTGATAGGTGCTGGTCTTGTGTTAGAGAAAAAAAAAAATCACTTACACTTGAACATATAAACCTTCTAAATAAACACACACACAAATATATACATTTAAAAATTATGTAATACTTGTTTTCATAGCTGTTACCAAAACTAATCTCTCTATTTCAGTAGTGCTAGCTGGATGTTCCCCAGTGTGCCTTTAATACTATTACAGAACTATATAATATCAAGTTCCTTGAAGGTTTTCAAACTGCTAATTCCATATTAGCTTTAGGAAGAAATGTGCTAAATGTTTGTTTCAAAGGAGATTTTTTTTATTTTAGATTTTTTATATCATAAGGCTTCCACATGCTAATAAAAGAAAAAGTCCCCAACAAATGGGAGAAACATTTCAGGTTTCTAACACCAAATAGATTTAAATTAACCTATATGCAAGCCTTTTAAAATTTTGTGTCACTTGAAATTTCTGCATTAGTATTATATTCTGGAATAGGATGAAATTTCAATATTGCAATACCGCCAGTTGAAGCAAAAAGATTGTTCCTGATGTTGTCCTGCCCAGGAATACAAATAGGCGGTTTTGTTGAATCACTAAGCCAGTTGCCATTTTGTAATGATCTCTGTTAAATGTTTAAATTGCAGTGTCACAGTGGTTAGGACAGACTAATGGCAATGTTTTAATTACATCTTCATGTCCATAGAAACAGAATGAAACAATCAGCGAATCTCAATATATGGTGAACAATGTTGCAAAGCTCACCCTGTTCCAAGAAGGAAGACCTGGTTTTTCCTACTGAAAAATAAAAATGAGCCCCAGAGGGAAATGATGTCCAAAGTGTAAGGGGAAAATATTTTTCTTTGAAGTACAATATATCATACACGCTGTTAATGCAGTGCTTTGGTGGCCTGGTAGAGCTGGAAATGACAGCTTAATGAGCACTTGGCTAGTCAGATATTGATATAAAACTTGAGTATTAAACCCTGTCATTAGTGCTTCTTAATCTGTGGCACAAGCAGACACAAACCAGGGAGCTGAATTGCTGTTTAATTTATTTCTGTTCTGTTCTCATTTGGTGTGACCAACTTCATTTCACAGACAGGTCTTGTGTTGCAACATTTACTACTCTATTTTGTCTGAGATGCTCTCTAAAAACAACTTTTTATTTTGGTGCAATTCTAAAGTGTGTTACCTCATCATATGAAAACTGTGTCATATTCTTTCAGCTTTCCCTGTTGTAACTCTCCATTGGGTAGATTATTTTTGAAATAAAACTTCTGGAGCATTTGAAAGAGATGCTGCTTTAGTAGGTTATTTTGTGATCAAAAAAGTGTAGTGGCATAATGAGGAAGACCTCAGTTGATTTACTGTTCTGTTCCTTACTGTAGGATTCCCCTTCCTTTTTCTACCTCATCTTCTATTGCCCTGGATGGTGTTTATCTGGTTTGGGAGCAATCTGAATAAAGGTAGAATTAGTCCAGCAAAGAAATTATGGCAGTGTATTTTTTTGAGGAATTACAATGACTCACAGAGTATCAAAGTAGTTTAGAAATAAATAGTTGTGTTTTTATGGTTGCAGCAATAAGAACTGGAGAGGTATTATTGAAGTGGGCATGGCCTGTTGCTTTTGGAATGTGGTTTGCTAATCAGTAATTAAATATTACATAGTAGTGCTTGAGGGTGAGGGGAAAAGAGTAAGAACAACTGGGAAATTTTTCTTTATACTAATTTAGCTTGACAGTAGGGTCTGATTTCAAACTTTCTCTTCTCTGAAAGCAGTGTTCTGAAACCAAGTACTGATATTTCCTAAATCATCTGACTTAGGTAACACAGTATTGCAAGCAAATACACCGATGGTTGATGGTGGATTTAGACACATGGACATGTGCCAGAAAAAGTTCTAAAGTTTGAGGACTGTCATTCTACCAGTAAGAATGTAAAATGCTCTCTCAGTCCTAGGAAAAAAGCAGCTCTGTCACTAGCGACCAATTTTAGACTATTGGCAGCTGCACTTCTTAGAAGCTTTAACTGAATATGTTTAAGAAATTACCTAAATAACTGGGAAATTCTTTATTTTCATACAGTGAGATAGATCAGGAGAAATAATGAGGACAAACAAAGCTCCATCCTTAAATGTTGAGGGAAGAGCTACCTGAAGTACAGCAGTCATCCTGAGGGCTGAGGCATGGGGCTGTGCTACCTCATTTCATTGATCTTTGGTAATAACTCTTGCCTTCTGCAGTCAGAAGAAAAAAGTTCTTCACCTTCAGTCTCAACTAGTGTGATCTGAGAGCTTAGGCAGACATACAGAAAGTAAAATCAGATAACTCAAACTCTCAGTCAGTGCTCTCAGCTTGCTGTTCTGCTGATAACAATTAAACAGATGTTTGATCTGTTTGTGAATCAATTTCTGAACCCCAGCTGTGTCTGGATTTGGCCCTGGGTATTAATTTACCTTCTAGTTTGGTGAGGCAGTAGTACCTTCTACTATTGCTGTCTTTTAGACTATATGATATATTTTCTGTCAAAATCAAAAGCTAAAACATTTAGCTTGTGGCTTTTCATGGCCTAAGAAGTTACACAACAGTCTAGCTTTGAATAAGAATGAAAACTTTTTAAGTGTAGCTGCCTATTTGAGCCTTAGTCTTCATGATGAGCAGGTTCCTTAATGATTTATCACACAATCATTTTATATGCACCTGGCATATAAGAAGATTGGCAGGCTTTTTGGACCAGGGCAAATTATGACCAACCAATGTAATGATCTTTAGCAGGATAACTGGACTGGTATTGAGGAAACCCATTTGAAAGCTATGCTACTGTTCCCTGAGGGACTTGCAAGCAAAGCAGTTGTGGTGGTTTGGATTAAATTAGTATAAAATTAGTATCCATCTTTAAATTTAAATGTATTTTCAGAAAATAACAAATGTTTAATGTCAAGTAGGGTGCATTGAACAAACTTTTGTGGAGATCTTGATTTAAGTGGTGAAACAGGAAGAAATTCAGTGACAATCCAAGGAGGGGTCAAAAGGCTTAGTGTCATAGCTGAGATCAAACAAACCCAGATGAAATTCAGTGTAGATGATACAAAGTGTTTGGGAAGAGGAAACAGACTGTGTAAATAGGTGGGCAGCTCTGCAGAAAGCTACTAGGAGAGGACTTATGGACTATGGTGAATAACAAACACGGTGGTGATGCTCTGTCTCAAATACCTTGGTATATTCCAACCTTACCAAGCTTGGAAAGGACGTCAGTGTGCTGAATATTTAAGAGAAGAACAGGTTTAAATAATAACTGATAAATATGATGTTAAGATGTGAGGGCAAAAAAAAAAATAATTTCCAAGTTCCATTCAGAAACAAAATATTGATGTTTTAATAGCTCCCTGAAAACATTATGTCAACCTTGTGTAGCAGCCAAAAAAAGAAAATGATATCTGGAGTTATGGTGAAAAACGTAAGGAACAGAAATCTCCTGATTTCAGAAAAAGGGTAGTTGAAAAAGCTACAGAAAAAGGTAGCAAACATGACGAATAGTAGGAACGTCTCAGAAACTGAACAAAGACTAGGGATTTTCAGCTTAGAAAAGAAGGACAACTGGAAAGTTTGAGAAGGATTATGAAGAATATGGCTGGATAACAGCTGCCCAGTATCTTTTCCTGAATAATGACAAAGCACTGGTCGCAAGCAGGGAAGACACTTTTCCATGAAATATGCAGTTCAAGTCAAATCTTCATCAAAGGACTTTCTCATTGAGTTTACATGGGTCAAAAAAGCAATTTATATTTCTATGTTTATTTATTTGCCATAAGAGGATATTATTACAAATTATTTACAAGCCACAGTCATCAGAATTAATTCCATACTTTTAAAAATTTATTTAGTCACTTCTATTCCTTCACTATGCAAAAATAGGTCAGAATATCAAAACTTGGTTAATAAACAGGAACACCATGAAAGTTCAACCTTTCTATTAATAATCTACAAAAAATAATGCAAAACCATAATGCAAGAAGCAGCAATGGAAGCATACCTATTTCTTAATATACTTGTAACCAGGTCTCCTAACAGCAGTGTGGTAATTAGCCAGTGTACACTAAGATGATGCCATTAACACCCTTCACCCCCTCACCCCTCCTTCTTTTCAAATGCCTGAGGTAGAACGTGGCTGATAACAGAAAGTGTTTGTGGGAGAACAGGATAAACAAGCTGTCATGGTTATCAGTGGGCTGAGTTGCTGACTGAGCTTTGTTTATTGTGATGGGCTATAGGAATGTGCAAAGGGAAGTTTAAATATGGGATGAGTGGGCAACACTAAACATATCGAGTGCCAGCAGTTATCAGTCAACATGAAGCCTTCTGTCTGATGGGAGAGCTGTTGTGTGGAAGCCATGGGGATTCTGCATGTGGCCTGGAACACTTATTACTTCTACTAACATGCTATGATGAGCTGACCTTAGCTGGATGCCAGGACCCACCTCAACAGAACACTGGGGACAGAAAACAAGATGGAAAAAATTGTAGGTCAAAATAAAAACAGTTTAATAAAGTACAAGCAAAGGCCGTATGGAAGCAAAGGAAAAAAATGCATTTTGTTCTCTATTTCCCACCAGTAGATGATGTTCAGCCACTTCTTGGAAAGCAGGGCTTCAGAACGCATAGCGGTTTCTTCAGGAGATAAATATGAAGAGTATATAGCCCCTTTTCTCTGTCCATTCTCTTAGCTTTTGCTGCAGAGAAAATCCTATATGGTATGGAATAACCCTTTGATCAGCTGTGCCCCTTCCTTGGTTTTGCCCATCCCCAGCCTACTGATGCAGGGAGGGTGTGTTGGGAGTGCCAGCACCTCCCAGCAGTCCCAAAGCACAGGTGTGTTATCAACATCTTCCTGGGTACCACTGCAAAGCACAGCACTGTGAGGACTGCTGTGGGGAAAACTAACTCTGTCTCAGCCAGACCTAATGGTCACACACACCTGAATTTCACCTCTGTCTTGTATAAAATATAATTTGTAGTAGTTTTTCAGTTACTCACATTCCTGTGGGCATATGGGTCATTTAAGGGAGTAGTGCAGCTGCATTAAGTTACTTTAATGTAACTGAAAAATTTTCAAAGAAAATTGCAAAATAAGTTAATTTTTAGATATTTCTACTAAAGAGATCACAGTGCTTCAGAAACTGGCCCAGTAAAATATACATTTAAATTTTCCAGACTAGTAATTTGGCCAAAGTTGATACAAACTTTCAAAAATTGGTTGAGAGCTAGGTAGTAGGCTTGAATATTTCCCTTTATATCCCCTTTTATAAAAACACAGCTAAGATTTTTTTTACTTGTTGCAATATTGAGTTTTATAGCTGTAGCTCCCTTCATGTGGAAAAGATCTTTGTATGATATTAACCTTGTTTTTTTACTCTTAATACTCCTAGTCTGTTATAATTCATGTGGCAAATATCCATCATAATACTGATCTAAAATAATGCACTTATAACTTATGTACACTGCTAAGAATCAAACATGTTAGGAAGCTGTCCACTGAACTTTATAAGCACCCTGATAAATTATAAAATGTATAGTTTATGTAAACAAGTAGTACAATTGTATATTTTCCTTAACCTGTCAGTATATTTCAATAAAAACAACATCACATCGCTATTAGAAAAGCTTATCGGATATATCAGCTAACAAAGCTTCTAAGAAGTAAATGAGAACCAGCAACACATGTTGGCAAATAGATAAGGATTTTTTTTTAACTTAGTAATGGAAATGCACATTTAATAGTAACGGAAATGCTCAGCTTTATGACTGAGAAGAATTACCAAAACCAAAAATATTTGAAGCAGATGCTTGCATGCTGGAGCAAGTTCATGACTTGGTAATGGTGCATTTCAGCCATTAAAATTTGAGGAGTTGCATAGATGGAAACCAGAAGTTTGGACACTATACATATTTGCTTTTTACATGTCCTCCTTTGAGTTTTCAAATGCCTGATTCCAGAGCCAAATGTGCTTGATGTCTAAGGTAAAAATATTAAGACTTCTTTAGTTTACTGTTTTAGGAGAAAGATTAGTTTGAGTTAGATGCCTATGTGCGGGATTCATCTTTCACTAATGGCTACTAAGGACTGGTAGTACTGCTAAATTCTTGCTACTTATTACTATATTTTTAAGGAAAGATATTGATGCACCTCATGCTATTTCAGTCCTACTTTCTCATTCTATTATAGAGAGCTAGATAAAGTTCATTCATTTGGGTTTTGTGTCACTTGTTTCTTCCTGTAGTTCTTTGCAATCTGCTTCATATTGCTTTGACAATCTAAAATAGTCCTAAAATGGAAATGAATTTTCTTTGCTGCTCCTTACACCTAAGATTTTGCTAAGATGCCATCCAGAAAAACCCAAAACCACAAAACCAAAACCCAAAAAGCCCAACAAAAAAGTGACCCAAATGAAGCAAGTTCTTATTTTCAAATTTACTTTCCAATTTATAAATCATATAATTACTTGTATTTACAATCACTTCTGATCAGTCTGCTCTCTTCTACTGGTAGATTTTTTTCTCACTCTTTCATCAGTAAACTGTTACAGGTGACTATTCAGTGATATAGTAATTTGAAGAAAAAGAGTTCTTTATGCTTGGCTGGTTCATTAAATAACTTCAAATTTTCTCCAGGATTTTTCCACACAACAAATATAGTCCTCTGTAGTACAGTAACAGCTCACATGCATCTTTCGTTTGCATCTGCTCTAGTCATGTTGTTATTAAGTCCTAAAATAATCTCAAGATAGAATATGGCATAATGAATTCAGTCTCTCTTCAAACATTTTAATAAAATGCTTTTTCTTGTCACTTAAACATCATTCAGATGACACTGTCATTCTGATACTTGTTAACTGTGTTTCCTAAAATGTTGCTGTTATTAGAGTGGATCACTAATACATCTTCTTGGGCTTGGGAAGCAATCATATCAGTGCCTTTTCTGCTTATGAGATATTGCAGAAATAGATAATTCTGAATTATGCTTAGTTTAATCAGAAAAGTTTGGGAACCCAAAGATTTTGTGTTGAATTTCAAGGTGTACATAAAAGCACTTTATATAAAGACTGTATTTTCCTGAAAAAAAGTGAAAGCACAAATATCAACTTTAATAAATTTAGATAAATATTTCCTTTTGATATTGTTTAACTGATTGGCCCATTGGAATTATTTGAATATAAAAGCCTCTGTGTGGCTTTGAATGTTTTTGGTTCACAGTTAATAACCCTGAGCCCTAGTTCACTTTGAATGTTCCTAGGTATTGCAGTTAATCAAAATAAGCAGAGATAAATAAGAATTACTGTTGTTGAACTTTGAGATAAGCTATTGTTTTACTGATGAGAAAGTAAATGCATGGGGTAGACATTTTTAGTACTGATAATTTCTGCAACGTGTGATATGGCAGCTCTCTGAAATAAAACACCTATTGAAGAAATGTCACTTATCAAAGGGTAGCTAGATCTGAACTGATGAAAAGAGCAGTTTCAAGGTTGTATGGAATAGCATTCAGCTTCACAAAATAAAATTATTAGGAATGTGGAGTCTTTATCACAAAATAGAATCTCCCAAAGGAAATATCAAACATAAAGCAATACCAAGGCTGTCACTAAATGTGCTTTCCTCAAGATGACAGCTGTAATGGGACATAGTCTGCTGATTTATCGCAGCAGAATATGCTGCCTCTATAGAAAAGAGCAAACTTTATGACAATTTATCTGAGATAGGGCCGCTGTGATTCTCTAGTACTGTATTAGTCTCTCCCACGATGCTGTGGCATTTTAGAGCTACAAAGCCAGACATTCCTAGCCCAATTCCCTTCTCTTCCCACACCTGGCAGAGAACCAAAAAACAAATGCCCCATTCCCAATCCCTCATTTGCAAGGCATGACTGAGAATTTGAAAAATGGGTAATAAACCGGCCAGCAAAATGATTGGAAAATGGGAAAGACAACTGCTTCCAACCACTGCATAACGAGTTGTGTGAAAAAAGGTGCTACAGCAAGAAGCAACACAATGTGTTTGATTTCCTGTGTAGGAAGATAAGTGTAGAATTCATACTCTGCAATCCAGTATTCCACAATGAAGAAAAGAGTTTAAAAGTATTGGTTAAAAATGCAAATAAGCCTTGATAGTCATAATAGCAAATTAAATTTCTGTCCTTTTTGTGTGGTTCTTAAGTAATTTCTTTAGCAAAAAAGAATGTGTTTTTAAGATTAGAAACTTGAAGAAAAGGAACTTTTCTTCAGTAAGCAAAAGAAATTAAATTAATACAGCTACATCCTAACAATATTCAACTGGATTGTGATTCAGCTCCCAACCCAATCATTTAAAAGCAAAGCATCTTTGTTAATAATCACCCAAATTTATTTTGTGAGTACTGAAATGAGAAGGGCACCTCTAAAGTTTTGTGTAAAACTGACCTTTAAGGTAAGTGAAATTAATCACATTTTCAAGATGCCTTTCTTTGTTCATTACTATACACAGACTACTGAAGATATTTCAAATTAAACTAAAGTTTTAAATAACTGAAAAGTAAGTGAGGGAAATTCTTTTCATGTTGAAACAATAGGGGTTTTTTGGAATAGGAACAAGTAAAGCTATCTAGAACAGTTTCTTGAGTTACAAGAAACAATGTAGAACACTGGATGAGAAGTCAAATTTTTTTAAAATTCCATAGAAGAATATCCCATAATTACCATTTTACAAAATGGAGGTTTGCTGCATTTGCTGTGTGCATGTATAGCGACTGCTCTATTAAGGGTCGATTTTGAGATTGAAATGTTGCTGTGAGAGCGCTCAAGCTCCTGAGATCTTATTTACTAAAAGAGGAAAATTTGGAGAACCCAGAATTATCCTTGAAGATAGAAGTTTCATTTTTAAGAATTTAAGATGATTATCCATAGTTAAGAGTTGCTGGTTTAAATGCACTTGTGACATATAGATTGCTGCCAATACATGTGTAAGTTTTTGAAGAAGTAAACAGCTCATTATCTGACTTTACCAATGCAGGAAAATTGATTCACTACTTGGTTATTGGTCTGATGTTCACTTGAACTTTTTCACTCAGTCTTTTAAATTCAAAGTATTTTAGAAATAGCCTAAAATACACCACTAAATAATTAATAACTTTAAAATATTCAGTATTTTAATTCAGACTCCACTTGCTTGATAAATAGGTTTTGGATTTAAAGAATGAAATAAATATAAGACTATATGTATTCCAAAACAAGCAAAGCACATCCTGAAGGCATTTTGATTTGTGGGGCAAAAGGAAAGTGACTAACATGACAAATGTCAGCAATTCATGTGGTGTGAGTGACAGGAGGATTGAGCTAATCTTATGAAGTTCAGTAAGGAGAAACACATGGTGCTGAGTTACAATAACCCAGGCACAGATTAAATGGCTAACTGGCAATTCTACTGAAAAGCACCTGGAGATTTTGATGGACATCTGGTTGAATATGGACTAATAGCACACTTTCACCATGAGCAAAACAAGCTGCATACTGAGATACACTAGATCTGTGGCCAGCAGATCAATGAAAGCAGTTATTTCCATCATAAACTGTGAGTTACTGAAACACTTCTGTAGTTCTGGGACTCCAATGAGAGAGGGAATTGGAGAAGCCATCAGAGAACCAGTAGGGGAGCTTGCAAGGAGGACTAAAGAGATGTTCAACTTTACTCAAGTAGGAAAGAAGAACTAAAGAGGGATCTAATAGTTAGCAGTAACAGGCTAATAACAGCTAGTGAAGGATAATTGCAAACAGTGTCATAGAAATCTGTTCTTCATATTGAGCAGTGCTCTAAACAGGGACAGTGGTCACAAATTGACTTTGGGTCTTTGTATCTGGTCTTGAAATACATTGTTTTGGGTTTTTTCCCCAAATGTGAGGGTAGTGTAGTGTTCCGTCTGACACTTGGAGATCCTGTCAACTCATCAGCTTTGGAAATTTCTCAGACTCAAGTAGATGAAGTAATGTCTGGAATATTCAGTATTGGTGGTAACCCACTTTCCAGCAGGAGATTGAGAGAGATGTGTTTCTGGGAGAGGTGAGGTTTTCCACCTAGTGTGTGAATTCGTGATTCCTTGCTGCAACACTTGAGTACTGTACAGCAGAAGTTTTTTTTCTTCACAATGGGATCTGATTGATGAGGGGCTAATATTGCTTTCTTTCTGTAAATGGGTACTGAATAGAGAAAAAGTAAGATCAAAGTTTCACTCTTAATTTTATGTACTTGGTTGAATGCCTTAAAGATTTGTACTAAACTTCTTTAATTGTTCACAAAAATCTTTACCTTCATCTGTGTTTATGGACTCAGCACATTAGCAAAGCTAACTCAGGTAGCCAGAATGTGAAGATTATACAACTGCTATGACTTATTCTTCTTCTGCATAGTTTCCTTAATAATAAGGTAAATCTTCAATTTCTATAGTTTCCCACTGTATTTACTACACAGCTATGAGATGTTCTTCTCTTGTCTTATCTGTCCATACTTACTTTACCCTCTGCAGCTCCATCTTAGTAGATGATGTAGACTACAGTGGGTAAAAGGTTATAAGGTCCTTTCCTTAAAGATTGCTGCACAATGCACAATGTACAAGGAAGACAAAGGTATTTTTATAGTTACAGACATTTTAATTCAGCCTGTTTTTCCCTCAAGAATATGTATTGAAAATATTGGGAATTGTGTACATACACATTCTAATTCTGTGTGCTCTTTTAACACAAGAAGTCCTCTGTGCATCTTGGCTGCTTGAAATAAAGGAATGTGAATGCTTTTTAAGTAATATAAGCTAGCAGAAAAATTTAACAAATATTAACTGAATTGATAATATTAATTGGATAAACAGTCATGACTTAATGACTGTTTGGAATAATAAAAGGTCCAGTAGAAAAAAAGAGTTCTATGTATTTCCCCCCAGTAACTGATAAGAGACCTCAAAGGACAAGGAAGAGTTTGTGTAATCCTATTCCCTTGAAGATTTTTGAATTAAGGCTTGTTGAGACAGAGCCCTGATGTGTGAGTTTATTGTAGACATGGAATAAAGGATTCTCCATTCTGCCCACTAAATTTCCCAGCACTGTCACCAGAAGAGTACAGAATTACTGTTTTCTTCATTCTGTCACATGATAGGCAGTTTTGTAACAAATACAGCAATTACATAAAACTAAGTGGCCAAAGTAATATGTGAATGTTATATAGTTGTTCTTAGTAAGTGAAAAATGGTCTACTACACAGCAGGCTACATAAACCCAAGGCTGTAAAACAAATCCATGCAAAACATTTTTAATTAAAAATCCAGAAATTAGACTTTCAACGTCAAGTGGCTACAATGTTCTGTTCCCTTCACAGAAGCCAATTGCTAACATTTCTGAGATAATGTATTAAACTTGACTCTTAAGTGTTTATTGAACTGGAATCCTGGAAAAGAGAGTAATTTTTTTCTTGTCCTGGTTTGATGTTTTTTTAATTGAATTGCACTGTGGTCTTCATGAACAGGTAATTAAATTGTTAAATGTAATTGTTCATGAATGGAGGCAATTATGTTAAAAAAAGTGTATTATTTGATTTACATAAGAAGCTTTTGCTGACAGGGACTGTAATATTTTTGTTAAAATATGATAGTCATAGTCATAGTTACCAGACCATAGTGGATGAATCACATAGGTACAGTTTGACTAAATTATCTTTTAAATGAGATGATCTTATTTAAAAGATAATTTTTAAAAAGGTGATTACACAATTAAAGGTGATTACACAATTTAAATACTAGACTCATTATCTACTTCAAAAGTTATTGTTGCTCTCAAATCAGGTGAAGAATACATTGTTTTTTTGAAGGATGCTGTAAGAGAAACTTGTAAGTTTTTGCAGCATTAATACTTATTTGGCAGTATTTCATTTTGTCCTTCACTTTGAAGTCAGCTGAAAAGCATTATTCTTGTCAAATAATGGCTATACCAACATCGCTGTGCAATAATTTTGGGTCAAGATGGAAATTCAACACTTAAAACTAGGGAGGAAACTCAGCAGAGTTCATTAACTTAATTCAGTAGTGTCTTATGTTGTCAAGTGACTAGATCATCACCTGTTCTGGTGGTGACATTGTCTGTCTGATGTCAGATGGGCAGGATAATCCACGACACTGCCAAAATACTTACATTATTGAAAAAGTGTTGAGTTTTGAATTTTTTACCAGAAAAAGTGAATGCACAGTGTGGACAAAGCTAATCTGTCTCAGTTTTGGACAGGCAGCTCTACAGACAGCAAAAAACCCTCATATTTTATGAAAATCACAATTTTTTCACTTATATCCAATTTAACAGATACATTTCAACTGATTCTTAGAGTAAATCCATCAGAAAAGATTATAGTTGAAAACATTTTAAATATCTGGACTTCTAATGAGGAGAAATATTGACAAAATAAGAAAATTGGGAGAAACATTAACAATCAGCAAAGTGTTTATTGTAAAGCAGATAAAATTATTAAGTGATACTAAATGACTTATATTGAGTTAAAACTTGATCAGAAGTGGTAAAATGTCTTGAAGATTTCTCACCAGCATAATAGACCTGAAATCAATGTTCAGCTGTATTTCCTGGTTTCAGCCATGACTGACTGATGACTCAGCTTCTTCTGTTACCATCAACCGTCAATTTACAGAAATATCATTGAACTAATTTCCAAAATGTCTTTATTCATTCAACTAAATATTGTCTGTTCTCCAGAACTGTGAAGCTGATAAAAATGTTTTAGTGTACTGGAAACCAATTTTGCAAATCAGCATAGTACTCAACTTTTTTTTCAAATGTAACCTTCAATACAATATATAGTCACAACTTCTACATAATTTGAGAATATTGAGCAACTGTGCTCAATAAGTCAGCTCAAGTGCTGACGTACACCTTGAAAATAGAGAAAAAAAATCTGTTATGAAATCAAGTTGATAATCACTGCTAGGAACTTTCAGATCTCTATTTTCCTTTTACTTGTGCTCTTAAAAGTAATAGTTACTCTGTTCCAAATTTCTAGATTTAGCATGCATAATTTTTCTGTGCGAGTTAATGCAACTATAAAGGCCTAACACAAATTCAAAGGTATGCAGTCAAAGTCACATAAAATATTTCAAGTCTGGGGGAAGAGCTTAGATTATTGTGTGGGCTTTCACCTAGACTTTGTTATAAGGGGAAAATAATTTTTGGCTGAAAGTGGTTGAAGTATATTTCTTCTCTCACCATAACATGTATATGGTAATGAAGAAATTTCTCCCATGAACTGGAAAGAAAAAAAAGAGGCAAAATATTTTAGACTAGAAATTTCCTCCTCCCTTCCCCAGAAATTTATTTGAATTTGAAACCAGAGGTATCTTCAGTCATATTTCCTCTGTCACTTCTGTTCTTAGAACATCTCCCTCCTTGTCTGGTAACTCCTACCTGTTTTTACAGTTCTTCTAGTAGATTTCCATCTTCCCCTTATTTTCCCAGAGTACTGCCAACATTCTGTGTAGAGCCATTTTCTTATCCTTTCCTGTGGCTTTAATTAAATCTTCTGCATACTCAAATTTCAGCTAGATGCATCTGACTCCAGGACTGGTGCCTTGCACTTTCTTAAGCCTTGGCTTCTCATGAAACCATATTGCCATTCCTCTTCTGAACAAAGGGCTCTTTCTGCTTGTACACACAGACACACAGACACACACTGCATTCTCTATAATTTTATGTGTGAAACTAAGAAACAAATATACTTACTAAAAAGTAGTATTTTGCTGTACAGATAAGTAAAAGCATAGTGCAAGATAATCTAAACTGAGTTTTCAGTTCTAATCTGAAATATAATGTGAAAAAAGTACTTGGTAAATAACTTTTTTCCAAAGGTTATCCAAAAGTACCATCACTGCATTTATCTGTTTGTGAAATGTCCACTGCTAATTTTTTTTTCCATGTGTTCTCATTGATAGTTTTTCATACTTTCTTTCTGAAAATAATTTAAAAAACCCTCTGTTTGGATCTTTGTTCCACTGTTTCAGCTTTCTAGTCTAATTCTTTGGGGTAGTAAACTTTATAAAACTCTATTATTCACATGTTCATGTGAAAGAAATTTATCATGGATGAGCAGCTGTATCTAAATTCTCTACAGGCAGTCTGTGTCTTGCAACCTCATATCAAGGTAAATGGTGATATTTCGTTTCTTGTTTTTGTTTTCAAAAGAACCATTTCAAAAATTTGTGGGATACAAGGAATTAGGCATTTTCCATTCTGTCAGGATCTGAGAGGAAAAGAAGTTTTCACTGTCTCCATTTTAGATCTTCTGTCTATAAATCACTTTTTTTTTTTTTGTTTAGAATTAATCTTCAGTTTCCATTCTGAAAGGGAGGAAGGGGTATTAGTAGTGAACGTGTTTGGGCTTTAGATTTATTTTTTCATGGTAAGTGAAATTTTTAGAAGGATGGAGGGGTATTAGTAGTGAACGTGTTTGGGGTTTAGATTTATTTTTTTCATGGTAAGTGAAATTCTTAGGGTTTGGTTGAGGATTTTTTTTTTAAGTATATGTGAAGGCTTAGCCCTGACTGTTGAAATAATGGGCTACCTTGGTGAAGCTGGGAGGTGGCAGTGTGCCCCTTCCCACTGGAGCAGGGGTGCTGTAGGCATGAGGACATCAAGTGGCCAGTGACAAAGAGCTGTCCTTGTGCAAGACTTTGAGCGATGTCACAACTTGAAAATTTACAGCTTTTGCTTTTCATACATCCGGGATTTGAACCTGTCTTAATGAGCACAAACTGTTACTGGTGGACATATTCCCAAGCTGCTGAATTAAATTCTAGTTTACGAATCATGCTGGGCATGCGTGTCAGCAGTTGGTATGGGAATTGTGTATTGGAGATGGTCCCAATAGTCCTCACAATTTCAAATACTGAGGAGGTATATGCAAGTGAAGTACAGATGGTGGCTGCTTTTTCTTTTTTAAGAAAAAAATGTATTTCTAACTCAGCTACTAAGAAAAGAGGCATAAGTCAGCCTTGCTGCTGCAGTCATTTTTAAATTGGCTCATTTGTTACTACTACCTTACAGTCACATAGTGTTGAGATTGAATAATATGTTAAGTCCTTTGAATTTTACACAGCTCACATTTTTAAATGGTAGGAATTTATGCTTCCCTTAAAAATATTGTTGAACCCCCATTTTCTAAGAGTTTTAAGCCCTTAAGAATCCAGGGAAGGAGCTTGCTCCAGTTTAGGACAATCCTCTGAATGAAGATGTGCTCGGTGCCTGTGTGAGAGCAGCCAAGAGGCAGCTGTTCAAAATGGTCACTGTAGCTTAAAGATCAGCTGAGCTCACCACACAGGCACGTCTGGTGGCAGCTAGCTGAACATACCCCTCCAAAGGAAGAAAATGACCTGCTTATGGATGTGCTATTATTTTAGAAGTAATTTTTTTAGAAGTAATTTTAGAGTAAAATTTTTTATTTTATTGAACACCAGAGGGCATGGAAGCGTGTTACTAGAGAGCGAGAGATGCTTTGCAGGCATGTTTAAGCACTTCTGGAATCCCGTAGCTTTCATGATATCAAAACCTGTCAAAAGTGGGACTGCTTTACATCATCACAGAATCTCTCAGGCTAGAAGGCACCTCTGGAAATCCTTTAGTCCAACCCCCTGCTCCAGCAGGGTCACCTGGAGCAGGTGGTCCTAGACAATGTCACTTATTATCTTTATGGTTTTATATATAGTTTTGATATGCTCTCAATATGAAGTGACCAAAACTATCACGCTATAGTTTTGCATCATTTTTTTTATTTCTGTCAAGAATGTTTCAGTAAATTATTAATGAACTTTCTTCATTCACCTGCAGTAACAAATGGTCTAATATTGCTTTCACATCTGTTCAGTTTTTAGGGTAACTTGCAATGTCAAGCATTACCTCTTTCATCCTTTCCCTAAGTTAATTTTCATAATTTATGCTAGGAACTTTATGATAGTACTTTCAATATAAAATCTAAAATATAAATTCTCATTATTATTAAATTCTCATATAATATAATAATTCTTGTGTTAGGACTGTGCAATTAAACATGTCAGTCGAGCTAAAGGAATGAATTATAAATATAATTATCTTAATTTTCATATACTTAAGTAGAAATTGATTTGGAATAAATAGAATGAAAAATTATTAAAAACTGAATATAATATTTTTTTTCTATCTTCAGTATAATTCCTTGTTTCAAAGTTAAGTTTGTTACATTTACATTGCTATAAATTATGAATTATTATTATACATTAGAGTAATGTGTTAAAGCAAGATTCTGGTCCTAGTTCAGGTACTGATATCCTTTTATGTTTAGTCTAAAACATCTAAGTTCCCCACTTCAACTTACATTTTCACTGCATGGAAAAAACCAGTTATTTACAGATGGATAGTTTTCATTTTGATAAACTGACACAAAATAGATACCTAAAGAGTTCTATTGAATACTTCATTTTACAATTCTCTTTAAATATAAAAAAATGTAGACTATTGGTTAAGTCAATTTGTTCCTTTAAGACTTTAACAATACTGGGGAAGTTTGAAGTTTGAATCAATATTTGTGTATGGAGAAAAGAGAATTATCTCCATTTTTTCCGTGCAAGCATAATTTCTGGGATTTTCCAGTATTTTTTTCTGCCATGTTGACTACTAATTCACTCTAGTTATTTTCACAGGGTACATTTTCTTGGAGACTAAAGGTAAACTACAGTTTGCCGATTCTCTAAAAATTGGGCAGTCCTAATGCCTTTCCTCTAATTGTGCCTTTCTTCTAAATAAGGCATTGATGAACAAGACAAACGTCCCTGTTTAAAAACTTATAAATGTTGTTCATCATCTTTAAAAGACAGATGGATGTACCTGTCAGAACAGCAGGAGAATTGATCCATGCTTTTTCACTGTCACACAGACAAACTGGGCTGAGTTGTACAGACTTTAAGACTCAGATTTCCCAAGTTTTGCTGGCTGCAAATTCTATCTCCTGCTGCTCAGGCATTGAAGCAGAATCTTTATTTCCACCTTCACAAAAAATCACTTAATATTATAGGTGATGCAAACAGTATCATGTGTGCTAATAGCAAATTCAGTAAATTGAAAAGCAGACTATAAACTTATTTCTTTTGCATTTCAGCACTGTCCAGAGCTGTCCCATTTTTCGCCCTTGTCCTAAGGCACTTCTCAAATTAGCTCTGATCTAAGTGACTCTGATGCTGCTTCTGTTGCAGTCACCTAGAAGCAGAATGTGCTCCTGCCAAATAGTTTTTGAAATCCCACTAAATGCATAGGATTTTAAGTGTTCAGGACAAGGAAGAACTATAATTCTCTGACAGATCTTTGCGAAATCAAAGAAAAAATTGAAAGGCTTCCTAGGTAATTTGCTGAATATACGTTTTGTTTATCTGTAAAATCCCCTTTCAATAAGCCAGCTCCAAACATGAGTCAAAGGTGCCTGGTAATCGTTTGCACAAGCTCTTCAATTTCATTTGTACTAAAATTAGGTTCCTCAGTAGTTTTAGAGACGCCATTTGTCCTTGAAGTTTATCAGCATCCTTTGAAAGAACAGATAAATAGAAAAGCTTTGATTTCGGCAATGATTTAAAAAGCATGACTAAAGCAAACATTTCTTCTGCAAAACTTTATTTTTGTAAATAAAAATTTAACACATAAAATAAAATTTCTTGGAAATTTACCAGAAATTACAGCATTTCTATAGAACTTTTAATCTGGTTACAATTTAAAAAAATACTTTCAATCATTTTTTTTACAGAATTCTGTAGTTTATGACTTTATAAACTGAAGATCAGAGCTCACTGCTTGTGTGAGGTCCATAGATAACCATAGCAGTGTGTACCAAGGATAAAGTGTTTACACAGACTGCAGGGGCTGTCAGAGAAAGCCAGACAAAAACTTTTCTCAGTAAAAGTTGGTGCAAATTTCATAAAAACTCTGCTAGACATATTTCAGTAGTCTTAACATTGCTGCATGGCTTAGCACTTCCACTGTTAAAATAACTTTTTTCTGAGCTCAGGCATCTCCTGGTTTTCATTCTGATATTCCCTTCTTGATGATATCTGTCACCTATAGTAGGTAGTGTCTGTACGCATGACTAATGGAAGAGCCATCTGCTTAGGCTGGTATATTTTTGACATCTCTCTTCTTGCTCTCCAGTATTAGTACTTTAATCTGTAGGGAAGAATTTCACACTTTTTTAATCCTTCATACACTTATCTATTCATGTGATTTGCTTACAACACAGACACAGTCATTTTACTTTCTGAGCGGGAGCTTCGTCAAATGACTCTGGTGACAATGACAAGAGCATCAAACTTCCTCTCCCTGTAAATTAGTCATCACTATTTACAATAATTTTCACACAATGAATATGTGAGAGGCCACAAATAGTTAATGACTGATGAGAAAAAACCCTTTATAACATGCATTTCAAATCAGGTTGTATCTGTGAAAGTAGCACCAGCAAAAAATACATTACTATAAAAGTTACTGAAGAAGCAAACCCAGATATTTCATGATGCTTTCAGAATTATTACATATTTCCTAATTACAAAAGGAAGTAAGTACATGCTTATGTATGCATATTTGTATGTCCTCCTTCTAGGTAATTTTTAACTCTTTAGTGCAATCGTTTTATAGGAATCTGGAATATCATTAAAACAATTAGAAGTTGACAATTGTAGTAGGCTGGATATATGAGAAACCCTTTTGACAGAAGGGCTACAGGCTGAATCTTTATAAATCACAAAAAATTCTTAGCAGAGCATTCTTATGGAATCACAAGAGTAGTGTCACTACTGCCAACCACTTCAGAAACTGCTGTTCAATAAAAAAGCCTTACAGAAATATTTTAACCAGATTTTTTTCACAGACACAGATTGCAGGATTAAGCACTAAAGCTAAGAAGGGATGATAAATAATAATAATTGGAAAGCATTTGCAGTGCAAAGAGGTACTAGTCTAGGGCAGACTTTAAGTCTACAGAACAAAACATGGGGAGAACATGCCTTTTTTTTTGATACTTGATCCCAAATGAAATAAGTTGTGATTTATTTTGCATTGTACACATTAATAGAGCCAAGCTGGTTTCAAAAGTAATATATATTCAGACTTCCTGAGGTGTTAAAATAGATCAGAGTGATGGAAAAATGAAAGACTGAAGGAAATCTGCTTGCCTTTTGAGGGGGTTAAAAGTTCAGGTTTTCAGTTTACAACTCAGTCAGATTTGGGTAGGGTTTTTTGTTTAGGGTGACCCTTTGTTTTCAGGTGAAAAAGCAATACTTCAATTTTCAGAATACTTCAAATTTCAGGGTACTTTTCCCAGAGGAAGAAGTAATATTCTGCATAAAGGAACAATGTAAAAAATGGAAGTTAGAAGAATTTTTTAAAAATAACCTTGAAGTTCTCCAAAACCTAAATGAAATATAGAAAATAATTTTATTTAATTCTAGGCCTTACATATTTTTAGATTTCCAGCATAAACTTTTATTGAAGTAGCTCTATGTGAAAATAAATACTGGTATTCTACTGGAGAAAATTAGAATGTAATTTTATCCTATATTCAAATTGTTCCCTCATAATTCTTGTTTTGGAGGTTGTGTTTAATTTGTTTTGATAGCAGGACAGAAAGTAAAAAAAGCTGGGAAAATGTCTTGTCCATAACAAAATTTACATGAATATTATTAAATTATTTATAATTTGAATTGTGCAAGATATATCTTTGAAATGTTGGGTAAATATTTGATTATAGCCATACAAAATTCAGTGGCATTTTGTTTGGAGGTATCCAACAAAACCATAAGACTGTGTTTGAAAACAGAAGGAATAACTCTGAGAGAAGCATCTGTAAAATGCTCTATGCTAATGTAAACCATCCTGCCTGTTGTAATGACCTCAGTTTGAACTCTTTCCAAGTTTCCAGTTGTGGATAAATAAGAATTTTTTAAACAACGTGACAGAGTTTACATGATAGAACCACAGAAACATAGAATTATTTGAGTTAGAAGGGACCTTAAAAATCATCTAGTTCTGACCTCCCTGCCATGGGCAGGGACACCTTCCACTAGACCAGGTTAGTCAGATCGCCATCCAGTCTGGGTTTGAACGCTTCCAGGGATGTGGCATCCACAGCTTCCCTGGGCAACCTGTTCCACTGCTGCACACCCTCACAGCAAAGAACTTCCTCCTGATACCTAATCTAAACCTACTCTCTTTCTGAACCATCCCCTTTGTCCTGCCACTCCTCGTAGCTCTTGTACTCCTTGTAGCCCCCTTCAGGTAATGTAAGGTCACCCCAAAACCTTCTCTTTCCCAAGCTGAGCAAACACAGTTATCTCAGTCTTTCCTCACAGGAGATCCACCCATTCTTCTTATTATCCTTATGACCTCCTCTGGACTTGCTCCAAGAGGTCTATGTCCTTCCTGTGCTGGCTGACTTGTTGATACCTCCAGAGTCCTTCTTGCTGCCCTTTTGAATCACGGGCACAATGTTTCCCCTTTTCCAGTCTCCTGGGACCTCACAGGACTGACATGACCTTTCAAACATCATGAATGGAGAGTGGCTTGGCACCTACAGCTGCCATTTCCGTCAGGACTCTGGGATGCATCTCACCAGGTCTACTGACTTATGTACATTCAGGTTCCTCAGGTGGTCACCAATCTGATCTTTTCTTACAGTGGGAGGGACTTTGCTCCCCAAGTCCTCATCCTTCTGTCACTTGAGAAGTATGGGAAGAGAGACTATCACTGAAGCATGAGGAAAAATATTGTTGAGTATCTCAGCTTTTTCCTCATCCTTGTTACCAGTTTTACAGCCTTGTTCAAGAGGGCCATTGCTCCTTCTTTGACCTTCCTTTTCTGATTAACTTATCCATAGAAACCCTTCTTGGTATTCCTTGTGTTCCTTGCCAAGTTCAGCTCCAGCTTTGCCTTAGTTTTCTGACCCCATTCTAAATAATCATCCTTCTCTATATTCTTCCTGTGTCACCCATCCTAGTTTCATCTTTTTATGCAGTTCCTTCTTTTTCTTTAGTTTGACCAGTAGATACCAACTCAGCCATGCCATTGCCATTGTCACAATAGGACCTGTAAGATCTTTTTCCTCAAGCTACAACACTGACTACAATAGAACCACACAGAGGATACAGGCTTTGAGAAGGCTGCCCAGAGAGGGAGCATGACTCTGCAGGAGCCAAAAAGGGAGAGTGCAGGAAAGCCCTCTGCTTAAAAGTATCCTAAGTCTTTTTTCTATTCTGCTTCCTACATCTACCACCACTTCATCTGTCAAAACAGGAAAGTATACCACGTCTTGTGAGGGTATTTATGCTTATGACCAGACATAGTTACTTACAGGAGGTTTTACACTGACCTAATTTCAACTGGCCAAAATAAACTCTAATTTCTTTTGGGTTTATGTGCTCATTATTACATTAAGTGTCAATTTTTTAATTATGCTAAATATTATTTTGCTATTTATTGATATGAAAATGTTCTATATAAAGTGGTAGTTGACATATGTGGGAGAATAGTGAAAATGTTTCTTAAAATTCATCTTTGATGGATCCTGTAAATCTGAAGCCATCATAGCAGACCATTAGGCAACTAGGAGCGTGGGGCTGATATTCCACTATCTGTCAAAAAATGTACAGCAGAAGTTGCAATCACAAAGCCGCATAGAATGTCAAAGATATGGGGCCACAGTTTTTTGTTACAGCATTCATTTCTGTAAGAGGTGTGGATTATCATTGAATGCAATGATTGATTATATCTATTTTATATAAAATTATGAGTTTGTTTCCTCACACTATTGAGCTATTTTTTCCAAAAAAAACCACTTCAAAAAAGAAGCAACTTCATGTCAAATCATTTAATGTTATTTGAGTGTTTCTAGAAATGTTTTGGTCTGAAAGAAAAGGGAAATGGATGGAAGAGTCTAGCAACCTCTCTGTAAAAGTCAAGGTGTATTACAGACTTATTTGCTTCTTCATTTCTTTGAATTTCTGTAAGCGCTGTGACATGTTTTGGTTCAGTGATTTACTGCATGCCACTACAGAGTGACAATAAATGGTTTTGATATCAAGGTATAAATTTAGTCTTTACTAATCTCGTAAGAAGCTTATTTCTGTGACCTTATTGTGGTTGCCTTCATTAAAAGACTTTGCCACAGTGAAGTAAAGGCACCAAGGAGGAAAGAGAGCTCACAATTAGTGTGTTCAGATTATTTGGTTCAGTTTTCTATATTAAAAGAAATAAAAAGGCAAATATTGCTGCTGCGTGAATGTGTTGTACAAAATCCTTTTTAGAAACAGAATGTGAAAAGGAAAAAAACCTGACAATATTAAGATAGTTAGGATACAATTATAAAAATGCCGCCTACCCTGGCTTTATTTAGCAGAAGAGAAATATTGATCTTGGCAAAGCTCACATTCAGTATTATTCAGGCATGCCTAAAGTGATCTATTAATCAGTCAGACATTAATGTTATAATGATTTTGAAGAAGACTATAGCTTATGATACTCAGAAGGCACCTTACTAACCACTGTAATTCTATTCCTTTGAAAATTAGTTGCTAGATTATTTTAATTCAATTATATAGCCTATACTTTTAACTACTCAAACAAAAAAATTACTTTTGGCCTTCAGGCTTTCACCTATGAATCCCACATGTTGAAAACTTATTATGCGATGATATTATCAGTTGATTCTGTAGCACATTTGTCAGTGTAAAAGGAGAAAAATGGTCCCTCCAAGGAGAAAAATATACGCAGTTATATTTGTAATCTGTCTGAAGAGTGTACTTTCTCATAGTACACTTTACCATGAAAACAGTACATTTTATCGTATAATCAATAGATATTTGTAATTTATCCCTACAAATTAATTTTTCTAAGTCTCTGAAGTTTTCTGGTAAAGCCCCGAGTAATTCTAAATTTTTATCTTTAACCTTGTTCTGGGTGAATACTCAGTTTCTTCTTGATCACCTTTATTATGAATAAAAGTATCTGAATTAATTTTGTTTCAATATCACTGGAAGGGGAGAATACTCTGCCTACCACTGTTGGGAGATCATAGCCAGGGTGGCAGCCACTTGCTTTCAGCACTGCTAAAGGTAGGCTGAAACAATTGTACGCGAGAGTTGAGGCTTGAATAAAAAATGAATAATAAATCAAAAAGAAGTTTTGGTTTATGATTCATTTTTTATTCAAGCCAAACCCAGCCAATCAAACAAACAACAAAAAGACACTGAACTGCAATGACCTCAGGTAGGAAGGAACTAAGTTCAGCTCTCAACGTCACTGGTGGTAATACAACACAGGAGGAATGTCATTGAGAAAGGCTGAGAGGAGGCCTGAAAATTATCTACCAGACTGAGATGTCCTTTCTTAGAGTGGCTGATCTCTTGTAGATCATTAAGCCCTCTCAGAAAGCTGCTTAATGTTATAAATTGATTCTCTTAAGGAGCTGTGAGGATGGAAGACACACTTGAAAATAGTTAAGAATTAAACAAAGAGGCAATGAGGGCTTTGTGATTGTGTTTCCTGCAGCAGTTTTACTCCCTGTTTACTAGCTCCTTGCTGTGCTAGGGGCACACATTGAGGGATGTAGCAGATTTTAATTTGGGGGTTTTTTTGTTCATTTGGCTTTTTTTCCTCTCCATACTCTTAGCTGCCTGATGTCAGTTGGAACAGGTTGTTCAAATATAACCCATATTAAAATACTTTGAACAGACTGTTAAGAATTTGAGGGGTTTTGTCTGGGCAGCAGTGAATAATCAGAGCATTGGCTATTTCTGGTCTCCCTTAGCTCCATAGTTCTGTGCTCTTTAGTGGCTGCTGTAACTATCTAAGGGTTTACCATAAGAGTTCTCACTTGAATAATGCGATAAGAGCCCTGAATATAGGAGATGTTTATGCAAAGGGCAAGCCTCACACAGCAGGAAATCCCAGTTATCCCTTTAGCCTGTGCTCTCAGCCAGCCACATCTCTGCCAAAGCATACCATAGGAAAAGGACGTACCCTTACACAGTTACGAGCGTTTCATGATTAGTGTGGGCACTTCCAGCACCACTGTCCTGTGTCCCCTCAGGGATATATTTATCAGACAGTTTTAGAATTAGCTTTTCCCATGGCCTTTCTGTGGGATCCTTTTGGAGCCAATATGCCTCGTCCATCTCCAAGAAATAAGATGAGATTTCGCTTTTTGAAGTCCTACAGGTATCTCTTCTGGTGGCTTACGGTGCAATTGACAGTGGTAATAGTTGCAACTGTGGATCTTTTTTATTCTTCTAGAGAATTACAGTATATTAAAAAAATTGGAAATGGCTTTTATTAATTGTGACTCTCTTGAGCTAATGAAGGTTTTGCTTGAACATGATATATCAGAAAAAAAAGGTATTGTTTCTGTATAAGAAAAAATACTGTGAACAAGTGATCATGGAAGTGTATGAAACTGCACCTTTCAAGTAAATGATAACTTTGAATATTTTTGGCATACCAAGCTGCGGGAAAAGGTAGATTAATGTTTATGTCACTGTTGTTATGAAAATATTAATTCTAAGTATTCTCAGTACTTATAATAAGTAAGCATATTTAAATAAAAAATTCAACATGATGATACAGAATACCAAACCTGAATTAATATTTGTAGTTGTGAGGCTTTTGCCAGAAAATCATATTAGTTAATTTTTTTTTGTGTTAAACATTTTTGAAAGTAAGTTTAGCAGATGAGAAAAACACACAGATTGTATTTTTCCCCTAAACTATTGTTTTAAAATAGCAGTAGCAATGCTTGATTTCCATTATTTGTCACATTACTTTTGGTAATTGAACCAATATTTGTTCTTCAATTTCCTTACATTTATTACAGATTTCTTCCTTACAGATTCATATATATTTTCAAATAAAAACTCTTATGATCCTCCTATTTGCATATAATTAAGGGAAAAACTTACAACATATCATCTTAATAAAACCTTTTTAATCAATGCAACATTCTAAATTATTTGCACACATGTACAACACAAAATGCCTCAGAGTATAAATGCTTTATGTAAGATTACTGATAGCAAACACTGTATATATATTATTAAAAAGAACTTGTTAGGTACTGTTTACTTCTCTCAGTATTTTCTTCTGAAAAAGTTAGCCTGTTCATACAGAACATACCAGTCCCTAGGTTTATGACCAAAAGAATAATAACAGTTAAAGGTATTAGAATCTGTTCAAAACTAGATCATAGGGTTCATTTAAGATTCCCTTAAGAAATCTTATTGTAGGGGATTTTTTTTGCTTAAAATAAGCTGCTTATGTTTCTTTTATAAATTTATATCAATATATCTTTATCTATTTATATTTCTACCTATCTATCTAATTGCTTTAAAGACAAAAAAAGAAACATGTTTCATTTAACATGTTAATATAAGGTCTGATTATTTTCATTATTAAGTACATATTTCACTTTTTCTAATTTTTCAATATAGCAAAGTGAAAATATTCTTAAAAGTTGTTAATTAAACTAAAAATAACTAAGGAATCTTTACCATAAGTCCAGAGGTGTGAATGAATTTTGTGTTACCCTAGAGTGTTACATGTTTATTTTTCATGAGTTATTAAAAACTAGGAATAGGTGGCAGATAATTAAAAAAAAACATTGTAGTTGTATTACTGAATTTTAGCCGTATTCTTTGCTATTGCTGTTTAATTTAACTGTAAGTCCCTAAGAGGAGAAATAAAAATCTTTCATATATATATATATATATTGCCATGTCACTGCCATGGCTCCATTCACACTGTAGGTTATATTTAGAAATCTACTACAAAATTTTACAGTACTCAGTGCCTATGTAATTTAATAACCTTGTTTATGTCAACTGACAGGTCTGCTCATGGTACTCAAACATTTGATGTCAAGGGACTTTGGTTTCTAAAACTATGTATCTGATAGTGCTGTCCATGCATTCCATGGTGAATATTATTCAGCAAACCATTTAAATTGTGAAGTTTGCCATAATTTTAAATTTTCTTTTCTTACATTTTGGGAAAAAAACAGAATTTTTCTTTTGTGAGACATTCAGAATCCATTGAATAAATAGACTGTCATGTTTTAATTTGTATTCTTAATTTCTGGGAGATTCTGTGATACACTGATGCCCCTTACAGGCAAATTAAGAATGCCACCTTATAGCAAAATAGTGAATTGAGTTTCTTTGCTCATCAGGAAATGCTTTCAGAAGGTAAAAGAAGACTCCGGCTGATGCAAGTTTTCCCTTATTAAGGGAAAAATATGCCTTGAAACAATGCAATTTTTCTAGAAAGGGGTGGAATGCAATGCAGTCAGTTAGGGCTCTTCTTACTCTACCTGTCCCATCAAATAAATCATGTCTTAAAACTTCAGCAAATTGAACTGAACAAAACCAAAGAGCCTAAAAGAGCAGGCAGATACACTTATGATTGACTCTACACTAGAAATGCAGTTATTTACAGAATTAGATATGGAACCAAGGCCAGGAGTCCGTTCTTTGCAGAGAGGAGACTCAGGAAACCACCAAGACCGTTCACAATTTACATAACTTCTTGCAGGCTGGAGGAGAAGGGTTGCTTAGTTTTGTGGGGATGCATACCCACTCTGTTCTCTGGAAGATGAACATTCTTCTGCTCCAATACAAAAAAAAGTGAACATCTTTATTTTTGTTTCCATAACACACAGATTAGTTAACCTCTTTTCTTTTTTGTTTCCTCTCTCCCTTTTTTTCCTTTCATTTTAAAGCCTCGAGTCTTTCTAAATTGAAACACACCTCCCTTACTGAAATGCAAATAAGGACACAGTTTTCCTGCTGATTTTAGATTTGCACAGAAAAATAGCACTAAATGTGACTGTAAAAACTCTAGCTTAGTAGCAGCACAGTTACACTTTAGAGCCTCATGAAACCTCTGAAGAATCAATAGAGATAGAAGCTTTAGAAGCTTTTTTCATGATCTCTAAATCCTGTCACACATGGATGAAGAACCACATCACCTATCAAAGTTGCCTGCACATTACTGAGATGTACAAATAAGAACATGTTATTGACACTCAGTCCTGCTAGATACCAAACACACCTCTCACTGACCTAGTGACAGGTCCTTAGGACCACTTAGAAGATTCTCCAGAGGCATCAGGATCTGGCTGGCTGGTCATTAAGTCTTCTTTTTCCACCATATGGGAGTTGTTTCATGATTTGTGAAAAGCACAGTGACTATCTGCTGAGTAAAATCTTTCTGTGGAGACAATGTTGTAGAGATGGTAAGCTCCAAAGATAAATGGGTTTTATAGAGAAACGGCAAAGTCATTTACTAATTTACTAATAATTTAATTATTCAATTTAATATGCATTACATTGAATAATCAAATTATTAGTAAATTTGCTAAATTATTACATTGTCAGATCTACATCTTCATTCAGTTAGCTATGGAGATACAACTCCTGAAACAATAATCGTGACATTTGTACCTTCATCTGGAAAAGAAAGAGAGGTTCTTTGTTGGGTAATGTGATTTTCTTTTGTTCTGCTTTCTTTCTGTTTTTCTTCTTTGGCTGCCATTTGGCATAGTTCCCTGGACTAGAGGAGCAGTCATGTGGCTGAAGCTACTGCCAGCCAACACCACTTCTGCAGCCAGCTGCTCACGGCATTTGTACATAAGAAGGCAGATTCCCTCCTGCCAGATAATTGAACTCCAAGCCACTAAACTCTTGGAAACTGGGCTGAAAAGTGGTATATCTGTCTTAAACAGCAGTTTTCAGGAATTCCTTCTCTAAGGGGATTTCTTAATTATGTCAAAGCTGTCTTAGGGAAAAGAACGTAATATTAAAACTTTTTAGTGTTGCAAGCTTGGTAATGAAATGGAAATAGAAACCAGATTAAAGTTTATTATTTTATTTATTAGGCATTACAGTTCCATCTCACTGGAAATATCTTGGTTCTATTTGACCAGCCATTCAACATTTTCTGGGAAATAAAATATTTGAATGCATAATCTGAACTTTTCTAGTGAACACGATGAATCACACATTTAATTTCATATTTAGCTTTTCATATTCTGTAATTCATAGAATGCCGTGTCACCGCAGAAGGGATGTTTTGAACCTCACTCAGATTTTTTTTAGATGAATTTACATGCCAAAATATCATCTATCCAATTCAGACATTTGGCAATGTTGACTTGAAGTCTCGGGAAAAGTGGCAAAATAGCAAGGCACACTGCAAGTCAGATTAGGTAGCAGTAGGAGAGCAGGTGCAAGTGAATCACACTTAACACTGTGTTGCTGCAGATTTACCTCCTTGTCAAAACTGCCTACAGAGCCCCTAAAAGTGAATAAATATAATCTCAATACCATTTCCTAACCTCCCAGAAAGACAAGCTCCAGTCCTTAGGTCCCAAAAACCAAGAAAAAAACTGCAGAGAAGTAACACATTCATAAGTTTCACCTTTTGATTAATTTTTTTTTAAATAGCTGTTCATCATACAGATAGGTTAAGTGAATCTATCACAGTGGTACAGGTTGAATCGGTCAGCGTTTCTTATTGTTTCTTTCAATTAGTGTTACTTGAGTGCTCCTTCAGTGGAATTTTGTGGTCCTTGCTGCAGCCTTGGAAGTGATTTAATTAGTGTGAAATAAACAGAAAACAGAAGTATATCTATAGGTATTTTATAAACAATTTTTTTCGAATTTATGCTTAAGCATGTTCTGACGGCCTAAGCCAGATCTTCTATAAAAAATCTCAGGAAACATTCCTTCATACAGAGTCAGGTAAAGTATGATGACTAGTCTTGCTACAGTTTACAGTAAATAAATGGCTGGGCTTTGCTGTTTGTGCCTAAAACATCCCCACACAAAGCCAGCCTTCGAGATGGAGCTAGGCCCAGACACCAGCATCTCTTGGGATGCATAAAAAGATTTCACTAACCGTAAACACCAGGAAATACTCAGTTTGATTTACAAATTGTAGATGTCTATGAATATTTATGTAAATGTCAGAAGTATCTGGCTTATAATTCCCTGATGTATCACAAATTCTGGGAGCACTATAAATAGACCTATCATTCAATCTGATACCGAATACATCAGGAACAAGCTGACGCAAGTTCAGCGTGTACCATGTCCAAATGTTGTAATTAATTTCTAGATACCTCGTTAAATAAGAAAAGTAGTACAAGGGTAACATATTAATGTTTCTTTTATGGCATTCTAGAATTTGCTTTTTTCCATCGTGGATCTGAATTGTTGTTGGTTTTTTTATGGAAATTTGACATTTCCTATTGGAACTAGTAAATCTAATTGATTTCTGCACCCTAGAAATCTAATATTCTTCAGGTGATTTTGTGTTTCAGTTGTCTCTATAAGAGGAATTTGTGAGTATCAGTTGGAAACTTCTCTAATATGTGGAAAGGTAATTTAATGCTCTAAAGCACCTTTCTTCATGGGGCAATAAATGAAAATAAGAGTGAAAAATAGAGGCTCCTGCCCACCTAGAGGGATCTTGCACAAACACAAGTCTGGTGCCCTTAGCAGTAGGGGCAGTTATACTTCAGCACATGGGTGGTCTACGCAAGCTAATCCAGCTCTTGGTCTCTGCCAGCAGTCATCAGCAAATATTTGAATGGGAACAGTAAGAAACTTGGTGGTTACAGTATAATCTTCCTTGAGGGATAATCTCCAAGATCTTTAGTAGTTCCTGTGTATGTGTATGCCAGAACTCTCCTTACTGTGTGTATTACTTAGCCTAAACAATCTGGGTAGTTTACTTATTCACACTGAATCACTGTTGATCGTTATATAATAAACAAAAAATTGCTGAATTTTTCTCTTTTGCAGTATTTTTGACACTCACTTGCACAGATGAACCCTATGCAATGTAAAAAACTTTCTTCATCCTGGTGTCTAATTTTCCCAATAGTAGAAGTATTGTGACTCAAGGATTTGTTGTTTTATATATTTGTAGGCCACTCCTTTTCATCAGCTTTCTAACTAACCTTTTCACATGGAAAAATTTTGTGTCTGTATCATTCATGTTGCCAATCTCTTAACACCTCCTCCTATCTCAATGCCCTTTCTAATGCAGAATGACCAGATGCAAACACAGAGCTTCTGATGAGGACAATAGATCTAGAAGTAAAATATTACTATTCTCAAGGAAAAAAAAATCCATTATGCAACTTCTATTATTCCCCTCTATCTCATTTTTGATGTAGATTAGCAGACTTGCTGATTAACTGATTTTAAGTGGTGATCAATAACCTCTCATTCCTGGTGGTGTCTGCACTGGCCAAGCTAGATATTCTGTATTCTTAACTCTATTGGATAGTCTTACTTCCATTACTGCTACTTTTTAGTTCATCTCTCCCTATTCTCTTTGTCAGAGAAGTTTACAAGTTTACACTATTGTGTAAAGACAATAGGGATCATTTCAGTAGGTAGAATTTGTCTCACCAGAAATTTTGCCTTTTTATAAGAAAAAACACCCAACCTTGTAGCAAATAATTTTACATAATTTTCTGTGGGAAGAACATTTTTATTTTCAGATAAGGAAACATGAAACGTAATTCAGGTTTTCTTTTTTATAGTGTCTCCTCAGGATTTTTAACTCGTTAGAAGGCTAGGAAGTCCTTCAGGAAATCTGTCATAATGCTTGCAGCTGAGGATATGGGGGCTTTTAGCAGTAGGAGGAGACAGGTGTTTCCCATCAACATACCTCTACACTTGGTCATTATATCATGTGTGCTAGATAAACAGTCTGCACACATACAAACACACATGTGTGGGTGTTTCCTACACTGAAGTGTAGAAACTATGAGAAGTTTTCCAGGAAGAAGCTGAATACACAGCACTTACTTTATTGTTTGTCCACATGAACTTGGTTTTCCTTTATTTGTTTTACCTTTGCAACATTTCCAGTCAATACTTGGCTCTTCAGAGACTTAGCTTTCACAGGCTTTGGTACAAGTTTCTGTTGCAGTTGTAAAAGTAAATGACACAGTTGAACAAACACCAGGATCAGATAAACTCTTGTAACCACTAACTGAAGTTCTTTAGCTAGTAAAGAAACCTGAAATAGAAAAAAAAAAAAAAAAACAATTTAAAGGGATTATAATTTTCTTCAGGTGGAGGATGGGAGGCCTCACTTTTTTTTCTTGTTATGACAGCTGTAGGTGAAGCAAAGGGACAAATATAACAAATAAATAAATTTATAACTCTAGTTGAAGCTACATGTGCATTACTTTGACAAGAGGGTATGAGTTACCCTGTGAATCCAACTCAATTGGCAACTGCAGGGAAGTGGTCATTGCAGATGGAGCAGAATCTGCTCATACAGCTCTGGTCTAAGGCACAAACTTCATGTGGCACTGTGAAACAGATGCATTTTTAAGTACTAACAGGTGTGGATGCATTCTTAAATTTACTTGGTTTTCCTAAGTGTGTGAAATGTACTTAAGCTTCTAGGCTGCATTATTTTCTTAACATCTTTACCTACTGCATAATTTTTCTTTACTTACTCTTCCTTGTGACATAAAAAGAAAATGTAAATATGGTCATACAAACATTAAACTGGAAACTCAGAGAGACCAGTTATTTTTAGCAACTAAGTTCATCTGATTTATATCATGCACTGGAGGCTACGTCAAGTGTTTCAACATCATTTGCACTCCATTGAACGAGGGACTGAACAATCAGAAAATGGATCATTTGGAAACAGGGTTATGTCACTAAAACAGTGGAAGCAAAATCCACCAAGTTAAGTTTCTACTGGTGGCAAAGGAGAAAATCAAGTTTCTTTTAAGCATCATGTAAGAAAAACATGAACTTGCCATGCAATATCTAGAAGTGATGGATTCTTCAAGAGAAGTGCCATTGAGCAAATAAGAATCAGGGAGAAGTTTACACTAGTCTAGCATATGTGCTTAATCTTGTGAACCTTCTGAAAGAAAACATTGATTTGTGAAGAAATGTTTCTGTTTCAAATAGATGGGAGAAAAAAGAGGGGAAAAAGGGGAGAGAAAAAGAGATATAAAGGGAATGTAAGCATTGATCCTAGCATCCAGATGTATCCCTTAGTGAGGTAGTCATGCAGTCTTAATGAGCGTGTAAGTGGCAAATGGTGTTTGTTCCATGTCTCCTCTTGGCCACAGTCTTTGTTTAAGCTCTCTCCCACATGACACAGTAAAGTGTTATTTGGAACCTGGAACATGACATATTTGAGGCTTATCTCATTTTGGCATAAAAATACATGTAGTTCTGTTTTACGATAAACTCTGCTTGCTGTCATAGGAGACAAAAGGAACTCTAGATAGAGTGGTTTTACAATACAAATACAAACGCCAAAATAGGGCTTATTGTTTACAGATAAGAATAAAATTATTTTAAACATGTGTTATATTAATTTATAGGTGGGGCCAATAGCAAAATGTAGTGTTATGCCATTAAAAATCTGTTTCATGATACTGACAAAATTTCATGCTCAAATACAGAGGAACAGATGTGTCTGTGATACACAAAATATTTGAGTTTTGCTGTCACAGTTCTTCATGCTTGACTACCCCTATTAGACTACAATTAAAAAATAAATTTTTATTTACACTATACAAAATTTTCAGTCTGTATTACTAAATGCACCCTATATTAACCAAAAAATTAATGTAATATTTAAATATAAATATGTAGGAGTGCGTATTAGGTGATGTTTGCTAAACATCTAGTCATACTATGATATGACTTCCTTATAAATGCTGAAAGTCACAAACTATATATTTTTGCAAAAATCTGATTAAAAACCTCTTTTTTAGGTAGATTGATGTTATCAAAAAGTTCTAGCTTCTCTGATTTTAGTGAGTACTATGTCAGGGCCCTGATTTTTCCATGGTTGAATTTGCAGAGGGAATAAAACAACACAGAAAACTTTTCATCTGGTGAACTAGATGGCATGACATGGCAAGGAGGCTGCAGCCAGGTGGTAGTCAGACTCTTTTCCCAAGAAAGTCTTAAGCTGTGCCAGGGGAATTTTAGGTTAGACAATAGAAAAAAAATTCTTGACAGAAATAATGGTTGAGGGGCATTGGAATGGGCTGCCCAGGGAAGTGGTGGAGTCACCATCCTGGAGGTGTGTAAAAAAAGACTGGATATGACACTCAGTGCCATAGTTTTGTTGACAAGGTGGTTTTAGGTCATAGGCCAGACTTAATAATCTCTAAGGTCTTTTCCAACCTAGTTAATGCTGGGATTCTGTGACAGGGCCATGTAATGCTAACCACTCCTGCTCCCTGGAATGGGATTTTGTGGGCCAAAATACTCTTCAGGGCTCAGGTGGTCTCAGTAGCATTCAAACCAAGAAGGGTTTGCAGCCTTTCTACTGCATTAAAATAGATTGATCACAGTTTTCTACAGGAATATATTGTTTTCTGCTTGCATTTATTGCAGTACAGTCAACTCTTAACAGTTTTTTTAGTTATAACTTGGAGAAACACAAGAGTTTGTGTAAAAAGCCTTTCCTTTTTCCTTATCTAGATCTTAAAGGGTTTCTCAAAATCAGAAAATTCAGGAGCTTTCTTAAGATGCAGTTTTCATCTAAAACTTGAACTCTACAAACTTTAAGGAAAATACTTAGTGTGTGAGACTGGAAATATAATTTCAGAGGGTAGTAAGGCAGAATACTGTGACTTTGACAGCCACACCCCAAAATATTTAGCTATCTAAAATTCTAGTTTTCACTGCACAGAGTGGATGTGTGACCCAGAGTGGTCGTTGTAGTGCCCTGCATCTTCTTCTGTGGTTCAAAGTAGAAAGCAGCAGTGTAAGGACTTAACCCAGACTGATGTTGTCATGCAAAACTCACCAGGTTCTTCTTCCCTCACATTCTTCTGAGATGAAGATTTCCCAGCTGTCTAATGCAACTGTTTTAGGAAGTAGGGAAAGGAGCCGACAGTCCTGGAAAAGCTGTGCTTGCTCTTTCCACTACAAGAAAGATTTGCTGGATTTGTGCTCTCTTCACCCTTTCAAAGAAACAACTGGTCTTTGACCAAGAAGATAGTTTATAATTTGAACCATTTATTTTGAATTAATATGTTGTTCTGATTATGGTTTACAGTAGCTAATGTAAGTTTAAATGAAAGAGGATAAAAAGCAGTCAGAGGATGCAGTGAAAATTATTTATTGCAGTGTAGAGCTATCTAATTGATCTGCAGTTCACCAGGTTCTTGACTTGGATAAAGAAAAATCGATGGATTGTGTTAGCAATTTATTGTAAATATTTTCTCACATGAAGCTTCTAAATGGTTTAGATAACATTTCCTTTTGTTGCAATATATTTATTTGATCCCGGAACATTTAATTCACCGTTAAATGTCATACACTCTTGTTACTATAAAAGGATAAAACTGTTTCCAAGTACATATTGTTTCAGTAAGACATGAGCTTGTTCATGCCAGCTCTTGGGGTTTACAGAGTCACTTCAAAATAGCTGCCTTAGAAGTTAGGGTGAGAATGTAAAGCAATGTAAAACTCTCTGTGGTAACAACATAAAGTGTTCTTGCACATCTGCACTTGAAGTACCACAGTGCTTATCCTAACTTTAGGCAGCAGCATTATTTTTGCATTTATACTGGATCTTCTAGGAAAGTAAAGTATGAATGTAGTATTAGAAAGACATTGTGGTTCTGCATCCCTGAGGAATAGTATTTTTTTTCTTTTTAATTTTTTACATCTTTAGTTCCTCTGTATTTAATATTTTTATGTTAATAACCTAAGGGTTTTTTTTTTTAATTGTAGTTGTTGTCCTATTCATTAATGGAAGTATTTGTAGAATTTCTGCCATGTTTTAGGAATCTATTTCTGGCTAATGAATTGCCTACTTTAGTTACCTTCTTTCTCTTTCTTGTGTCACTAAGAATATTTACTAACACTATTATTTAATTTACTATTGGTATATTACACTTGGTTGATATGCTATCTATCAAAAATATTTTTTCATACATAACAGGAAGATATAGAAGATTTTATCTTTATTTTCTGTATTTCTAATAATCTAGTGATTTCCTTAGACTTTGTCAGCACAAGTCTAAGTCAAAATTTGAAAAAATCTGGTATTATTTTTCATCCACAAATGTCAGGTTTCACCTCAGCATTGTAATACCTGTGGACTCAGAGTTGCCATTTAAGAAATGGTTAACTACAGAAGATTCAGAGGACCCACAGAATTAACTTCTGTAGCTTTGATATGCAGGTTTTATTTGGCAACATGACAGGAAACTATAGAGCAAAGAGTGGAAAGGAGAAAAGTTAAGGGGGGAATAGTATGCAATGAAAGAGACAGGTTATGGCAGTGAGACCTCTGTCTATTCACTCTGTAGTGAAAAGTACATCACACTACCCCAGCTCAATATTTTTCATTTCTCCATTTTGAAGGGCTGAAATTGTTTCCCAGCTGGCTAGAGCCTTTTGATCTGTAGTCTGTTTATAGCAAAACAGTATTTGGAGCTCCTTCAAGACAGGAGTTCCTAGAGGTGACAGTCTACCCTGGTGAGTTACCTTCATGGTTGCACCTTACTGAGTTCAAGATAACATGATATGCATTCCCTTCCAGTAATAGAAATTAACTGATTATAAGTATTTATCTAATAAATAACTAGTAATACGTGTAATGGCCAGGCATAGGTCAGAGCCATCCCAGGTTGCCAGTAACCAGTAGAACCAGAATGCAGATGCCTGTAATGAATAAAAGCTTCATTACAGTTTTCAGGGCAAAATTTAATGGCAAACCCTTAACATTGACAAACATGGCAGGCCAGTGGTGCTAGCATACAGAAATTTCCTGTCTCCAGCCTCAAACTGTATTAATAAAAGTTTACATAATTTTTATCAATTCTGTATCTCTCACAGCCACTGTAATTGGAGAGGCATTTATTTATTGTGGAACCTACTCTACCATGGTAAATTTAGTATCACTAAAAAAATTTTATTTGGGATTCTCATTGACAAATATTCAGAATTTGCAAGGCACCTGTTGATGCCTCTAAATATAACCAAAAACATGACAAAAATTTAAAGGCTCTCTAAAGAAAATTTTAATGAAGAAAATACCATTTAAGCAATGCTGCTGGAAATTTAATTTACAAATTTACTTGCTGTACTATCCAGGCCACCCAAGTGGCCTGCAGGCACTGAAATTTCCTAGAACAGCAGCTCACAGGACCCAAACAACATTCCTGCTCCACATGTGTTCGGAGGTCTACACATTTTGGAGTAATAGACACTAAACTAGAATTCTTCAGCTCCTCCCTCTTAGAACTGCTGTAAATTGAATTAGTCAAAGCTGTAAAATTTAGTTTGTGTAAAACATCACCTTGAAATTTTGTATTTACTCTTCAATCTTTTTGAAATGGTACAAAAAAGTTATTGTTTGCTGATAAGGAGGCCAAGAAGTGATTCTTTTCCATTTTTACTTCAAAAAACATTTGCATTTTTCCCCCTCAAAAGCAACAAAAAAAAACGTTGAGGCATAGTTAAAATAGAGAGTACAGTGCAGCTCTAAGATGTTAATCAATGTTGCCTATTCCTGAGCATATTAAAGAGAAGCCACATGCACTATAGAAACAAATGTACATTTTACCTGTAATTTGGTATGCACTCAAATTCATAAAGAATGTCCTGCAGCACACTGTAGTACTAGTGTGCTGGACAAAAGTAAAGGAAGAATAATTTCAGGATTGGCTCTCTGACATCTATTTCATTTGGTTTAACTTTAACATTTGCATGTTTTGTGAGACTTTTTAATATATAAAATAGTAAAAACATATAAAATAGTGATCAGGGAAAAAAAATCTGAGGTCGTTCAGCTTCTTGCTACTTATACCAGTAAATTTACAGGAGAAATGTTTTCCAAGAGCCATAGGAAATGAAGTTATCTGAACTGAACCTATCTTGCTGAGATGATTGTCAGGAAAGTGACGTATCAGAATAAATAATCCAAGTATATTAAAACCAAGGAAATACATGTACTGCAAAAGACTTAGGGAATCATTTAACAAAAAATTAAAATGGGTGCTTGACACAGACAGTCCAGTATAGTTGCATTTCTAACTTTTATATTTTAAGAGAGAGAAGTGACAGTGGAACACATGAAAAAAAACCAGCCCTCAGATGTGAAGAGGGTTTCCAGCTGTTCATTCAAGTAGAAACCTAGTTAAAAAAGCTGAAGATGCATTTGGTTCATTATTTACTTTATATTTTGTTCTTGCTAGTTATATGTTTTGGTTTTTTAAACATAAGTGCATGTTTGTTTGGTGAGGCTTCTGTCTTACTGCAAACTGACTTTAAAAAAAGGGTATAATGATATATTATTGCTGTGGTTTTTTTCCTCTAATGGTGTAAATAAGCCATCAGTTTCCTGAGTAGTTAGAGTTAGTGTGTGCTGAAGTTACAATGCAAAATGAGGCAGGAAAGTGTTATTAGCAATCATCAACTTCAATTTATAAATCAATTGTAACAGAGTAAAATCATTGTGTGTACCTAAGATCTGTCATGCCAACTAAATATATTGAGCAGTTAAATACCACTTTGTGTACTTAATAGCCATGTTTGCTGTAGCAAAGCTTAGTTGTTCAGGAATAATTGCCCATCAGCTGAGTCTGACAGAGATCCCAGACTGATTTCAGACATGAGTAAGATGACAAACCATAGGGGTAGAAGTGAGATCTGGAGTCCAAATTGAAGAAATGCAAGTCAACTATTATGGGAAATTATTATTTTAACTTTTTTTTTGTGTAATAGTGATAATATTAGTAGTACTTTTTTTTGCAATATGTGTCATGTTTTCCACTTTAGGGACAAATAAGTTCTCTCACTTCATTGTAGCAGCTCTGGCTCACCAAAAGGGCCTCTCTTAAAGGAGCTGAAGCGGGATAACTTTGACTGTGGTGCTGTCGTGCATATTCATGTTTAAAATGGAGATTCATGTCTACACCACAAACTGGAATTACTGAAGTTCTATCAGTTCCATGTATTTGTGGATTCATCTCTACAGAAGAGAAATATTCAAGTTAATAATTTCATTACATACTGCAAGAGACAAAACATTAAATAAGTTTCATGTTCAAACTAAAACTAGACCAAACACAGGATACATAAAGGATGAAAGGATGACTGTATTATAGGAGAGGCCTTAAGACTGTTTAGAAAAGTGATTTAACTATTCTGATGTCCAATGGCTTTTCTTCATTAAGATTTTTTTTGTTGTTAAGAGTTGAAGAGAACTTTTTGCTAGGGAAATTATTCTTAAGCTCCAATGAATTTTTTTGTTCTCTAATGCTCTGTACACCCCATAGCCATAAGGGGTTTAGAGAGTTGAAAGAGGCCTGTTTAAAATGTCATTCTCCAAAAAACAAAGCAAAGCCAAGCCAGAAGGACTTGACAGAGATTAAAGACAAAAGTCTTAGACCACAAAATGAGATTTTTCATGTAGAATTTTTTTTGTTAAGAATGCAATGAATCTCCAAAACTACCTCAATAATTTTAATTTTTTTAAAATGAAAATACATGGATTCTCATTACTGTGGTATACTTTATCCCCTGCACTGGACATCATCATAGAAACCATGTGAATCAAAATAGACAAGGTCTGCAACCTAGAATAATCTTTCTGAAGCAATGGAGGAAGGTCAAAAACAAGAGGAGCTTTGTTGCATTTCATCCCTCAATGTGACATGCAAAGGGCGAGACAGGGAATTCAAAGTTGTCATTTTGCTGGACATTAAAATTAATAGAACCACAGAGTCATTGTTATTTTCAAGCATATACTTTCCTTACAATCCCACTCATCACCTTCTATTCTATACGGGCTGTTTCTCTCTTTTTGCTCTCCGTAAATTAAAAGAATTTATTATTACAGCGAACATTTAATGTCAGTAGTTGGCTTTAGCAATGTTTGCAATATAAAATACAAAACCATTTTCTGAATTTTTACTATAATGAATTATAAAAGAAAAACATTTCACTGTTACAATGTTTGTAGAATAAATTTTTCCAAAATTTTCTATAAATGAATCTTCATGTAAGCTTTCACATAGAGAAATCTTGGATGATTTTTTTCGGTACTTTGATAGGTAATCTCAGGTGATAATTAAAAAAAATTCCTAAGTGTCTTTTTACCCCAGTCTGTTTAATTTCTTAACCCGCCTTTAGACATGTAAAAAAGGAAAGCAAACAAACCACCCTTCAAAATTACACACAAAATGCTCACAGTAGTTTAAAAGGGCTGACTCTGGTTTTCGTAGGTTTTATGCAAACACACTGAAACACAGCCCATATGGCCTTAACAAACAGTGAACACATTCTGTTAGGCATGCTGCATAAATTAAGCTGTTTCAAATAAGAACTGCTGCAATTTAGATGTCTTTTCTTTATATTCATGGAATACATTCTCATGGAAGTAAGAAAGTGAACCAAGACAGCCAAGATTTCATCAAGGACAAAAAGGGCCTGACCAACCTCTGTGCCCTCCTGTAATGGAGAGACTGCAGTGCTCAAAAAAGGAAGACCAACTGGTGTAATCTGCCTGGGCTTCTGAAAGCTTTAAACAGTTTCCCATGGAATCATAAACTCCAAACTGGAGATCTGGAGTTGGATTTTAAGGGGTAAACTAAGGAAAGGGTGAGATGAATGCAGCCAGAGAGTTGCAGTCAATGGCTCCATGTCCAGATGCAGCCAGTGATGAGTGGTGTCCCTCAGGGCTGTCCCGAGAATTTGGCTCTCCAGTATCTTCATCAGTGACAGAGGCAGTGGGACAGAGTGTACCCTCAGTACATCTGCAGTGACAGGAGGCTGAGCAGTGCAGGTGGCACTGCAGAAAGATGGGATGAACATCCAGGGGCATCAGGAAAAGTTTGAGAACTCAGACCATGAGAAGCTAAGGATGTTAAAAAGTCCAAGCACAAGGGGCTGCAGCACAGCCAGAGCCATCCCAGACATGGGTACAGAACTGGGAGTAGCACTTATTTAGAGCAGCCCTGCCAAGAAGGACTTGGAAGTTCTCATGGATGAAAACCTGGACATGACCCAGCAATGTACCCTTGCAGCCCAGAAAGGCAAATGTGTCCTGAGCTGCCTCCAGAGCAGGGTGGGCAGCAGAGAGTGATGAGGGATTCTGCCCCTCTGCTTTGCTCTGGTGAAATCTAGCCTGCAGTGCTGCATCAGCTCTGGGCTCCCAGCACAGGAAGGACATGTTGGAGGAAGTCCAGAGGAGACCACAGGGATAATGAGCAGGCTGGAGTTCCTTTTCTGTGAAAAGAGGCTGAGAATGTTGGGGTTGTTTAGTCTGGAGAGGAGAAGACTCCAGGAAGACCACATTTCAGCCTTCTAATAGTTAAAGTGACTTAGAAAAAAGAAAGAAAACAGCTTTTTACAGCGATAGAACTTTTTTACAGAGATAGATAGTGACAGAACAAGGGAGAATGCTTTTAAGATTTAAAAAAGGAGAGAGATTAGATATTAGGAAGAAGTCATTTATTCAGACAGTAGTGAGGCACTGTTGCTTAGAAAAGTTTTGAATGTCCTTTTCCTGGCTTTATTCATGGCCAGGTTTGATGGGGCTCTGAGTAGACTGGTCCAGTAGAAGGTGTTCCTGCCAATGGCAGAAGAGTTGGAACTAGGTGGTATTTTAGATCCCTTCTAACCCAAGCCATTCTATATTTCTATCACTTTTTCTTTTTTTTTTTTTTTAAGCAAATATGTTGTAAAGTTCATGAACACCATTTAATTAAGAAAAAAACCCAACACCCTAAATAAAGAAAGAGGATGACTTGGTGCCTTTCATCTTATTTTAGTTTGAGATTATCTCTTTCTATATTTAACACAGCAGCATATATCTAGAAGGAAGTTAGCTGGATTGAATTAAATGTGAAAAACAGAGATAGCTTTGCTAATCAAATACTGGAGGGGACCATCAAGAGAAAGAATAGATTGATTTGCTATACTAGAAGGCTACCATATGTAAAACGCTAGCTAGATATGAAGTGAAACTGTACTGGTCTCAGAATTGCTGTCCTACAGGAGGCATGCTGAGGTCTACATATAAGTATTCTTCTGTGTATATCCATATAACAGGCTAAGCTGTGACAGGTTTGATCACACACAAAGTATCTCTTGCTCATAGAAGGGTAGAGAGGAAAGATGCACCTTGTCCATGGCAATGCACTGGCAATTCGGAAATGCTTGCATTCAATTTAGGCAATTTAACTTTCTACAAGAACATGAAGTTTCTGGCTACTGTAATCTCTGGTGGTATTGCTATGGGTCTCTTTGGGATTCATAGTGTAACATGGTTTTCTTGTGCCTGGTACATTGTTTAATAAGGGGAAATTTAAACATATAAATATGGAATAAAAAGTTCAAATAGGTCAAACAAATTAGTCCTAAACTGAGAAGAAATTTAGAATCCATGAATATCAGAACATACTGTATCTGTATCTTTCCCTCCAGATGCCTGAATATTCAGAAGTAGGTCTTATGAGTGAGTTTTCAGTGGTAGGCATAACTGCTCTACTATATACATGGATATTCCTTTTGATCACTTTGCTTTTCCTCCCCTGGGAAGAAAAGAGGGGAGAAGTCAGAAGTGAAGCTTTTTTTTTTTTTTTTGACTACATTAAATATGGATTGGTGCAGTGGTGCCTTGGCATTGTTCATCTCTCACAAAATCTAAATATGATGTGAGGCCAAATATGAAAATATGTTGAGTTTATATTTCTATAAAAGGAAAAAAATTAATCTTATCTACATTCAGTTCAACTGCTACAAGGAAGAGAGTAGTGAGGCAAAAATCTGCAATGCCCATGTTGTATAAACTTATAGGTTTTATCCTGGTACCATAGAATTTATCAAGTACATCTTGAATTGCCCAAAACCTAGGTTTATAACATAAAATAGGCAGGGAGCCATAGTGCACAGAAGGATAGATAGACAGCTGAGAGGAGCAGTTCTGTCTGTCTTAAAATAGATGTCTGAATCATGGAAACAGACTACCCCAGCAAGTGCCTATCGGAGCTGTCTCTAGCAGGAGCCCAGCTGACCAGTGTAAATGAGCAACCAATCCTCTGGCAGCTCAAGGCTAGGGAGAAAACTCCTTTCTTAGTGTGCCTTGTTTAACTCTCAGTGAATAATTCATGACAAGTAATGTACTCTCAATGTAACCTTCATTTGTTCTCATAGAAGCTCTCCAGTAACTTGCAACAACAATACATAGCTTTTTTCCTTTAATTACAGCTTTGAGTTTGACAGTTTTGCATTAAAAATCGAACACATTTTGTACTTTTGAGTGTTCACATTAAAAGTTTGGTTTTTTTTTTCTTTTTTCACCTCATACAAGCCAGATTGAACCTTTGGAGTTTTCCATACCTCAAAAACAAACAGAAGGGAAACATGAGTAGAAAATTTTATATAAATTCAAGTGGATTTTTTGAAATACAAGTGTCATGGAGGTATGCTCCCTCTTCAAGCAAAGCTTTGTAACATAATGCATAATTTAGATTTAATTTTAGTTCCTGACATTTTTCTGAAGGACTTAGAAGTATGGATGATGTCATTCTACCAAACAAGAGTCTTATCCATGTCTGACTCATTCAGGCCACGATCCTGTACCTGTGGATGCCAAGTTTCCAGTGAAGGACATGGAGAAATCCACTCTACTGTTTTGTAGAGAACCCTTCTGTTACACTAATGTGGTTACCTCACCTCAGATTTGCTTTCAGAATGACTTTCTGACAGTAAAAGTTTATTGTTTCCAAAAAGACAAAATGTTACGGAAACATTCGTGTTAGAGTATGCACGGCTGGGTTGGGCAGGTTTTCTGTTAATGTTTGGGTTTTGTTCTAGACAAGACAAAATTGGAAAAAAGATAAAAATGCTTTACTATATAAGGCTAGCTAACATGCTTAAAATTTAAGTATAAACTTTCACATTGTGCATACAAGTTTTATTTGCCTGAAATGGTGGTCTGTGTGTACTCTTGGAATACATGGTGGTATTCCTGAGTGTCTTCCAATCTTCTCTTGTTAATCTCACACTTTCCCATTCTTCTGAACAAGATGATGATGAAAGCAAGCATATCTTACAAAATGTAACGGTTTTCTGATACTGAGCCTGACACTCGAGAGTGACTTTGTCCAGAACCAGTCCTAATTATGAAAGCTTGGTAAAAGAAGTACAATTCTCTCTTGCCTTTCCTAGCAGCCACTGCTTCATTTGAAAAAAAAAAAAAAAAAAAAGGAAGAGAAAAAATGTTAGTCCACTTTTTTTTTAGCCTAAAAAAGCTGGCATAATTCTCTTGGAAACCATAGCTACTGCATAACTCCCTACTGATTTTAGTATGAACCACCAATGTTTATTTTTAAGCAACTATTTAGCTAACAAATTGTAGTCTGAATTTGTGTGGAGCAAATAGTTCAAAAACAGAAAGTCTGATGGAAATGTTAATAGATTTTTTTTCTTTAACCTTGTAATTAGTGCTGTATTACTGCAGTAAACCCATTTAGATCTGACAAAAGTCTATGTTTTTATAATGCAGCCTGTATTTTTATATGTCTATATGTTCACATATATATATATATATATATTTAAATAAACATTTTTATGTTTATTTAAAAAAAAATACAAAACCAGCTTGACACACTAGGCAGCCTTAGCTCAGCTGAAGTTCAAAGTCTGCTAGGAGGGTAGTATTTAATTTTAGGCTATTTGCTGGTATACAATGTAAATCCGACATTAGCAGGTATCATTTATTCCAGCCTAATGACTGATGTGTAACCACAGACCACAGCATAGCTGGTGGCACTGCTTGCCAAGAATATAATGTTTCTCAGAAAAAGCTATTCTCCTACTCCTAAAAATTAGCTATTTTTATTTTTTTTTTCAATCTCTAGCAATGAAGATTCTATTTTTATTTTTGCAATGGAATCTATGTAGCCCAGCAATGGTCAGTTAGTACGGAGGTTGCTAATGACTAATTGCATAACTGATTAAATAAAATTAAAAGTAGGCAGAAATAAAGGCACAAGGACACATTTTCAGTCTGACATATATATATATATATATATATATATCTCAAGAACCTGATTTTGCCATGCAAGGGAGGGAGCCTCTCTGTGACTCTCACCTCCGTTACTACTCATGGTACAGCTCAGGCAGCAGCACCTGGCAGCTTCAAAGGAAACAGATCAAGCATTTTCAGACAAGGCATCGTATTAGAATTGGGTATTCTTACAGAAGACCCCTTCTGCCATGAGGTCTATGAGGAGTTTTGCACATTTAATTTTCTGTAAGTCTTTTGTAGAGCACATAGTAACTTTATTTACACAGCAGGCTCTGAGCTAATACACCATATTCATAAGCTGGGTAGCTCAATCCAGGCAGCTGGATGTGAGTGGATACAGAAAGGAAACACCAGTGGCATATGTCATGTTTCTACTGTGCCCTTTAGGTTTGCCCTTTTTCAGTCTTATGACTTCTACACTCTAGTTATCATTACATTTCTTAGTTCTCTTACTTATGCAGTTATGTGCGACTTTTTCCTCTTTGCTAAAGTACTCCAGTCAAAAGGGAATATGCTCTTACCTAGACATTAATCACAAAGTTTAGTTTCTGGAATTCTAAACCTATAAAAATGTTTTTAAAATCACTTGCTATGTTGAGCAGTGGCAAAACCTGCATCTGGGTTAAAAATTTGTTTCTCAGATTCTCTGACTTAATACTTGTTTTTGAAAAATACATCTCCTGAACCTACACCTACATTACTAGTTCTTAGACTCACTCATGCAGGTAATATAAGAACATTTTATTAATCTTTTTGTCCTTCAGCTTGTTATGCAGTACAGGACAATAAGAGGATAATCTAGTCTGTGGATGAGCTAGAATGAACTGTGCAATTCAAGAGTTTCACAAAACTAATTGGTGTGGTGCTTAGCTTGTGAAAAAAAAATGTTTCCTCCAGTGGAATGTGTGCTCCAGCAGATTGGAAATGTTGATTGCAAGTTTAAATGCATATTCTTTATTTATTGAAAACCGTATTTCACATAAATGTGGAAACTGGAAAGTATATATGAAGAAAGCAAAGATACAAACTGTGAGGAAGACCAGATGCAACCGTAACTAAGAAATAACATGGTAGTCCTGAGTGAATGAGCTCAGTCCAGATTTTTAAAGATATTTTAGCTATCCTACTTGAAAAAAACCCAGGGTGAAACTAAGATTACATATGAAAAGGCAGCAGATTGTTTTATAGCTTTCATTTGATAATGTGTATTCCAAATGCCACACTTAAGAGCCCAGTTGTTATTTATGTCTGAAGGCTTGAAGTTGTGAATCCATTTCTTCAGCTTGCACAGAGCAGCAATAATCTGGCTCCTACTGCATGTTTTTTCATCAGTTTGATGTCCAAGTGCTTTTCAAGCAGCATTATGTGGGTTATCCTTGTTTTACAAATAGGAAGACAAAACTCAGAATGTTTAAGCAAGTTTTCCATAACCTGAGAAAGAGATGTTCCCAAGCATGGAACAAAAGAATCAGTCCTCCATTTCATTCCCTAAGCCATGCTTTTGGCAATTAATTTTAATATTTAATTCTTTGCACTGTAGCACGGGAATAATTCAATTAGTTACTAATTTGAAGATAAGTAACTAAATGTAAGTGTGCACAAAGTGGGCTGAATCCAGCACACTTTTCATTTAATGGTGGGTTTTTTCTGTGTCTTTTTTTCCTTAGTCCTTTTTTTTTAACTCTACAGCTAACACCTCAGTTGATGATACATGCAGATAAAAATTAGTGGTTTTTTTCTTGTTTCTTTTATTATTAGCATATTTAGTAGTACTGAATGTCTCCATCTTTTACTAGTTTCATTAATTTTAAATATTTTCTTCATTATTTTTATTATACAATCAACACTTGCCTTAAACATGGTGGCATCCTAACACTTCTTTTCCAAAGCCTTTTTCCAGCCACCATAAAAAATAAAAGGATTCCAAAATGGAAAAAAATATGGGTTTGTTAGGGGTTCTTTTTAAGTTACAGGATTACATGCACAAATCAGCTATTTAAACAATGGTCATTTCTCTTTTTATCCTCTTAACTTTCCTAAATTCTTATTTCTCTTAATTGCTCAAATTATGAGAAATTTAGAGTTTTTATTATTTGACCCCAAATACAAAAATAAATGCTACACCATCTTCTATAAGCACAGTGGATGAGTATTCTCCTATCTTTAGGAAGAGCTTAGACAAATCCGCCTTTGTTGTTACTTGTAGCTCAACAGATTTTGTGTATCAATTAGAACCTATTGTTAATTGCCAAAGTTGTTCTAATGGGTTCTCTAGAAACCTCTCTAGAAAAAGATTAGCCTTTCTCATGACGAATGTTAAGAGGCTCCTTTGTTTTAGCTTCCATAAAGTCAACTGATTAATTTCAGATAAGACTACCATTCCCTAGCTATCTGTGAGCTCTCCTTTCTGCAGGAATACTCCCTTTTTTTGGGGGAAGCCTATGAGTCTAAGGTTGCTCCTTGAAGACAGTCTCTGATTTGGCCACTTGCAGTTGCTTAATATATATTTCATAATAGTTGAAGTTAGTAGGCACTTGGAGAACAGGAATTAGTAGGCACTTGGAGAAGTTAGTAGGCTCTTGGAGAGCAGGAGTTTATTTCTAAAGAGCTGAGGATAGAGACTAACAAAGAAAGCAGGTTTGTAGTGGGTGTTAGTTAATGAGATGAAGAACTGACCCCATGAGGACTTTTTTTTTGAATTGCCATTGAAAAACAGTGACTCAAATTGAGTCAACCTGCAACTAGAATGTATTCATACTGTAGCAGTAGTAGTGTTTAGTATCTATATATTTTAATATTTCTCATCATATTTCTAGTAACTACAAGTAAGAGGCAGCATCTTGTCGGATACACTATTGAAAACAGACGATCCTGAGATATTTACTGTGTGGCAGAGCAGAAATAGCCTTTGAATATTCCATTTCAGTATAGTATTACAAAAAAGCTTAGTCAAAAGCTCTATTTTGCCTAATTTTGTTTTCCTTTGTAAAATTGGAATAATGTTTATATTTATAAATTATAAATAATCAACAAACAAAAATAAAAAAATAGCCAGGTATTCTGCAACAGGCAAGGATCTCTATATTATCTGATATTTTTAAAATTACCTATTCTGTCTGTTAAAGAAATAGAAAGTTTCACAACATGGTGCCTGATTTATGTGCACTTCTATGGATGTGTGACCTGCACAGTGACAGACCCAACTGTTACTAAAGGTCCCATGACTGTATGACCCTTCGTGCTAAATTTACCACAGATGCCTTTTCCATTCATTGAAGCTAACTTTTTTGATTCCACAGAAACCCTAGAAAAGGTCCTTTGCAAGTCACTAAGTGCTGTTTGAGAGATAAGTGCCAGAAAACATGGAAAACGTGAAGAACAGAACACAGAGCAAGAAACATTACTAACATTCCTTCTGCTGTTGTGGAACAATTTGTATGCAGATCACCAGCAAAAGCCTCCAGGCCAGTTAGGATCTTTCCTGGTGATATACAGTGTAGCTGGTAATAGATTTTATTGTACTGTTATAAAATAAAGTACAAAGGTTGTAGAGAGCTTTACACACATTCCAATTTGATTAATTTTTTGATCTTTTGATGCCTAATCTGTTTATCATGTTTTTCTTCTATTTGCCAAGTCTATATAAAGTTTATAAAAGCAATCTTCAGTGCTTGTTTTCATTATTAACATAGATGCACTCCCATCCAAAATAATGTACTGCAGCACTTGTAAGAGACTGCAAAGGAATGGCTATTAAGCATGTAAACACTTGTTCAGCAATAAATTTGTTCTTTCAGTTTAAAACCAAAGAGCATTTTCAAAAGTTTTAAAATTAAACAATATAATCCCTGTTTTGTTTGCTGCCTTTCCCCCTCTTTTAATGCTGAAATTGCCAAATATATCAACATAGGAATTAACTCTCAAAGCTTTTTTGATAATTTTTGACCAGAAATTATAAATGCAATATTGTTTTGTAACATTATATATGATTATATATATTATCTATTATTATATTATATATTTTGTAATGTACTTACAAAACAGTTTATGCCTGTTTTGTAAGGCATAAACTGTTAATGTAATTATTATAACATCAAAATATATCTGCAGTACAGCAGAAAGGATGTCACGTTATAGTTCTTCAACTAGGGTATTTTGCCCTTCAGTGATTAATAACAATCACTATCTGTATGTGTGTTTGACTTTAGCAGTCTACAAGGAATTTAATTTTTACTTAACTTCCCCCCCAGTGTTCTGAATGCCTTTCAGACAGGGAATGCTTTCTGGTTTGTGAAGTTAGATAAAAGTGCTTTTTAACAGTGTCTAAGCAAGTGTTAGGAGAAAGAGAAAGGGAAGAATTAAATTTCTCTGTAAGAGTTTTAGTGGATTTGGAATGAAAAAAAAAATCTTTGTTCCTTTCTTTACTCCACAGAGACTAATTTCTCTAGCATGTCTGTAAGTGGAATTTCTTTGCAAACTCAGAAATGTTACTGTAACTTACATTCATCCTTTCCTTTCTTTTATTATCCAGAAGTATTTTTTCTTTTTTTTTTTTTTTCTTTTTTTTTTTTATGTTATTGACCTTTAAACCTGTTGTTATCAAACTGAAAGAAGGAGATAGGGACTCTTTTCAGCTGCCTTCATTCTCATGTGACCTGAAGGGAGAATAGGTTCAAAATAGACTAGTTCCTCCCAGGGCAATACAAGACAGAGGAGAAAAGCACTGTCATTTCCGAACAGCACCGTGCTAGAGTAAACTCAGCATGAAAAAGGAAGGAGTTGCAGCATGTTAGAATTCTTCCTCCACAGCCTGGATTTTTACACAAGACGGATTTGGAGGGTGTTAAAAAGCAGAGGATTTTTAATACCACTGTGAAATGGAGTACTTTGAGAATGGGCTTTTTAAGGACAACTGACGTCTGACTGCTAGTAATACTGAAGGAATTTTTCAAAATGAGCATTGTTATGAAGCCAAGATCCCGATCTACCAGCTCCTTAAGGACTGCCGACGCAATGTGGTAATGTGGCTCGCTTGTTTCTTTCAGGCTCTCTATTATGGAACAGAGATATGTCCCAAGAAAGTCACAGGCTTTAATTTTGAATCGTTAGGTATTGCATAGTTATTGAAGATGTTCAGCTGTTGAGTTGCACAATTATTAGTAAGGAACAAAATTATGTAGCTTTTTATTGTAAAATACAATGTATTTAATTTTTAAAAAGAGAACCCTTTTGGTACCTTTTGTAACATATTACACAGATTTTACCCATTCAGCAGTCGGGTTCAATCCTTACAGTTAGAGACGCCATCTAAAAATTTTCAGTACACTTATTTCAGTAAGAGAAATCATAACACAGAGCTTGCATTTCTGGAGGCTGGAGAGTAAAATGAAGTTATAGGTTGTGTGAGCTATTTTGGGATGCTTACATGTAGTTTTGCTGCATAAACAGACTGACTGGTACAGATGTGTCCTGGGTAGCAGCAGACTTTGTTGCAGCATGTGTGAGACTGCTGTGTTATGGTTCATGTGTTTCCCCTGCTCTCTGAGGCTTAGAGGAGTAGAAGTAGTCTGTGATATTGATGTGTCTGTATAATTTTCTTGCATTTTTTCCAGTTATTAATCAGCAAAGCTTTGTCTTTTGAATAATTCTTTTTTCTTTATGCTTTTTAAGCATCACTTCATACTTTTTAAAACTTGGTAGGCACTGACAGGACAGCTTTCTATGAAGTAGCAGAAATAAATTCCATTTACTGTCTTAATGTGTCCCACATTTTGTTCTTCTCTCTGTGTCTTAATAAAAGCACCATAATTTTAATAAACACATAATAGACTAATTGTTCAGACCTACATTTTATAGGTATAAAAGATGTATTTTAAAACATAGCTTTTTTAATATATAAATGGCTGATGTGTTACTGAGGGATAGACTAGTGACTAAATACAGCTCTTTGTGAGGATATACATCCAGTTAATTGAACATTAGCCTTATAAAACCTTTATGTTTCAAATAGTTTTGGCTCTGAGCTAAAGCCACGTCAGTATTACTATTAAAAGAGGTAGAAATTTCTTCCAGTTGCCTTTTACTGAAACCATTTTGTAGTAAAAGGAAATTAAACAAGTACACTACTCGTTCTTAAGAGTTTTCCCAGTTGCTCTGAGAAAGTGCTAAGGCAGAGTTCTGCTGGAATAAATGCAGTAAGTAGTGTCTCTATATCTTTATTAAAATTCAGTGCCATGTTTGTAAACTAAATATTGCTATTGTGCTGCATTCTGTGGGGTGTCTCCAAGGAAGTGAGCTAAAACATACATACCTTAGCTATTACGTACAACTGTGCAAATAAATCAAAATCAGGACCTCTGATTAAGTTTGCCTTTTTTTTTTTATTCAGTTGTTGACTGAACCCATTAATTCTTGCAGGAAAAAAGTATTTTAGAAGAAAAAAAATATCCTTGTAACTAATAGCTGCAAGCTAATTTGGGCACCACGTATTCTGTCTAAAATACCTTCCTGCCTCCCTTTTGTTGCTGTGGCCTTTAGTCATGGCACTAATCTGATATCTGAGAATACCTGTTCTGCTGGTTGTTAGCTGGGAGTCCTCCACTACCCTGCTGATTGGGAACACGGCCTGAGCTCCGAGGTGGCTCTCAGGGAGACACTCGAAGGCTACTGGAGAGGGTACACGCTGTTCTGTGCGGTGTGGAGCAAAGCCAGGCAGGCCCTGTCCCAGCCAGAGGGAAAATGGAGCGCAGAGATAAGAGAGAATGGCAGTGACCTGCAGGCTGCCCACAGCGAGCTCCGCTGCCTGTGGGAGCTGGCAGCTGAGCCCAGCCCAGCCTGCCCCATTGCCCAGCCTGCCCCATTGCACAGCCCAGCCTGCCCCATTGCCCAGCCTGTCCCATTGCCCAGCCTGCCCCACTGCCCAGCCTGCCCCACTGCCCAGCCCAGCCTGCCCCATTGCCCAGCCTGCCCCACTGCCCAGCCCAGCCTGCCCACCTCACCCTGCCCCTCTGCCCAGCCAGCCCCCTTCCAGCTGAGCCTGAGTGGGACCCGTTCCCAAATAATCTGCTTGACTTTGTGTACCTTGCTGCCTAAATCTGTGGGTTTGTACCCCTGGGCCAGCACCTTCCTGCAGTTCTCTAGGAGAGAGTAATAACAGTATAGCTTTGCCACAGTATTAATGCTTAGGGAAACATTAAATCACCACGGGTAGGTGTTCAGGCCAGAAAACAGGAAGAGCATAATTATCCTTTTTGAATCTCATTGTGAGAAACAGCTACTCACTTTCCATAGTTTAGGAAGGTTTATTAAACCTTATCAAAAACACAACAGAAGACTGAATAAAGAAAAATGGTCACGGTGCTGGGAGCAAAAGATTTTCCCTGCCTTATGCTCACCCCCTCAGAAATGGAGGTTTTTTCCTTTTTAACCCTTTAACCCCTGCCAAAGTTCTGTCCATCAACCCCTTCTTCACTGTCCAGTGGTAGAGATCTCTTCCTCAAATTCTGATTGGGGGCCAGATGTCACCATAGTGACAGGCCAGCCCTCCCACATGTCCCAGCTCTGCCTGTCTCTTGATAATCGCACGAGGGGGTAAAACATAACTATAAATCTATAAAACTTTTCTTAACATCTTGATATAGTGATCCCACTCTGTGTAAGAGGAGCAGGAGTGCCTGGGAGGAAGGAGATGGGTCTCAAGAATACAGGGACTTGACTGACAGGACTGTTTCAAAGTATGGACTCGCCTCTTGCAAAGGTTTAAGAAACAATGATCCTAGATTTTCTCTACCATTTCTCACTGTGGATAAAGTTCCTGTGAAGTTCAGAAACTGGGCTCCCAACACACAGAGGCCAGAAAAGCTGTAAACACAAGACAGAAAAACCTCTGCACTTGGTGCCCTGAAATCAGACTCCCTCTTTGTCCAAAAGATATAGTAAGTTCAGTGTAAAAGCATATGTATGGTAAAAGCATGATATTCTTTTCAGTATCAGTATTAGAAAGCAATTAAAGGGTACCTCCACGTGTGGTATTTTGGTGGGTGCCCCAGCTGACTTGGAGCAGATGTAGGAGGGCCTGGGCTGGGCTGGTGCCTCCCCTTTAAAGCTGCATGGATTGGGGATGGCTGCTGTTTACTGTGATGGTAGGGTCTGCAGGCAAACCTTCTCTTTCTGATGCGGTTTGTTAAATTTATCCTGGTGTTATGGTGACTGAAGTAAAAGCAGATGGCTGGTATTTATACATAAAGTGACTTATATAAGGGTTATTACCTGTTACGTTATTGCTGCTCAATTCTACCACCCATTCCCACTCATCCCAAAATTCAGGGTGTGATAGTGAAGTATGGTATTATATCATAAATCTTCGGGAGAATTATCTAGAAGGGATAAATGTTTTTACAGACTTTTCAAATAAGACAATTGATGTGTCTTTTTATTCCAGAGAAGAAATTACAAGGAAGTAAAGAAATCACAGTGAATTAAACTTTGGCTGAGACAGCCAAATGATAATATAATTACATTTTCTTGACTATTTGCCACTGACAGTAAAGCAGCAGTGTTCCACTGAAAATGTCATATTTCTGTTGATTTTTTCCCTTTTGTAATTGAAGAAAAGTTTGAACAAATTAAAAGAATCTATTTGGAAGAACTGGATTAAAATTTTGGGAGCTTAAATCAAATGTTGAGAATACTTGCTTGATGGCAAGTCGAGCAAGCAGCCTCAGTTGGACAGAACCTACTGCCTTAAAATGGTGCAGTTGATCAGACTTTAGAACTGCCTTTGTTTTTCATTATATATATAACTAGCCACAATTGTCGGCATTTTCCCACAATTCTTTCTGCATTATGTGACTAGAGATAGTTACATGTTTACTTTGTGAGTTGGTATTACTGGCTTTTATTTTGCCTTTGTAACATCGACCAGTTCAGGCTTTTCTGGGTTTTGGAACTTAGGGTAGATCGACCTGCAAAGGGCACAGCCTGTCTAGTGACCCAGAGACCAGAGGTTTTCAACAATTCAGCCTGTTGTATTATGTAAAACAATGCATCTCTTCTTACTTAGCTCTAGAAGTGAGTGATATTATTTGACTGCAATATAATGGAAATTACTGAAAGACATTGTCAAATATGGATTTCTCAGTCTATAACATATTTATAGATGAGTGGGGCAAAACTGATCTCTTATATGGACTTTCTCTGACCTTTAATATGTGGATCAAAAGAGGAATGCTAAGTAAAATTTTAGTGAATGGAGACAGCAAAATTCTTGTGGTGTGACATCAATGAATGGCATTGTTTCTGGGGCAGAAGAGCTAGAACAAATGTATGAGCTGACATTCAGCTGACCTCAGGTAGGTGCACTGCCTTCCTGACTAAAGGTACCATGACATAGATCTCTGGAATAAGTGTGACCCTATCTTTTGGTAGCTCTGTCTGACAGGAGGAAACTGTGGCCGCATCACACTGCTTCGGAGCTGACCATCCCAAACAATTCAGTTCCTTGGTTAAAACCGTGGTCCTAGCAAGCCTGTTGCCATTACAAAGATGATGAATATATTCAATAAGTGACACTGAATGAGTCATATACATCAAGCTTATTATTATCAGACACGTATTTAAAGTTAGCTGCTGACTTCCAGGATGGGAATCCCACTGCTGGTGAGATCAACCCCAAAACCAGGGCACTCCTTGAAGGAATCTTTGTCTACAGGACAGAGAATTTTAACATAGATAAATGTAATTGTGAACAATATTAATAGCATTCATATCACTTGGCTGCTTAAGGGTTAAGGCTTTTTATTTCTCTGTTGGGTGAATTTCTTTTCCTCTAGAGTATTATGATTATCTGTGAGGCATTGTTGGTATTACTTGTCCCTTGTTGCCTTTTCTTATAAAACTACTCTTAAACAAAAGAGGATTGGGACTTCACTTGATATCCGATTGCACTTTCAGTAGTTGATGGTATTGAATAGAGCACTCTGGGAAAGTTCAATGCAAGCTGCACACCATTCAAACTCATAGGTAGGGACTGAAGTACAAGTATAATTTGTAAAATTGTGGGATTTCTGAATGTTGAAGAAAGCCTGCAAGCTATAGATATATCTCTCCTACATGAAGTCTGACTCTGATGGACTTCCTAGGTGACTTCATTAATAAAAATAGGCTTTTGTAAGCAGTATAAGCCTCAAATCTAGATAACCACAGAAATTCATGGTGGTGTATATGCTTTATTTATTGTTCAGTGCTAGTGTGGAAGTCTGCAAAGTCAGCATGACACTATTTTCCAGAGTGGGATGGATATGTTTTAAAAAAGTATCATTTTTACAAAATGAAAGGGGAAAATTGCAGTTTTGTCAACAAAGTTGTGGTGGATTTTGAAATTTTTTTTCTTTTTATCAAGTAGTCTATTTTCTAACAAAATGAGACATGTCCTATTGGGCCTGGCCAGTAGTGGTGTGCAGTTACAACCACCTCAGCCTTTTCTTGTAGACATGGGAAAGTTGTAGCCTTCTTAAAATTTTCTAAACAGGTTACTGCCCCATCCTTGATCATTTTAGCTCCCATTCATTGTATTTCCTCAAAGACTGCTCTGTCCTTGAAGTACAAAGATCAAGGCAGGCATTACCCAAGATGTGAACACACCAATGTTCTCACACAGTGGTAAAATTATACCTGGTTTTTTTTTCCCAGCACCTTTGTTGATGTCCAGTGTGCTGTTGGCTTTTTTTAAACTGCCATTTCAGGTTGAGCTATATTTTAAAATTATGTTTACTGGTTTTTTTTAGCCATTTTTTGGCATGTTCCCATCTCTGTATTTTTGTAGAGCAGAAGAATTAGAGTTACCATCATAACATCCAGTTACTTTAACATTAATATGAGAAGAACTCCTTATTGAAATAATAAATGTGAGGGTTTTTTAAATAAACAAACATTGCAAATCGTGCCAAAGAGAACAAACTGCAAAGTGTGACTCCCACAAAGGCAGTTCCTTCAAGATACTTTCTTTCAAGCTACATCCAGATTTACTCATGTGAAATTCTTTCTCTACCACACAGAAACATTTAGTTGTGTTAGAGCAATTTAGTTCTCTGCCATTCACTTATGTGCATTAACAATTCACTTTCAATTTTCCTGAAAATATAATCTTTTCTTTACAGCACAGTTCTCACACCTTTTCCTTGATCACATCTGGTATGTTATCAGCTTGTGGACAAAGCTCTGCTCAAATCTAACAACCATGAAGTGAAGATGTGGCACTTGGGAGTCTGTCCCTAGTGTGAACTAAGGGAGAGGATGGCAAGTTCCATGGGGAGTTCACATGACGGCTCAGCTGAATGGCCAAGTGCCCATTTACAGCTGGTTCCAGTGAGGATAGAAGGCAGTCCCAGCCTGGATCAATGTTGAGATACCATGATGGAAGTCTTCTCCCTTGCCTTCCATTACACCATGTCTGAACCAGTTGTTTGCATCTAATTCCACACGGAGGGGTTATCTTTCTTCCTACCTTGTATTCTAAGAAGCACAATTATAGTGTAAAGCATAACAGGTGGGATTCAGCTCATCTAGACAAATTTTTATCATACCATATCTAGAGGTCTAGTGACCTCTTGGTGGAAAGAAATACTTGCTGTCAGGGTATAACATGACTGTGACATATTTTAGATGCCTGCCTCAGAAAAAGAGGTACTCTTGATGTCAGTGATTTTATCAGCTTAAGCACCACTCAACAGAATGTAATACATATACATGAACTCTAACTTGTATGTGGACACCTGCAGTATGCATATATAGCCAGATTAATTATTTCTGATGCAACTAACTTAGCTTATCCTGAATACATGCTTTAATATTTAGTAGTTTTACTATTATATTATAATATAAGGGGATGATTCACATAACGTAAGGGAAGTCCAGTATGGAATAGGAAGTATTAGAACAAAACAGCAGGAATAAACCAACTGCTTAGGCTAAATATAGTATTGAAAGAACCTTGCAGTAAAGTGAGGTCAACTCACAACCATGAAATCACTAAGCAGTGATGTCATAATTCCAATGACAGCACAAATTACTTAATCTCATTATTGGGATTCCCATCAGATTTCAGCTGTGGTGTTTCTAATTCAGACTAATGTGCACTAGAGCATGTTTCTTAGCTCACATTACACAACCAGAAGTAGATTTCTGCACTCCTTTATTTGGTACCATTGCTGATACAGTGAAGATGGGGGCATTAATTACTTAGATATGTTCATAGTATGATATTATATGACCTTTGAAATATTTTTGCTTTCATCAAAAATCATGAAAGCTTTTCACATCTATAATGTATAAAATGACAGAACAGTTTTGGAAGCTAAATGGCAGAAACAGATTTGTTCATCTGACCTCATCTTCGAGGATTTGAGAGGCACAGAAAAGAACTGATGACTTAAATTTGTTGCTTCACTATTTCATTTGCCAGGTTTACAGCAGCATCTTTTGATGCCTTTATAAATACACTCAAATACTAATGCACTCAAAACATCACACACTAATTCAAAAATAGTTTTTCTATAGTTATTTAAGAAATACTTTTTCTCCTCAAAGTGCTAAGCATTACAAAAAAGAAAGATGATTGCTTCAGAAACATTAAAAACTTCCTTTTTCTTTGACAGATCTCTCAAAATAAATCCAGCAGAGATCAATTATTAAAAATTCATTCTAGCTTCATTTTGCTTTGTGTCAATTTAGTAATTTAAAATCATTATTCAAATAAACTATTTGAATAAAAATTTAGCTTAGACTAGAAAAAAAAGGAATTTATGAAAAAACCTTTCAGTATTTCTGAAACTTATCCTTAAATTTCTTTTAATAATTGTAAACTTTTTGTGGTTTTTTTTAAAGTTTCAGTTTTGGGGTAGTTGTATCAGTTAGTTTTCTAAATTTTGAAGAACTGCAGCAAGCGCTTGTAGGAACTTCTTTCCCAGAGATATATATTATCAATATATATATATTGAGAAGTCAACAGCCAGTCACTGTGAAAGCTCCAGGGGTGCTGCTGCCCTGAAGAGTCCGCTACACAAGATCTGTTATATAAGATGATCTTCTTCTCAGAGCTTTATATTCATAATCATCTTTATTGTCTCAGACATTTCCACATTTAGTAGTTTTAAGCTTGTGAGCCGTGCTTTCATTAGATATGAGGTCTTTCCTTGACTAAACCAACTTCTATTTTTCTTTTGTCCTAGCCCTCTATACATGCCTTATTATTGGGTTCTGACACTGTAACTAGTTTACTTTTACTTCTGCACATTTTCTGTCTGAGTTTCCACCCGAGTTAGAAACAGCCTTTGCCATTTGAATGCCATTAAAATTTACCTTTGAAAATGAAATGCCAGAAAACTGTTATTTTCATACTGTGAACTTCACTTAAAGAAAAAAATACTGGTTTCAATTTTAGCCTTCAAAACCTCCAGACATAAAATAGTTATTTTTATGTCTAAAACTGAGCGATTGCATTACTGCAGCTTCTATTCTTCCTAGTTCAATATCTCCTATATTGTTTGACACCTAATACAGATATGTTCAAATAAATTTAATTCTTCTAGTATATTTGCACTTTCGATATGTGATGCCCAAAAAGCTGGTCAAATGTCCTTTTGTAGAAATGTGCATATCTACTTGAAATATATCATCTGTATTATATGGTATAATTTACACTTTCCTAGCTTGTATCTGTGTATTTTCCAGGTGTGTCCAGAGAACAAAAAATTTTATTTACTCTCATAAGTTGTATATCTTCACATTTATTGTGAGAAACCACAGTGAGATAAAGCCTGCACTCCTGATGTTCTATGAGACCAAGTGAAGTGCATCACACTTCCAGAAGTAAACCTCTTGAACTTACTAGTATTTAGTCTTGCTGATTTCATTGCATGCCATCCTGAGGTATCTGAATGAAGCCTTATGCATAAATACCTTTTTCCTTTTCTCAATTTTAACTTTTGTTCCAGTCAGATATTTTACTTTCATAAAAATCTTTCTTTCATCAATCTCCTATTGTGTTCTCCCTTATATAGCTTGAGTAATTTTTATATACGCAATTCTAATAGTCACACAACATTCTCAGCTCTCATATTTAAAAATTAAAGATTTAATGATTATAGAAAATATTGTAAATTTCACAAATTAAAAGGTGAGGAAAAGATCTGTTGCTTTTAAAATCTTACCATTTTAAGACAATCCATCCACCTATGCTTGCATAGTCAACACGGGAATTCATATAAGTCCAGAGGGCTGTTCAGAAAATCAGAAATGACATTCTAATACAGACAGGTGCTCCCAGATTTCCTCTGAGCTCTCTCCCCAGGGACTTCCAGGGAGGCTGACCTTCAAGTTTAGACATCTGACCAAATCTGTGCTGTTAATTTTCTCTGTGTGATCTTAAAAAACCCTGTTTTTTCAAGTTTTGCCTTGGAAAAAAAGGCCAAAAAAGAGATTTTTTGGGTTGTCTTTACTTCTTGTTCTTGATTAATATGTATATTTACTTTGCATGTTTTGCATAAAGGTGGTGTGATAATGCTTTTATCTGTTAGTGTTGAAGTGTACACAGGAAAAAGGAAATACAGAGGAAGGACATTTGATAGACTGAAATGATGTTTCACAGATGCTGGACAGATTTTGTCTGTTTCCTGTGTACAGCTTTTAATAATTTTTCATCTGTTAAATCTGAAATTGCATAAAAACTGTTGGCAGGTATAGCCCCATTTTGTGGAGAGAAATGTGATTAAGTAAAGATGAACATTTAAAAGTCAGCAGGCCTGTGCTAGCGGTAAGAGTGTGAGACTTCTATTTAAGCTTCCTCTGACAGACCCAATACAGGTAAAATGGAACATATTTGCCTATGACAAATGAAAATGTCAGGTCACGAAGGAACAGCAGTAACATCAGTACCTCAGCTGGTAGATGTTCTGGTTATACTCATCAGCAGATGTTTTTTAGTGGCAGAGGCCACCACATTAGTCTCTTGTTGCAATCCTTGCATACTTATTTTGGCTCCCAAACACACAGAGTTACCCTGAGAAGTTCAGTAGTGGAAAGGGGGAAAATCCCACCATGTTCTTACTGGCTGTAAATTGAACTAAGGCCCTGAAGGGATCGCTTGCTGATGCTGGAGACTGAAGACCCTTTTTCCACCTACTTTCATTGTTGCACAAGTTTTCTTCAAATAACTTTCATTGATGTGAAAGCAATTAAAAATGTACAAACACAATTCCATTTGAGCATGCTTCTGTAAAGCACGGCCTAAACTAATTTGCAGTAGGCAGCTAGGTTGAAAGGAACATTTGTGGAGATGTTAAGGCTTGCAAATGAGTTTCATGTTTTCGTTATGTAATCATCAATTTTACATTACTTTAGTGTTAAAATAGTACTGAATTCTGAAATTGAAATATATAAACTAAAATAATTTGGTTTCCTACTATTCTCTTTTATCTCTTCTTAGTCATTCAAGCTGGACATGAAATAATTCATATAATACAGGTTGCAGTTTCAAATATACTCTGCTCAGTCCTGGCATCTTGTTTACATGGGAACAACTGTTCATTTAAATGGAAAAAAAATCTACACTATAAATCAAGTAAATGCTTATTTACAGCAGCAGACAATTGGATTTTGATAGCTTTTCATTCCCGGCTCAAATTCTTTCTCTTGTTCCATCCTTTTCTAAATTTCTTTAGGTTTATATACCCTTTAATACTCACTGTTTCACAATTTAATTTTTCAGAGATTCTGAAAATGTCAAACCAGTCCTGATTGTGTTCTGTCAACAGAACAGGGCTGAAAGGAGAATCGGGTGTGTGTCAGGAACTATTGTGTTTAGTTTCTGTCCAGATTGAATAACAATGATGTTTCCCTGACTTCTTTTCTGCCTTTATTCTGCAGTATAAACCTCTGCATGAATAAGATAATGAGATAATAGACATGGGCCTTTCCTGTGATAAGGGGAAAGGCATTCTGGTCAAGTCACTCTGGCTGTTCTTTGATTTGTGTTTTGGATAGGGAACATTTTGGCTCTGTCTTTCCTTTCATAGCATATCCTTTCATAACTCTCAGTTCTTTCCTAGTGCTTTAGAAAACAGACTTTAAAAATTTGAAATCTAATGTTTCCCTAGTGTCCAGCTCATGATACACTGAAACCTGTACCTGTAAGTATCCCAATACCTCCAAAGTTTCAGTGCTGCTCAGTGCCCATTTCTATAACTACTCTATTAGCTATAGAAGACAGTCAGTGTCCAAAAAGCTGAGTAGATTGTGACCTTCTCCCTCTCTTTAGTATATTTAAGTCCTGATTTGCTAGTTTTGTCTGCCTTTAGTTGCTAACAGTACAAAAATATATTTCACAATAGAAAGAAATCTGTGATTTAGAACTCAAAGACAGTAAAGCTGTGTACCAGGCTGTTAGCACTGTTACCTGTTGTTGCAGGAAATCCAGGTGATAATAATCTTTAATTTTTACCCGCACATAGAGGAAATCTGTCAAGAATCAAGGAGTAATTGACACAGAGTGTTTTTGTGGGGGGGAATTAGAGGAAGGGGAAATATACACAGCATAAGGGGTCTTTTAAAAGTTGAATATTTTTGAAAGGTGTGAGAAGCGAATACAGGAATCAAAGCCAATTGTCTAAATTTGCTGATCATCAGTGGTAGGCACTAACATTGCATAATTAATTACTTTTCAAAAGTTCAACCTATTCTGCGTCATTTTTGAAGCAAACTGTTCAGATGCCCTTCATGTAATGATCTGGAAAGTGATGCTGGCTGGCTCAGTGATACTGAAGCTGTGCCCTTTGCAGCCTAGTCTGTAAAAGCTTGTTTTTTGATTTATCCTCTCGGGAACACTGGCCAAGCCAATCTCTGTTTTGGTTTTTGTTTTAATGTCCCGTTTGACATTAGTCAAGGCACGATAGTCACCTCAGCGCCATCTGCTCTGAACTCCATGCTGTTAAGGAAAGATCCATTCTTGCCTAGGTTTCAGTATGACTAAAATGACTGTTTAGGTTTGGTGCCACGTAGAGTCCAGGACATTTGAGAAAACATATTGAGTGACTCAGTTGATATTGGCACAGGCACTGTTTTTATGCTTGGTAACACTATGATTAGTGACTTAATTGCTGACATATGTTTTCCATTCTTTAATGGTCAGAGACGTGAGCTGGGAAAACATTAGGAACCACTCTTTGAAACCCTAGTGGTGGTGTCAGCCTTCATAAACTCTTAGCATTTGTGGCAACTCAAATACCACAATTGCCTGTGAAAAGGATTTTTTTCTCACAACTGTGATCCTTTTATCAGTCAGTTTGTGACTAGTGTTCTTGTTACAAACATGCACAGAGAGCCCTTCCTGAATTTCACCTGTAGAGATCTGCATTTCCATAAAGCCATAGAACCTCAAAATGGTTTGTTTTGGAAGGGACCTTAAAGATCATCTGTCTGTAACCTCCTTGTCATGGGCAGAGGCACCTTTCCTCTGCTAGGTCAGGTTACTGACAGCCCCATCCAGCACAGCCCTGAAGACTTCCAGGGATGAGATTAACATGCCAGGGTTTGGGCCTTATATTTATCAGCAGTGCCACGGTTTTTCTTTGATTCACAGATAGTAATTACATTTGCATTTTTGGCAAGCAGGATGTTCACAGCTGTGAAGCAATGTATTTTTCTCCCTGGAATATCCATTCTTGAAAAAGGCTGGAAATGAATAACTAGGAAATGACATTTTGTAAAGCCATCACAGCTTTTCATCTTGTCCAAACAGCTTTTCCACCACAGAAGGACTTCCCTCCCCCACAGTTTCTCCCCATGTTGTAAGATGACCATATGACTTTGTTACTGATATTGCACATTTATAGCTTTCTTACAATTATTTTTTTCAAAAGTAAAATATTGCTTTGTATTCATGCTGTTAGTATGGCATATGTATCATTACATGGTTTTAGATGGATGGAGAAGCATTCATTTTTCAGTTTCCAGTAGCTCCTCAGAATGTTTTGCTTCATCACCTAAAACTGATTGATTTCCTAACCAGTAGTTATGTTCTTATTGGTTCCTGGTACTAGAAATAGAAGTTCTGTATGATTCATTGTAACTGAAAGCAAAACACTGTATCTTTTTTAACATTCAGATAGGCCAGCTGCTCTTTCCGCCCCCTCAATTTTTCCATTTTTCTGTTTGAGGTATTGAGCATGGTAATATTTGGGCTTTTACTTCAAATTAAGATTTTATTTTAGTTTAAATACTTGTTGGCAACTGGAAATCTAGAATCAATAAGTGAAGACTTAGTTTTCAAGAACTTTCCAATTGCTTTCGAAAATCCTCAGAAGAGACCACTTAAATAAAAGAATAAAATTGTGATAATAATTAAAATTCCAGTTCAGTTTTTTTATCTAAAGAAGAAAATCTAAGGGCTATCACCTTGGAATGTACTCTTGGTCACTAGCACATCCCTTTTCTTGAATCTTTAATATGAAGTATTGATAAATATAATTTTGTTTGCTGCAGATGGATATTTCCTAAAAGGGAAATAAGGCTGGCTTAAAGGATCCTTTATTTGTTTCTTCTCCCTTTTCCACACATGTGCAGTCTATTCCCCTTTTGCCTGCTGCTCCTCTTTTTTAAGTGTGTGAATCTTGTTAATGATTTTACCTTAAAAATAGTGCTGAATAATGATTTTGAGAGCAGACTTCTGAAAATCTTTGACCTTGATATCTGTGTGTGGCTCAGAACCAGCATCTGGTTTCAGAGTTACTTTCTAGTTCATTTGATGTTAAATTAGCCTCAGACACTGTATTCATTGATGGTAAATTAAAGCACCCATTTCCTGAAATTTAGCTTTACAGAATGAGGTCTTGTGAAATATTTTTTATTGCAGGTGCTTGGCAATAAATTAAATCCAGCTTCCCATAAAGGATAGAGTATAGAGACAATCATAAACATTACTGCATAATGTAATAGTTCTTGAAGATTTAAATGATACAGATATTCCAATAATTGTTTATTTCACCTTCTCACATTCCAGGGAATGATATGAACTTTAATATTTGAACTATAAGCAAAAATTCTCTGCCTTAGCTTTCTTCTTTAAATACTTTAAATACTCATTGAGGAATTCATTTAGTTTTAATCAAACATTTATTTTTTCAAGCATGCTATCCCTTAAATTTTACAAGTCCCTGTATATTCTGAAAATTTATGCTTACTAAGCTGCACTTCTATGTTGATACTGAAGTTTATTAGCAAAAACTGTATTTATTGAATGCTACTTCATTCATGCACTGGAGAAGTCAGATATAATTTTTTTTCTGTTTCCATTGCTTTAACTATTAAGAATCACAGAAAAATTTCAGAGGAAAATAGTACACAAACCTGCTATCTTTTTTAATAGTCTGTGTTTCTCATGGATAGACAAAAAAGGTCTGTGGGTAAAAAGCCATGGCTGGGAGGGGTAAAAAATGAATAGTGTGGGAAGATATGTACTGACGAGCCTTCCTTAACGCAAAACTGCAAAATTCCCAGGAGGAATACTTGCCCATGTGCTGTCCTGGCAGTGCTGCATAGTAGGATAATTTAAACACATATTTAGCCACTGACAGTTTTTTCTCCTTTACACCTCACTAATGTTTTATCTGGTGCATTAATTGTTCATTTAACCTTTTTTTTTAAAATTTATTTAGTAATTCTGTTACTGTTCTGAAAAAATACCCAAAACCGAACAAAACCAAACAAACCATTTAATTCTGTCTGAAAGGAGAATTCAGAATGGTTTTCTTTGTTTTATAGAACTACCACATGGTGGAGCTAAAATAATAAAACCAAATTTAAATAAAAAATAATCAGCTTCTCACCTGAAGTGAGAAAGATTTTCTTCTTTGTTTCCTTGTATTTTTTAAATAAAATTTCTTATAATAAATGTTTGGTGAAGGTTGTTTGTTTGTGTGTTTGCTGGTGGTTTATTTTGCTGCCTTTTCTTTCCTTAATTTTTTTTTCTCCATTATTCCCTTCTGGTACATGGAAATGTTACAGAAATACCTGTTCTAACATCTTCTTCTGCTGCATTTTTATGGAGGGGATCTTGAAAAAGCACATGCACCAAAACAAGTAAATAAGCTAGTCTTCTATACTTCCTATTCCTTCACAGGTTTTCTATGAGGAAAACCAGTAATTTTTCTAAATTTCTCATTTCCTCGCCTATATCTGCTTTTGATACCTCCTTTAAAAACAGTGTTTCTGATACTTCTCTTATTACTACTTCTTAACTCCTACTACCAAATTAAAACTCCCACTACTATAATTAATTAGTATTAATTTTAGGGAGTATGTAGGTTTTAATTTGTTTTGTTTTGGTTGTTTTTAAGTTTCAGAGCTCCTGGCTCTTTGCAAAGTTCCCGTTTTTCAGGTAGAGAAATGTAAGCACAGAAGAGGATAAAACTATTCAGTCAGGATGACTCACTCAGCGAGAGAACAGGTCTTCGCATCCTCTTATTCTACTTTATTCCCACAAAATAAACAAATGTAACAAAGGATAAACTATCAGGATATATCAGAAAGCGCTGCTCGAGGAGGAGTTTTCATTTGGCTAAACTGCTGATTCTCCTGGGAGCACTTCGCAGGATGAAATAGCAAGATGTCAGGGCAGAGTAGTTGAAGAAGTTGTTCCAAAAGCAGCAATGTTACGCTGACATTTTTTCATCTGTAGGGACTGATGAGAGATAGCGGACTTTCTCCTTGCTCCCTTGGATTGTGCATTTTGTAGTGTTTCCTGAGTGATATAATCATCTCCTTGGTGCCAGCAATTATGCTGTCTCCTATCCCAGTTTTAGTAATGACATCAGGATCAACAAAATAGACTTTTGGAATCTAGTTGCCTGACAACTCTTTTTTGCACTAAGTCAAGTAAATCATGCACAATTTTTCCTGGCAACAGGAAATTTCATTATACAAAAATTGCCCTCATGCTTTTGATTTTTTTTCTATTTGTAAACATACGTCATGTTTACATTTTGTCCTAAGAAACTCTATAGTTCAGTTGTTATGATTTGTCCGGACTTTTGAACGATTTTGTTAGTTTAAACATGCATTCTTTTGGAGTTCAGGGAAGGACTTGTGGAAAGGATGAGAAAAGACAACGCGTTTTGCCCAGTGGAGGAATGCGGCAGATGAGTTGTTACAGCAGACAAGAGGTTGATGGACAAAACCAGTCAAAAGCAATCATCTCCCCTCCCAAATTTATAGTGCAAATTGGAGCACGAAACTTATTCCAAGGAATTGGTTTGTTCTTACAGATAACTTTGTAACTGATGAGAAATTTTTACCTGGCCTTGATAAATCTACAGATATATATTTCTGCATTGCACTAGGCTGTTTTAAATTTTAATAGAATCATTTGGTCTTGCTCTTTGAGAAGAGTTTCACAGAAGAATTTGTTTTGCAACACACAGTGATTTTTAACAGCTTTGGCTTGCCAGGTCACTCACATTTATTTAAAAAAATATTTTTCATCTACTCTTTCAATTAACTACATATAATCTGTTTGTAAGTTTATTTAATACTCGAAAAAAATGCCTTGCTACAAGCAATGTAAACTGGCATTTCTGTTACTACATTCCTTTGCAGAGAAAGACTCATTTCTTTGATGAGAGATGCTTATCTTAGCACTGTGTGTGGCATCTGAAGACCGTAGCAACACATTTTTGAGGTTTTTTTCTCATTTCTAGTCAATTTTTTAATAGTACTTGAGCATTTTTAGACTTTTGTTCATTTAGATATTCTAACAAATGCATGTTGTATAATATATAGAGTAACGTTACACCTCATAATATTTTCTTTTATTAATACATAAAGCAGTAAATTACAGTAAATAGCTCTGTAGGTTTTGCTTTGTCACATTTGCTTTCAGAATCCAACAGTCATTATGCTGTTCAATAAATGATCTTACAGTGACTGGTAGAAACAGACAATATAGGAGCACAAGAGATTGTGAGAAGAACATGCTTATATTACAGTGGTAGTTGATGAAAATGAGATTGTGAATGAAGTGTTCCAATGATCTCGAGGATGAGCAGAAGATGAAGTTAATCAAAAGTGCATTATAACCAAAATGGAATGTGTTCTTCATCTATGCACTAATTTTTAGAAGGCAAACCTGCAACGCTGCATTTGAAGTCAGATTTCTGATAGTCTGCCGTTAACAGCTGTTGGTAGTGCTACAGCAGGCTGAAATAGAAAACTGGAGATAAGCAGTAGTAAATGCAGGGGTCTTCAACATGTGCTCAAATGTAAATACAATAAACTGATATAGATGTTATTATGACTGAAAAGTCAAGCACAAAAGCCAAGATTGCATTTGACTTTCAAACTTTGGTTTAGTCCTGTGCATAAATAATCGTATACTTTATGTATGTGGTTCTTTATTATTTTTACTTCACTGAGAACTCAAACCAAATGCAAATCAGTTCATGAGATATTCAGTGGTTTTTTCCTGCTTCTTTATTATATGGTCACATGATTTATTGACAGTCTGCTGTTCATATGTGTTGTAAAAGCAGCCCTAGTGCTTCCATTAGCTTTTCTGTGCTGCTCACCATATGACACTTTACTGCTTCTCACAGGTGATTAAATTAATTTTCATCTCACCCTTGTGATAGAAGGAATTGTATCATCCTTACTTAATAGGTATAAAAACAAAGAGAAAGTATTACCTAACTCAAACATTCAAAATGTGTTGTCCAGGACTTGGTTTTTTTATCTCCATGGCATGTAATGAGTCTTGTATTCGGAGCATTTTTCAATGAAACAGTGAGCAAATGATGAGGGATTGGGTTACAGAGGAGACGTAGCACTTCTGGTTGCTTCTTCTTGCCTTTTTCCATTGGCATTCACTTTCAGCACTCCCAGAGAGAGAGCAGTGGATCTGATGGACCTTTGATCCATCCCGAGCCGTAGCTGCTCAGAGGTTCTGAGTTACTCTGTGTTTGTGAGTGTTGATGGCTTAAGCATATGGATACCTCAAGAAGGAAAAAATACTTAACTAGTGATGCATGATAAACCAGTCACTTGGTGTAAGTGACTGGTTCATTATCAGGTGCTTTGCAGCTTGAGTAATTGTTTCCAGTTCTGGATAATAAGATCACTCTTACTTCTCTGTAGCCCTTTGATCAGTGCCGATCTTCTGCGGTGAAGGACACAAACCCCCCCCCACAGGGGCTTCTTCCTCAGAGTCCTCTGAGACTCTGGGCAAAACAGGAGATTTTTTTTAAAAACACTTCAGACTTTTTCAATTATGCTGATACATGATGTGACAAACTTGAGCTTAGCCTATACTTATAACTTTTTGCAATTTTGAAAAGGTCCACAGAATCAGTAAAAAGCCTCAACATTTTGCAGACACTTGGCTAAATCCTACTTTGTACAACAAAATAGGAGTCAAGACAGTTCCCAAAATGTCTTAAATATGAAAAAGTGTTATTTTCTTTGTCACCTTCTATCAATAGTTGACCCTCTTTCCCTCTTAAAAAATTTGAAAAGAAAATTGCATCACAGAATTTAGTAATTTAGCAACAAGAAAACACAGTCCTATGCTGTGGAACACCAGTCAGCCCTCTTAGGTAATGCTATTAGGCATTGTAATCATACATTTAAGATTAAAATAATGTCCTAAAGATCAGGAAAAAGAAGACCCAAATGATTCATTATTGTAGATTATAATTTGCTTTGGACTATTGACATGAATTATCTTTGACATTACATGCACTCAGTGAATGTGCTCAGGGTCTAACAGAAGTGTAAGTGTGTACGCCCAAGATAATTCATCTCCGCAATCTTCTATGGTTAGCTCCTGAACTTGTTACCCTTTAAAGTTGTTTGGATGTGGCAAAGAACTTCCAGAACTCATAACACTACATAATAACATATTACTTAATACTTTTAGTAGAAGTCTAGGGAAGGGGAAGAGACAAAAATCCAATACCCAAAACTTAAAGAACTGAAATGGACTGAATTGGAAAGGATGAAACAATTTTGTTAAACCAAAGTAAAAAAATTGTATAACTCTGAAGGTCTTAGCACCTTGAGCTTTCACCCTTCACAAAATGTATAGTTTGCCTTTAATGATAATTACTGTTAACATGTCCCAACACAAATTCTTGTGGAAGTAGAATTTGTTTGTGATTAATTCCCAGCAATTATTTATTGCAATGAGAGGAATGCTACAATGGTGTGAGAAAAAAATTGTTTCCTGTCAAATATAATGATGTGTCCTTTACCCAGAACTTTCATTGTCATGGTCAATCTAGAACAATACCTAAAGAAATAACTGCAATTTCTTATCTACTTGTCTCCTGTCCACCCTCCTCTGAAGCTGGCCTTGATTTTATGTTGATATTTATGTGGGCACATTGTACTGGTGAAGTAAATCGTCTACTATGTGCAAGGTCCCTATCATTTGGGCTTTAGAGCTTCTTCTCTTTGGAGCCCTTTCTGTCTACAGCCCTTAACCATTTTCTTCAACGCACAATTTTTGAAGAAAATGTTGCTTAAGGTCAATTGTGCAAAGATTTAAAAATTATGAACTAAGTGATGCTGAGGATTGCAGGTCCTCTTGTCATAATTGTCGCACCTCCTGGCTCACTGGATCTCTTTCTAAGACAAAGCTGGGCCTATTTGAATGAGTCCAGAGAAGGCTGCAAAGAAGATCAGAGGGCTGGAGCACCACTTCTAGGGGGATGGGCTGAGAGAGCTGAGCTTGTTCAGCCTGTAGAAGAGAAGGGAGACTTAGAACACCAGGGAGTCATTAGAACATCTTCCAGTACCTGAAGGGGGCCTACAAGAACACTCAGGAGAGGCATTTTCTGAGACAATGTAGTGACAAGAGACAAGGTAATGGCTTTGAGATGAAGAAGGATAAGTTTAGATTAAATGTTAGAAAGAAACTCCTCATTGTGGGTATGGTGAACCTCTGTAACAGGTTGCCCAGAAAAGTTGTGAATTCCCCATCCCTGGAAGTGTTCAAGGCCAGGCTGGATGGAGATCTAAAAAACCTGATCTGGTGGAAGGTGTATTCCTGCTCATGGCAGGTGGGCTGAAACAAGATCATTTTTTGGTCACTTCCAAACTAAACCAGTCTATGGTTCTATCATTCTCTGCTGTATTTTCTGGTATGGGAAAATAGCATGAAGCAACCATGAAATGCTTAGTCCTGCCACCTTCTGTCACAGGTGCATAAGATCTTTGTCACTAGTCACAGGGTAGGTGTAACCATATCTTGTGTGACATGGCCTTCATCACCATTGGGGCTGTATATGATGATGTTTCAGAAAGACATGGTTTGCTGGGAAACTTCACAATGCGTATTAGTGTCATCCCTTGGAATATTTTTACCCATTATATGGACTCTGTGTTTTCATCAGCATTGTAGGGTATTGATTCAAATATTATAGGTCTGAAAAACTGCCTGTTTTCCTACATTTGCATTTGCAGTAATTCATAAAGAATATAAAAGCAATTTAATCACTTTTGATAATGGCATTTGATTGGATTCACAGAAAGAGGAGGCTGAGCTCTTTCAGTGTATTGGATTTTCCATCTCTGGCACAAGTTTGATTCTCAACCATGTTCTGCTATATCTTAGGGAAACTGCATTTTAATTAGCATTAAGAAACATTCTTGGTGGATGGTTTGCATATTTTTATTAATTGATAAATAAGCATTTTTATATGCTTAGAAATGTTATTCTACTACATTTAAAATAAGAGAAAATAAATGGCACTGTGCATTACAGTAAATTCATGCCATATGGTCAACTCAGTGCAAGCTGGTTTTGTATCCCACAAATTCTGCCCAGAAAGTAGTGATGCAGAAAAAGAAGTTGGTATATTTGGATCAAAACTCACTCCAGAAAGAAAAACAATTTTTCTTGAACTTGAATAAACTAGGTAAAGTGATTTTTAAAAAAAGATCTGAAGATAGTTCAGTATTGATGCCATCCAGAGGAACCTAAACAGGCTGGAGAAGTAGGTGCATGGGAATCTTTTGAAATTTAGTGAGACCAAGTGCAAGGTGCTGGACTTGGGTCATGCCAGGGAGGGGATTCTGCCCCTCTGCTCTGCTCTGCTGAGACCCCACCTGCAGGGCTGCACCAGCTCTGGGGGCACACCACAGGAGGGACACATGGAGCTGCTGGAACAGATCCAGAGGGAACCACAAAGATGATCAGAGGGATAGAGCGCCTCTCCTATGAGGAAATACTAAGAGAGTTAGATATGTACAGAAAAGAGAGGGCTTTGGGGTGACCTAATTGCAGTCTTCAAGTACCCAAAGTGAATTTACTGGAAGGATGGAGAGAGACCATTCATAAGAGCATATGAATTCACCGGACAAGGGGGGATGGCTTCAAAGTGAAAGAAAGTACGTTTGGATTAGATATTAGGAAAAAATTCTTTTCTGTGAGGGTGGTGAGGCACTGGAACAGGTTGCCCAGGAAAGTTAGGGATTCGCCATCCCTGGGGAACATAGAATCATAAACGCACTTAATGACTTAAGTGAATGCTGACAGATAGAGTGCAATCAAATAATGACAGTAATAGAATGGAGAACCATCAGTGCAGCTAGACTGCAATCCTAGAAATGCAGTTGAAGTGTATCTGCAGCAATGGCATATGGGGGTGACAGGGACCAGCAGGCTTGTGGGGTACTTGGAGCACTCCAGGGCTTGCTGCCTAGTCTTTCTGATGTCTGGATCAAGTGGTTCTGTTTTGCAACATTCTGTTTCTCAGATTGCCCAAAATACTTCTAATTCTTCAATATTTTCTGCAGATTTTCTCATTCAGATCTCAAGCTGCCACAGATTTTAGCAGAAGCATAAAAATAGAGGCTTGGTGGCTTTTTTTTAATCTAAAAGTAGAAATATTAATCCCCTTAGGTCTGTTAGATCAGAAGAACTATATAAAGTGACTTATGTCTAGTAAAAGCATGAACAGATTACCACATTTCTTGGAAGTTATTTTTCATTTCATTTCTCTTGTGGTTCTTGTTTGAATTATTCTTATACTAAAATAAGACAACTATTTCAGTTTCAAAGAAACATCAAAACATCAAATCCATGTGATAGGATCTGGAATCTGGCATTCAATTTGAGCATCACATTAGTAGAAAGAAATTCACTCCCAATACCAAGTTCAGAGAATGAAACTTGTCAGGTATGGGATGATATTCTCTCTGAGGAAAAAATAAAAAGAGTAACAAAGGGAATCCCAGTACAGCTGAGCACAACACTCAAGTTGATGTAAAAGATGTCTTAAAAAAGAGTTTCATGCCAAATGTATAGACCACTGAGGTATAATTAGGAATAATGAGGTGACATTGTGGAAAGCACATCTTCAGTTGAGTACCAGGAAACAATTCAAAGCTTAAGTACCAAAGAAATTGAATAGTCTTCACGGGAAACTCCTTGCTTGGAAACTTCATAACAAAACATGAAGCAGTTTGTTTTGAGAGATTAGATTTCCTGAGATACTTGCTAGAAAAACATAACACAGAAGATAAATAGATAGTCAGAGTTCCTTTGTTAACATGCTTGAGTTGACTACTTCTTACAAACCAGTCTGCTTCATTTATTTTTTGTTAACATGTTTGCGTTGACTACTTCTTACAAACCAGTCTGCTTCATTTTTTTTTTATCCTACACATCTTTTGTCCTACACATTTGTCTGTTTCCTGGGCTTTTAGCTCTGTCTTATAATTTTGGGCCCAATTTTGGGCCTAATAGCCTTGTACACTCAAATGTTTTTAAAAACAGCTATGTCAAGAGAAAAAGCCAAGTTCTACTGCTAAAAAAAAAAAATCATAAAATGCCATGTTTTATTCTTTTGCTTTGGAACTTTGATACAGGAAAATCTACCCACATCACTTCTAAATATGGAGTTAATCACAGGGCTTGCTTTCTGAACTGCTGAACTGGAAACCCAATGCCACAACCAGATAGTTGGCTTGAATTCTAGAGTGGTATATGAAAATTCAGATTTAGATCATATGTTCCTTCTATCATTTGGTCACAATTGACTGGTAATATTTTAAGTAATGGAAAGCAAAAATTTTTCTTAATATAGCTACAAAGAAAATAAACATATAAATTCAAATATAAACACTTTTTTCTTCAAATGTAGAGAGTAGATATTATGTTCCTTCTACAATATCATTACAAATTTTTTCTTCTCTCATTTTACTGAGGGGTTTTTTTCGTTGTTTTTGGTTTTTTGGTCTGTTTTTTTGTTTTTTGTTTTTTTTTTTTTTAACTTGTCTTGGGAGAAAAGACAGAAAGGAAGGAGATAACCAGATGTGGACTCTTCTTCATCACAGGGTAAACACTGTCAGTAAGGAAGCATTTTGAAAGGTCCCAAACAAATAATTAGCCTAGTATTCAATTATATAAATCTACTGATTTAGTTTTACTTGGTTCTTACTTGATTTTTTGCTGATGCTGCAGGTTAGCCTGTTCAACATCTAAAATCTTCTGGGAGTCTGTGGCAGGAGCAGACTAGTGGCAACTTATTTCTTTGCAATAAAGAAATTTCTAAAGTTTCATGTCTCACTTAAGGGGAACTATGCCTGACAAAAGAAAAGGGACACCCAAGTCAGCTGTAGTCACAATTTAATGCTTAGTTTATTAGTGAGCAATAAAAAGGCTCAAGTGAAATCACAAAGACCTACCAAGTAATCTAAGATACAGGCATACTCTGGCCTTTCTCCATATTCATGGTGCATTCCATCAGCTGTGGTGGCCCAGTGCTTATTTAAATCTGAAGCAATCGAAGAAATAGATTCAGATTCTGCTTTTGAAGGCAGCATCCATTCCTTCCCTTTCTCCAGCTGCTAAGGCCTCCTTCCTCAGAGATGGGCTCATGTCCTGCAGAACAAACAATAAATAGTTTACCCTTTCCTTGGAACTTTATAGTTTTATTACCTTGCTTTTGCTCTGAATTAGATCCTGCTCAAAGGGAGTTGCTGCAGGGCAGGTCTTCTCTGATAATTTCAGTGAATTACAGCTGCTACGCCAAATGCACCTATTTTGTGTAATATTTAGATTGTGCTACCAGGTGAAAAAACAGGACACGACTTCTTGGAAGTGAGGACATTGAGATATGTATGTAGGTCATAGCACAGATGGCTGGAGAGATTGCTTGACACTAGGACAATGGACTCCTTTGATGGGGGAAAAAAATTGCTCCTCTAGAACTTGCCTGTCCCTCTGTAATGCTAAAGATGGCTTTAAAAGATAAGATGTCCCCAAGAGGTTCAATTAATTTGGCTCTCCCTCCCTGTAGTTTCCAAGATGAAAGTGTGAAGACACTTAAAGGGGAATAGCAGGAGTACAATTTGCATTCTTAAAAAGCCTAGTAAGGTCTTCATTTTAGGGTGAAATTTATTTCCTTCTCTCTCCTAGTATTGCATATTTCTCTAAAAATAAAAAACATACAAAAATTAAAGAAAATACTGCCCTCCCCCCTCCCCCCCGAAAAAAATGCTGCAGCATTACTGCTAAATTCTCAGTACTAAGAAAAACTAACACTAAGATTTTCTATTCAGCCTTAATTACAAACTCTTGGGTATAGTGATTATGACGCCATTATTGCTTATGTAACTAAAATATGTATTTTATATACAGGCCTCCACATTTTTTTCTTTTAGCAGCATGGCAGAGAGTAGGAAACCATTTTTTAGGAACTCAAAAGGAAGTCCACAGTTTCCTTCAATATTCAAAGAAGCTGCGCAGTCATTAACAATGAAGAAGTGTAGCTAAGATTCAGGATCAGGACCCAGAACCTCTCTTGTTCTTGCCACAGAGTCCTATTATTGTCTGAAGCAAACCTCTAATAATCTTCCTAAAGTTTGCTTGTGGGTTTATTTGTACTTGTTTTGTTAGGAGCACAAGAAGATCAGCCATGAATGTTTACAAATCACTCAGTTTTTTCCCCATCTTAGTACAGAGCATGGATGACAGAAACTGGGCAAGAAGTGCAAACAAGATGAATAGCGAAACAAGAAGAAAAATTTGAATTTTGTCTCATGTCAAGTTTGTCAACACTGAACACTGAATAAGGCAGGGTCTAAAGAAAAACACTATCCACTAATGCCTTAATACATTTTGTCAAAATGCAGACACAAAAGTTGCTGAATTATCCTTGACTTTTCAGGGCTTTGGCATCTCCGGAGTTGCAGTAAAGCTTTTTGAATGTATAAAATTCTGTGATGTCTGTGCCAAATGCCTGTCACCAAAGGCAGTTTCAGTTTGCATGCATTATGCCAAGTGCCCAGAGCTGGCTGCAAGCAATGGTGCAAAATTCTGTCTTTAAATTGCCGCTTACTACCTGCGGAATGAAAGCAAAAGAATTCCTGTCCTCTTAAGTAACAACTTCCATGAAGATGTTGTTCTGTTTCTGTATTCTTTCTAATTCACAGCATATTCTTGCTGTGGCTTAAAACTTACTGAGAGTGAAAAGATAAATAGGAAGTAAGCACAACTGACTTTTAGCAATTTCTGTTTAGGCAAGTTAAAGAGCCTGTCCTATTTTGTGTCTTAAACTTCTGATTCTTTCAGTGTATGCAACAACAAAGAGCAAAAAACTGGTGAGGAAGTTTTCAATTCCCCATTCTGATTCTCTCTTCTTTTGAAGTCAGAAGTACAGTTTCTTAAAAATAAGACGTGATAAACATAGAAACAATTTATATGATTTTCATTGTAATAACTCTTATTTTGATTTAGAATTCTACAAGCTTTCGTATCTGAAAATGTTGGCAAATATCTCAGAAAGATCTAAATAAGACACTTAACTACTATACTATACTATAACATTTCAAAAACTTTTTAATATAAACATGGGTTTCTGAAAAAAAAAAAGTTCTCAATTCACAGTTTGCTTTGGATGTAGAGCTGAACACTATTTTTCTTGATACATATTTTCAGAAAAGACGTTGTCTTGGAACAGCACGAGGCAAATCCAGCTGATCTATTTGGATCCTGTTTTTTACTTTTTACACCCATCTAGTGGTCTTCCTGCAGTACAACAGGATAAAATTTCTGTTGCAACAGCAGTGTCTTGCACAAGACACAGTGCCTGATGCATCACACAGTGTCTGATGCAAACCAAGGGACTTCTCTCAGGTGAAACTGCAGTTCTACCTAACAGACTTCTAAATTTTAAAAATTGACTACATTACAATCTGACAGTGAAATCATTTATAGAGGCCTGCCTTAGTTTCTGACTGGAAGAAATAACTGGTAATATAATATTCGAGTGATGTCCACAAAAGGGCGATGAAGAAAATAAAAGAAAACTGCAAATAAAAGCATATTTGTTTAATCCAACTGAATACTTTTGATTCAGTTGAAAATTTTCATTCTGTGATAGGGACTTACATTAATCTTCATTTATTTATATCCAGCCTTTAACTTTTATTTTAAAGTTCCCTAGCAAGTTCATATATATTTGAAATGATACTGCCATTGAAGAAATTAATCTTACTGAGAACAGTCTTCTGTTCTACCTAAAATTGTGGGAATTATCTGTCCTTCTGCCCTCAAGAGAAAAACAAAATATACAGACTATGTATTGATTAGGAGTTTGGGTTTTCTTGAAGCTGTTTAAAGGGCATAAAAGTTATTCAGGAAACAAAATACTGATGTTAGGAGATTTGGATATGATGAGCTAAACATGTCATTAGCATTGTGATTGTTTTGTGCTCCTGCAATATTTAGGAATTCAAGCTAAAAAGATATTGATTGATAACAATTAATAGTAGTCATACTAGTAACAATAGTAATGTGGATGTGAACTAATGACACTACAAGCTGCATAGGACTTTTCACCGTAGTGTTCATGGTATCTTGATCTTTCCAATACATTCTCAAGTACTCTTTGTGAGCAGATTTCAGTCATCACAAAGATGCAACAAATAGGGGAAATGAAAGGCAAAGAGGAACTCTGCACAGTCCAAGATCACCTAGAAGGCTGGTGCCAGAACTCTAATTTGTTGTCTCATGGTTTAAGCTTTCTTAGTTTGATGTTCATGAAGCCGCAGGACATTTTAAGACACAGGCATAACCAAATCAAATCAGTCCTGGGAAGAAGAGTATGCGTTTGGATTTACTGACTGGTAATTGTTCTGAAAACTACAGTGAAAACGGGAAAAACTACAGGGAAAAGGGTACTGTGCTCTCCTGAACTTTTTAAATAATATTTTCTGCATTTATGTAAAAAAAAAAAAAAACAAACCAACTACATTTGTTTTTCCACATTCAAATTGTAAGTGGTGAATACAAAGAAAAGAATATAATCTGAATGTGGCAGTAAGGTTGCAGTTCTAGAGCTATGTGCAAAGTAAAAATAAACAATGAAACAAAAATCTATCCTCTGCCAGGCGGTGTGCATCTGTGTCAAAATAAGCAATATATGTTTCTTTGATTAGTTCATTTAAGAAAGGAAAAAGGGTCGTAGGAATCCTGTCACTTCAGCAAAGGATTGAAGCGGCAGCCTAATTGAAACCCCAGGTCACTGGGAGGTAAAACAAGCTGGTACAGAGTCGCATGCACCAGCAGTGACACTTGTGCTAGCCTGAAGTCTAATCACCAGCTGACTTGCACTGCATCTTTTCTGCTGTCCTTAGCTGTTACTGGAAACCGGTGGGTGTCCTTTAAATGAACACCATTTTCAAAATTAATACTTTATATGGGTTCAGCAAAAATGCATAATATCCTGCTAATGCTTATCTATGTTCAAAAAATTATGGGAAAGATCCTCCATTTATCCCTCATTTGTAAATGCTTTAACAATGTTACTTTTTCCCCATTTACTATGGCAAATGAGCCTAGAGAGGCAGTCTTGCTAATCCACACATTTGTAACCTCTCAGATTGCATACCACAGACATCCAAACCTGAAGCCACATGCTGCAAAAAGCCTCCATACAGTTCCAGATGGAGCTGTTGGGCTGTCAAGCAGCATGGATTGCTATGAACACATCCTCTCAGCACCACCCACCCTGTACCAGTGTTTAAGTGTTTTCAGACTCCTGTTCAAGGTCTTTGCACTGATTTTCAAAGCCCTTTGTAGAAAAATTACCATCTATGTAAAACAACATCTACTCTCTCCTTCTCTTTCTTTCTTTTCCCTCGTCCTTCAGCCTCTCTAGAGAAGAATGTTCTCTAGGAATGATAAGCCTCTTCACCACTCTTCATACCAAAGCACAACAACCAAAAGTGCTGAATCTAAGCTGTGTGGTTCAAGGAAACAAATGGCTACAGAAGTTCTTCTGCTTGGCCATTAACAAAGGACTCACTGCTTCCATCTGTTTGTAAAACAGCAAACCTGATGCTGCAGGCAGGTGTGTTCAAGCACACGCCCATGCCTTAATGCCGCCGCAACACTTTTTTTACTGGGACAAGATAAAGTATGTACTTGAAATATTGTTGTGGTAACAAAATATTGGGATTGGATACTCAATAAGGAAAAAGCCCTCAGTTGCCTTAGCAGTGGGAGACAGGATAATTGGTGTTCAGCTCAGGAGAGTTGGCATCTGAAGAAGTAAATAGTGAAATATCATGTTTCCTCTGATATAGAGCTTGTGGATACTCTACATGCAGAGAAGTAGAAAGCTTTCTGTATTTCCAGTAGTATGGGACTTTTCTCTGCCATTCTTTTACTTCGGTCTTGGGGGATTTTTGTTGATCAGTAATTTTAAAGTCTCCCTCTTGTGTGGCTTGTGGTTTTTTGTCGCAGTGGACATGATCAGGTCTTTGTTTCTCCATTACTATCAAGAAGCAATTAGCTATGATAATTTATCAGAAGGGTATTTATTGTATTTTAAAATTCTTAAGTCAATAACATAAACAATTTCCTCTTCTTGTTGCAGTTTCGATGTAGACAATGGTACATCATCAGGACGAAGTCCCTTGGACCCCATGACAAGCCCTGGGTCAGGGCTAATTCTTCAGGCAAATTTTGTCCACAGCCAACGTAGGGAGTCTTTCCTTTACCGGTCAGACAGTGATTATGATCTGTCTCCAAAGTCCATGTCCAGGAATTCCTCCATTGCCAGTGATATGTAAGTATCTTATGAAATACTTCTAGTCTATATTTTGTCCAAAATCAAGATTTTTGCAGCCACAAGAAATTTTTTTTTAAAGCCGGACTGTAATCAGTTATGGCAGGGAAGTAATGGAAAATTGTTTGTTTATTTCTTTAATGAAGATTATACTTGTTCCTGCAGCTTTTTGAAGGATATCATGAGAATGTACTTGACATGTTTATGCACTCTATTAGCCTTGACAGAATAGTAATGATAGTCAATACTGGTGTACTAAAACAGTAAGGAGAGCTATTTTCTGTCTCTTAAGTTATTTTCTAGAGAAACAACACAAACTCAATTTATGCTTCTTCATGATTTTAAGAAATAGATTACATTTATTTCCAACTGCGTTCTTCTCAATTTTTAGACAAAAGATTTACCAGCTGGAAGAAAATAATATAATTGAGAGAAAAATTATTTTAAATACCATCTTAATTAAAGGAAAAACTTCTAACAAAAGAACTTTTAAAGCTTATTCTGTCCTCTCTCACTATTCTGTGAACTGTGTGTTTTCTGGTAGTAAGTCATGCTTTTCAAGTATGTGTGGTCCCCAGGTTTCATGTGTAGTGGAAGTCATGCAAATCTTTGTTTATTAGTAAGATGCCAAAAACATTTGAATGATCCATCTTCTAGTCACTTCTAAGTAGGAGAAATTATTAACTCTTTCTTGCCATTTCTTTGCCTAAATGGCTCCAATTTGCATGGCCAATTTGGTGGTTATGGTTCAAATAGATATCCAAAATGAAGGATCAGGCTTGTCAGAAAACCAGAGTAAATGCTGGTTTTTAATGAGGAAAAGACCAATAGATATTACCTGTAGGCACAAAATAACTGTAGGCACACAAAAAAGAATAAGAGTTTTCATAAAAATTAGTAAAAATAGAGCTGATATTTAATTAAAGTCATAAATGAACACTCCTATTCTTTTTCAGCTTATATAATTTTTAGAACTGTTGTTTTTTTAATTATAGCTCTTTTTCTTTGTAGAGTTTTAAGGTAAGAACATTTCCTGCCTTTAGAGAGGGTTAGTGTAAGGTCTATGACTCAGTTAAGATCTGTGGATTGAAATACTCAGTAAGCTTTGTGCCAAATGTAACCAGTTTTTGTTCAGACAAAATGGGTTAGAACAAAAAAAAAACTTACTTTGTTATAAAAAAAAAAAAAAGCATTTTTCTTGGGAATAATAACCCCTTTCCAGAAAATCTTCCTCTGAGAGATATCCTTTTTTATGAAGGGAGAACATTCAAGCTTTTCTTATGGCACATGTACCAGGATAACATTTGTAAAGATTTTTACATTCAGGAGGACAATCCAGCTGACTGCATTGCTTAGATGAGTCATTTCAATGAAAGATTCAATTAGTGCTCCCTCCTTGAACTCATAATCCACTTAATTTCCTAGAATTTTGAGTAATATTTCAGCACATGGCAGTAAATTGGATAAACAATATAATTACTGAAACAGCACACATTTTCCCCCTTTTTTTCCCTCTCTATTTTCTTTTCAAATTTTCTGGAAACACATTTACATATAAAATTTATTTGACCTCACATCTTGATAGATTTTCAAAGTCTCTTGTCACAGATGAACCTTTGTACTAAGAAGGTAGATATTCCTGCCACTGTTTTGGAGGGGACCACATTAGGAAATGTAAAAGGCAAGTTGTTCTCACCATGGAATATTAATCATTTATCAATAAGTCTAATTACAATAAGCTTAGCTGTATCACAGAAATTAAGTGAAAAAAAGACATGGAGTAAAAGAGGGGAAAGTTTAAAAAGATAAAATAGCATGGAATAAAAAAGAAAAGTCACAAAAGTCCTTATGTATGTATTCAACCATAAACTGAATGTTCTTATGGAAAGAAAACCCATTGAATATTATTAAAATAATGAAACCATTCTGATTCAGGACCTTGCTAAATGAAGTGGAAGATGAAAGGGTTGACAGAGGAAGTACCCAAATTTTAGGTTAGTGTCATATTATCCTATTTCCCTTTTGCACCTCTATACATGTCTAAGTATTGTTTGTTTTTTAAACATGAGCAATATATATTACAAAATATACACATCATTCAGGTAATGTAAGTCAATTAATTGTACACAGCAGTTTAGTCTAGATCCCCTCATTCTTCAATCAGCCTCAATATTTCACTTTGTAAAGAAAAAGACAAAGGAAAAAGCATACATCTTGTATTTGAAAGGGGTAGAACATAAAGAATTCTGGCATTTCCATTACTCTGAAATACTGAACTTAGAGTAATACTTTCCAGTCAGTAGCAATGCTTCAAAATTTTAGTCAGGTGTGGAATGTCATGTTAAGACCGCCAGTGGATGGCAGTGCTAAATTCATCATGTATTTATTATGTATGCAGCTCCAACCAAGGAAGGGAACAAGTTGTGCTCAGTTGTTTGGAAACCTAAAATGAAAAGATGGGCTCTGCTACAAACAAGCTAAAAAGCCAAAGTATAAGATGATAACCAAGGGACTAATACAGTCAGATACTATCCTCAGGAGAAGATACAATGCGAGTCACTATGCTCAAAATAGTGAACGTCACAAAGAAAGCAAATGGAGTTTCATTCAGGGAGTTGAGATAGAAAGTAAAGAAACAAGGGCAGAGAATGGACAGGTGGAAAGTTTTGTAAAATCAGAGAATGTACATTTTCATGAATTAGTTATGGAAAAGAATAAAGACACAATGAATACAAGGCTGCTTTGGTGAGAGAAAGTTAGTAGGACAAATGTGGACACAGTTTCACAGAAAAAGCAGCTGAGTGTAAGTAAAGAAAAGCACATGAATTGGAGTGGGAGTCAGTAACATTGTTTTAATTATCCCTTGGAAGAAATAACAAGGTCTTTGAGAATAATAAAAGCAGGACATGGAAATTATACAGAGATTAGGAAAAGCTGCTAAAGTTTGTGAAATGGAGAGGTGAATAGTTTAGACAGGAAGATACAAGGTCCAAGGCAGATGAGCACAGGTGTGTTGTGAAGCCTCTCTGTGGGATTTCCAGCAGAGAAAAGGATGTGCAAGAGAAAAAGTAACTGAATGAGGCAGTGAGGGGTAATGAGACAATATCAGGAATTATAGTTCAGGCTCTGTGATGAAAGAAGGGAAAACAAGTTTAAAGGGAAGGAAAATAAAGAATGGAAAACAAAACAAAACAAAACAAAACAAACAAAAAAACCCCAAAAAACAAAACAAAAATACTCCAAACCAACAAAAGCCAAAAAAACCAATTCCCAACACCAATGCAGAGGAGAAAGGAAGTAGTATCTAGATGAAAGATGTGCAAAATCATTATTGGAAAAATTGTCAGGCCTATATTTGAAGACACTAGTGAAGCAGAGAGCTGTGTGGATGTCTTGCTGAGGTGCTCTGATTGCTTAATGCTGACTTTTTTGAACTGCTGTGGCTGTCTAGAACTTGCAAATACAGGAAGAAGTTGGAGTGATAACACTTTTTATACTCTTTCTTGTTACGGGATCACTGTCCTGGTTAATGGAGGAAGAGATCAAATTAGTAGAGAATTTCTGTTGTAGAACCCACGTCTCTAATCAGGTTAAAAAAATAGGTTCCTAGAAAATAAAAAGCCAATAAGCTGTCCAGTGCTGCATCACAGCCCATGTTTTATGTCACTCTGAAGGGCAAAAAACATGTATAATCCCCCTGTGATACTGAAAAAGCAGACCAGAGGATAGCAGTCTAGACCAGGGAACCAAGACATTCTCAATAAAGTCTGCCAAGCTCCACTGTGTTTCTGAGTGTAAGACATCTTCTGACCTCTCATTTTAGTCTGTTCTTCTCCCATTTCCACAAGCTCTCAGAACACAACACAGCAAGCACAGACATCCTGGTTTCCTCAGGACTTAGCCAGCTGAACCTCACTCATAAAAAAGCAGCTACTGGGGGAGTTTTACAGCTTTCTTTAGAGAAGGTCAGCATTGTTTTCTTCATCAGCTCCAAATAGTAATATTACACAAAATTTGCTGATATGTACTAAAACTTGCTCGCATGCATTAAAGGAGCAGAACCTAGCCAAGGAACTGAGGGGAACTGCAGGGTCACTGGTCTGGTGATCTGCTAAATGGCCACCACACACCCATTCCCTGACCTGAACAACCTACTGCTACTGTGTCAGTAACTTCTGAGGACAGCAGCATCCCTCTGCTGCTGTCTGTGATTAAAAAAAATATCAAGAGGATTAAGTTTTCTCCTGGGCATTTTCCCTACAGCTACAGTTACAGAGGATGTATTTCCTTGTCCTCTAAGGCAAGCTTTTTATTTTTTTTTTCTGAGCCAGCAAGACCTGGTTTTATCATCAAATATTGTGATTATGAATCTTAAGTTATGAAGAAAAAATACACCTTTTTCATGAAAAAATACACCTTTTTCATGACAGGTGCTATCCAAGATTCTGGGATAGCAGACAAGATGTGTTTCTTGACAAGAGTAATTGCACTTCAGTTCAAAAATTAGAAATAATTATCTATTCTCCAGAAAATTTGCAGCTGAAATTCCTTTCAATCATATGCTTTTCTAGGAATCTCTGATATTTTTATTTCATGGTTATTACTGGCTGAAAATAAACAGTTAAACCTCAAAGTCCAGCCTGCTGTAATAAAGAAGCATTTTTTATGTGTGACTCTGTTTCTAAACAATCTTTAATTTAAAAAATACATTCAATCGCTTGAGACATTTTTTACATTACATTAGGAAAAACAGACAAATATTTTGCTTCATTGTGTTTTTCTTTTTTTTTTTTAAGGTCCTTAAATGAAGTTCCAGATTGCAGCTTAAATGAATCTGAGTCATTTGCAAGTCACTTACAATATTTTTTTGAGCTATAAAAGAACTAAAAAGAGATGGCTGTCCTTTCTGGTTGTTTGACACATTTTACAGGTGGAATTCAAAACAAAGAACTCAACTTAGAATGCAACTAGCTTAAAGTTGATTAATAATTTTGTGCTAATTTTATTTGTTGATCAGGAAATTAATTATTTTGGAAAACAACAAGAAAGCATTTTTGCATGGAGAAGCATTTATCTGCTTTTTATTCAGGGGAGAATTTTTGTTGATGAAATGAAAACATATTTCATTTACTTTCAGTCAATACAGAATCATGACTGGTTCCATGTGAGAGATTGCTAAAACCTTACAATTTTCCAAACAGCTCTGTTGTTAAACACATCACTTCCCCTTTAAACACTTTAGATATTTTAGGTTTTTTTCTTCCCTTTTCTGGATACAGTGGATGTTTGCAGGAAAATAACAAGTTATTATTGAAGTTACAACCAAGACAGACTGAATTCCTACATCTTTTCAGTCACAAATGGCATGTTCTTAAAAATATGGTACCAAAATAAATTCTTAGCTGGGATTTCAAGTACACCACAACACCACAGCTCCCTGGGCTTGCAACACTGATCAGCAGTGGAGGGGAGGGTGGACATGTGCATTTTGTGTGCCAGCAATACTGAAGGATAGGAGCAGTGTGAAGAGAGGTAGCTTTGTAAAAAGGGACTTGAATGTTTTGCAGGGATCTCTTTTGGACAGTTTTTCTGGCTCAGTGATCACCTACATGCACAGGTCACATTTATTTCACAACCCAGAAGAACATTAAATGTCATTCCAACCTTCAGGGCACAAACTGAATGTTCTGAATTCTTTTAATGGCCCTAATGCTCAGTTAATTGTAGAGTTCAATCCCTGAAAGTGCATAATCTGAAAATCTGATGTTTTTTCTTGTTTTTCTTGAAGTCAGCTTGTTTCTTCTTACATGCATTTAGGGACCTTTGAATTTAGTTAAGGCCCCATTTTTTATAAACCCTGAAGCCCCCTGTGGCCGGCTTGTAGCAAGCTCTCTCAGGCTGGGTTGCATTGTATGAGTGCCTTGTTCTCAGAAGATCTGCTATTTCTTTTAAGGAGGGAATCCTTCAGCCTGCATTTGTAGGAGGCCCACATGGAAACTCATGTAGTCTTATTCTTCAGAAGTAACACATCCATATCATTTTTAAACACTTAAGTTTGTAGAACAGCGACAAGCAAGCAACCAAATACCTGATGATTAAAAGCAGTTATAGACACAATAAACACATTTTATTTTAATTTGATACCAGGTAAAAGTTTGTGTATATAGTCAGCTAATGCAATCAAAACTCACTAATAGTAACTCATTAAGTGACACTAACTTGATTGCTTCCCTGTACGCAAACCCAGTCACTAATTTTCTCGAACCTGAGAAGAAAACAGAACCACACTGTAGTCTCTGATGCCTCTTTGTTTTCCAGCCTTGATGTAGCTAAATAATGGTTTTGTTTGTATGAACAGTACAATAGTGGCACTGCTGAGTTGGCCTGGACTCCTGTGATTGAGTCCAGCATTTTTCTCATTCAAAGTCCTATCTCCTCTGGCTTAATCTAGCCTCTCCTTCAACACACAAAAAACTCACACACTGCTGTAGCTTCTTTTCCCTTGCCATTGCCTCAGTGACCCCCAGGAGGACTACCTTCTGATTTCAGAAGGAAAACCATCTGCAGCATGTTCTGTTTCCCTTCAGGACTGATTAATTCTGTCAGACTTAACAGAGGCCAGTTGCTCAGTTAGTTGCCCACCATTCTCCTGTAATCTAAATGGTCTGCTGTATAATGACAGGATTAAAGCATTGAAGCTTGGTGGATGACTAGGGCAATAGGATACAAATGATTTCTTGAGTTATCTGTGGGTTTTTTATGCTACACTTCATGCTGGCTACATGCTGCTACACATCATACTGTGATGGTCCACTACATCACTACCTATGTGATTTCCTCAGGCAAATTACACAAGTCAGATGTGTGAGTGCAGTGTCTTTGGAAAAGGTTTAAGTTTCTGGGAAAAGTAGCTGGGACTGACAGAAGAGATCCTGGTGGTTCTCAAACTCTTCCAAAGGTGTTAGGAGACTTTCTTGGTAGATGTAAGATGCCTAGTCGTGTTCCTACAGTGCATTTTATATTGGATGGGAAAATATAGTAATAATTCCTGTTTTTTTGAGGTAGTCAGCCAATTCTGATTTCTCATCCAGCAATTCTGAGTGAAGCTTCTGGATTTGGTAAGTCCCAGTTCAGATCACTGTCACTGAGACCTAAAATAGCCCTTGTCACCCAGCAAAATCTTTTTATTTTTTAAATCTGGTCAAAAGTAGAGGCACTATGAAAGAGAGCTATTAATGGACAGTGAGGTGGACACATAGCCAGACAGTATGTACCTGATAGTCCCTGGATTAAACCTCAAAGTACTGATTTAGAATCGCTAACACTGATTCTTTCCAGACTCTTTAGTCTGTAATAGATGTGGTCCTTTTGCCTTTCCAAGTCTTGAGAGAGCTTCTCACTTTGGGTGCTAATGCAGTTTAGCTTGAATTAGGATTGCAGTTTGGGTAACTTAGCACTGAGGACTGTAACAGGGTAGGTTTCAAGAATTCAAAGGCTTCTTTCAAGCCTACTCAAGTGTATCTTCAGGACCTGAGATGCTAAAAAGGCAACATGAAAAATTAAAGTATTTTCTTATATAAAATACAAGTTGTATCTAGAAAACTCCAGGTATTTTAGTTCATAACATATGTGTATTAGCCAAATGTAATAGTTCAATTTTTTTTGACGTGTTTTGATTTCTGTAAGGCAGACAAGAATTGTTTTCTTAATGAACATCATAGTGGAGTAACTTGATTTATGCTCCCTATGAAGTCAATTGGGGTCTTTGGAAAGACTTATATCTGAAGTTTTCACTAGTGACATTTATGCTGGGGAAATTTTTTCTCCATTTAGTCTGTTTTTCTAAATCTCACTTGCTTAGTTAGACAGTCCAAGGAGAATTACTATAACCAGCATTCTTTTGGCTGGAATAATGGACTTCTCAGGTGCTGTGGCTTTTTGGAGCCAATCCTCCTTCATCTGGTTAAGCTTGATTAAATTAACTGTACTGAACTCCCAATATTACAGCAATACTTTTTCACTAATTAGAGCTAGCTGTGTTGCTGAATTAGACAGATGTATCAGGAGGACATAACTGCACAGTGTTACATAAAATTGTGGTGTTCTGAAACACTCAGATAATAGTTGATGAGAGTCTGCTTCATTCAGGGTCTAATTTCTGTGGTTTCAAGTAGCTCTTTTTAACAATCCTCTTATGTACATGTTCACAGAATTAAAATGCTCTGGGAAAAACAACCCCCTCTTCTTCAGCTCATAGCTCTGATACCAATTTTAATTGCTTGTTCTCTCAACCCTAAATCCCAGCCTGCCCACAGTGTCATAGACTCTATCCCCTGCCTGAGATGCCCAATCATCCCTCAGATTGTGCATACCCTTTCAAAGATGTGCAAATCAGTAATAACCCACTGGCTATCTAGGAAAAGGTGCAACCCACAAAAAGGTGTAAACCCACATATTAATTTTGTAATGTGGGCCAAACCTTAAGAGCTGCTTTTTACACTTATTTAGTCTTGGCTTTTCAAGCAAGGCCTAAGCTATCTCAGGGCCAGAAATTTTTTTCTCAAAGTCTTTAAAAATGGAGATGACATGACTTCAGCACTATTACTGCAGAATAAGCTGACGGTGATTTCTGACCTCACAAAATCAATTTTGCAAACCAACCCATTTGTATTTTTCAAATGCAGATGATGATATAAGTAACAAGCTGCATGGAGCAGGCAGCCACTGCTGCTCACTCTCCTCAAAGCACAGCTTCTCATAGCTAGTACCATTACCATTGCCATATCAGGGTGCAATCTAGAATCATTTTTAATTGCTGCTAAAATGTGAACCTGAGCAATGTGAATGCTTCAGCATAATTAATAAGTTTTGTGGGTGCGTATTTGGCTTCAACTATGAAATGTTATTGGGACAGAAAAGAAAATCCTGGCAGTTAGGGTAGTCCATCATTTGTGGTTTTGTATATGGTATAATTGTGTTCCAGCAAACGAAACACAAATGTCTCATCTAAGCTGAGACACACTATTGGACAGTAAGCCTTGTATGCAGAAATGAGTGGATGCAATGTTTTATCCCAATCTAGACGTTTACACTGCAAAAGGCAGCTGCCATATATTTTTTTACCCAAACAGAAGACTACCTTAGTGTCAATCTTCTTTCTTATACAGTTCTTTAAAAATGCAGTAAAATCATATGGCAGTGTGAGGAAAGCAGATGGAAGCAGTGAGATGAAAGCTCTTGATGTGGAACTTCATTCAGGGATTCCCTACAGCCACTGTCCTCCTGGGCTTTTCAATTCAGTTGGCGGCTTTTTTCTTTCAAATGGTCTATGTCCAAAGTTTGTAGCCAGAGAATCCAACACAGACTATGCCAGTTGCATTCAAGGCCTGACAGGCATCCTCAGCCAGTATTTATGAGAATATAAGTAAGGTTTTCATTCAAGGGGAGGAGTGTTGCAAACCAATAAAATCATACTTTAAGCTGGTACATTTGTGTCAAACTGATGCAAATATGTGTTGTATATTTTCTCCCCTCTATTCAAATAAGGCAGAGCTCCTATTTTCCTGTTTATATCTCATAACTGCAATGCATGTCCTAAAGATACCTCGGTTGGTATTCATGTAAAAGTCCAGAAAGACCCAGAAAACCTTAAACTGTGTTTACTATGGCCTTTAGAAAGAAAAACTCTGAGGAGTTTCCCTGTGAAGCTCCACAGGGGCAGGTCCCTCACTCTCCTCATGGTCTCTAAAGCCTTGAAGGATATCAAGTGATATCCTTCTCCTTGATGGATATAGTGAGTTTTTTCTAACCACTATAAAAAACATCCACCATTTTTTAAGTGTATCTTGATAGGTCAGCAGAATATCTCTCTAGTTGCTTCTCTTATTAGATTTTATATTAAATTAATGCAGTTTAATTATGAAGTAAAGGTTATGCAGTCACCCTGTCTTATCCTTGTGTTAATCTGCCTGCCTGCTTCTCTGTCTGCCCATGCATCTCTAAGTTCCTTATTATTAGGGGAAAAGTTAATTACTGTTCTGTGATTGGGATAAAAGAGACAAATTGATGCAAATCCTGAGGAAAGGAAGCAGAACTTTTGTACTGAATATGTACAAATAGCTTCTTTCTTAATACAGAACTTTCATCTCTTCCTCAGGGTGGGGATCAGCATAGGTTATATGGTGTGAATTCAAGTGTCATGTTGGAAATGTTATGAAGAAAAAGTCAGAAATTTGCAGAAGTTTAGGCTTCACCACTTTACTGCGGCTAATAGCTTGCAATACAGTATATAATCTTTGGTCTGCTAAAGAGAATTTTGCTTGTGTTTTATGTAACAGGCATTAAACTCATGTGGGCTGGTGCATGTTTTAGCAGTGTTCTTTGGTGATGGAGAACTGATAATTTTGAATTTTGGGGCTCTGTGAAAAATATTCTGTTTTCAAACAGCTATTTCCTTTGAAAAATTAAGACATGAACAAGTATAGCAGGCATTCTAGTTAAGAGAGTCTAGCAGTGATGTGAAAAATTTCTTCTAGCTTTAAAGGCTAATACCTCTGTCTGTGTGGTGGTTTGACTAGGAAGAAGTGAGAATTTTAAGAAACTGTGGTCAAACTAATGGATGCTCGGAGTCTGATATTGGCACCTGGTGTGACCAGTGCGGTTTAGGCACACCTCCAAGAATACACAGGGGTTAAAAAGCAGAGTTTCGGCCCTGAGAGGCCTCTTGGGAGGTCGAGGCGAAGAGGTCAGATCTCCCTCCCCTGTCCAGCCGCCGCTGCTGGGCGGGGGAGGGGCAGCCATTCGGTAGGCCTGGGCCTGGACAGAGATGGGGGTGAGAAGGCCCTCGAGGATAGAAAGGTGGAGGAGCAGCCCCAAGAGACATTGAGCCCCCCAGGAGGGAGAGAGAGGGAGAGTCGGCATCTGAATGTGATAGCAGCCGGCCCAGAAGGAGAAAGGGGGGAGAAGGGTGCAGCCCGGCCGGGCCGCAGCAGCAGCGTGTGTGGGAGTACCGGCGTTCCGGGACAGACAGAGACTGAAGTTTTAACCCCTTTTTTACATGACTGGGGCCTTGCAAAAATGCTGATCCTCTTCAGAGCTGAATAAGAAGAGAGAAAGGAGATGAGATGAGACAAAGACCTGGCCCGAAAGATGTAGAAGTGACTGAGTGGGAAGAGATGATTAGAGTGGCCTTTTGGCTGGACTTTTCTTGTGTGGCCATAGACTCAGTTTGTTCCTGTGACACAGACACTGCACTTAGGGGGAGGCAGTGCCTCAGAACCAGAAGGGTTTATCGTGGAGACCGCTCGGCCCCAGACAGTTGGAAAAATATGGGGGGGACAGATGTCCCTAAGCAGAGACTGTGCCTTTTTGGAGTGAGATAAGGCATCCTTAAAAGACAGCCCTAGAAGCAGCTCTGGTCCATGCACAGTGGTGAGAGCACTGGGCATGGAAGGAAAATGTCACAAGCGGCAAAAGGAATTTATCGGGCGGTGCCGAGTGACATGGAAGCGCACGAAGTTTCAGCGTGTTTCCAGACGAAGCCTATAGAACAAGAAAGACTCCTCTCCTCTTCATAAACTGAAGTTTGAGTATTCTAAAGAGTAATGCCAGGCTGGGCAGTTAGTGATTTGAGAGAATGTATCAGATTGAGAAATTCTGGTGGTGGAGAAGAAGAAAGTGTTTTTTGTAAGGTTTTCAATTTTTTTTTTCCCATAGTTTTTTCCTATTTTCCTGTAAATTAAGTAATAAAGTTTTCTTTAAGCTAGAGCCTGTTTTGCTTATTCCTGGTCACATCTCACAGCAGACACCAATGTGAAAGCATTTTCATGTGGGGCACTGGCTCTGTGCCAAGCTCAAACCATGACAGTCTGTATTTAGAAGATTGTGGCATATTGCAGTATTTATGCTCCCTCTTGCTTCTGTATGCAGATGAGGGCACTATCCTATCTGGAATCCAGAACGAATTACCCATAAGCTTCCATGTCATCTGGAGAGGGGGACACTGATGCACTGTAGTGTTTATTACACTGCAGTACACTCTGTATCAATGGCGTTTTGAATCATGTGTTCCTGCTTTTCTGTATCAAAACCACCACAAGCTTCTCTGGACATATCTGCTCTATTTTTGAACCATCTCACCTTGTCCAGATTTTCTGACCTAATGTGGATCAAAGATTGCTCACCACCTTTTATGATAGCATTGCACTTCAAGTGGTCTGGTGAGTGCTAAACTGTTTTGAGAAAGCTGTGGATATCCGTACGTTCAGTATCAGGTTGACCGAAATAATGATATTATCTGGATTTGTTGCTCTTGACACAAGGGAGATTTGAAAAGTGAAAATCAAGTCCTGGCTTGATTTCTGTACATGAAATTACTACTTAATCATGCCCTCTTCTGAAGAATAACAAGCTACAATATGTTATCAGTGTTCTTCAGTGAAATACAGTCCAGAAACAACTCAAGTAGAATCAAATTTGAAAATGAGAAAAATGGGATCCTGTTATTTTACATAAAAGAATAAAGATCCTCCAGGACAGAAAGCCAAGAACACGTAGCTCTTGCCTTTTATGGGTGCCTCAGCATCCACAGGGTGGCAAACAGGGGCTAAATGGGAAGGAGGGGAAGTACCATCTACAATAAAAAATCCCACAAGAGATTTTGAGGAGGACAATCTTATTTTCATACTTTTTTGCCAATCTGAAATTAACTGTTAGTGACTATGTTTCAGGAGTTGTCTGGTACTTTGAGGCACTGGTGAATATTTTGTGCATTTGTGTCATATATTGGGCATTCAGAGTATTTGCCACTGGTAGATGCTAGAAAGAACCATTTCCATGTCTCCACTGTCTTATTTACAGGTAGAAACTATTGAGCATTTTCTGTTCTTTGTCCAGTGCTGCTGCTACCTGTAAACTTTCATCTTCATAATTCTGCCCTTTCATAATTTCCAAATGTACAGTTTAGACTGTAAAGTGGCCTTATGTTTTGAGCTGGGAGCCCTTTAAATGTCAAAAAAGAAGCAAAAAATGGAGTAGCTCTATGCAAATAAAAATATCCTTTATAAAAAATAAGAAATTAAAGGACTACTGAGAAACATTTAAGCCAGCTGTCACATATCAGATAATGCCATTTCACAGAACTCAAAGACAAAGAGCATAATTTTCCTGGAAGTGAAGTAGCATAGTCACACTCTCTTTCAGTGGAGAACAGGATAAAAAAATGAAAAAAAGGCACTTGGCTTATCTTCTGCTAAAGCCTTTGTGTAATTCATTAAGCAACCCTTATCTAAAATTATAGTGCAGGGCATTTGCTGATGTTGTCCTGACCCAATGAAAACATAAAGAGGCACTAAACCCAGGTGGTCATTAACTCTCCTGTTAATGCTCCAGGCTGATTCATGTTGTCTATTATACCTGATTGGATTTGGCTCTCCTGAGCAATTAAAGCCTCTGAGTTCCTCCTATGGAGGACATGTTTCTTTTGGTTTGTTCTAAGTCAGGCTAATGTCCTTTTTGTCCAGTCTGGACCTGTGGTTTCACCTGAAGCACTACCCTATTCCAACCACTCCTGCCAAGACTGTGTTCAAAGTGCAGATTTCTTCCACAGGGTGTTTAAAAATCCATTCTTCTATTACCAAAGGAATAAAAGAGATGATAATGAAAATGGTTACAGACTTATTAAACATTCTGATGATCCTGAATAATGGGGAGTTTTGTTTCATCCTTACAGAATGATTGTACAGCAGTAGAGATTGCACATACTGCTTTTAATTAGGTTCTTGCAGTATCTGCAAATCATTGCTGCCTTGTGGACAGTATATATAATATAAGAATAATGTTGTAGCAAGTCAAACACAAGTCACATTTCTCCATTATCAGCCTTTTTCTAATTAGATTTTCATGGACTTGAAATCTAATGTTCAAAACTCATATTTTATTCTTAAACTTGCATAATATTAAAATAGCACCAAATCAATATTAGTTTCTGTTAGAAGTTGCAACTTATAATTCATGGTAAATTCACTACAGGGAAGTACAAGAAAATTAAAAACATATTGTATTTCTGCCTTTGGAGTCACTTTTGGAACACTCACCTCTATCCTTTGGGATGACATGTCTGTGGATTAATCCCGGATGGTCAGTCACCTGCCATACCCACAGCACAGAAAGTGGCCGGTCTGTCAACATTCCCATAGACTTGCCAGGCAGCTGGGCAATAACTAAGTTGGTACTTGCTTTTCAGAGTGTGTGTGAAACATAATAAAGTGTAATTGCAGAAGAATAAAACTGGTGTTACCTGTACTGTGTTATAAAACCTGATTTTCTTTCTGTTAATCAGCAAATATTTCTAACTCACAACTCTCCTTATTTTATTTTCTTTTTTCAGACATGGCGATGACTTGATTGTGACACCATTTGCACAGGTAGGAACAGCTTTGTCATATTTCTCACAGGGCCTTGTTATTTAAAGACAAAATGGTCAAACCAGTTCTTTTCTGTTGTTGATATTATATATGTTTGCCTGAAACAAGAAAAGTGTTTCAACAGAAAGTCAAAAACTTTCCACTCTGATAACTATACCTCTTTTTCTTAACACTTTTTGATTATCTGAAAATTTGAAGTACAACAGCATGACAAACACCTTTTATCTCTTCCAAATACTGTAGCAGGCACTCATGATTGAGACAAATCTCTGATTCCTGTTATTCTGTTATTTTTCTAATTACAATTTCTGCACTTGAACATATTTTATGAATTAAATACATTGAGATTTTTGGACATGAGATAAATTTTACCCAGAACACTTATGTTCCCTTACAAAACCAGACTTGTTTTTTCTATTCAGATTCTGGTTTATAAAATACTGGTTCAAAATTCTTTATAATTCAGACTAAAAAGCCACAGTTTTCAAAAGAGAGCTTCCTTATAAAGTATGCAAAATTAACATTGCTTTTCCTTGAACCAATGATGATGGGTTTTACTCCAAAACAGACAGGAATTAAAGTCAAATTACTGTATGAAGTCATATGTGATTGAAGATGAATGGAGAGAGAAAGGTTGAGTCCCAGAGCAGTGTCAAATAAGAATTTTATAAGAATATAGAATGTATTATATATATAATATGTATTATGTAATATAATATGTGTTATATATTATATTATATTATATTATATTATATTATATTATATTATATTATATTATATTATATTATATTATATTATATTATATTATATTATATTATATTATATTATATTATATTATATTATATTATATTATATTATATTATATTATATTATATTATATTATATTATATTATATTATATTATATTCATCATATATCATACAGATATATATGCCACATATAAGGACATGTGGCAGCTTCAGCCACACTATTTAGGTTGCTTTGGTCAAATAATAAGCTGTTAAAAGAATATTAATTAAATATTTTTTTATATATTTAATTATATTTTTAAGAGATTTAGTGTTTATAAGACTCAATCAAGTCCTTGTTATGGGTAAAGCCATCATCTTTTACTAGGAGAGAAAATATTAAGCAAGGGCCTTTTATAAAATACTCTGAAATCTCCACTGTGCCCCTAATATGCAAATTTGATGACATATTTAATTAGTTTAAATCCATGCTGAATTAAATATAAGTCAGTTTGCTTCCTGATTTTTGGAAGGAAAAACATAACAGATTAATAAACATAACAGATTAATACTGTTTAGTTAGTCAAAGGTATTTTTTATTATCTTGACTTCTTTGGAAATTACCTCCAATGAGTTAATTGACCACTGTGAGTCATTGCTAGTTCCTAACTTTTTGTTACAAACTTTCATTAATTTATTCTCTTTTTCTTCGATGTCCTACTCACTTCCTACCTCCTGCATACATTTAAGGCGCTATGAAAAGAGGGTTGTGCACTCCTCCACCCAGATCTCTGAAACCCAGCTCCTCATTGCTGCTTTTGTTATTCGTCAGATGGGTTTACCAGGAACCAAGCCCAGTCTGGGCTGAGAAAAAACGAAGCCCAACTTCTGCAAAGACATACCAATGATTAATTAGTGTTGCTGCTTTCTCCCATTTCCGGCCTAGCTCCTATAAACTCATGGTTCCTCTCTGACATCAGCTGAACAACCTCTCCCCTGACAGAGAGGTTCACTTTTTTGCCATCACATGGCACAAAATCTTTTGTATGTTACCCTGCTATCTTCACAAGAGAGTGCCTATGCCACTTATAACACAAAGACACTCCACTGCATTCACTGTCTCACATCTTACATCTTAAGTCCAGAAAGGAAGCAGTTCATCTATGTTGCCTTCCCCAATGCATAAAGCTTGTAAGAGTCTGCAGACTTTTCCTGCTTCTCAGGGGATAACTTCCCCTGGCCTTCTGCACTGAGTCCCTAAATCAACTGTGCCTCTTAGAGGGGACACTTCTACTTGTTTACTTTTCCTGGTAGTCTAGACAATCTCATTCCCTTTGTCCTTTGGAGTTTGTGGGGACCGAACTGCAATAAAACTGTAATTATTTCTTATGCCTGAAGTATTAGGGTTGAATGGACTATTATCTTCCAGACTCAAATGCTTTTCTTGTTATTTTAAAGAAATAAGTAGAATTATGTAAAAATAATTTCCTCCCCTGCAAGTCAGCCTTCCTTCAGACAGAAAATGATTTGTTTATGAGGGGAACAAAATAATAGAGGTAAACTACTGACTTTGTATTGCAGACATATTATTGTTAAATAATTGCCAAAGTATCTAGACTAACCTGCCCAGAAAACCTTTTACAGTGGTTTTGCAACGTGCTTTCCATTTTCTTTCAGCACAGTGGAGCAGAGATAGATCAGTCTCACTTATGCAGAAATTAATACTGAAACCACTTTTTTTGTTCCAGGTTCTGGCCAGCCTGCGTACTGTCCGGAATAACTTTGCTGCATTAACCAATTTACAAGACCGGGCACCCAGCAAGTGAGTGTCATTTGTTGGCCACTGAACTTTTTGCAGTGATAGTTTTTTTATGTAAGCTAAGAAGACAAATATGAGTTATAGATTTCAGTCTGTGCCACCAAACCTGCATAAATGAATGATTAGAAATAAGTTTATTAATCCCCTAAACATGTTATAGTTGGTGGCTGAGACGCTAGCCCCCTTGCCTTCTAATTGATCTTGCAGTTGTTGTCCTTGCATGAACTTGGAGTAGGTTTTTTCACCTTATGTGATTTTAGATAAAGTAGTCATATGTCTAAGATCATTCAGAGATGACCATTCAGGCACAGCCTAAGTATTGCAGATGAAACAGAGGGAGCAGGAGCTGCCCTCACTGAGATCTGCTTGCATGGTCTGAACCTAGAACTCTTCTTCACTCATTCAAGGTAGTGATACCAAACATATCCAGAGGAGTTCATAACTATAAATTAGGCAGCATAAATATGATCTCTCTCCAGTCATGTTACAGCATCACAGTTAACACTAATGTTAGTTACACCGGCAAATGTAGTGAAGTCATTTCCCTCACCCAAAGCATGCATTGTGAAACCTAGAAGTAATTAGCATTTCAAAGAAAATAAGGTCTTTGTATATGTTTATAAGTCACATTTCAAACTATGTATTTGCTCTAGATGTGATTAGGCAGGCTTTTAATAAACCTATAAGTTTCTAAAATTTTCCTGTTCTGGAGTTCCCAGATAAATTCCAGGTAATGTATTTTCTGTTGTGTTGTTCAAGAATTCAGTCATCAGTGAATTTTTCAGGCTTAAACCTTTTTTCATTTCCTTTTTCACAGAAGATCACCAATGTGTAGCCAACCATCTATTAACAAAGCAACTATAACAGGTAAGAATAATTTATTTATAAAAAGCATCTAACTGAAATAGTAAATATAATAGTAAATATATATTTCTTCATATACTTCTATCGTTTCACATCCCTATATTTGTTTTATCAAAGAGGTTTTGAGTTTTTGAGTCACATATTGACTCAAATTGGTGACTCCTAGTGTTCAGTCCTGTTAACATCTGATTTCTATTTTATTATTCCAGTTTTAATTTAAGTTCTTTCCCAATATTTTTCCTTATATATCATATATATATATATCATGAGATGTCTGACCATCTCATGAATACTTTTTACAAAGAAATCTGGTAGAAAAAAAATGGATATGAGGAATTCTATTAATCTTTCTTTTTGGGATGTAGAGTTCTGTAGCTATGCAGGCACAAAGTCTTCACTTTAAAAGTGCGTATGCTATGAGGAGAAATGTTCAAAACTGAATTTTCTGATTTAGAATTGTAAATCCTATTTTTATAACATTTGTATGAGGAAGAAATTTCCTTTTAAAACATGGTATTATTTCTAAGGAAGCATTGACTTAAAAACAAGACTAGCAGTGCAAATGACATTAATATTTTGGAAAATTTTACCCCACACTACTTTTGATTATTTTGATGGCAACTTTGTCTTGTTTGTCTTTATGGAAATGCACTTTATTGGACCCCATATTTTTTACAACATATTAATTCACAACTTACACTATGTAATTTTCTGGGTGTTACTTTCTCTATTGTGTTCTGTCAGAGTAAAAGAGTATTTGCTTTTCTTCTTGATGAAAGTATACAGACACTTACTAAACAGGCAAATTATCATTTTAATCACAACCATAAACACAATTTTCCATAATTTTCTCTAAGAATTTCTCAAATTTCTCTAAGAAAAAAATGGTACGTCAGCAATTTTGAGGAGCAATGTAGCTTTTCAATGTTCAATGGTTTCTGCCTTTAGGCTCTGGAATGTGTTAAAATCAATGGGTTTTTTCAGCTAGCCTCTCACCTTAAAAGGACCTGGTCTTGGCAGTTCTTTTCAGTTTTATTCTCCTAGGAGGTCATACAATATGAACATTTATGTGTAGGGCTCATCAGGAGACAGAAGGTTATGTGTTTAAATCTATACTATAAACAGAAAGGCAGTTAGTTAAATAATAGTAAGAAGATATATCTATATATGTAAACCAATTATATTAATGATCCTTTCTTAATATATTTCTTGAAGAAGTAATTCTGGACATTGGTTTCAGATTGCTCTCCATAAACTGTTTCAGTTATGAATATTATATCTATTTTTGATTTTGTGAGTTGTCTCATAGCAGAGTAATCCAGAAATATGTTAACTCAAGTATAGGTCTCTTTCTTTATCTCCAAGGGGCTAACTTAGGAAAACATAGTGAAATTCATGATAGTAAAAGAAAATGGTATCCAGAAAAGAAGATGTGCATGCCAGGGAACACTACATTACATGCTCTCCCACAGCTATTTGCCTGAGGTTGACTTCTTTTCTCCAGCAGGAGAAGCTGTTCAGACAGCAGGACCCAAGACACTCTCTGTTGGAAGATGCTGTTGCTCTTTTTAAATTTTTCCTGATCTGAAGGTTTCCATTCAGTTAATCCTCAGAGTGAACTCTACATGTCAGCCATAAATCATCTGATATTTTAAAGTTTAGAAAGAAAGTACCACAGTTAGTTCTCCAATTAATCTAGAAAATTCTTTATTTGCCAATAAATTCAAAGGCAGCAATAAAAGGCAAAGAATAGTAAGGATAATTTAGTCTAATTTAATTTAGTCTAATTTCTCAGAGATGCTGCTGGAATTTCTGTGCCCAAATTATGCACTGAATGGGATGATCTGAAGCCTGTGTGTACTGGATATAAGTGGTTGAAAGACTTTAATGATATAACAAAGATATTAAGCCACTATAAAGCATGAAAATGGCTACAATTCATTTTGACTATTGAATGGAAATTGAGGCTGGATACTATTTTGCATGAAAGGGTTTGCCCGTTCTTAGTTATAAGCTGGTTTTGATATTTCCATGGCAACTAATTTAATGGCATCAGTGCAGAAATATGCATAGGTTTGTTCTTGGGACATATAGAATCCTAGTGAAATGTCTTAACAGCAGTGTGTTAAGAAGGAAGATTAAAAACACTTCTGCTATAATTCAAAGAATAATTGAAGGCCCTTTCGCATGCTACTAACTTTTTTGAATTTTTGTGGGGAACATTCAAAATGTATCTTATAGAGATCCTTCCTGCTGAGAAATGCTCCTGGTTTTGCTGTTCTCAGAACTTGTGTCATGGAGTGTCCAGAAAAATACACCAGCTAGGGTAGACCCCCATCATATAGTCTAGATGGCTCAGCTTGCAATCTCAGCAAGAACTTACAGGCAAGGTAGCAATCTAGGTGACTGGAGGGCACAGTGTCACTAAGCTATATTGATGATAAATCAGAAAACAGACACTTAAGATGGAGATTTTATGTTACTAAAGACATGTCTCTGGGAAAATTCTCTCTGAGAACCATTTTATGATTCTATGAATTCTAATAGTAGAGGAAAATAAACATTTATATTTTGCAGCTTGGAGCATATTTAGATTTAGCTTCCATTGAAATCCCTCCATCTGACACATGAAGTTCCATAACCAAATAGCAATGCAGATATTGGTTGTTTTAGCTAGCTTCAGCCATCTTCTTTTTGCAAAACAAACTCACAATTTTCCAAGTGTTTGAATATAGGATTGATAATCATCAGCTTTGGTGGAGCTGAATAAATCTAGTGGAGTTGAACCAGTTCCCCATCTTTACTGTGAAAAGCACTTTCAAGTGATCTGTATATTGTTTTCTTAAACAATCAGTAATATTTTTTGTAAATAGGACAGATTTGGAAAACAGCCATATTTACGTCAGGGACTCTTTTCAGTTAATCATTAAAAGTCCGTATCTAGGTCATGATCACCAAACAGAGAGTTATCTCACTTATAGCCTTGTTAGCCACAACACAAACAAAATCATATTGCTTTGTGAGATACGGGGCACAAATTACTTTCAGACTGAAATTCATTCATACATCCCCTGACCCATAGGAAGTAAGGTATGTAGCTAACAGGTAAGGCATTGAAGAACCAGCAGTCAGCTCCCCACACAGACCTTCAAAGTAATTTCCTCATCTTTGGGGCTGAATTAGCAGCTTTATTCCTTGTACATGCAGAGTTTGTGAGCATTTGATAGTAATAAATGGAATCCATATTTGCTTGCATTCAGAAAAAGAATTTTCAGTGTCATAGCTTGTGCAGTACTGTTGTGTGCTACAATTTTAAAAAAACAGCTGCTTAAATGGAGTCATTTAGTAAAATAGTTTTCCTTTTAAAAAGTGTTGTCCCCAGTTCAGCTGCATTAGTTTAGGGAAGAGGCTGTTATTAACAGGATACAACTGTGAAGGCTTGTGGAATGCATTCTTCATCTTGATTTGTAGAGTTTTAATTAATGTTGCAAAAGTTTTCTAACCCAAAGGCTTCAAATGAAATCTATATGTAGGGCTCTTTTAGGCTGAGTGGGTTTGCAGAACAGTGATTAACCTTAAGGCAGAACAGCAGGAAGAGGACTGGCTTGGTTTTGAACCAGATAAGCTGTTCGTGTATCATCTCACATCCAAGGAAGTGAATAAAACCAGGGCACAAAATAGACACTATATTTGAATAGCACTTTTCAACACTGATACCTGATAGGCAAATATGTAAGCTTTCATAAAATAGGAAGTTAAACAAAGAAATACATGTCATAGTTTATGATATTCCTGGCAGGAATGCTCATGTAATTAAAAATAAAACACTTGAAACAAAAATTAGAAAATAAAAGGGGATGTTTTGCAGAGAATAGACAACAACACTCGGCCCTTGTGTATGAATTCAATTTTTTAGCAGTCTGTTTCAGTAGAAATGTGTGGTGGTTATTAAAGTGCATAGAGATTAGAACCCATCATAGGGCTAACCTTTGCTTTTATCTTTATCCAGCACTTAAGGTTACTTTTCATAATACTGCAGTGTACTGGAGCCTTGATTTTGTTTCAGACTCACACATTTTGGAGTTAGACTAGGGATACATTTAAAAAGAAAACATCAGAGGCATTATTAATCTCCACATCAATAATCTGATATGCAGCCCCACATACATTTTTGCTTCTTACTTTCAAATTGGTCTCATATTTTGCTGCACCAGTAAAAGTCCTTATATCACTATTTCACCCAAACTGTCCACTTCACTGGAAAGAGAAACAGGGTGACAAGCTTCATGTGCCTCTTGTCCTTTCAGCCTGTGTCCCTTACAAGCACTGTTAGTGTAGTACGCAGAAAAGTGTACTTGACCCCAGGCTGTATTTATTGTATTCGTAACAACAGAAAAACAACTGGAAAGAGTGAAATGTAGTTTTGTTTTTAAGACAGAGTTGAGAAGAATCAGAAAGAAAAATAGGACTCTTGCCTGTGTCATTTTTCTCCTTTCTATTACAAATGCAGTCCCTTGTCTGATGAATATAGAAAATAAAACTGAAGCAGATGTGGTTTCCAGTATGACTTGGTTGCAGTCTGGATGTACCTTCTTTTCACATCTTTCATTTCTGATCAGGGACACATTATCACCTGTTCAGTCTAAAAGATTTATTCAAAAGTAGATATTTTTCCTTTAATAAATTACTGACAAACTGGCCTGTTCCAGCCTATTCACTTTCCTGAGCATCCATTTAAAAATTAAGGGCTACATTGAAATCACCCATTAAAGTGCATAAGTTCTGCTTTTATTATATGCAGGTTCCTGAGTAAGGAGCCTGAACACAGCAGTGAATCAGAGTGGCCAGAAGCCATGGTCAGACAACCCTGGAGACAAGATACAACAAAGCTTCCCTTTTCTGCATTTTCTCCCTGTGTCCTCATGTATTTTGCTTTACACCCTGCAAAATGACTCATCAACTGAAAGGTGTAATTCCAGGTCTGGTGGTAGGAATATCCACTAATGCCTACTGCGCGTTCTTAAGAAGTAGGATTAAAAATTAAGGAATAAGCAATGCCTAAAATTCAGTCTTCTTCTCTCAGGCCAAAAGTTGAAATCTCTTGGTATCAAAGCCCTCTGAACAACCACATGCATTCTTTATAGTCAGGGGAGGCAGGCAGGTGTCTCAGGGAGCCCCCACGCTGCCTGTGCAAAAGGCAGTGTTATCCAGTGGGCATTACCTGGGTTATCCAGTGGACATTACTTTGGTGTAACTATCCATGAGGAACACCAGCAGTGGGCGGCCTAGCATCGTCCCAAATATTCTAAAGTATTCTCTACCAGAAGCTTGTCAGGGAAGAGTTGCAGTGAAGATTTTACCAAATTTGACTTTGGGGCTTTGGGAGGAATGATGGGAGGCCGTGAAAGAGACAGTCGTTCTTACTGTCCATTCTTACTGTTCTCACTTGAAATGTTAAATGTGCCAAGGTATGACATTAAAATTTCCTAATCAAACCCAAACCATAGTTCTCAGCCAGGTTTTCATAGCTCAATGACTCTTCCTTTCTGTTAATAGAATTGTAAAATTTACGCTCTTTTATCATTGTCCTTAATCAGCTCACCATTAAGAAGATTATTTGAGTAGAGGCAAACTTTTTTTATACTTGGAAGCTTTGATTTTATTCCCATTATGATGATATTCTGAGTTAATGAAGTAGCTGTGGTCACATGCATATAGTTTTAGTTGTTATGAAATATTAAAAATTATTCCCAAATATTTGCATTCAAACGTTAGCATAAATATGCCAATCTGATTAATTATTACTTCTGCACACAGAATTTTAAATTATATTCTGCAATAATATTTATATTTGAACATTTAAATTAGATATGAATTTGGACAGATGTTAAGCCAAATAAAAGATACAGATGAGAGACAAAAATTTAGGACCTATCTCTTAAATTGTAGGATATTATGATAAAAGAAAAAAAGTTTATTTTCTTAATTGCAATAAGGAAGGTAGGATTATATCCAATCAAGTAAATTTAACCACTATATTGCTTACTACTGTACTAAAAAAATGTGAATTAAATCAGGAGCATTTAACAGAAGTGACTTGGATTAGCAAGCATTTAAAAATTCCCTTTGTACCAAGTACATCATATGCTAATAACTTAGTGCACATACCATAAGATCTATTGACTAATCAGTCTTTAATTTAAGGAGTGCAAAGATGACTAGAATAGAAAGCCCAGGAAGAAGTCTGTGCCATAGAAATGAAGGAGAAAATCAAGCAAGAGTTTCAAAACCTGGAAAGCTGAGCTACCTGAATGGTATCAGCAGGATTTGGGAAGGTCCAACAGATGACGGTAGGCAACTAACGAGAAAGAAAACAGTATTTGGTTTGGGAGGAGTCTTTAATCTTGTTGTTATCATTATTGTAGATGTGGTTGGTTTTGCTATTAATACTACTGGGTTTGAACTCTGCTTTTCAAAGGGAAAAATCAAAACCAGAATTTTGTGTAGGTTGATTCTTTTAAATTGGATTGCAGCTACTACAAGCAATGGCAAATGCTATCTGACCCTCAAATTGTGTTTTGTCTTCTGCCCTTTCTCTGCCCTGTATGTATGTATGACCTATTTCAGCATTTCAGCTGCAGAAATACATTTCTTCTCTGCTGGCTTCCCTTTTTTTTCCCTCTTTTTTGTTTTTTGTTTTGTGGGTTTGGGAGTGAATCTCAAAATATTTTTTAGATATCTAATATAATATAAAGAGAATTTGAATCTCATCAAATTTCATCTCATGAATCTCATCACAATCTGATCTGTTTGTCTGAATCTCATCATTCTTCATACAATCTTCAACTCTGAAAACCTATCACATCAAGGAGGTGAGCAGAGAAGTGTTAGCCCTACAGCCATATATATTTTTGCAGTTCAAGGTGGTATTCCCAAAAAGCAAGCAGCTGACTTAGTATGTTTATGCCTTTCACATGGGAGAGCAACAGTCCATTGGTTAAACCATGTAGATATAATGTGCTTCTGCACGTGATTTCATTGGAAATGTGTGTAAGCATGTTACCTATCAACCATAGATATTCACTGTATGACATTGTAAAACCAAAGCCTGTTTGCCTTGCTTCTGCTGATTCTCACAAACGATTAAATCTGATGAAATCTGACAGTTTTTGCTTTGCTGAGTAAAATCTGAAACTGCAGCACCAATTAGTCTTTTACAACACTTTTGCAACACTTTTCTTTGGTCTAGTGCAGTTCCACCCTCCTCGCAGATTTATACTCCCTTGACTTCTGTTTTGTGTTTGGTTTATTTCTTCCCTAGAAGGTAGGAGTGGCTGTAAGATATGATGCAATGAAAAACCATGGTGTGGGAAGTTCTCAGGGGAGAAAAAGGCTCCTTGTAGCTTCAGTATGCATTCCAAAAGAGAAGGGCACAATTCTGTTCCTCAAATACAATCGTCCAACCATACAAGACAGAGTTGATGCTCAAAGGAATAAATGTTGCTTCAACAAATAATATATTTGTGGTAAGGCCAGTAGCCAGTTTTTCTTTGAAAACTCTTTTCTCCAAAAAAAATTGCTAGTCTTCTCTATAAAAAAGGGCTATAAAAATTTCTCATGATTTCCAAAATTGGATTCCATTTCTTGTTGGTTATTGAAGATTAGTTGTTAAAATAAATATATATTTCTACTTCTTAGTGTACATAAATTTATTCATATGTGTTTATTTTTGAAAACTGTATGCATTGATGGTTCTGTGAGATGTCAGTTCTGCAAGCATTATTTCCAATCACAGCTCAATCCTGCAGACCTGAATTACAAAACACCTACTATGGCCACATTACCTTTGGAAAATAAAAAATGTTTACATAAGTATTCTAAAGACTAAAATTCCATAGAATAAAATCAAAATATAATAAAATTTTTCTTTAAAAATATTGTTCTTTCAAAGTAACAATTCCAGCAGTCAAAAATGCACCATAAAAAATCCATCTTTCTCATAATAAAATGTAATTAATATAATTTTTTACATTTGTTCAGCAAGTTGGTGGAAAAGGCAGATTACCATTCTACTGTCTGAGTTGCTGACTAGCTCCTCATCAGGCAGTGCTTAGACAAGGCTATTTGGAAGCTAGTGTTAATATTTCAATGCAGAGAAAGAGCTTCCCTAGTGCATTCTCAGGCAGCCTTGTGAATGAGGAGGACGACGAGATGTATAAATATCTCTCAGCCCATTCTGTTTAGTGAGCAGACACGAACAGAGATGAGGAAGTACAGTGTGACTTTAATCCAGCAGAATAAATGCTCAGTGTTAATAAATCCCCAGGCTAAGGCCCATAGTCTCACAGATTCATGGCTAGCACATTAAAGCTGGTTTACCTATGATCAGATCTCTAGCATCAGTAGCAACATAGCTTTAAATAAAATTATCACATATATGAAGACCATACTACCCACTTTCCTTTCCACAAGATTGCTTCTAGAAGTTCTGAAACTTGTCTCTGTGTTGTGTTACTGGTTGTGTTGCTGGAGAATGGACAGTTACCAGGTGAGAGTCAGGATCATTGACAAAAGCTTTACAAAGGCACAGTAAAATAAAGTGTGAGTTTTTCATAGAAAAGATTGTTCCCCACATCTAATGTTGAATTGTGAATTGGAATAGCAGAGAAATAGGACTCAGAAATAATGTTCTTGACTTTGTTTGCTTCATATAATCTGTTCTGTTGGCTGAGGCTGGAAAGAGAAACTGTCCTTTAAAGGGGCAGGGGAGGGCAGAAGGGCTTCTGCTTCCTGTGTTCTTCTGTAAAGGGTTTCTTCATGAAGAGAATGTTATTCATGATACTAATACTATTGGCCACTATTTCTAGCTGGCCATTTTTCAAGGCTTCAGTTTCTGCTTATTGCCATTACAGAAACGCCTGTAATATAAAAGCATGGCTTCAGTGTTACTAACACTTTGGAAATGTGTTAGTAATTCCTATGAAGTGGAAATGTTAGCACAACAGACTGTAGTCCACTCCAGCTGTAAATGGGAGTGGAATTTCAAGGCCACTCCTAAGGCAAAGAACATGGATCAGTGGTTGTCATTGTGCATGAGTCTGTTAGGTGGATTTATCACAAATACCCAGCAAAACATTATGTTTGAGGAAATAAATGTCCTCTGGCTACTAATTCGGGGGGGGGGGGGGGGGGGGGGGTGGGAATAAAACCTGGCTTCTAATTTTTAAATTGTTTTACTTTCAATTTAATATATTGTTATGCCATCCTGAAACATTGTACAAATTTACTTTGAATAGGTAGTAACTTCCAGTTCAGTATTCTACTTCTTTCATATTGGACTCAAAATCATTAAAAGCTTATTTTTTAAAATATACTAAGAAGAATAAATTTTAGAATTTTATTTACTCCCATAAGTGCACAGACAAAGAACTTAATATGGTGTAGGGACCATCTTGGCTGCTATAATGATGATCTTAAATAGATTCTACATCATATACAAATCAAAAGTCTTATCTCATTTGAAACAGTTACACAAGTGGAATTTTTTATAAGCTTAATCTCAGAACCCTCCCAATAATTTCTGAATTTCTTCTGACATCTATGCATAAACAAATGCATTATTTTCCTAGAGCTAGAGACTCTTGGGCTCACAGGCAGTATCAATGGACTTCTGCCATGAAACTCCACATTCAGAGCTGATACTTCCATTTGATCTAAAAACTATTGCATTCAATATAAACAGAATTCAGGGAAAATTGACTTCCTAGATTCTGTCGTTGACCGTTACGCATGAATCTTAACCATTTTTTAATGAGTGGAAATCTGGGTTTCATTTCACTCATTTCTCAGTTACTGCTCTTGGTTTGACTGTCCAGTCTGGAATTGAAGTAACAACCTCAGTGAGTAGGAGTTGATTACATTATTTCAGGCCTGGCTAAGATTTGACTTAACTTTTTCTGTTTCTCTTTCTCCTTATTTTCACCTCACTAAAAAGGTGGTATGGATGATAGCAGTCCTCTCACAACTCACCACTTAGCAGAATTATAGTTCTTTTCATTGAAAAAGGTGATGGCTGGTTGGTATTTGCACCTTTATTGCTGTGTCTGGAAGAGTGACGACAACAGCAGTCCAATTTTAAAAATTAAGGAATTTAGTCATGGCTTTAGGGAGCTGTCTGTAAATGGATTAAGCCTGGTTGCCTCAAACCATTTTTGACAGTTTTTTCAGTCTTTTTTAAGCAAAGGCCAACTGTAGCTTAATCCTGGTGATGCAGCAGGACAGTTTTATAACACATCTGACCTTCTGAAGAAGAATCAGTATTTTGATGAAATAGATATAGGACAGGATCTGTTTTTCTATTTCTTCCCTTACATTGTCTTCATTCTTGTAAGAGACAGCTGCCACCATGATTAAGAATAATATATGACTATCAGATTAAGAAAATGCTGCTAAATTTCCACTCCTTTCTCTTCTAATTCAACTGAGCCTATTACTTTCTGTGGAAATTACTCACATCCTGTAATTGAAAAAAACCCAGCATCTGAAATGAGTGATATGCTTACTAGCAGAAAAGGAATATGTACAATTTCTATATGCTTTTTCTATCTCATTATCTGTGCATAAACATCCACTTGAAGAAAAGCTTTCTGAAACAGAAGTAACAACATTTGTGAAGTCCAGATATCACAACGAAATGAGCACCTCAGAGTGTGTCTACTGCTCTGTCAGTCTGTTGTGCTTTGCCTCTGCAAGTCCATCAAAGTGCCACTTCCCACTTTGTGAGCTGAAGTCATACATAGAACCAGCAGCTGTAATTATTTTCAAAACTAACAGAGTTTCAAGTATTTTTGCTAGGACTGAACATTTGGCTCTCACTTTTGGGTGGGTGGGAGTGCTAATGATTCATTATGTTCACAGTACATCAGTTGCAAACTGTTAAAATGTATCTGACTGTAAAATCAGAAACAATCCAGGAATTGGTATTACTATGTAAAAAATCTGTGGCTTAAATGATGCTAATACATTTCATTCAAAGAGTAATTTTGCTTTACATTCAAGGAAATTAACTGGCACAATTTTATAGGATTGAATTTGTTGGATTTTGTACATGTGAGTATATATAGAATATGTTGGGGAGGTGTAAACAAGACAGAAAGTGTTGTTTAAAGTGTTGTGAGTAAAGGTTTGGACAGGAGAGGAAAGCATGTAAGAGCAGACATTTTGGGACAATTTATAGCAACAGCTGATAAGAATACCTGACAATCAGCCAAGTCACATGTTATGAGGTGCACACCACACTGACACACTATATGGGTGCTGCAGATTTCAGTGTAAGTCCTGTAAGACTTGATGTCATCATGCCAGTCTCACAATTAATCACTGTCCTCCTCTGCCATGGTTTCTTCACCAGTTCAGGCTTGGAATGTGTTTTACCTCATAAATTATCTGAAGTTCTTTTTCCCTTTTGTTTTCCACAACACAGAGTCAGCAGTTTGATGCAGTATCCTGCCTGCATATCAGTGGCCTTGACATCTCAGCCTACACACACGTTTCTTAATGCTTGTTCTTTCCACACGGTTTTCCCAGCATCATCTTGAGCATCCAAGCATTGCATGCCTATAGCTTAAAGACTCCCTAAGAAATGTCAGTTGTCAAACTCCATCACCCATGGTGTTGAAATAGCCATACGGTGCCAGGTGCTTCTCATCCTCCTGCTGCTGTAGTTACAAAGGATGCTATTGAAAACAGAGATGCTAGGTGTGACAGGACACCACCATGGAAGGGGAAAGACACAGCCCCTCGGGGTGAAGGTTTTAGACGCTTCGGCTGGAAGCCGCATTGTTCAAGCCTTCAGTGCCTTCAGGAAAACACCTTTTCCCTGTCTCTCGGCTGAGGGGCTCCCCGTGGTGCCGGCTGCCCGGAGGTGCCCCGGCCCGCCCCTGCTCTACCCTCGCTCCCCGCACCTCTCCGCCGATGGCGGGACGAGGGCAGGGTAACCGGGCATGGGAAACGCGGCCTGTCGGGCGCCGGGCGCTGCCGCGGCCAGCGCTGGACGGGGCTGGGCTGGCCGGAGGGCACGGAGGGCTGCGACAGGCGAGGGCGCTGCCGGCAGCGGCGGCGGGGCCTGCTCCCGGGCGGGCTGTGCCGGTGGCATTCCCAACAGGACACACACAGCCGGAGCTCTGCCACCGACACAGGCCGCCGCTGGGGCCGAGTTCTTAGTGCTTGCCGTCTGCGTGGTCGTGTTTGTGGAACCATGGAACGGTTTAGTTGGAAGGCACCTAAAGATCATCTTCTTCCAAACCCTCTGCCGTGGGCAGGGACGCCTCGGCTTGGCCAGGCTGCTGACAGCCTTATCCAGCCGGGCCCTGAACGCTTTCAGGAGCGGGGCATCCACTTTCCTGGGCAACCTGTTCCAGTGCTTCACCATTCTCACAGAAAAGAATTTCTTTCTGACATCTGATGCAAACCTCTCTCCTTTCTGTTTAAAGCTATGCTTGCCCATATAAAATGCACCTCTTCAGCTCTCTTGTAAGTTGCCTTTATGTAAACAAAAGGCATAATGAGGTGTCTTCTCAGGTTGAACAATCCCAATTCCCTTAGCCTTTCATACTTAGTTGGATTTGTGAGGGAGAGGATTTAGATGCTTCTGAAAATTTGTTTTGATGAGGAAGAAAACAAAGTCTCTTAATTGGAATCACCGTAAAAACACACTGTGGTAGTAACTGACGTACTTTCATAAAATGTAGAAGTAATTTTGTATTTCCTTGCATAAGAACTATTGAATTAACTACTCTAATTCCTCAATATCCCTATAAAAACATAAAAAAATCATAAAAAACTTCTCTATAAAGTGTCAAAATCAGATGTCAGATGTGCTTTTCAACCTACAAATTAATCTCAGCATGCCTTATTCAACCCCATCAAATTTGTAGCTGTTCTGTTTAGTCTTATTTATGGCTTTATTCCTCTTTTTGATGTTTTATATTTCTAGTGTCCCTACTTCTTAATTCAAGTTTAAAAATTGGCTTCAAATGAGACAGTATCAGTAGGATGACACTTTTTCTGGTTTAGGCTTTAGTTATACACTGCACATGAGATACATGTGGGGATAAATGTACCTTTCTAAAGATCTTGCAAGTCTGTGCAATGAGTGAGAATTCTGTTCTTCAAGTCCTAGAGCCATAAATTAGGGTGTTGTACAGCAATAGTGTCAGGAAAGAGGCAAATTTCCCTTGTCTAGAACATTAACATGTGATCAAAGAAACTCCTTTCATCCCATATCTAGAAGTCAGCAATCTGCTTAGAGGATCTTCTAACTCTGTGTGCCTTTTCCTCTGTTGACTTTGGACATGTCACTGTGATCTCTGAAAATCCCCCTGCTAGCAATGTGAAAGAGTTCCCATTCTCAGATTTAAAAGCAGATACTTTATGAGACAGTCTAGAAAACGTAGCTGAAAGAGACAGTTTGTGCCTAACTGTGGCACTCTGTAACTGGATTATAACTGAATGCTGCTTAAATTGGCTAGCTTTTTGTAGCCTTATGGATGTGGACACGAATTCACTTAAATGAAACACTTTTAAACTTATTTCCCAGAGAGCAGTGGTTGCCCTGAAATGAGAATGCTCCTGTTTGCTGAGTACACATCAACCATTGTAAAACACTCTCAGTTTGCTTAGCTCCTATTTAATTTTCCTAGTTACTTTTATAATTTTCTTCAGCCTTAGCCTATACATCATATATCTGATACTGTGTATTAATATCATATCTATTTGCTTGATAATCCATAAAAAAGGGAATTATGCATTAAAAAGAGAGAGAGAGAGAGAGAGAGAGAGAGAGAGAATTTACAGTGATACTTTCTGCATTTCTCCAAGGGGATTTTCCAAATCCCTTTAATGACAAATTTCCTGCATTTATATACTGTGCTTAATGAAATAACTCAGCTAAGGATAATGGAAATGGTATTACCTGTAGTCCTTTATTTGGTGCTTGACCTGAATTCATTCACCATTTAAAATTCTTAGACTATATCAGAACTATTTAAATGTACTTGTAAAAGGAGCTTTATTGTAATTGAGCTGTCCTTGAAATAAGTTGAGTACTATCTTGAATTGTAAGATTTACCATGTGAATTATTGAATTAGATATCTGTTATAATTAGTTATCTAGCAGTTGTTATTATTATAAATATTCATTAGTATTTTTTATTTTTCATATTTCTGATAAATTTGCTTAAACTGTCATAATTGAGAACTTTATTATTATCAATATCATAAAGGTATAAGATCTACAAGAATTAGAAGTAGTTCTGTTTGCATCACTTCATGTAATAAAATTTACATTATTAATACACAAGTAGTATGTATAGTGTGGCCTTATCAGTTTAACTAGAAAATGCATACTGTAATAAACACATGAGTCGCAGAAGGAGAGGTCTGACTGTGTTTCCCAGGATTAGCCTTCCAGCACTGATGTATTTTACAAAATATCAGTTCTTTCTTGTGCTCTTTCTCAGTCCAGCCTGAGCTGTTGTGGGAAGTGATCGCCATTCTGCACAGTGCCCATGGCACAGTTACAGCTTCAGGGAGGCTTGCATGGGAGATTTCTTGCAACTGATGCCTCTTGCGAGCATCCTGGATATTCTCATGCTGCAACATCTCTGGTATCAATGATGTTTTGAAAGACAACAGCACAATAGTGTTTTGCTACCTTTCAGAATCAGAATCTTGGAAAAACACTCTATTTTTCTTAGAGGATTCACACTTCTAGATTTACTTGTTGCTTAAAAAAGGAAATACTGTGAAAGAAAATTGTGGATATAGTCATCTTTGGAAAATAAAGAGCACACATATGATTTCTGTACATTTTGCCACCACTTCTGTCCTGTGCAGCTTTTTAAATCTAGAACAGAGTTAACACTTAACATGAGCATCCTAGAAGATTTCATTTTAAATCTGGATGTTGACTATTTATCCTCTGTTACATAATCAGAGGTAGGAAGGCAGTAACAGAAGCAGTCCACACAGCTGAACCTTCTGTGTGAAAAAGTCAAAATACTAAGGGTGTTGGGCTGACATATTTTTGTCACCTGGTTATAACTTGCAGTGTCAGGACTAACTCATTCCAGCTAAAGTCTGAAAAACACTAAATATTTTAGTATTGGAAGAATTTACTAGTTGCAGGTAATCAACTTTTTAAGATAGGATTTTTCAGTATCTCTGAAGAGTCCACACTCTGATGGTCTTGATTGTTGACATCACTGATTTAATAACAAGAGAAGTGTCCTTTTTCGTTGTCAGTACCACTGTACCAGTAAGCAGGTCCAGACCTGGATGAGGGCTTGTACTGATAAGCTATAGCTGCTGGTCTGTGTCTCAAAGAGGTTCTAATTATTATTAGAATGTAAAGGAAGAAGACTATAGATGGGTAGATTCAAAAGAAAGGAATGATGGAACTATGAAGCAAAAATTCACTTTGATGGCATTATTTGGTATGAGAGGTGGTTGATGCAAAACAGCAGCAGTCTTCATTTTGGCAGTTTTAAATACATAACAGCAATTGGAACATAGGGGCATAACTTCAGTCAGGATGGTATAGCCTTGCTAACATATAGACACGACCCTGCATGTGTGAAACTGCAGTAGAACTGCAAATGTCACAGTTTAAAGCAGAAGGGACCAGATAAGTAATGTCTCAGGACTGAGTCAGGAATGAGATCTGAAGACAGCTTGTAAAATATTCAAACCCTAATACAAATGGCTCATTTTTGGCATATTAGAAAAGAAGTAGCCACAGGAGGGGTGTTATGAATTATGTGAACATACAGACACTGAGGTAGTTAGGGAGATCAGGTCTATATTAATGTTTTCACAAAGTTTTAAAACTACTCTGTTATCTATTTTCTTGGTGAAAGTTATGACCAAGGTCGTGCCAATTGCCAGATCCTGCTGCCATGAAGCACCTGCTGGGTATATTCTTACTCAACCCCTGAAATTGTTTCTAAGAAGTATCTAATAAACATGTTTCTTTGTACCTTAATGATGCTTTTGTTACTCTTACTGGAATTGCATTGATGTTAGCAGGTCTCCTACTGATCAGGTTAACACATGTAATAGCTCATAAGAGGAGCTATTTATTTTCTAGATTTGCCTGTGCAAGCCTGAACTATTAGGTTCTGCAAATCGATGCTAACAACATGAAAAGAAAAAGCAATAGGCTTTAAAGCATAAAGTAAGTTACATTTAATCAATATAAACAATAAAATCTAGAGTCTTTTGGGCAATATTTTGAGAAAAATTAGGAAGGCCATGCCTCATAGTTAGCCAGGTGTACAATTTAAAGTTCTTTTTTGACTTTATTTAAAGATAATCATGGAGAGAGCTGTGCTCTTATTAAATAGTTCTGACTTTGAATTCAAGGAAATTCTAAGAATAAAACTGCATGTTTAATGTTTATTTGTGACTTCTGATAGTTAAATACAGGAATTCCTTGTAAATCATTATGAGTTTTTAATAATTTCCAAAAAGAGAAATAATAGCTAAATGGGAGGTGAAATAAAAGCAAAGTATACAGGTTGTGTAAGCATATTCAGTGAAATAATGAAATAGCTCAGGAAATGTTCAACAATAAAAAACCATTAGGCATCCGTGTAGGTTATTATAGAGAATTTTTTAAAGGTCATGCTTGCGTTTAACTTGGTGATAAAAGAATAAACTACTTTTCCTAGGTACTTTATCTGAACATCAACAACACAGCTGGAAAAAAACCATAAAATCAATAACATCCTTTTGTCTTGTTGACATTATGTGCATAGAGCTACATTAACTGTACCAAAAATATCCCTTTTGTGTCAGTGAGTTCCAAGAGACAAAGAAGAAGAAAGAAATTAATATGCTGCCACTTACAGAGTAATAGCTCAAAAAAATAATAGCCATCTTGCCCTGGGTACTGCATTTAATTTAATTTTATTTTATTGAAAAGGCACAGTCCTTTCTTGTGGACTCTGAACAAAAATGCCTCACTTTTCTACCTATACCTTGTTTTCTTCAGGCCTAACATCATACTGCAAGATAACATCACTGCAAAGCCCAAATTTAAATTGTATGTGCTTTACATTTGTTTACATTTCAACTTGGCATTCTCTTTGAAGTCTATTGACATCTATTATCCCTCACTCTTTCAACCTTCTTACCAGAGGATGTTGGCTGACATTATTATTTACCTCATTAGTGTTATAATAGTTGTTATGGGATTCCAAATTTTAATTATATTGCAGTATGCACTGCTCTGTTAGGAATCTTTCACACAATGAAGGAGGTACCCCATGGAATCTGAAAAGTACATTTGTTGTATATTTTATCTTTGTTTAGTTATAGTCTGACTGACAAATTAAAAAATAGCCTTCTGGAAAAAGACTATTTGAGCGTCACCTGGCTGGCGTGCAGGAGCTTGAAGAATACTTTATATTTCTTTGGTGAGAGTTTATACTTCAGTCTTTCATCAAAAAAAACAAAGTAAATAATGGAAGTTAATTAATTTTTAAAGGATATTCATAATTGAGGAAAAGGGGACATTAATGTTAAACTTGGTTACACACTTTTCATGGATGTTCATGGAGATTTGCAATTAATGTTTAAGTAAAGGAGTCTTATATAGACAATGCTCTTGGGCGTTGTGGGATTTTGGGGGGATGGTGCTGTGCAGGACCAGTAATGGGTTCTTTCTGCCCAGCTTATTCTGTGCTTTTGTGATTCTGATTTAGAAAGACATGGCAGGGCAGACTGCATTTACGTGTGCAGATGCACAGTGATAAACAACTTTCTCAAATCCTTAAATGAATGTGTGGAGCACAGCTTTTTCTTAACATCTCACCACTGACTACCTTAATGCACTTCGCTGCCATGGGTGTCGTGAATTTGGGTGAGTGATTCTGAATGTTTATGCATATTAGAGACTTTCATAGAGTGCCCTTACACCAGTCTATTTAAAGTGATTAAGAATGTCAATCTAGGAAGGCTGTGAAGTGCTTCTCAATAGGTATTTTTCAAGTAGAGCAGGGCAGTGAAATCCTTTGTACTTTATATATAGGGAATATAAACCTTTGTATGCAGGGAGTATAAACATATGTCTATGTAAAAAGCAGAAAGAAAGCAAAGTAAGAAAATTATAAATTCAGTGCTGAATTTTGGGAGCAACTTAGAGCTCTTGAAGATATTAACTGAATTATTTGCATCTAAAATAGTAAACAGAAGTAATCAAAATGATTTTAAATTATTAATAACCCCAAACTGCTCTCATTTATCTTAAAGTAGGAGAGAAAATATGAGTGAAGGGAAAATTAACCAGTCTTTTTTAGGACATCACCAAGTATGAGGATCTAAGGGCATGCCCCATTGCTGCACTCATCTGTGGGAGTAATGACGTCAGATACAGTGGTACTGAGCTCACCATGACAACCTTTTCCTTTTGGGTAACAGTTGTCCGTAAATTTTCAAAATAATTTCAACTATGATCTGCTAATCACATGGAATGTGCTTTAGGTTTGTATTAGGACTGAATCATTTGGGCATTAGTTATAGGATGATAAAAGTTTCTATTTCCAGCTACATAAATCAGGACTAGTTTCAGTAGGCAGGAGGTTCATTTGTGATGCACTAGGTAAATACCATCCCTGGTTCCAAGAAACATTTTTGTGTTGGACTTGTCCTTCACTGTTGAGTAGTGTGCTCTTATCCCCATCCAAAAGTTTATACCTGTTTAGGGACCTATTATAACATATCATTTTATATTTAAATATTTTTAAAAGTGTAGCAAACATTAGGAATTTTGCTGAAATAAGTTTAATCTATTTTTGGTGGAATGATAATTTAGATTTTAAAAGAAATATGACAAAACTATCTGATTTCTGGCACTCCAAATTTCTCCATGGAACAACAGAGAGAAAAATTCCTTTAGGAATTTTATACTTCCTTCAGCATATTTCTCCTCTGTCACATTGTGGCTGTCACATGGATGCCCAAGCATCTCAGGACTTCTGTTGTGTGGATGATGTTTGAAAATATTATCAGTTGATGTCCTTTCCTTCCTAGTAATAAGTTTCATTTTCTGACAGAGTTAATTGCACAGCCCTCCTTATCATGTTAAACAATGTGGCAACAATATGGGGTTGGTTTTGGTTTGCCCAAACTTAGCTTTTTTTGTTCAGACCTGATGCAGGACTCATGGCTGATGACTGTATTGTAAAGCACTAATTACATTTGTACCAACAAATCATGACCTTTGTTAGCACACAGCCACCCACAAGTGTACCAAATTCCATCTGAATGCAAGGGAGATCGCATTTCTTCTCACATTCTCTTCCATTGTGAATTTCTTCTTCCACCTAACTGCTTTGCTAATAGTAAAATTTTTCTTATGATAAGCAAGAAAATCTTGTATTTTTAGATTTGCTTCCCTAGCAGACTCAACCAGAAACTTCCTACATTTTTATTTATTGCAGCAGATATAAATGGAACACTTGCTCCTTTCCCAAGCATAACATTTTGCTCTTTTGGGTACACTGAGGACTTTCATTCAAGTGTCACAGCCCTTGGTGGTGTGGTCTTATGGAACACTTGAGTTAGATATGTCTTGTATTTTCTCTGAGAGCTTGCTATCATTACTATATTAACTTCAGCTGCAAGTCATATTTTGCCCCAAAATTATTCTCATGCAATAGGTGATGCAAGTCAAATTGTGACCCAAAATTATTCTTGTTGTATGAAGAAAAAATTTTGAAGATTTTGAAGATAACAGGGTAACTGAGAATCATTTTATATCACATTACTTCTAGATAAGTGTGATTCCTGGGTGGAATCCTGAGCTGAATTTCAAGATCTGACTTCTAATCACAGTTGTGGATAAGCAAGGTAGATGGTATAGATTTCATAACTTATTTTCACCCTCTGTGCTTCTCTGTCACAATACAGTTACTTTAGTTTGTGGACTGTGTCATAATCCAATGTTCTTAATGCAAGTAAGTATCAGAAGAGACTTGAAATTCAGTTTTTTAAATTTCTTTAGCATTACTATAGTATCTATATTTAATCCATTTTAAACCAACTAGTGACCAAACTTCTGTAGAAATGTACAATACAAGTCCATGAAAAAGTTATGTTAATTGGATTTATTCATGCAATGTAATTAATATTTCCCATTGCCTCATTTTATTTCTCTGTAGTAACACAAAAATTCATTAGACTGATAGGCACCATAAATTTAGATAAACTGAATTTTCAGCTCTTATTCTTGGTTGTGAAAAGCTATACTGATAACATCTGTGAGCAGATGAATGCTACTCTTATGTGAAATCTTACTCTAAAACATTGAGTATTTCTTCCACTTGATCTTAACCTGTAAGGGATTATAGAATTTTTGGCTGGGTTCTTTTCATGTGGTGATACTCTACATGGTAAGGATGGGGAGCTGGAAGGCATGATGAAGATGCTTGCCAATAATAATTGGCTTCTACTGTGTGGAGCAGCCCTAATATTGTATTACAGTATGTAATTTGGGTGTTCATATTGCCTGTAGTTCAAAGCATTTCATTAATCTGCAGCAGCAAGCTGAGCTTCCTTTGGGCTGTCTCCTTACATATTTACTGAGCAAGCTACAATGCAGCACTTGAGAAAAGATTGTAATTTCCAAGTATGGTCAGAGTTCTTTTTGGAATATAAAGAAATTAATCCTAGTCCTCTTCTTTCCATTTTTTTTTTCCCTAATGGCTGTCATATTCTGCTAATTATTCTTGTGGCTTTCTATTAAATCTAAAAACTTTGCTGGCACATGGAGGTGGATGGCAAGAGTAGTTGTGGAGCTCTCTGCGGGCTGGTAAAAGCATTGTTGTATCCTTATATACGTGCTATTTATTAAACTTTAGCAGTGTTCTCAAAAGCAGACTTCTGCCAGTTCAGATTTGTCATCTGTAACATATGGAGACATTGGAGTTCTTTGGTCAGTTGAATCTGTCTTGTTTTCTTGTCTCCAAACACTTTTTATGTGCTTCTCCTACTCTTTATCTGTACATATGCCTTTAGACCCTGCTCTGATATTTTTCTTCAGCTTGAAGGGATGGGAGAGATTGAAGGTGCATTTCTCCTCATCCTCAAGGAAAAGCCCAAACACTTTAAACTACTTAGGTCTTTATCTATCCACAGTCAAAGCAAAGATCATCTGGATTCTAGAGGAAGTTATGAGTTGTCCTCAGAATTTTACAGGGCAGAATTTCTGTAGGAATAATTCAGGTTGGACATGGTTCTAAACAAATGGATCTAGTTTATGATGTCTTTGTTCATTGCAAGAAGTTTGGACCAGACAACCTTTAAAAGGTCCCTGCGAATTTGAACTGCTCCATGATTTTATGAAACTATGAAGCATCACTGGGAGGAGGTAAAACGTATTCAACTTTAGGACTATTAGGTGCATGTGGCTCACTTCACTGAATCATCCCAGAGGAGAAAGTAATTTGTCTGATTTTATACACAGAACATACTTTGCTGCTGTGAGCTCAGCAGCACACAATCCAGCACAGCCTCATCCTGTGTCTCTTCAAGTTAGACACACCAGGGTGGCCCAAGCTGCAGTTCACCAGTGCCTGTGCCTGGCAAGCAAGGCCACCAGCACTCAACCAAGCTCAGGGACTGTTATTTATCTTTGAGAAAAAAAAATGCTGTGTTGACAATTAACTCTTTTAAGGTTTGTGGTTATATGAGGTAACTGTGTATATTATGTAAAACACACATTTTTGCCTTTAACATTTCATTACCTTGACCACTTGTCCAAACTCACTGGAACACATAGCTTGTCCTGTTTGCTGGGTGAACTTTACAGACTTATCTTCTTACTCCTGAGTTTGAATTCATTTGTATAAACAAATGCAAGCTACAGGCCACATCCTCACCTACAGTAAATCAGTTTAGTCAGAACACTCACCCACATTTAAGGTTAAAACAGGTTGTGAAACCCATTAAGAAGCAATCTAGAGTCACAACAATAGTTGTGTCACAGAGGTTAAGAGAATCTACCTGATAATCAAAGCCTGATTCAAAGTTTCTTATGGCAGAATATTCAGCTACTTGTTCTGGCTTGCTATGTGTTTATTTCTAATGAACACACATTTCTTTTAAAATACTCAGGTTTTAATTTATTCTGGTCACTTGCAGGGTTTCTCAGGACTCAGAATTGCGCCCAATCCTGTTCAATATCTTTACTGATTATCTGAATTAGGGGATTGAGCGTAGCCTCAATAAGTTTGGGGACAACATCATGTTGGATGGTAGTATTGGAAGGCTTTAGAGAGAGGTTTGGGGATGTGAGATAGATGGGCTGAATCTGACAATATGAAGTTCAACAAGGCCCAGTGCTGGGTCCTGCCCTTGGGTCACAGCAACCCCAGGCAGCTCCCCAGGCTGGGGCAGAGTGGCTGGAAAGGAGCTGGGGGTGCTGGTGACAGCAGCTGAACATGAGCCAGGCTGTGCCCAGGGGGCCAAGAAGGCCAATGGCATCCTGGCCTGGATCAGCAATGCTGTGGCCAGCAGGGCCAGGGCCGGGATTGTCCCCCTGTGCTGGGCCCTGCTGAGGCCACATCTCAAGAGGTCAAAAAAGAAAACACAACCACCACTGTCATTTTACAACCTCTATTCATCACTCCTTCTATCATTCCTGACAACTCTGGAGTGACACCAGTGAAATTCTGGTTTGTTGCAGTCAGTGGGAGTTATGCACAAGAATTCATTTGAGTTGTGGTTTTAGCTGCTGTTTTATCCTGTTGAAAAGTTTTATAATCTAATGACTATTCTCTATAACATTTTCCCTCTTGGAAAATTCATTGTCTCATTCTGAAGTCTGACCAAACTGAGCATCTCTTCTTGTTCTATAGCTAATCTCATTCTTTTTCAATCAGCTCCTTTATTCCTCATTGAATTTCATTGTCTACCACAATGATTTCCAAAACAATCAAAGAAAATGTTCATAATAACTATATTTGGTATTTCTTAACTCCTCATATCAGAGACTTCCCTCTAGCAGGTACAATAAGCTTGATGTGCATGCTGCTGGACACCAGTGCCGACCAAACCTGCTCTATCACTCCTTCTCTCAACTGGACAGGGAGAGAAAGAATAACAAAAGGGTCACAGGTTGAGATAAGGCCAGAAAGAGATTACTCACTGGTTACCATCACAGGCAAAACAGACTTGACTTAGGAAAATTAGTTTAATTTATTAACAATCAGATCAAAGTAAGATAATGAGAATTAAAACTCAAATATTAAAATCTCAAAATTTTAAAGTCACCCTTCCACCTTGTCCCTACTTCCTGTGCTTAACTCTGTTCCCAGTTTCCTCTACCTCTTCCCCTCCAGTGTTGCAGGGGAGTGGGTAATGGAGGCTATGGTTAGTTCATCACACATTGTTTCTGTCACTGCTTCTTCCTCAAGACAGGACTCCTTCACCTGCTCCATCATGGGGTATCTCCCACTGGAGACAGTTCTCTGAGTGCTTCCCCAGCGTGAGCCCTTCCCACTGACTGCAGTTCTTCACAAACTGCTCCAGCTTTGCTTCCACGGGCTGCAGTCAGTCCTTCAGGTGCCCCACAGAATCACAGGTCCCTGCCAGGACCTTACTGCAGCACAGGTTTCCTGCGGGGTCACAGCCAACTCCCAGGCATCCAGCTGCTCCAGCATGGGTCTCCTCCATGGGCTGCAGCTGCCTCCCCATGGTCTGCACCAGGGGCTGCAGGGGAATCTCAGCTCTGGCACCTGGAGCACCTCCTGCTCTTCCTTCTGCACTGACCTTGGTGTCTTCAGGGCTGTTTCTGTCACATAGCCTCACCTTTTCTGGCCACAATTTGCTTCTGCACAATAACTTTTTTCCTCTTAAATACATTATCCCAGAGGTATTGCCACGGTAACTGACAGACTCAGCCTTGACGCGTGGTGGATCCATCCTGGAGTTGCCTGGCACTGCTTAATAATATAGTTTAAAAATTGTATGCATCTTATTTTCCAATACTTGCATTTTAACTGATGACTGATGACATTTAAAATGACTATGCTTCCCTAAAAAATGTTGAAAGACTTATATTTCTCTTGGGTGACCTGATTTCACCAGCAACATGTAGAGGAGCTCTGCTCCAGTCAGCTGCTGATGCTCTAATTCTTCAGGAGAAAAGTGGTGTTGGCCCCCAGATCTCAGAACAGTTTATTTTGTTTTTAAAATGCAATTGCTGGAAATGGTGAAGTCCACACATGAATTTTGTTACTGGGACTAAAACCATTACTTTTATTTTTCCTTCTTTAAAAAAAAAGCTTTTGATAACTTCCATGGTTCAGTTTTGTGTTTTGTAGGTTGGATCATGTTACTTGGTTTGTTTTTTTTAATTTCTGTTTTGATTTTTACGTATTATGTTCTTTGTCTTTCATATTATCCTGTGGTTTGACAAAAAGCAAAATGAGAAGAAAAATTGGACTTGCAGGTGTAGAAGGGGAGAAACTTCCTATTTGTCTATACTGGAAGAACATTAACAGAAAAAAAAACTAGGGGAGAAGACCCTGAATGTTAATGGATTTATGCCATCTAACCCTGAATATGTCTCTTGAGTACTACTAGAATAATGTTTTGAATATATTTATAAGTAGTTAAGCAAAAAACAAGGAGATTATAAAAATATTTATGACAATAGTAAAAGTTTTGTTAGAATTACCTAACTAAAACAAGGCTTTATGCACCATCTTAGTCTTATACTTGTAGGCAAAAGGATTATTCACTTCTTCAGCACTGTCACAGAGAAGTATGGAATTTTACAAGAGATGGAGGACTGATCTGTACATTTTGTAGAGTAAGGGTCTGATTCAGCACATATTCACCGGGAATAATCTGACAAGAGTATCCATTCAGACAAGAAATTTTACACATTTATATTTAGTGATTTTTATTTCTTGTTTTCATCATAATGTCCATACAAATATATATGAAAAGGGCTCTTCAGCAAAATCCCGATGGGAGCAGTGTAATATCCTTTAATCCCCAAAGACTATTACAGAATTGCAAACATGACAGCATCGCCATTTGAGCCACACACTTTTTACAAAAATGGCTTTTATTTTCTCAATTGCTAATTTAATCACAGAGTGGTGGAAACTGAAAGGGACTTTTGCAGGCCACATAGTCCAATCCCCCTGCTTAGGCAGTGCCAGCTGTAGATTATGTCCTGATGGCTTTTGAAGATTTACAAGCATAGAGACTTCACAGAACAACCTGTGCCAGTGTTCAGTCACCCTCACAGGGAAAGTTTTGCAATGTTCAGAGGGAACATCCTGTTGTTTAGTTCATGCCTGTTGCCTCTGATTTTGTTCCACTTTGAAAACCTTTCACTTCTCTCATTATGTTGAATCAACAGCAGTATTCTACTTGGAAAGAAACTGGCTTACAGCTGCAGAGGAAATTGATTTGAGGATATACCCTTTCCACTAGAATAAGTATTTTTTCTAGGTACAAAAGGATAAAAAATAGGACAAGAAAGCAACTTGTGCAATGAATCCATTATTGAACTCCTTGCCCACAAGAAACTAGAATTGACAAAATTCTCTCATAACTGTTGGGAGAAAAAGAAATTTAAAAAAGAAACAGACCTGTTCTCAAAATTAAGTTTTTTTCATGAAAACAATAAAAATATATTAAAAGGACATTCTACCACTTGAGCTACTTGAAAATCAAGAGCTTCCCCTTTTTGCTTCATTTTGGGCAAGGTTGATTGCTTGATGAAAAGGCTTACTACTTTTCTTCAGTGAGAAAGTGACGGTGGTCCTTCTACCAAATTCTTACAGGCAGTGGAGTAAGGAATGTGTTAGTACCATGCCAAATTGGTCAGAGGGTCAGAGAGGCAGGGAGCACTGGGTAGGGATGAATGATAACAGAAGAACCTTCTTTTGGCTTTTCTGGATATTTGGTAATAGGAAAGAGTGGATTTAAACATTCGCACTGCAAAATTTTGGTGTGCTTTGTCATTGAAAGCAGTGAATTATTTAAATATACTCTCTGTACTGAATGCATGTTCTCCTGCTTGGCTTCAACTGAAAACACTTTTTTTTTTTTTTTTTTTAATATTCTGCCTTACTATGGCATCTCAGGACTGTTTGTTTAGGTGAATTTGCAAATACTTCATACAGAAATTCTTCCAGACTTTGGGGCAAATTATATCAATATGAGTAACTTTGTTTCAGACCTTTTTTCCAAAAAATACATAAAATGGTTACAGAAAAAATAGAGCCAGCACAAGTTAGCAGTCTCACACAGAGAAAATGAACCATATAGTGAGAGCCTAATGATACAGCTCTTTATTTAAAGGAATCAGAAGTTTTTTATTTACTCTAAACTAACTGTTATAGGCCTGTTTCAAGAGCCCAGTAAGTTCTTCCTGGATATCTGCAGTGTTCCTGTTACCTGGTCTCATAACAATATAAGCACATACTTTTTATCCTTTTGCCCTTGACATAGAATCTTGGTACACAGAGATATTGTTACATGAGATATTTGGTTTGTTCTAAGACCATGAGAGGAATAAAATCTGTTTCAGAAATAAAAATTTGTGTTTTTCTAGATCCTCATTTAATGTGTGTTTTGTTTGTACAATTCTTTATGCACTTCTTTTTTATTATGTAACTTTAATCAAGTATTTTGACAAGTTGAGCATAACTGGAATTTATCATTTTCCTCCTATTGTACCCAGAAAGTTTCTACCTTCTCTGTTCAAGGAGATAAGGCAGTTTTCACAGCCTAAGGGTAGTGCTACTTGTAAAAAGCAGTATATCCTTGTCATTTGGACTGTCTCTGTATGTGTAAGGCTACTAACATGTACAAGGAATTTTTCTTTACTTTGAGAAGAAACTTGGAGATATTCCTAGCATGGAAAAAAATGAGTGTTATGAGCGGGACCTTAAAGGCACTTGATGAGAAACCTCCTGCAGCTGAGTGGCTTTCTCAGATGCTCATTCTAAAATCTGATCAATGGTATTGGTTTGCATGTGATTGTAGAGAGATGTGCACAAATTTCAAGATGTTGAACAAAAATATCTTTCATAAGTACATTTTATCAACAGTTACACATGTGAACACTCCACAAAGATAACATTTTAAGTCACAATATGTGTGATTTTTCTCAGTAGATATAAAAAAAATCAAGTTGCAAGAAAATGGATGATATTTCTGTTCTGAATAAGAGCTAACATGGCTATAATTAATAGAAACTATCAATATTGACTAAATATATCAGTCACTTCAATTTTAGGCTATCAGTTAAGTCCTTAAGTATGAACATCCTTATTTACAGAAAAAAATTATTGATTTGAACGTCTGAGGATTTTATTGAAATGGTAGCTGTAAGAGAAACTGAAAAGTCTTGGTTCTGCAATTCTGTTGCTCCAAACTTCAAGCAGTAGGCTGAAGAACAAGAAGACGGACAGAAAATTTGGGGATGATGTCCAGGGTCTGAATCTCACAGTAGATCATAGATAAAATGGTTTGGGTTGGAAGATCATCTACTTCTAAACCCCCTGCCATTGGCAAGGCCACTTTTTTTTCTGCCAGACCAGATTTCTCAGAGCTCCATCCAACCTGGCTTTGAACACTTCCAGGCAGGAATGAGGCATCCATAGCTTTTCTGGGCAACCTGTTCCAGTGCCTCACCACCCTTGCAGTATAGACCTCCTACCAATACCTAATCTCAATCTGCTTTCTTTCAGTTTGAAGCCATTCCCCCTTGTCCTGTTACTACATTAACATGTAAAAAATCTATCTCCATCTTCCTTGACTGTTCCCTTCAGGTACTGGAAAACCACAATTAGGTCACCCCAAAGCCTTCTCTTTTCCAGGTAAAATTATACCAATGCAATCTTTCCTCATAGAAGAGATGCTCCAACCCTCTGATCATGCTTTTCTTCTCCTCTGGACTTGTTCATGCAGTTCCATGTCCTTCCTGTGCTGGGAGCCCAGAGCTGATGCAGCCCTGCAGGTGGGGTCTCAGCAGAGCAGAGGGGCAGAATCCCCTTCCTGCCCTGCTGCCCACCCTGCTCTGGATGCAGCCCAGGACACGTGTGGCTCTCTGGGCTGGCAGTGCCCATGGCTGGGGCATGTCCAGCCTCTCAGCCACCAGCACCCCCAATTCCTTCTGGGCAGGGCTGCTCTGGATCTGTTCATCCCCAGCCTGTGTTGATACCAGGGGTTACCTCAACCCACATGCAGCACAAGCACTTGGTCTATTAAGTATCATGGAGTTCCCATGGGCCACATGTTCCCAGCTTGTCCAGATCCCTTTGGATGACATCCCATCCTTCAGGTGTGTCAACAGCACCACCCAGCTTGGGGTCATCTGAAAATCTGCTGAGGGTGCACTCAATGTCTTCATCTGCATCACCGATGAAGATATTAAATAACTCTTGTCCCAATAAAGACACCTGAAGGCACCACTTGTCAGTGATGTCCATTGGTATTCTGAGTCCTTGGCCACAACCCTCCAGATGTAACCATCCAACCAATTTATTATCCATCTAGTAGTTCACTTCTCCAATTCACCTCTCTCAGTTTAGAGAGTAGGATGTTGTGAGGGACCATGCAAAAGGATTTACAGAAGTCCAGGACATCCACAGCCCTTCCCTTGTCCACTGATGCAGCCAGTCCACTGCAAAAGGCCACTGGGTTGGTCAGGCAGGATTTATGCTAGGTGAAGCTGTGCTGGTCTCTCAAATCACCCCCCTGTCCTCCGTGTGCCTTAGCACAGCTTCTAGGAGGCTCTGTTCCATCATCTTCCCAGGCACAGAAGTAACCTTGACAGGTCAGTACTTCCCAGGATACTCTTTCTACCCTTTTTAAAGATGGCACAATGTGCCATCTTTTCCACTCACAAAGGACTTCTCACCTGACTGCCATGACTTCTCAAATATCACGGAGAGTGGCTTGGTAACTATATCAGCCGTTTAGCTGAAGACTCTGGGATGTATCCCATTAGGTCACATAGACTTGTCTATGTTAGGGGTCCTTAGGTGTTCACAAAGCTGATCTTCCCTTACAATGGCTTTGCTATCCCAGTCTCCATCTGTCTGTCCTCTCAAGAGGTGTGCAAAGAGAGAAAAAAAGATTGTGACAAAGATTTGTTGAGTACCTCAGCTTTCTTTTAATCTGTTGTTACCAGTTTATTTTTAGCATTGTTTATCGGGGGTGCACACCTTCTTTGACTTTCCTTTTCTGGTTAGACCTTCCATTCATTTAGAATAGCCTGGAGGTTTTCAGAGCTTCTTCCAGCAGCCTGCAGCTCCAAAAGACAGTACACATGCCAAGACTCTCTGGATCACATCACTGCTTGGCAGAGTTCTTGTCTTGCCTCCAAGACACTCCCATTTTAAGGCAAGCTGTCAGAGGCCTTCACTGTGTCCTTGCTGAGTCAACTCTTTCCAGGATCTTTGCGTCACTTAGATGATCTCAACTGATCAGACAATAATGAAGAATCTGTACTTATTTTTTTATTTTGATGTTTTGAAATTCATTAAAATACTACAAAGACTAGTACAAATACACTTGAGTGCTTTTCTGCTTGAGCAGAAAAGTATAATATTGCTTTTTGTTCTCCAGGAGTAGCAAAATAACATATATGAAAATCGTGACAAACCATTACGTAAAGTGGACATTCTACATAAGTATTGCCATATAGTAATTTTTTCTCTTCAAAATTTTTGAACAGAAATCATTCCCAAATAACCATGTGAGTTAAAGTGCAGCCATCAATGGTGGTGTGTTAGGCAGTGTGCTAAGAATCAAGTCTTTTATAAACACAGACAGCAGAACACTCTTTAATAGCTGTGCAGTGCCAAATGATTATGGTAGAGCTTTTTCTTTCTGCTAGCCTTTCATTCGTTGTTTTTATTTTCCTATGTACCATATTGAAAGCTACATATATTGGAATTGCCTGTAATCTGTAAACTGAAAAGAGAACACTTGCTGTCACTTCCTTTTTTCTAAAAGCATATACAAAATAACATGCAAATTCTTAAAGCAGTTGGTGTTAAAATGTTCTCTTCCTCATATTAGAGTCTAATGAGACATAAAAGAACCTTTGACATTTCAAGATGCCTCTAATTTACAGAAGTTAATCTGTTTAAAGACTTCATCATCTGGGTGGGAAAGTTTGATCATGTGTCTAAAACAAAAAAACCCAATTGGTATATCAGTCCTGGATCTAATTACAGGGTGCTATCTTAGAGGTAACAGAGAAGTCAGAAACAGTGTTGTGAGGCTCTCAAAGCTGCACAGCTGATAATTATTCTTTTATTCTTAGCTTAGTGGCACCGGAGTGTTATACTTGAAAAGCTGTTAACCTCAACATTTTCCACCACATTGTATAACAACAAAAGTGTGGGCCAAATTTAGAGCTTTGGTACTGTTCAGGAAAAAGCTTTCCTACGGTTGTTCTGCCCTTCAGAACTGCAGGTGTGCTTGTTTGATGGGTACTTTGCCATCATTTAGAAAACCTTTTATTTCCATTTAGATTGGTCTGACAGCTCTGAGTTCTAAGAATTGTCAGGAGGTGCCAAGTCCAGCAAGTCTTAAGCCTAGCACTGGCCATCAGAATTTTACTGAGCCTGAGTGGTCAGTCGGGTCCCCACAGCAGTCGCAGACCCTTGAAGTGTGGCAGTCTGAAGTGGGAGATTGTGAGAAGCAACCTGAGGGTGAGGTACTTGTGAGTGATGGATTCTGCTTTCTAATGTGCTTTGAGATGTACTGGTAAGGTAAACAAGAGATAAAGATTTCTGAATGTAAGGTGCCATTGGTAATGTATATATTTTTGCTAAATAAATAGCAAACGGAACATTTTATTAGTTTTACCTGAATATTGTATCCCTTGAGTTTATTTTGTGGTTTTCATACTTCTACATACTCTCTTAAATATTAGAAGGGGTGTTAAGAAAGAAGATCTTGTTAAGAAAAACATGGTTCCCAATATCTGATTTTCAAGAATTGCTATTGGGCAGACTTCAGGCTAGCAGGAAAGTAACATCATACAAATTTGTTTTAATGTGTTCAAGAACTAGTGATCTGTGATGTGTGTTGTATCATAGACCATTATGGATTCCCTTTCAATAGATAAACAGGCTGGAAATCCTGACTTTATTGGCCAGGAAATTCCTTTGGATGAGCATTTGTAGTAAGTATGCATCTGAATGACAGAGTTTACAATTTAATGGGAAGGGTTTTTGTTGAGTGTTGTTTAATGTGTTTACTGAAGTGGCAAACACTGCAAAATTTTCATTAAATGGTTCTGCCAATTAATCTCAATTCAAACTTCTTCCTGTGTTACTATTTTTCAGATGATAGTGAACTTTATTCAAAATTGTAGGGTGTTTTTGCAATAGCCACAAGTATGTGAAGTTTGAAAGTTGTGAGGGAACTTGAAGTTTCTGAACATGTGCTCAGAAACATAAAAACATCCAGGATGTTGTAAAGTAATGCACTGAGCTATTTGGCAGTAGTTCATGCTGGGATGTTTTATTTGAAAAGGAGTTTTAGTTAATTTCTTTTTCTGAGTTTTGCTTGTCTGACATTTTTAAAATAGGGTAATTTGATGTGAAACAAGTCAAGGGAGATGTTATAGATGCCCATAACCAGCCCACTGAAGAAACATTTCTCTCCCTTGGAGGAAAATTTGCATGTAGCTGATCTAGATGTGTCCATGCCAGCCGTTTCAAAACTTGATGTTTCAGATACACGGCTTGCAGGATGAGATACCTGGGCTAGAACTCACTCAGCTCTGAGTTCAATGTGGAGAAGCATTCTTGCCTTCAGATCTACATTAAAATAAAAAATAGCCAGGCTTAGGTGAGGCTTGCCCTCTTTATATAGGATTATTTTTCTGAAATCATTTGCATACTGACAGATTTCCTGTTGTTGGGGAGTTATTAAAGAAGGGTACATCTTCCTGTCTGTAACTGAAACTTCTGCAAGACAGTTAGTTCCAATTGAATATTTAGCAGTTTTGGTAATATCATGGTCAGTTCCCATATTGTGTTCCTATGTCCAGTTCTAAAGCCTTTTCATCGATTCTTTTGTGCTTATAGACAACAGGCAATACTTTGTGCCTGCTCTAGCGCGCACACACACACACTCACACACACACAGAGACTCTGGGTTAGAACAAATACGACTGCAGTTATTTGAGCACTCCTTTGACAGCTGGCGCTTCGGCGGGCCGGCGTGGTTCGGGGCACTCACATGTGCTCTTACACCTTCCCCCACGCTTCTATAAAGGTTGCCCGGCTGCTTTCTGATGGTGCCGCCGTCGGTAGGTAAGAGAAGGGCGGGGATGACGGCTCAGCGCTCCAGCCGGCAGGGGCTGGGTGGCTGTGGGAGGCGGTGGGTGCCTGGCCAGCCGAGCCCCGCGCTTTACGCGCCCTCCCTGCCCGGCCGCGGGGCCGGGGCGCGGAGCGGAGCCGGAGCCTCCCTCAGGGGGCGGCGCTGCGGGCGGCAGCGGCCCCGGGCGGCGGCGAGCCGAGGCCAGGGGCGAGCCCCGCAGCACCAAAGTTACTTGCCCGCGCCGCCCCGGTGTCTCCTCAGGGCGCGTCCCAGCGGAGGGGCAGCTTCCCGCAGCATGAGGGAGCAGCGCCCGTGTCCGGGCTCCGGGCAGCGCAGGATGGGCGCGCTGGCGCTCCCCGTGAGCCCTGTGAGACGCTTGCGAGCTGAGCGCGCCTTTCCCTGTCTTTTCGCAGAGGAGGCCTACCAAAAACTGGCTAGCGAGACCATGGAGGAGCTGGACTGGTGCCTGGACCAGCTTGAGACCCTGCAGACCAGGCACTCCGTCAGCGAAATGGCCTCGAACAAGGTAGGAGCCCGCGGGCTCGGCCCCGCCGCCCCGCTCCCCCCGGAGCGCGGGCCGGGGTCGCGGCAGCCGCGGCTGCGCTGGGTCAGGGGCGGCCGGAGGGGTCCGGGCGATGGAGCGGCTCCGGACGGAGAGACTTGACCAGGAAAGCAGTGTCCAAACGTAGGTCTGGGAGAGGGAACGGGTTATGTTGTGGTTTTATGCACCAATTCTTTTAAATTTCAGTGCAAGTTGTAAAAGTGATGCAGGTCTTGTAAAGCTAAACTGTTTTCTTGTGTGCGTCAGTTTAAAAACAAAAAGAGATTGTTCAGGGCTGCCGGCAATTATCTCCTCAGTTGCTCCTTCTTTTCACAGAACCCCATACAGAATTAGGGATCTTTCCTAGAAACGGTGTAGAAAGTAGCATGAAAAGTGATAAAGATAGCTCCTGAGCCCAGAGGAGCTGTATGGTGGATTTTACTTGTAAACAATGATGATGACACCTCTCATAACGCTATTTGTTATGAAAGAACATGCTCTCAACCAAAGTGCCATCACAATAGGCACCTACATCCAGAGGTGTGCTTCTGCCACAGAGTGCGCACTTCCTTCGCATCCTGGAAGCTGAGGATTTGCATTAGCTGGGAACTCTGTGATGGGATCTGCTATGGTCTGTATGGCTTCGGCTTTGCATTTTGAAATTGAGTTTCCATATCTTTCATCCATAAGTAAAATTTCTTTCCTGATTTTGATTTTTAAGAAATATGCAGGTACATTTCTGGAGCTAGTTTTTTAAAAGGTGAATTAATAAAAGTGCTGTATTACTTCAAAATTTAGTTTTATATTTTTGATCAACTGAGTACTTGAACAACATAAGAAATCTTTAATTACACAGGATAGTTTTGCTACTGTTATGTCTGCAAAGGCAGCTGATGATATTTTAGCATCTTTTAACCATTTCAATTGTAGTTAATATTTTAAGTTGGAAGACAGTTTTGACTCAGATTATGCTTTCTTAATACTCTACTGTCTTGCTTTGACTGCTCTTATTTTAGTATCTTTTAACCTTTTCAGTTGTAGTTATTATTTTAGGTTGGAAGATAGTTTTGACTCAGATTCTGCTTTCTTAGTACTCTACTGTCTTGCTTTGACTGCTCTTACCAAGTATCTGCTGTTTATTATTGACTGTTTTTAAGTTCCTGTTGAAGTGTGCCTGCATGTCAGTTATGAAGTGTCTGTACACTTGTGCAGTTTAATCCCACAATGTAATATTCCCTGTGCTTTTCTTGGCTTTACAGACGCTTAGCACGAATTTGATCTCTGTTTTAAGAGTTTCCTGCCTGGCATTTCGCTATTCTCAGAACTGCGTTTTCTGTTTTTATTGCAGCTGAAAGATCTTGTTACTCAGTACCTATTGTGTATGCATCTGTAAGCTACAAAGTCAAGAGTTTCCAAGGTTGTTCCAGCACTGTTTAACCCTGAGACTTTGTTTTCACAGGGAGTGAGATCAGACTGACACAGGCAACCTGGTCTTTTCTTGCTAACAACTTTGAACACCTGTCAATTTCCTGGCTTGTGATGTTTGTATAACCATTCTTTCACAAAATGCTGCATTTTCTTCAAGTATTTATTTCTTAACTCCCTATAATAGATAAGATATGCAGTGTCTTTGATTAACAGTGAGGGTAAGCTGTTTCTAGAATGAGGTAAAATTAATTGCAAATCAATGTTTTAAGGGTTTGCCAAGTATATTCAGAATTTTACAAAAAAAGGACATTTTAAAAATAAAATTTGACTACTGATTTGGATTTATAGGTAGACTTAGAGGTGCTGCTGAGTTTGATACTATGTTTTGTTTGTACTTGTTTGAATAACTAAGTATTTTCACTGTATTTTTGGAAATCTAACTCCTTGTATACAAATTTGTTTGTATGAACATCTTTCAGTGTTCATTTGGGAGGTTTTTGTTTTGGTTCGTAAAATAATTTAAAAAAACCCCAAAGAACAGACAAAAACACTAAAAAAATCCATGCCAAAAGCAACAACAAAGTGTAAATCTGTGCCGCTAACAAGCATGTGAACAATCTTGAATATAAACCAGCAAGCCCGTACCATAGTGTGAGAATAATTAATGCAGGAGGGTTTTCATTTTGGGGTACAGCAGTTTATTCTGAAGAATAATTTCAATTCTTCTTGCTGAAACATACCCAGCATTTATACAATGCCTCCTGTTGTGATATAACTGCAAACTTCAACACTCTCAGTGAGGCATATAGATAAATTATACTACTTTACCGTAGTGAGAAACTGAAGAAGAAAAGCTTTGCTCAAGGCTGAGAACACAGACTTCAGTACAGAAGTGAACATGCAAAAGTACTTTGTTCTCAATCTGAAGAGTAGGTCCTGTAAAATCAGATGGGAAAGTCAGGAAAAGGAATGTTGGTGGTACAGAAGGACATAGTTTCTCACAGCATTTCTCTCTTTCCTTTCATCTGGCTCTCTCAAAGAACTAACTCACAAGACTGACTGATTGGTGATAGGGTGATTTTTCCCCCTGGTCTTTCAACTACTTCCCTTACTTATTTCTCTCCCCTTTATTTTGTATGCAACAGCATTGACATCAGTATTAGTTTTCTTTATTTGTGTGAACAAATGCAAGACATAAGGGGCGGCGTAAGAATTGAACTCTGCACTAGGTAAGAACTTCTGTCCATTGTGGAAAGACTGCCATAGTAGAGGGGAAAAAAAACCAGGATGGGAGCAGTATTTCATGTCCTGAATGCTTGGAGTAATCCAGGGAGTGAGTCTTAACTCCAGTCGCCTTCTATGCAGTGAGTTGACAGTCTGAACTGTTGGCTTCATCTGTTTGGAATCCCTTTACTGCTGTAATGCTTGCGTTGGACTAGCATTAGCATATCCCAATCCAGGGATATTTATTTTGTTTACATGCCCATCAAGCTCAATTAGCAGTAGTCTATGACGTGCCAGCTGATGGCTTTGGATGACGGAAAGTGGAGTGACGCAGATACATAAGAAGATCCTTCTTCTCCCTACTTAAAATTGATTAAAGCAGTAGTGACAGGATGCTATCCACAACCTCTGGATGTGCCCTGGTATGTTGTGGGACTAAGTGTTTACCCAAAAACTTTGAAAGCAGGCTGTAGATCTGTTCTGTAGGAAGCCTGCTGTGGTGCTTGGCTGCATTACATCAGTATGACTGAAATATCCGGATGATTTCCCATTTTCCAGCCATCTCCATGATACAAAGATTTCCAAATTCTTGCAGCCATTGCATGTGAAGTAACTGGTGCACCCATAGGCATAGTTTGTAAATCAGTGTCATTTTGAAAGGACATAGTATGTATTTGTATGGTCACTTGTTGTGTTATGAATCTTACATAAGTAAACAGTGGTGTTTACTTACATTGCTGGCTTCTGAAATGGGGTTCTAGCAGGAGAAAACCAGCTTTTTAAAAGTGCAGGAAGTTTGTCATCTTTGCTCTCCCCTAGAAACCCTTTAAAATTTTAAAAGGCTCCAAAGCAAACATATAAGAAGCACCTTAAATTCAGAAAATTGACTAAAATGTCTTTCATTTTTGGAGAACTGTCTGGTTTTCTTTATCATGTAATCTTAATATTGCCTGATGTTAGTGGACTGTAGTGTTGTTGTGTTTTTCTGAATAATATTTTCTTGAACAGATAAAATGTAATTTTAGGAAATAGTTTGCAAAGCTGGGTCATTAGAGGTAGGATCTCAAGGCATAATTGGATGTAATTATTTGATTGTTCAGATTTCCACATATCCCAACCCATATCACCTTTTGTTAAACTGAACTGTGAGTAATATCTCCTGAAAAATATGGGGTTTAGGAGGCTACTAACTTGTTGATTGTGATTTCTAACTTTAGATACAGCTGCACTTTGATGCACATATAAAAGCAAATGATATTTTAAAATTTCCAAGTTGCAGAGTGATGATTTTTTGATTTTTTTTCTTTGTAATATTTTCTTTCTTTTTTTTTTTTAATGAGTAGCATTCTGGGGTTTTTTTCCTGCTAAATAAGATTAAAGCAATATTTAATAGAATTTAAATTTTCTGAGAGAAGAGCTGTCTTCTTCCAATATGTAGTTTGTCACTACCTAGTTTATGTATCTGAGTTATTCTGTCATAGACAATACACAAAAATTCCAGTGATAAAGGTGAAGCAATTCCTCTCTGTTAGACTGACTATTTGTAGATTAGTCAAACATGGAGGAGTATGTATAATGAAACTTGTTTGCAAAAGTGTATTTTCACTTCTGTAATCCCAATTTTGCAAGCATCTCTTGTTGGGTGCTTTATGTGCCTAAGTATCTGAACTTAGACATGGGAAAAGTTTCAAACTGAGTCGTTTTTGTTTCAGCTTTAGCTCTCCTGCAGATGATGTTTTTTGCAGGATTTGCTAATAACTGGTAAACAGCAAGAGTTTAGGAGATGTCAGTCATAGGGCACTTTTTTCCCACTACAAGTGCAAATGAACACCCTTGTCCAGGAATCTCTTTTAGGTATTAGAGCTGAGAAAATTTTGATTTCATTTAGTCAGTCTGTTAACTACAAATCTACTTTTAGAGTATAGACTTTCCTATAATTGTCTGGATTGTATACCAGTATGTGCAAATGCTTACAGATTAGAGTAGAAGTTATTTACAGATAGTTACTAGTGCTATTCACTTTTTTTTTTAAAAAATTGAGATTTCTTTTGGTGATTTGAAAATACCCAAAGTACCAATTTTATCAACCAGCTAATGTCCAAAGCCTACCCTAATGTAACACAGGACTTATATTAAAAGTCCTGAACTTATCACATTCTATGTACTTTGAAACAATAATCTTAATGGTACTTTATTTTTAAAAAATACTTACCTATAAATATTTAATGTAAACCAAAATGATACTTGAAGGCAACTTGAAATCTGTTCAGTTACTTTTTTTTTTTTTAACATTTCCTCCTCTGCTACTTTGAGCAGTTTTGTAATCTTAGTGCTAAAAAGTATTTTTCCTTTCATCTTTTCAGCCCTAAAAAGCTCACACAGGTAACGGGTGGCTGACTAACATAATATCTGGGGAAAGAGTGAGGCTAAGTTTATTACTTAAGTCAAATGATATACCATGTATAAACCCTAAAATGCTTCAGACAGAGGTGCTGTGTGACCATCACTGTGTTTTCCCAGGAAAGCCCTGCTGCCAGCATTCCAGCGTGACCCTTGCTGGGGTGAAAAAAGCAGGGCCAGAGCCCCTTGGCAGCTCTTACACAAAAGCCCCCACTGAATGGAGAAGCATTATTGTGTAACCCCAGGCTGACAGTAGCTCTCTGAGTTTACCCAGGCTCAGAATAAACGGAGCTGATGACAGACTGAAATCTGGTTTAGTCCATCCATCTGTTTTATCATTGTCTTGTTCTGTGAAAAAGCTCAAGTGCTGTGGTGGCTAGTACTTTTGTATGGTCCTAGATAGGCTGTGTCTAGAACTAATCAACGTGACTGAGTCTTTTGTTAACAGGCTAGATTTTACCGTTGTCTTTTTTCTGTTCTTGCTTCCAGCTTTGGGGTTAGGTTCATGGCACAGTGAGGAGCTTGTCTTCAAAAATTGCCTTTTGTATGTAAAAGCATATTTTTTTTGTAATGGATTTTCCAAATGTGGAAGCTCAGCTGGAGTAAAATTATCTCCTCTGTCATAGCCACTGGTTAAATTGACCTGTTTCCAGTTATGGGACAAGATAATATGTCATATCCACTTAAGAGGATTTAAACATCGGTCATTCACTTGGGTTAGCTACTGCATATAAAAAATAGGTGCTGGAAACATAGCACTAGAAAACAAATTTGTTGTTTTCATGAGCGAATATAGGGTTTCTTATGTGACAGTCCTCTTATATAATGTTTGGCAATGCCATTGCATTTGGCTGGCTGACATTATGGTTTAATTGGGTCTTAAATTTTCAGATCTCTCTAAGAAAATCGGAGAATTTGATTAGCTCTTTAGAATGCTGCTTGTGATTAAGATTGTGATTAAAGGGCAGCTGTTAGCAAGAAACTGCTTGTTCAGTGCCGTGTCAGGAAAGTTTTTTATTCATTAAAGATTTCAGTTTGTACAGTGACAAATAAAGGTATACTGAGTGGCAAGCCTCAATTTTAGTTAATGCATACTTGTGTGGCTTCCCCAATTTTATTGTACTTTATAGCAAAAGAAAAGGGCAAGAGTATTGTGGAGGTAAGAAAGGACTAATCTTCTAGGAAAACTGCTTTCTTTCCATTCACTGAAACCAAACTGAAAGAATTTTAAGACCTCTGGGCTTGAGTGCAGTTCCCTGTACACAACTTCACCTGCTCTCATGCAAGACTTCTCATGCTTCTGGAGAGCAGCAGGCTTGCTCTGGGGTAACTGCAGTGATGAGTGAGGTGTACATATATGTACACATAAAAAAATAAAAGGAGAAGCTCATTTCCTGCTGTACTGTACAGGGATGTGCTGCAGCAAGATAAAGGGTGAAACTTGCCTTCCTGCAGATGCTTTGCACCAACCACTCTTTATCATTTATGGACACTTCCATCTTCTCAAAAACAAGTGGATGGAGTAGTGGTGGCACTTCAGCTGTGGCTGAATCTCTTCTTTACAAATCCTGCTACTTCCATAGGGGTTGTGGGGTTGCTGACAAATGAGAAAAATCATGAAACATAGTTTTTTGCTAGGATAGTGAAGTAAATGTGGTGAGTGAGGCTCAAGGGCTGTAAGCAGCCCTTACTCATTGTGCGGGTACATAATGGCAATCTCTGGCCTCCTTGGGCCATGACAAGCGGGCAGTTGTGATTTCAAAACATCTTAAATCTGTGCTAGGGTCAGCCTCTTCCACATTTTTTGGGACTCTTCCCCAAAAAATTATCCAGCACTGGCTATCCAGTTCTGCACCAGTGGCAAGGATCCTGGAGTTCATAGACATAGACATCACTGCTTTTTGAAAGGTCCTGGGTGTAAGAGATGTGTAAAAGAGACAGTATGCCTTTCAGAGGGTTGCTATTATTTAACACTTGCAGCTTTTTAGCTGCTTCTAAGATTGCAGAGCTTTTTGGTCCCTAATAACTTGATAATTTTTTCCATAAATATAAACAAATGGTCCATGCCAACATACAAACAGACCTTTTTCTGTAGCCTCTTTAATTATAGGAAATACCACAATATGAAAGATTCTTTCCTTTAGCATAATGGGACAGAAAAACAGACAAAATGTTACAGAGTAAATAACTGAGGTGTAATATGGGAAAACTACATTATTTTCAGCCACTATAATAACAGATTTTAAAATTATGAATTTTTTCCAGGAATTGAACTATTTAGTTAAGATGCAGACATCACTGTGGCTTGGTTTTATTTTTCTGTATTTACAAAAAACTTTTTTTTTTTCCAAAAACTCTTATTTGGAAAGGTTTTTCATGGGTATGCATATCTAATAACTTCCTTCTTAGTAATAAGGTGGTATTCATGACAACTGAAAGGCATAAGAAATATATAAATACTTGTGGCTCCTTGTGACAGTATTTAGAGCCAAGAATGCTGTCACTGTATTCCTGGTAGAGTGCTGCTTTAGTCAGAGTTAGACTGTAACATATGAAAATTTTAGGAAAGCAGTGGCCATCCTTTATTTTTTTCCTAAATCAATTTTGTGTTTCTAATAAGAGGCAGCTTCTACTATTATATGAAGTTTTGGGACAACAAATGCGGTATTTGCTGAAATGTCACTTCAGACTTTGTCTCATAAAGACACTCTACTAAGAAATTGTTGTCCTGTTTCGGTTATATTTGTAGGAGTTTTGGTATCATCTGCTACAACTTTACATGTTTAGGAGACTCACCACAGGATTAAGTATATTGTAGATCGATATTTCCCTGTCTGTGATTGTTTGTTTGTTTGTTTTTAATAAAGCTTATTTCAGTAGAAATTGATCCCAGTTAACTCACAACCAGTCCCCATGTGAGCTGCAAAACTTAATCTAGGCAAGCTAAGGCATGATAGAAAGTGATGCTACTCATCCTACCTTGAAACCATGTGAGCAGGGCAGTGGCCAGTGCCTGCCTCTTGAGCTTGTTCACCTCTGAGCCGGTCAGAGGTGAACCTGCTCTGTGACTGCCCTGTTATGAGCCTGGTGGGCACAGTGTGCTGCCTTGGGGGGCTGCTGCTTCATCTGGGTCAACAGCCGAGGGGCACACTGCTGTGCTAGGGCAAGTTCAAGTTCTGCCTGTTGTTCTCTCCGTTTGCCTGCCCCAGGTGTTGAAAAGAAGCTGCACAGACAGCAGCACCATCTCCAGTCTCCAGCAGTGGACAGCACTGAATCAAGTTAATGTGTCAGGCCTGATTACAAGATTCTCTAGAAACAAAATTTAAACAGCTTGCTGCTTTTATTAAATTGTAGCCCACTAATATATTGCTGATGAAAATGAGCTGGTTGAATACTTGTATAAGAGCCTACAGCAAGACAATTACATCAACTTAACCTTCCACTCAGAATTGCTGCTGGTTTATGCAAAATGAAGTCAGTGTTAATTTTATTCTGGAATAAGCAGCCAAGCCTTACAGGAAATACATATGGTTAACTTCAACCTCCTAACCATTCCACTACGTCAGTCATATTACCCAGATGTGTAGGTCCAGGAGTATTTTTTGATGCATGTAAAGATGTGCAGTTGTTAATTGAATTTGTTTACATGATTTAGAGGACCTGTAAAAGCAGGCATTAATATATTTAAACCAGGCTATCTGATTTGTGTTCAAGGCTGAGTGTACAGCCTTAATGCAGTAGTTTTATCCAGTGTTACAGACAACCTCACAGTGCCAGCTGAGATGTTAATATTTTCATAAACATGATTTTTATGATCCGGAATCAGCTGTTAAAACAGAGAAGTTTTTTTTCTAATGACCAAGAGTAAAATAAATAGCAATAAAGATGCTTTAGTTACTGTTAAATCAAATTCTAAGAAGAGGACTCCAAACTGAGGAGGTAGAATTTTGTAATACGATTCTCTTGTTTTATACCTATATCTGTCAATAGATTCAGAACCCCTGCACAGGTTGGTGCTTAAAAATTGTTTCAGTTGCAGGGACTAGATATGAAGATATATTTTCCTACTCTCTTCCAGTGTGGTGGTTTATACTGAACATTGTAAAATATAAATGGAAGGATTATTTTATGTACAAACAGGGACTTTTCATAATACATTGTATCCCACTTTGGTGCTTCAAAGGGTCATCGAAATGAAAAGCAATTTTTAATAAGTGAGAATGTGATTAATGTGTACTTGCTGACACAAGGAAGCAGTTGATTGTTTTCAGAGCTGATTAGAACAAAGGAAGGATAAACATTCTAGGTTTCCTTTAGTTTTTGCTCTTCAGCAGTATTTCTACAAAATTCATCCCTGGTACATGGAAAAAGTAGTTCAACTCTAATGAGTAGAAGGCACAGTAGAGCTTAGAGTAAGAAAAAAAGAAATAGCAGGATAGTACTCTTTCACCTATAGAGTATAACACAGTCTATTTAACAGAAACAAATAAAAAGCAGGCTGCTGGATTGACAGTGTGGACCTGAGCATCTTCAAGTATGTTTTAATGAAAAATTGCCAAGACAGACTAGAAAACAGACTTTTTTTACATATGTAATAATGTTTTGAGTAGTTAATGTGTTTGCTAAATTTTATTGGCACCTTGTTAAGTAATAACAAATATAAGGAACATTTGAATTTGTATTTTTAATGATTTTAGAACTTTAAAAAATAAATAAATAAATTTGTTCTTTGCTTCTGCACATGATTATGTAGGTGTGCTGCTGCTGGCTTTACATGTGGTTGATATTAAGTATGTCAGCAATAGTGTTGGTAAGCTTTGTGGCCACAATAGTGTCATTGGAGAATTTTTTACCTCCTGTAGAGTGAGGACATCCTGATACCTTAAAAATTATGCATGGGTAGTATGAGAGTCTCCAACAGTTTAGTTTTGGCTGTGTTTTCTCCATGCACAAAGGGACTTTCTCTACAACTACACATGAAACAATGTTTTCAGTTTGGTAGCTGAAATGAATGAATGAAATAATTATATTTGAAGGTTAATTATGAACATGTTTGTAAGGATGTTTCTTTACTGAACTGTTGTTATTTGGATTAAACTGCTCACTTCTTTGAGGTTCAATAGGAGCGTCTCAGAACCAGGGGGACCAACAGATACTTGAGACCTTGCAAAATGCAGTGTTTATTTTGCTTTCTAAACATGTAGTTATCAGGAATACTTCCCTCTTAGCCTTAGCCCCTGTTCAGCTTCCGCTGCCACAGAGAACTGGAGCCTAAAAGTACTTCAGCAGCCTTATCCAGATGCATTTTCACCTGAGATGTAACGCGTGTCGAAGCAGACCTTGTGTTTGGTGTTGCAGGGAGAGTGCTCCGATTGCTCTACATTTCTGCCCTCTGCTGCTTGCTGATCTCCTGGGCAGAGGGTGCCGGCTCCTGCTCCTGCTCCTGCTGCTGCTGCTGTGAATGCTCGCCCTGCTGATCCAGGCACAAGGATAGGAACTGCCTGGGCCTGTCATAAGCAAACAGGTCCGGGGGAAAAGGGGCAAGCCTGACCTATGCCGTGGCCAAAGCAACAAGGAGAGATGAGGGTGTCATTTTGTAGTAAATGTAGGTGTGGTGCCTCAGCAAGAAGCCAGAAAGTGTCCTTGATGCCTTTGCAAAACTATTCTGTGTATATGTCTCAGAGTCTTTTGCTTATACGTTGCTTGTGGGAAAACAGCTTTAAAAAACAAAACAAAACAAAAACAAAAAACAAATCTGTAAGAATGCCTTTAAATTACTTATTTTTTTTGCTTGCAGTGGAATTTTCAGGTAGAGGACTTACAAGCATGTTTAGTCCTAGAGGTGTTAATGTGGTGAATTTTCTGACAAATCACTGAATATCTTGTTTGGCTACATAAACTTTAAAGCCCAACACCCAGATTTCTCAGTAAAATGACTGTATTTTCCTGTACTCTAAGCATGGGCAAAGTTTTGTGTGCCTGAATGTTGGACCCAGGTAAGATTACATTTTGAAATTTGGTAGTTCCCCCCCCCCCCCCTTTCATCTCATCCGTAAAAACTGGTGTGTATCTTCTAGCTGGGATGGATTTTCTGCATCTCTTTTTGATTGTTCTTGAAAAGGTTTCAGGATGAAGAAGTTTTTGATACTTTTGACACTTTTGGTAGTCAGAGCTTGGCATTTCTAGCACAGTTTTCTGTACATACATTTATTTTAAAAATGCAGCTTATAAATTCTAAATACAAGATGATAAAGTGCTCTAAAAATTTGTGCAATAACAAATATTGCCATTTGGAAGCTAAAAAAAATTTTTTTTGTGGTTAGGAATATACATCTGTAATTTGATCTTTTTTCCCAGGCCTGTGAAAGATAGATAGGTTATAGGACCGATAATACAAAATAAAACTGTGCTGTTGAGATAAAATAAATCTGCAGGAAGAAAAATAGTTTGATAACTACTTTGTGGTGTTTTGTCTTTTCAGCTAGATACTATTCCTGTGCTCATGTGTCTTTTAGATTGTATAGATGTGGTGTAAATAAAAGCATGCTGATGTACGTAGGCGGTTTTGGTTTGTTCTTGAAATTGTTATCAGAGCTTGAAAAATGTCCCCATTGTAGAAAACTAAAGCTGCCTTACTGTTTAGAGGCAGAATGAGAGGACAGATGTTGAGTTTTAAATCTTATTGCAACCTGTCATTTCAATAGTGTGGCTAAGTAGAAAACCCTGCCTTAATTACTCTTGAGGGAAGAGTTATATCAGTTTTTTTGTTTACTTTCTTTGTTTCCTTCTACTGTGTCTTGGCTATTTTGAAATAGCATGCTGTACACAAACCTTTGTGTTCTCCAGATTCTCTTCACCCCCACATCCTGCCCAGCAGTGATGTCTCATCTTTGGGTGTTACACATAATTATGTTGAATGGTGAGAGTCACACCGACCTGTACTGTGTCTGCTGATTGCTGCTGATGGACTCATAGGTAGCAGCACTGGAAGGGATTAGATCCATTTTGACTTGTACTTCTTCTACCAGACTACCAGGGGTCTTTGAGAAGTCTGTTTTCAGACTTGGACGAATCATACTGCTTTGCTTCATAATGGTCCTTTTTATCTCATAAAATTTTCTAATCAAGACCTGGGACTTTAACTGGTATTAGGAACTTATATTTTAATATGAGGTGACTAATAGAGTAGTGCACTAGACACTAGCCAAGGCAAATTCTCATTTTTGTCAGGAAAAGTATGCATTGTGCTTACACTGGATTGGGTAATATCGGGAATTCTCACCACCTAATGCTCAGAGAAAGCAGTCTAAAAATGAGAAACATTTTGTTTTTAAAAGCAAGGATTATGTTTTTTACATGTGTAGCAGTAGATTAAGAAGTAATTAACAATATAGGCATATCTTGTGAAGTGAGTATGAAAATTAACTTAAATATTCACTGAAGTTACCAAATATTGCATCTCATTTTGAATGGAATTTGCCTTAGATGAGACATAAGCTCCTGGGTACAGTCCTGCATGGATGAATTGCATTTATTACATGGTTTCAGGTTGTTTTCTCTGGTTTGGAGATTGAACATAAGATGGGATTGAACCGGAATGGGCAGGACTGATGTACCAGGACATCACTCCTGTTGTCTGAAATGTTTGAACACTTTGTGTGAATTCAACTAGCTGGAGCTAGTGGGAGTCTTTACATTTATTTCATCAGACTGGGAATGAAGCCCAAAGCTGGTTTTATTTGTCATTGTTGTCACTTTGATAAAGAGCTGATAGAATCAGCTGTTACACAGGAGCTCCTTTGGAAAACTGGAGAAAGCTTATTTAGACACAGACTGTGAACATTTTTAATGTTTCCATCCTTGTCAGGGCAAAACTGGGCTTCTGCATGTATGCCCATGTGATTGGATAGGCTGATGTCTTTCTGCATCTTCCAAGGTCTTTCCAGTATTTCATGTGCTGCTCAGGGCTTTTTGAGTTGCTCCAAATATTGTATGTAAATGGGCAAAAAAGCAGACAAAGTTTCCCAGGGTGTGTTTTTTTTGGTGTTTTTTTTTTTTTTTAACAAATGAAAATGTGAGCCAAAGATGATGATGCCATACCTATTTAGCCCTTATTGGCTTAGTGTGATTTTAAGATGTTTTTCAAATTAGGGATGATTTTTATAGAGACATAAGAGTATATATCTAAGAGGACTGAAATATGAAAAATGCATTGATTCCTGTTAAAATACCTAATAATAATGAAAGATTAATAGAAAATATTTTACTTGAATAATTTCTGTGCATTTTGTATCCATATTGCAAGTCCATCAGAGAATATAGCTCAATCTAATGTTTCATTTCACTTAGTGGAGCCTAATCAGTTTTCAGTATGTGACATTACTTTCATGTTTTTTAACCTACTTTTCACTTCAAATTTTGTATGAACGATGAGATTCATTAGTTTAGTGTTCAGAAAAGAAGATCATTTATGGGTTATCATTGGTTAAACAGAGGTTCAATTTTAAATTAGGTTTTCTTTAAGGGTTTTCTCTGCTGTGTGAGTTCACAAGTGAACTATATTATCAAAACTAAAGTATATTAATTTGTTATGAATGTACTTTTAATGATTGTTAAGTACAAAATATTAACTGATTATAAACCATGCATAAGAGCAGTGTTAGCAAAAGGGGGTTATTACTGTATGGTGTTACAGTACATAGTGGAAACTGCTAAATACAAGCCACATTGGAGTATTTTAAAAGAAAATATTGATTTAACTATCAAACTGTTTACTTGGAAATATGGATTTATTGTCAAACTGAGGTTTCTCAGGAGCAGCACTAATTCTTGTAGAAAAATTAGCATAAAACCATTTTCTACATTTGAACAGTCAGTCGTGAATAATATTAAAATATTGAAAAACAACTTCTGGAGGATGACTAAACATTTGCCTCTCACCTAAAATTCATTTCTACAATGTTAATGAGAAATGCATATATTTATACTCAAATGTGTGACTTGAGATAGTCATGGTGCTTGCTTTGGTGTTAGATTAGTTTCACAAAAAGAGGAGAAATTAATGCAGGTAAGAGGACTCCTACAAAATTTCTACTGTTGTGATAACTGTGTTGGAGACTAATAGTAGGGATTGTGTGAATTGTAGCTCTCTTAGCTAAAACCTGGTGCAGAAATGGCAGTATTTGGAAGGGCTTCTGGCTGTAGCCTGTGGACTCTGAGCTTGGCGAAGTTTGAGCCTCATAGCACAGGAATGGTTCTGGGTTAATACCTCTGTCTCACAACAACCTACACTGTGGAGTAGGAAGGAGCAAAGCGCTGTTGGGATGGAGTGATGCAGGTCTGCATTCGTGGAAGAACCTCAACAGGGGACATGGTGACGTGGGACAGTGAGGAGTGCTCACCGCCAGGCGTGGGCGCGTCGCCTGCCCTTATCAGCACTTGGCCAACGTCTCCCAGCATGGCCTGGCCTGAACCTGCTGAACCCTGGCTGTGTGTGAGCTCATCTGTGGCCGATGAGCTGAGCACCAGGCCATGGGGCAAAGCTGGTCCATGTGATGGGAATGCAGCAGCACCCAGCGTGCACTGTCAGCACCACGCGAGAGGCAGGGACCTTAAAGGCACTTGGTTTCTGTGCACAGCATGAGGGGCAAATCATGGTATCTATAGGCAAGGAGTAAGGAAACATACCACAAGCTGCCTCATGCAAATACTAAGTCTTCTTGTAAGAGGGATTTAAATCACAGAGGTAATAAGCATGCTGTTCAGGAAACTATAGAGCTACCTTTGGCCTGGTTATGTTATCATGTCTCCATCTCCCTCATGTGGAGCCATAAACCCAGCCTCACAGTACGCCTGAATGTGGGACTGGAAACCACTTGGGTTTTGTGATTGCTTGCTTAATTTGACCTAGAGGCATTCAGGTGAAATGCTCTCTTACACAGAAAAATAAGCATGATTTTTTTTTTTGTTTCCCTATATGCATGAGACAAGGGTGTAATGGATGAGACTAGTTGCTTCTCTTGTTCCAGATGAATAGATGTTCATTATTTTGTGAAGCTCTGTAGATGTGGAGCACATTTCTAACATCTAAATAAATAATAAAATGAAAGGTATGAAGGACACATTGAAATTATTATCACTTCTTCCTTGAAAGAACAATGATGCTGTCACATGCACCTTAATAAGAAATACAACAGCCATGGTTTAATAAAACTGGAGTGTGAACCAACAAAATTGCATGAAACAACTTGCAGTTTGCTTTCAAAATGTTGGTATCTACAGTCTATGATTTGCGGGCATTTGCTAAGGCATGTTTATCAGAGCTGTATTGAGCTTGTTGCAGTGTTAGTAATCACTTCATATTCCACAAATCTCTGGTTTTGTCTGTGGAATCTTTTTTTTTTTTTCCTTCTTTCACAGCTGTACAAAGAGGGATGAAAAACTCATTTCTTTTTGCATGAAATTACAACCATTCAACAGTATTTCTGATGAACTGTTAAAGCTTGACTTTGGCAAGGTCTGCAGCAGAAGCACATCATTAAAATAAGAATGCCATGTTACAGGAGAAGTAAGATTAATCCAGCAATACCTGTAAAAAACTTAGGTTTGTTCTTATATAGCAAACTAGTTTTCTGTATGAAATAGGAATTCCTGTAAAGCTTAGTTTGTGCTGGTATAGCTGTATCAATCTTAGGATAAGCGTGCCATTGCAGCCTTCTGAATTAAGTATTACACCTCTCTGCACTTTTCGTACATATACCTGTCTGCAAAAATGTGTAATGTGGGTATAAACTTCTTTCATGGCTGTGCTATGGTAAATACTTACAGGGTGCTTATTTATTTGCAGGGTGCATCTACATAAAAAAAATAGAAGTAAGGTTTTCATACAATTCTGCATTTTTAGGGTAATTGATATGTCAGTTGCCAATATTCCGTCAGAGCAATAACCACCAGAACTATTTGTTACAGCTTTCTGTCTCCTCAAACCTGCTGTCATAACTGCAGCTGTTGTCATGCCCTGGTCGACCTTTCTGTGATCTAAATTAGCTTTTAACATTAGCTTCTCTGTATTTTACATAGTTTTGATAGGATCATATTCAGGGGAAAATAAATACATAGCATGATATTGTAAAAATATTAAGATTTGTTGAAATAAAACTCCATATAGCATGGGGTGTTTTTTAGAGACTATTACATACATATGTGCTCTGTAATTATGTGGAAAACTTTCAAGAGAATGATTAGTATGTATTGTGTCTTGAAGGATTGACAGTGGTCCTCAAAATAAGAGTCGAAATAGGTGTTGTTTCTGTTGTCTGTGCAGTTGCTCATGAGTGTCTATTGAAAATGCTGCAGCTGTAGAGAGTACCTGTAAAGACCCTGCTCTGGTATGGTTGAAAAATTAGTGAACTGTGTTGTGGCATTTATGATCTGAAAGAAGCTTCATGTTCCTGTATATTCATAGCTAACACTTTTACTATCACTAGAGGGCACTAAATACAAACACTGAATTACATATCTTATCAGAATGTAGTAATTTTTTTCTTTTTTTGTTAATTTTAAATAATAAGGGACCCTTACTCTTTATTAAACACCTTAGCTCCTGGGATTTACTACATAATTCCCCTAAAGTAGTTCAAAGGAACGTCATCATCTCAGTTTGTTTAACAACAAAAAATTCTCATATTTTATTAATAAGAATTATATATTCCAAATAAAAACATCTGAAAAATGAAACTGCATAGGCTAGTCCGTAATTTTTAACAATTGTAATTCTGACAGGCCAAAGGTTTCCAAGAAAACCTTTTTAAAGCAGTATAATCGTGCTGCAGTTAGCACACTTAAAACTTCCTTCAAAAGAACTGGAGATATGTTCCACTTACTGTCATCAATTCTCAGCCACCAGTGAAGTTCATCTCTTTTTGATATCAGCATGAGACCCAGCTTTGTCTCTGTCCTCACAGCTCACTTAGTGTGTGGCAGCTGGTTGTCACAGTTGAAACAACTTCTCATATTTGTAAAATTGCTAATTGTATGTTTGGGACTTTTTACTTAAATCCTACAAGCCTAGATTCTTATGTGGAACCCAGAGAATTTTTGGTGAGGCTGTTTGATTCAGTGTAGTTTTCTTGTCTCTGGCTGTCCTGCTGCTTCCTCTAGTCCAGCTCTTGGTTTTGGGTGAGTCCATCCACATGCTCTTGCTTGCTGGATGAAATGACCATTCTTTTCTGTGGTCTTCCAGCACTGAGTAGACTCTCCATTTTGTGGGGAAGCTTTGGTGGTGTACATACCAGCACAGCTCACAGATGGAGCTGGCTAAAGCTGTGAAAACAGTGTTGTTTTTTTGACGAGTAGGAGCTGGATTTGACACAGGTGATTACTGCTGTTCTCTCATGTGGGAAGGTCAGTCTAAAAATCATAGAATCATAGAAATGTTTGCATTGGAAGGGATCTTAAAGATTATTTAGTTCTAACCACCTGCCACAGACCTTTTTCTTGTTTTCAAAGGTTCATAATTTGGCTTATGAGATTTGTTCAGGCTGCCTGTTCTTGTTTGTAGTGCATACAACCTTGAAAACTAAAACTGGTGATATGCTCAGATGTCTACTTCTTTGCTTTACTTTCTGCTGCTTACTAGACAAGATGCATTACATCCAGCACATTTGTATTCCGAATTGATGCTCAGACATCTCTCAAAATGCTCTTTGTGCAATAGTTAATCCAAGGAGCTACATTTGAGAGCACTGCTCTTCTCTCAAAGCTAAGTACATTTTTATATTACCCATCACTTATCTGTAGTAGGAAAGGCCAAGGTGGTAAGTCTCCCATGTAACAGTTCATAAAAGTACTGCAACTGAATCAGAAAATCAGAGAATAAGGTTGAAAGTGACCCCAGTGGCTCATCTGGTCCCACCTTGTTGCTCAAATAGGATCATCCTGGAGCACGTTGCATGGGATTGAGTCCAGACGGTGCTTGAATATATCCAGTGAGGGAGACTACACAGCCTCTCTGGCAATCTGTTACAGTGCAGTCACCCACATAGTAAGGTTCTTCCTCATGTTCAGGGGGAACTTCCTGTGCATCAGTTTCTGCTCATTGTCTCGTGTACTATTGCTTGGCACCACTGAGAAGAGCCTGGTCCAGCCTTTTAACATCCTCTCTTCAGATACTATATACATTGATAAGGTTCCGTCTCAGTCTTTTCTTCTTGGAGCTGAACATGCACTGGTCCCTCAGCCTTTCATTGTAAAAGAGATACTCCAGCTCCCAAATCGTCTTTGCTTCCCTCTTCCAGAATTGTTCCAAGAGTCCTATGTCTGTTTTGTGCTGAGGAGCCCAGAACTGGACACAGCACTCCAGGTGAAGGCTGAGTAGAGGGGCAGGATCACCCTCTGTGACCTGCTGGCAATGCTCTTCCTACTACACCCACGGTGCCGCTGACCTTCCCTGTGTCATCTTGTAGTGTGTGTTGGTTTCAGCCCAGTTGGTTTGAAGCAGTTTCAGCTGCCTTTCCTTGCTTCTTGTTGCTTCTTTGGTGCTAGAGAAGCGGGTCCGGTGTGCTGTGTTTTCTTATTTTCATTATTCTCCACAGTAGCTGTGGGATTATAAATTAAATAGACTGAGGTTTTTCTACTGCAGAAGATTTTCTCTGTCACATTTATAATATTAGCAAGGTTTTTTTTCTACACAACGTACATAATAGAAATTAGGAAAAGAGGCACTACAACTGTGTGCACTGTTCCATTACGTGTGTTGCCAGAATAAGAGGTTTAGAGCCTCTCTTTTTATTTAGAGTCACAGAAGACAACAGATTTTTGGGTGTGACAGTATCACTATGAAATGCCCTGTTGTGACTTTACATACTCTTCAGGGTTCCTACTTTCTTCAGTGTAGTTCACCTAGTCATGAACTGTGCTCCTTAATGATGGTGTCCTTGCAGACATTAAATTCCCTGAACTGTATGTAGTTTTCCCCTTAAATTCCCTGAGCTGTAGTTCATATGAATGATGTCAACATTCTAAACAAGCAAGGCTGCTGGTGGTGACCTTCACATCCTCACAGTTTATTCCATGAAACCACTCCTCCTCCCAGTTGTTTCTGTTCTCAGGAAATTTTAACTCTGGAAATTTTCACGGTAGTGACATAATTGCAGATCATCAAAGATATTTAGTACCATGAAACAGTTTGAAGTTGTGCAAAACCTTACTTAAAACAGTCCCATTAGATGAAGACAGCCTGTTTATGACCATTAGGACAGAGTCTATACCAGATTCTTAGCCCACTCAATGTGCCTTCTCTCAGCATTGAGAGTTGTGCAGAATATTTTACAGTTATAAATCAAATGCTCTATGACGGTACAAGAATATTACGCTTAAACACATAAATGATACTGACTGGCATTAATTACACTTTTATGTCTCACTTCCTTATTGAGCAAAACCAGGAATATGTGCATATCAGCTTTTCTGCCATTATACTCAGGACTGGGGTTTCATGAAGTGGTCTGAACCTACCTATCCATCTTGCTTGGGAATTTTAAGTAGCAAAAATTAACATTTTTGAAGTCTTTAAAAGTATGCTAAAACTTAACATGGCAGCTCTTGGGATCTCTGCCACCTTTTCTTACGACTTCTTTGGAGAAAGTTGTCCAAAATCATTGATTAAATAATAGCTAACTTTTGCTAAGGGTGTTAAGGGGCTTCATCATCTTTGAGTCTTTCAAGGTCATTGTCTTCATTCTTTCAAAACACGTAACAGTGCTCATTAAAAACTTTCTTTTTTTTTCCTCTGAATTATTTTATTACTCACTTACTATAATTTCAAATTACACTTTTCCCATTTCCATATACTTTGATTGATTTGAGCCATTGTAGAAAATGTCATTATGTCCTTCCTCCCTCATATTTTATCTTCATGGATGTATATTTGTATGAAAAACAAGAATCCATAAATTTTGTTTTTCTTATCTTTAATTTCTGTAGGTATTTAGTTAGTGGCAACTATTTGCGATGCACTCATCTATCCACCATAACCTCCTCTAAAGCTAGTTATCCAATGATTGTAACCTGGGAATTCAGGAGGAAAATCAACCATAACCATTCTTGTAAATAAGAGCTGGTGTGACTTTCCTGACTCTCCACATCTGAGATCATGTTGCCAAGGTCAGGGGGCATGCTTTCTAAATCAGTGAAGTTATGCAATTCAATTCTATTACAGCAATCATTAATTTTATGAGGTTGAGACTATGAGTCTTAAAAAAATAGTACAAGTCAGTAATAAGCAGTGCATATCAGGTGTAATTGCCTATTATCAGTGTAGTTAATATGGAGCTAGAGTGAATTGATGTAACATATATTTACATTGGAGGAAAATGTTTTTTCCTGGTTTTGTATCAAAGTGACCTAGCTAATAACTTCATAAACACCATTCTTCAATAAATTCCACCAACTGTTACTCAGTAATTCTTGTAGATGTATCTTTGTCTTCTACATTAGTGGGGAAGAAAAAAAATTGATGACTTTTTAATACGTGCTCAACAGCTGGTGTAATTTACATACCAGCCATTTTAAATAGTTCTTATCTGAATCAAGTTCTTTTGGGAACAGTTCTTTGGGAAGAGTTGTTAATATTTCATGAGGCAGCAGCCTTTAGTAGCAAAAGTTAGAAAAAAATATTTAAGACTTGACTTTCTTATGTATTCTTATACAACCTATTGCAACCAAAACCCTCATGCTTCATTCCTAAAGCAGCCAAAAGTTAATTTACCATTTTCTAAGTCATGCTTGAAATTGTTTCTGGAAGAGGAAGGCATCATTTTTCCACTCCTGTGTTGATGCTGGGTAGGTGGCAGCAGTGCTCTCTTGTGCGTGATAGGAAGACAGTGAAACACAGATGTAGAGAAGCTCTGTGTTCAGCATTATGAAGTTGAGCTGGAACAATCAGGAGAAATATTTTCTAAAAGTTTCTTTTGACGTCTTTAATGTCTTGCTGAGTGTCTAGTAACCCCAGGTCTGTTTTCAAAACTTAATTGTTTTGTAAACATCTAGCTTCATCCATTCAGACCAAGTATAACTGTGCATATTAAAATGTGCCAGAAAAGTTTTTTATTATCTATAAAATTTATTTATTATTTTAAGGCTAACAGTATGCCTTCCACAAGAAAATACTTTAAGTACTGATGATCTGTTGATTGTATCCAGTTGTCCTACTGATCTAGGATTCTCTGCTGTAAGGAAGAGATTTGTTTATATAATATTTTGCTCTATTGATCTTTACAGGTTCCATTCTTTTTGAAGCACTTAGTGTTGCTGACTACTTCAGCCAATACCTCTCTTATGACCTTTCTCAGTCAGCATCTTCCAGTGAATCAGCAGTGTGGGATTAGGCTGAACACTGCACCTCATTCAGCTTGTTCTTAGGCATTTGCCCATTGTCACTCTTTCTTTCTTTTGACACAACAAAGACTGAAATTTGCTGCAGTAGTGCATGTGCCTTGCACAGAGTGGAGCAAGATAATCAGAGAACCATACAATGGCTTGGGTTGGAAGGGACTTCAAAGATCATCTAGTTCTAACCCCCCCTGCCGTGGGCATAATGTATTCCTCCTTTCAGGTTTTGGTCTCTGAGTGGCAGATGGTGGGATCTGTTATTTAATGCTTGAGTCAGCTCACTGACACACTCCACTTTCAATCAATCCCTTCTTTTTTGCAATAATGTATAGCTGTAATTGATTATAATAATCTGCTGAGGCAGAAGGAGCAAAAGTTGAATAAATACAGTGAGAATTTGAGGACTCTTATTATCTCACTTCTTACATCTCCATGGAAGCTTAACATTTACTGGGAATTGTAAGACACGAGACTTGCTTTAGCTTTATAGTAACTGCATTTACCTCTTTAAATAAAAAGCATTAGCAGCCTGGCCCAATAGTCTGAGGTGGTTAACTTTTTAATGTAGATGACATAAAAGCCAAAAACATTAATTGTTAAAGCACATCATAAACTACTCAAGAAATATAGATCTATTTATGCTGGGTTTCTTTCCCGTAAAAAAAACACCTCAAAAATATATTTTTCTTCCATATGAAAAAATAATCCCACTAGGCAATCCAGACAGATGTATGCACAATACTAATTTTGACTGCTTGGATGGTGTGTCCATTGAAAACTGGTTAATGCTGCTGAAGTGATCAGACTTTAGCCCAATTACTTTTGAATGGCATGTGAATGCTGCAGGCAGGGATGCCATTAGGAAAGGGCATTTGCTGTCCAGGAGGGGAAAAAAAAAAGGAAAAGAAAATAAGAAAAAAAAAGTATCCCATGCCCAGGAGAGTCCCCAGAATCAGCCAATGGGAAATTACCATAGATCATGATACCAGCCCTGTGGATTTATATCTTTTAGGGTGACACACTATTGGCTGCTAGTATGGCTCTATGGGAGGGATCGCTGCCACTGTCTGTGGCTTCCTCTTCAGGTCCTTATTTGGTAGCTGTTGATAGAGCAAGTCTTTGAGCAGCTGAGCATCTTGACATACATTATTCATTAAATCCTGGTGTTCAGGAAATATGCATATCCCTAGCTCTTCAGAAATTTCTTCAGCTCGTACAAAATGTGTCTTCAGCGTTGCCTCTGAATGCTTGGAGTTTCACAAATGGCATTTATACAATCGGAAGACCACACGGTTGGATTTCACTTCAGTATGCCTCCTGAGCACACAGTTGCTGAGAACCTGAAGACCAGCAAAAGGAATTAGGAGAGGGAAGACGGAATCTTTATTCTTGGAAGTCTGTTGCAGTGTCAGATAGCAAAGAACTGATAGCTTAGATTGGTAGTATAGAAAAAAAAAATCGAAAATGCCTGAGGCAAACTATTTACTCTCAGTTTCTTGGGGCTACATAAAGGTAGGATTTTGTTTTGCCTTTTAAGAACTTTGATTTATGGTGCATGATTGCATGATCACTTTACAGCATGAGGATTTGTGGGTGATACGATTATGAATAATTTGAAGTGAAAAATCAGACAACAAGCCTTTGTTCAACAAGAAGAATGAACTGCACAGTATAGTCTTTCTTTGAAACTGTGCTGGGACTTTTAAAATAATATTACTTCGAAGAATGATTAGACAAAGTCTAAAGCCAAAGAAATTCAGAACAGTTTTGTGTTCTTTCAGAAAAAGGTTGCTACAAAACTGTATTTCTAGCCACTAAAAGGTTTTAAAAAACTCCAAATACCAAAACCAGAGATACTATACAATAGAAGAGAGCATGAGTAAAGAAGCTGAGGATAATGGGTGGATGCATGACTCATACTGGTTTTAATAGCTGAAGAAATGTGAAATTATAAGCACTGTGTTTCAACAGCATTTCTGGTAGCCTCTGTGAGTGTGACAGCTTATTGATTAAAACCTTGGAAATTGCCATCTTTTAATACTGATCTACGTGGTTACATGGGGCAGTGTGAACTAGCTTGAAATAGCAATACTGCTAGAAAATGGAATTAAATAAGCTTTATCTCTTTTATGGAAAAGTTTTGGATCAAGGAGTTAAATCAGTATGCCTGTCAACACACAGAACTGAAATCCACTTAATAGGAAACCACATCTGAGCTTGGTTTATCCCTAAAAAATTATGTTTGTACTTAAGAAAAATGCTGCTGCTTGTATACTTTTATAATTGTTGTCGAGTGTGTAAAAAAAAAATATCCTGTGCTTGATATACCATACATGTACCAAATCATTCTCCTTTAAAGAAATTCTGATTTCTCCTGAACTAAATAAAGCATATGTGGAATTAAATGACTAAGAATAGCACAAGCATTACAATTGCACAATTGAATTTCTTTTATTAATACCTACTTTTACAATAGATATGTGTCTTTTAAAATAGAAATGTTAAGCTTGATTATGTCCAATTGTGAGTATTTTCAGCTAATGCTGAATTGTTGCAATTGATTATCAAGGATTTTGATCAGTCATCTGTGAAGAAATTCATCCCATTATTCTAGCTAGGTAGATTACTTTCTTGTTTGCCAAAGCAATAAGATGAAATTACTTTACATTTCAGCTAAAAATAATTTATTGTAATTTACTAGAAAGTATTTCCTGCATTTCTAGGCAGCTGTTGTCATGTTCCTCTTGCTAAATCAGAAAAATTCAATCACCAATTAAAAAAAATTAAAGTTCACTCTTACTGTTTAGCCTTTAGAATTCATAGACTTTTTTCTAATTGAAGTTTAGCAGACACCATGGTGTAATTGAGTACACATGGGGAAAAAATGTTTTTTGTACAGAGAGTGTCCTATACTGTCTACAGAAAATGATTTTAGTTAAGAAGCTAAGTCGTCCGTGAGCACAATTTTATTACAGCGCTTTTTGAGAGAAAAGAATGTGAGAAGAAGCAAAGACATTCTGGTTTTTGTGACATTCCAAGCAATTATGTAGAGAATTTATGAAATTCTGAAGATTGAAATATCTTATTCCCAGATTGTAATATATTCTAAGATGTATCTCATTGTTTGTAATACAAGATATAACACTGTATATGTTTCTATCCCTTATTATATACTATCCCTTATTATATTTCTGTGTGCTTCAGGCTGTACTTTATCTCCTGTGAATTATATTTTGGAAAATAGGAATGCTTACCCCTGGTTTTTGTTGAGTATCTTTTACTGAAAAAAAGGAGCACCACTATCATAATGACAGCCTTAGAGATATCTGCCTTTCTGTAGCTTGTTATAAAAACCAGTGCCTGACCTTGATACTAATTAAACCCATGGGCTTTCAACACAAACCTTTAGCTATTAAGAATGCTGTTAATGTATCCAGAATGCTGCTAAAAATCAAAGATGGTTTTGCATCGATAAGCACAGCATACACAAGGCTTATGTTAATTTGTAAGGCTGACTTATTTAAAATTCCTTGTTATATTGTAGAATACAAGCTTTTCAAATCTAGTAATATAGTTTATTCATTTTGAGATACAAGCATATTCTAAAAATAACATTGGTAGGTATTTCAGAAACAAAACATAGTCATGTAAGTTGAATGTTGCAGGTGTTAGTAGTATGTTGCATGGATGTATTCTATTTCATGTAAGTTTTTAGAAATGTTATCTAGAAGAGAAGCAGCTGCAAAGGCTGAAACTGGGATCCTTGCCCCACAGGTTTGGGAGCTAGTGCTATGAGAGTCCCCTGTCCCTTTTGAGGATTTCTATTCCAGCCTCCTCTGGACTTGGAACTTGATAAATGCTCAAACTGAAGGCCAGGCAGGACTGGGCTTTTTGGTCCATGTTTCACCTTCAGTACTGGTGCCAAAGGCTGTGTTGGAGGCAGCCTCTTTACAGTCCCCTTCTCTGCAGGAACAGAAAGCCCGTATGGAAGAGACCCTGCTGCTGCAGGGAGTCTACAGCGAGAGTGGTTCTGTGTGCTTCCTCCACACAACTAGCTGCTGGCTACTTCTTTACTTAAGCTCTGTTATTGAGTCAAGAGCTTTACACAAAATCTGTAAAGTCTTCTAAAGTGTAAACAATAACCCGCATATGTATAAAGTGTGTGGTCCAAACTTGTTCATGGCCATAAATCAACTCTATTTGGATCTTGAAGTTAGTGATTCTTTCTAACATGCATTCAAATTCTTCTAAAAATTCTATCAATGCTCTGGTTGCCATCTGGGAACATGGTTACTCCAAAAGTTTGTGTGTGTTTTTCTGTGTGGCTTTGCTGGCATCAGAAAAGTATCGTATTTTTCAAAAAACTCCTCCAGGTAGGCTTATCCTAGGCTGACAGCAGTAATATAAATACAGAGATGTGCACACATTGGGCTTTAGCCCAGAAAGACCTAAACTACAAACCTCTTCTTGGGAACTTAAAACAATTAGGAAATTGTTCTCAGTTAATTATCATTAAAGTATGTACCTTTATTCTCAGGTATTACAGTTTTTGCTAGAGCAGACTTCTTAGGGAGATAAAGGTACATATCTACTCTTTTCACTTTAGAGACATTTTCAATGATATTTGAATGCTCTGCTGGTATTTGTGTTGAGAGCTCTGCTCCTTCTTATACCCCCATCCCCTTAACCCCAGCTGAAATTAAAATTTAAAATAAATAGAAACAAATGAAATTTTAAAAATTCTGCCTAAGGAAATATTTTCAGGGTATTTCTTAGGAAAGAGTTTATGGCTCTATTGCTCTGACATCAGTATTTGGCAGTGAAAAACTGTATAATTGACTTAATGGGCATTTTATTGCCAGTTCATTTTCAGGGTGATTTTCTAAGGATGTAGTCAAGGACTGTTGCATTCCAAAGGGACGTATGTGTCATTTTTCCAACCCAACAATGCCTAGTGGGATGTGTGAAAATCTTTCTTTCTGAGAAAAATACAATATATGCATAGATCTGCCAAAAACCTCTGCTTCCTCCCCATGCTGAGCTCACATATCATAATTAAATTGTATGGTTTAAATGTTTATTAATAACAAGAGTTTTGATCTTAATGATTTATTTTCTTGAATTTGGAAAGTATATTACATTCAGATTTTTAAAATTCTTATTCAACATATCATCTTTAATATTTACTGCTGTTAGGAACAAGATGGTTTTTATGTCCTCTTTGACTTGTTTTGAACATAACATGCAACGTGTTATTTGCAGGAGGCCAAATTATGAGATTGTGGATTCTAGATAAGTGTCAAGCACTTTGGGGTGTTTCTTGAATAAGTAAAACGTTGGCTCTCGGATGTAACCGACTTTTCTGCTTGGCAATAAGAGCTTGTGGGACCCATGAGAGGCGAACTTTCATTATTAAGTAATTGTGCAGAGCTGTATAAGATGTGTATCTTTGAAACAAGTTATTATTTATGGGTGCACTTAGGCCCAAATTAAATCTTTGAGAAATAGGTAAAAATTGGGAAAAAATAATAGGGTTGCATTTGGTTTTGCTGTTTTGATTGCTTTTTTCTTAGAAAAAGGAATTTTTTTTCCTCAAAAGGCAAGTTATGAAACCTAAGTGCAATGTACAGATATAGTGAAACAGAGTATAAACAAAAGAATGCCTGAACATCTTGATTACTGTTTGTCTCTCATGTTTGATTTTTTTAATATTCTCAAAGAGCGTTATTGTTCTGCATCAGCCACTGCTGTCTGCATATGGTCTTCAGCTTCATCTGATTCAATGGCAATGACGGTTGTAAGGCTTTGTCAGATAATTAGAAAAATCAAAACAGTTCTCTAAACTCCTGCTTAGTCCAGAATTTTTCATGTCAATTAAAGTTTTGGTCCTGTGGCGTCAGCAACATGTGGAAGAGTATGAGGAAATTGTGCAGCTACAGTTCTTCTAAGCCAAAGGCATCTCCAATTGAATTTACTCTCAGCAGGAGGGCCTTGCAGAGGCTGCGGGACTTGTTCCACTTTACACCCTTGTTCAGCAGTTACACAGACTGTTCTGCAGTTCTCATGCAAATGGTTGAGTTTTCGTATTCTGCTGACTTGTGGGGTGATGGGAGGTGGGAAGATGAGGGTTGCAACAGACTAGTGGGGAACATAGCACTAGAAAAGAATGTAATGTACCTTCCATTTGCTGTGGATATTCATACAACAAATACTGAGCTGAAAATTCTTAAAGAGTATATGCTACCTAAGTTCCATAACGTGATTTCCAGTATGAAATGACAACCCTCTCTACCCACTCGCTAAAGTTAAATTTATTATTTGGAGGAAGAAAAAATCCTTCCTATTTCCTATGTCAGGTACCTGCAAATACTGATTTGTTCCTCTTTCAAAGCTGGAAAACCTTTAAGAAGACATCCTGAAGAGAGCATGCCAGTGGTAGCTAGATGGTCTTTTATTCCAGAGTGTCAGACATGACACAATTTGTGTTTTTCTGCAGCAAAAACAGCAACACCAAATTGGGCATTGTATAGAAGTGTTTACTAGGAAACAACCAGGAGATGAGGATCTATTGAAGTTAGGATCCAATGAACTAGCTAATCAAATTAAGGAAGAGAGGATATTGAAGTAGTAATGGATAAACTGATGACATGCCTGGAAGTTAATGTGGTTTTGTCAACTCCTGACATTTTATTAATATTCCTATACTCAATATTTAATTTGAAGCTGCAGTCTCTAGATGCTATCCAGAGACAAGCTATTCCATTACATCTTCAGTTTTTGTCTTAAAAATACAGTTTCTCACCTTTTGTGGGAACAGAAGAAAAAGCATGTAAGCATGACTTGAGTGTCTTAAGTGTTTAAAGGTCTAAAAGACAGACTTTTAAGAAAAACATCTTGGTATTTTTGGACCCGTCATTATATTGCTTGGTAAACTTGGCTTGAATTTTCAGCATTTGACATTGGTGACAAACATTAGGCGTTGCTGAAGAGGTTGAGGCTGGTTTTGTCTAGAGTGCATAGCTCTGTAGTTCTCATAGTATGTGCAGCTGTGTTTGCAGTATGGTTCTAATTTCCAGACATGTGTTGAGCACTTCCTAGCACATGGCTATATCTGAGATTAAAGCTGAGCCTTTGGCTTGTGACTAAAGTAGGATTCAGTCTTTGTAGCTCTGGAACTTCCTGAGCTGATGACACGTCAAGATGGCAGGAAAATGCAGTGGCTAATGGCTAGAATGTTTTATTAAAGGTAATTTTGTTGGGCACATTGTGAGCAGTATGGTAATTGGTGGCTTACAAAGATATTGTGAAGAAAATAACACCTTTCATTATTCAAGGCTACTTTGAAGAAATAGCTTTGATGATTCCAGTGGAATGGAAATGGGATGGTTAATATTTACTACAGTGGTTTATCTCCTTTGAAGAAGAATAAACTATAAATTACCAGTTTTCAACATAGAAGAATGTTTACATGTATATACTCTAAGGGTAGCTATTCCTTGATATAATGGATAGTCATGACTGCATGGAAAAGGTAAAAGATGATTCTGAAAGTTGCACCAATCATTTTGCTTTGTTAAGAGAAAAAATGACTGAGAAATCTAACAACAAAATAAAAGGATGGCACAATAGGAGGCAAAATTCAATAATGACAGATGTATGCTAATTTTTATTGGCAAGAGCTGGAATTATTTGTAATTGTTGCAGCCTTCTGTTTGTTGGTAATATCAAGGCAGAGCTATAGTCAATGAAAATGCATCTTGGACAGTGAGAGCTGTATTATGCAATTAACATGCAAAGCATAATACCACAAGATATCATTTCACCCTGGAGTCTAGAAGGAATCACGGAAGACTCAGTGATATGTACCTAATTAATTATACATTTTATGGAATATTAGTATCTGCTTTTATCCTGTAGATTGCCTAGAGTGAGTTCCTAGGAGGGAAATAGAAGGTGTTTCCACAGATGGGTGTTTTCTATCCCAATCCTTTTGGAGATGCTTGCAGTTTTCTGAGATAGTCGAATGGTCAAGTCATTGGTTGAATATAATAATTTTAGGTCAGAGAAAACAAAACCTACCTCTTTTCATATTGGCCAGTATGAAGTCAATAAGATATATGGATTGTTTGGAGCAATGTCGTAAAGTAATTTTGAGTAGATTAATGATGAGAGGTAAACTAGATTTGAAATGTTACCTAATAAATTGCAAAAAAATGAAAACCAGATTAATTTGCTAATCTTATGAGAGAACTAGTAGAGAACAGCTCGGACATAAATACATTTTAATTTACTTTCCAAATTAAAACTGAAAAATTAGAAAGGCAATATTATAACTTGTGTGTGTGCAGATGTGTTAGAGTTTTTAGTTACTAGTAGGACACTGTACCTCAGTCATTGAATCACTGTGGTGTATTTTAAAAGGTTAAGAATGACATTGTCTAGTCCATGGATAAGTTGGTTGGGTGGATCATTGGTGCCTGTGATTTCTGCTTACACAGTGTATATTCTTGATGCCATAGTGTATATATATATATATGTACTATATATTCTTAATGCTATGTTCTTTCCCCAGTTATAAAGTGACTGCATGTTCTTATTCTATCTAAAATATATCTTGATGTAGCTAACTTTACACTTTTTTTTTTTTCTTTTCCAGTTTAAAAGAATGCTCAACCGTGAGCTAACCCACCTCTCTGAAATGAGCAGGTCAGGCAATCAGGTCTCAGAATATATATCAAACACTTTCTTAGGTAAGACTATGAAAAGCTAACTTTTTTGCCTTTGGGGGGTTTTTATATTTTTCTGGGCTGTGTTAGAGCCTAAAAGCAAGTGGATTTCCATATTAATTTCTGGTTTCAGGAACTGTGCATTTATCATGTTGTTGTCAGCATTTGTGCAGAGATCAGGTCAGATCCACTTCCTCACAGCTCAATTAATTGCTTTCCCTGTTTGTGTAATTGAAGATAAATATTCATGTACATATTAAAACAACTATACTGATACTATGTTAAGAAATTAATATAATGACTTTTAGAGAATCACAGAGATTCACAGAATATCCTTCTGAGTTGGAAGGGACTCACAAGGATCGTCAAGTCCAGCTCTAAAGTGAATGGCCCATACAGGGCTCAAACCTACAACCTGCCTTTATTAGCACCATGCACTGACAGACTGGGTTAGTCTCAGAGTGGTAATTATATATATATATTTATATATTAAAGAGAATTCTACCACTTTATTTTCCTACTGGAATTATTGCAGAGGTTTCAGTCTGCTGGAAGCACATAAGTGCATGTAACCTCATAAAATCTCACAGCAAGCAGTTAAGATATTTTGGTATTCCTTGCCTGCACATGCACAGTTAGGTACATGTGACTAAATAAACATCTGAATAGACTTTTTCCAGAAAGTATTTGCAGCTGAAGATCTTGGCATGCTGGGATGTGAGCGTTAACAAAAGCCCAACACAATATTACAAAGAATATGGTTCCTTGACTATGGTTTTTTTTTTTTTTTTAATTCATGAAAATCAAGAAAACTTTTGTATTGCTGATTTTGAGCATGAAGATAAAATACATGAAGATGCTATGCCAATCTCAAAACATGTTTTGAGCAAAATACCATTGGTTCATAAAGACTGTATAACAAGACATGCACAGTGAAATACATCTAAATTAGGATAACAAGTACTTTAAAAAGTGGCAGTCATACATGTTAATATCCATCTTATTCTGTGTGAGATAACATAGCTCATGCTTTTTGTGACTGTTTTGGAAGGAGTGGTGTTTCTCTGAAGCACATTTTATCCTGTCACCCTGCCCAAAAGGGATGGCTGAATGTGTCTGTTCAGGTGGCCCACGGTTGGAGCAGTGTGCCAACTGCTGCGGCACAGCAGGGCTCAGACACTGGGACAGGGACAAGCCTCTGTCACGGACAAGCAGTATTGCCCAGCTTCATGTGCCCTGAAAACCACAGTGTGCAGTTGCCTGAAAGGATGACCCACTTAGGCTCGCAGAGACTGAGATGCCAGCTTCTGCTTGCTTTCGCTTGAAAGCTTGAGACTTAGTTTGACAGGGTAAAGAAATGCATCCGTCAGCCTTTCGCATGAGATCTCAGTCATGAGCAGAAAGAGGGACAGAGAGGCAATCACTTCTAATTTACTGGACCATGGGTACTGTTTTCTGTCTGCATGAAAAACTAGATACTTAGAATTGAAGGTATAAGAGCAGCACAATAGTGAAAACAGCTCATCTACAGATGTACTGCTTAAACATTTTCAAAGTATGCAGTCTAAGTGTGTACGTTCTGAACATTTATGCAGAGAGAAAACTTTCTCTTACTAAAAGTATTTAATGAGTTTATCTAATTTATTTTTTTAGTATGTAACTCACCTCCTCAATATCTACAAAATTTTTCACATTTGTAAGTTAGGAAGGTGTCATGAGAGAACAGGGTTTTCTGTTCTTCTTATTAAAAAAATCCCCCAAAAACCAAAACCAAACTGTTTTTCTTTAGGGATATATCAATGTTCAAAGTTATTTACAATGATTTTTTATAAATATAATCTGCGTATAAGACATAAAACTCCTATATTGTGTATAATAATATGCAAAGTTTCCTTTTTCAGTATCATTAACCTGTTTTCTATGAATGGAAAATGTTTGAGAACCTGTAATTGAACACAGCATAAACAGGGTGAAGATGGCAAGCTCTCTTTTCTGGATGTTCAGATGGGCACAGCCCTGTGTGCTCTAAGTTACAAAAGCAGAGACAGTCCCACAGAGTTTCTCTGGAGATTTAAGTCATTCAGACAGACACTTCCTTTCACTTGAGTTACTCTGACAGCTCAGCTAACGAACCTCTGTTTGATGGATCTAAACTTTGTGCATATGACTGAAACCATAAACATCAAAGCACAGGCACAAGTCACAGCTGCTCATCTGTTGTCGGTTTGCACCAGACCAGGGCTGCCACGCTCCACCTCGCTCTTCCCCCTTGCAGGGAGAGTGGTGAACTGTGATGGGGTAGTCCGGGGACTCAGTGCTCTAGGCTACAACCTGGTGACATTTCCAAAGTCTCTTCTTCATTGTGATTTCTTTGGAATTTGAGGTGTCCATTAAAAGTATCTGCTAAAGGGTAATTAAAAGGAAAAAAAAGGCAAAAAAAAAGGTGAAGAAGCAAAGCAAACATATAAAAAGCTCCTAATTAGAAATGGACTTGCTAACCTCATCTGGTTTCAAAGTCTGTATTGGAAATGAATATTGCAGAAAGGAAAAAAATACACATGTAAAAAATCCCAATTTTTCTTACTTTCTTTTCAAATTTTATTTTGGTTTAAGGTTTTTTAGCTGTTTTGGCTCATCTCTTGTGTCAGAAACATCTTTTCTGGATTTTTGTGGTTTTAATGGTATATTCCTTGAGGTCTAGAAAAGGTGGAGGTACATTTCAGCAAAGAAAAAGAGGTAATTTGAAGGGAGTCATTAAACTCTAGGTTGAAATACAGTATGAATAAAAGAAACAAAAATTAATTCATGTTCTTAGTAGTTTTTTTCAGAAAAGCCCTTCATTGCACTAACTTGGGTTTATTTGAAGCACGTTTGCAGCGCTCCACAACTCCGTACTGGTTGTGCAGCAGTCCTTTGGCAGTTGCCTAAATATATTTTACTCTCATTTTAATTCTTGTCTAAAGTTTTGCTGGCACATATGTCAATAAATTTTATTAAGTGATGCTGTTGATGCTGCTACGGAGGCAAAGGCCCACAGCAAAATTCAGAGGTTAACAAAGCACTCTCTTGTTTTGTCATTATTACTGACTCTAGTTGGAAAGTGCAGAAACGCTGCGCTGGTGGCATGAACTGCCAGCAATCCAAAGTGCACAAGTATTAAATTCTTCGTGTCTTCAAGTCCTGGAAAAGTTTTCTAAAGGTTTACCTAAGGACACACATAGATAGTTTTGAAATACATTTTCAGAGAATGTTTCTCCTGAAAAAAAAGAAAGAAAATTATTTTTTCTTGCAAAGTGTATTCCTGTGCGGTTGTAATAACATTTTTATACTGAGATGATTGACCCTTTGTGCAGCACTAGGGATAATGGCAGAAGCGGTAATCAGACAGTCACAAGTTGCTTTTAAAGCCAGTTCAGAAATAATGAGGCAATTTGAGTAAAAGAGATCTACTTTTACTGAGGTATACGTCTATATTTAACTTTTCATGGGTTTAGTGATCTTGATAGAAAGAATCCAGATCTTAAAAGAGGTTTTTCTAAGAATTAAAAAGTCCATAAGGTGCAACTCAAAAGTGAATTTTATAATATTTATAATTCTTTTATAAATTATTCTCTTTTTATTCATTCTTTTGAAGACAAGCAACATGAAGTTGAAATCCCTTCTCCAACACAGAAAGAGAAAGAGAAAAAGAAGAGGCCAATGTCCCAGATCAGTGGAGTCAAAAAGCTCATGCACAGCTCCAGCCTAACTAATTCCAGTATTCCCAGGTTTGGAGTTAAAACAGACCAAGAAGATGTTCTTGCCAAGGTAGAGAATATATATATATATGTCCTTGAAATTATATAAACAGAGTGTGGATATTTCTGTATTATTCCATCCTCTGCTTATACACATTGGTTTCAAGCTGCAGCACTAAGCATTTATATCACTTGAAATGGCCCAAATTTGTTGCAGTGGAAGAATAGCAAGTAAAATCAGAATCAGACCATAAGGGCTAATTTCAGCATGAAGACAATTTCATCTGGCATTTGTGTATGCATTAAGAAGCCTTCCTATTCATAAATAGTATCTGAAGATTGAAGAGTAAACATATTGTATAAGTGTCACAGGAATGAAAATGTATAGATAGCAAACTTATTTTTAAAAAATGCACAAGGGTATATAGCATTAGAACTACCCTTCCTATTTTTAGCTGTATCATTTTATGTGTATTCTTTTTCTTATTTTTAATGAAATTTCTTACCATTTTTTGGGCCAGCAGCTAACTACTCGGTAATAACAGAAAATTGGTATAAAGGGATTTTTGATTGAGTTATGCCTCTTCTAACGTTTTCAGGAATCTTATTTGAAGAGTTTCTGAGACCAGGGAGAGAGCAACAGAATTTCCCATCTCTGCACATTGCAGAGATGCACTCAGCAGAATTGCACATCTCTGGAGGTTTTCTGCTCACTGAACTTCATTGTCAATAGACAATGAGATAGCAAAGTGTCAGTTAAACTCATTCAAGATACTGTGGATTTTTCCCCTCTGGAGCAATTCACTAAAGAGGCAGTCTTTCCTGCTTAGACAAATAAAATTTCAAAAATGGGTAGATGTAAATTCTGATATTGCAAGATTAATAGCAGCTGCAGAGTTTATAGTTTAGCCCTTTCAAGGTTTAGCATGTAACTTGCACATTGGCCAGGTCTTAATGAGTCCCCTGTTTATAATTGCTTCTCTCAAAAATTGCAGGAATTTTTATGTTAGGTTTCAACCTGTTCATTGCTTGATTTTACTCTAGGAACTTGAAGATTTGAACAAGTGGGGCCTTCAGGTTTTCAGAGTAGCAGAGTTATCTGGAAACAGACCTCTGACTGTCATCATGCACACTATTTTTCAGGCAAGTTTGAGCAGTCATGTTGCTTTTTTATCTTGGAGACTGTTCTGTGCTTCAAAATCTAATTATTTTTCCTTTACTTTTATAGGAGCGGGATTTGTTAAAAACTTTTAAGATTCCAGTAGATACTTTAATAACTTATTTGATGACCCTGGAAGACCACTACCATGCAGATGTGGCATACCACAATAACATACATGCTGCAGATGTGGTTCAGTCAACCCATGTCCTACTATCAACCCCAGCATTAGAGGTAAACTACACTGAAGAAAAAAAGTGGCAGTCATGAGAGAAAGGGATGCACTGAGAGTCTCCTGAACATTAAAGATCTTAGTTTATGCAATGTTTTTAAAAGAAATCTTAGCATTTCTTTGATGGATTCTGTTCTTTTAAAGGTATTTTGTGAGGATCAAAGTTACATGTAAATATTGTGCAGAACACATCACTTCTTTTCATTTTAAATCATGGAAATTTTTGCTGTCATAAGCTTTTTCACTGTAACACAATGCATATCTTGTTTCTACCATCTTGTTATTTATGCCACATCCTGTTCTGTAGTTATTTCCCATGTGGGATTCTGCCTAACCACAGTAAGTGGCAGTTCTTAGGAAAGTTTATTCTGATCTGGAAAGTCTACTTTTGTATTTTTTTCTAAGACAGATTGGAACATGTACTAAATTTTCACTCGACTCTCTTTTCTTACACTTCCTCCCTCCAATAAATATTGCAAAGTTTTTTGGGAAAACAATTAATTTGTTCTTTTTGTAGCAATTCTCTTCTTGAAAGTTCTTAAATCCCTGAAGTAGATGGATGTGAAAGATGGAGATTTTCTCTCTTTAAGCACAGTTCAAGTCTTAACATAGCGAACATTGATGTTGATTTATCCCAGCAAACGGTTAGAAAAAATCAGGCAAAGGAAGTAGTAGGAATTTTATTATTTCAAAAGGATTTAACTTCATTTTCAAGAAGGGCTGCATTTTGACTCTCCTATAATGGGCAATCTTTAATGTTACTGAATACATAATAACTGTATTACCTTCTTCTTAAAAAGTGGATCTTGGCACATTTGGATCCTCAAAGACTTGAAATCTCTTGAGAAAATTTTCTTGTTCTCAGGAAGATCAGCTAATGTTCTTAAAACACCACTGGCGTCACCACACAGCTGAGCTAGTCATCAGTAAAATGTAGGGGTTTTTTTCCAGACCTTTTTTTTTCATGGCCTTATTCTCAGCAGAGCTTTAGCTGGTGAAATGGCAATGGCTGCCCAGTGCCACTGCTGGTCTTTGCCCTTCTGAGCTGTCCTTGATCAATTTTGAAAACATTTGCATCTTGTGGGTGCTTCTGGCAACAGGGCACTGGGCTGATTCCAAGTCTGTTGCAGTCCTCTTTTCCTGTCTTCCTAGAAATCACACACAAATGGAAAAGCAGTAAATGCTAAGTGAGATGATGTGTAGTCTGTTGCTATTTCCTTTAGATAGAAGATGTGCATCTTTCAAATACAGACACAGAGGAGTCAGGCTAAATTATTAACTTTAATTTGTGCTATAAGTTAGAAACCTGTGCTTAATTGCCTAATAAAGGTGGATTTATGTACAGACTGAAGTTGAAAATACTTCAGTTGTAGCAGAATTTAGTGTATGAAGTGCAAATCACTTTACTTTGGCCAAACTTGAAATATTTATGAAATTCTACATAATTGATGATTTTACAAAGTGTTTGATAGCTTGTGTGTAAAGTCTCTAGAGATCATGGTATATTTTAAATGTGTTTTGCTTGTTCACATCCAGAATCAAGTAGAATCCTTTTTATTGGAAACACTTTTTCACAGTTTGGTCATTTTCATTTCTGTTTCATTATATTCTAGGCGGTGTTCACTGATTTGGAGATTCTTGCAGCAATTTTTGCCAGTGCAATACATGATGTAGATCATCCTGGGGTTTCAAACCAATTTCTTATCAACACGAGTAAGTTTGATGCTTAGTGGTTTTCTCAAAAAATTTGCTGTGAGTTCTGCACATAGTGCCTGAAAAATACCACCAGTTCATTCCTTGTTTGCTTCTATCTCTAACTTTTCTCAATAAATATATAGATGTTTATATTTTAAACATGATATTACTTTGCATTTTGTCTAATTCTAGTAATAATTTACACAGTACACTCTAGCAAGAATTACTAAGGTATAAACTATAAACCTGGCATTGTTTCAATGTATTGCATGTTTTCTCTCCTGGAAATATAGTTGATTTACATTAAATAGGTAAAGTTTTAAGAAGAGAATGAAGGAAGATTAAAAAAAAAAAGGACAAGACAAGAATTTATATGCTTGTATTAGAAACATATGGTGTGACGAAGGGTAGAAATTTAGAAAGCAGAAAAGCATGATTCTTTTTAGCAAACAGACAGACAGTCCTGTATCCTGTACTTGGTTTTTGATCTCTCATGCTTTGTAGACTGAATTTCCTCACTCTGTTTCTGCAGCTATGATAAACATGGTTTATTCTGACTCTAATGTTATCTCTGAATTTGAAACACAGTGTACTTCTGCATTGCTCAAGGCTGTTGTTGGCAGCCTTGCTGAACCTCTATCCCTTCAGTCATCTACTGAAATAAAAACACTGTCAACTTTATTGAACCTGATTATGTCATATTTACTCAATAGTTTGTTGCCCCAGTGGCAGCTTGCTTGGATTTTGTTGCCTGATGTCACTATTATTGACCTTCGTAGGTCAGTACCAGTTCCGTCATACTGTGTTATTTCTTCTGCTCTCTGACAACTTCTCCTTTTATGATAACTGACCCAGAAGTGCAAAGTTTAAATAATACTATTAATCCAAGCACAAAAGAAGAAAAAGCAACAGAAATGGAGACATACCTAGCGTTGTGTATTTGACCCATCTGGTTGCACATTTATAGATACTGTCACTTCTGCACATGGGCAGAATCTATTTCCCAGGTGTTAAAATAGAATGACCCCAAATCAGCAGTAGAGTTTGAAGAAGGGAGCTCCTGCTCTTACTCATTGCTGCTGTATATTCAAATAAGACAAGTACTTCAGTTTAGCCTGCACCTAGATTTGTTTGTCTCAGTGGCCTAAGGGCCATCCTATAATGAAATTGAATTTTATGACTCATCCTCATGAAAGAGGATTAAGATTGACTCTATTTTTTGTGCTTTACTGGGGACCAGTACAGTTCAGCGGTGCAGGCAGAGAGTGAATCAAGCTTTGTGCAAAAACCAAATTCTTAATTGAATCTAAAGAGTGGGCATATGTAAGTAAAGATTTTTCCTTGCTTGTTGAGTCAGAAATTGAGTACCAGGTTATACTTGGTGGCTCCAGGGTTCTGTGAGGAAACCAACAAATTGTTTAGGTTTAAGAGTGTTGACTTAGTTGAAAGGATGAGTAGTGGTGCATAAAGCTTTTACTTCTAGTTAGATTGAAATTCAGCTAATGTAAGAGTCATATTCATGCTGATAATTATCAGCTTTAAAAATATATCTTGATTTCTCAGTTCAGCTTTTGATAAAGGAGGCTTTTGGTCAATCAAGTAAAAACACTAATTGAAAGTTTCAGCTGTTGCAAGGTTGAAGGAAACAGAGATTTTGTTTATTTTAAATTGTTCTGTGTGCAAGGAAGAAACTGCAGGGAGAGAGACAAAAAAATCATCTAATGTTGGCTTCTCAAATCCAAAATTTTCCTAACTTTTAGAAGATAATTTGCTTCCATTTAATTTTATTTCTTTACCTAAATATAAGAATGCATTTAAAAAAAATTATAGACTTAGTTACATGATAGACTTAGTTAGACTTAAAGTATGTACATATTTGCCATATTTTCATATTTTTTTATTATTAGTCTTGTGACTTTTCTGACTATTATTTTCCTATATGAAGTCTATTACAGAGTTGTCGACTAAACAAATCCCTCTTGAATGCTATTAAATAACAAACAAATATGAAGTATATCAGCATCAGAGTAGATATTTATTTTACCACTGTAACTCTGTCCTTCCAGAAAAATATTCTTGAATCTTACAATGTGTTACAGAGGTTTCCAAGGGGGAACTTTCTTCCATTTTTATGTCCATTTTTAAGTTGAGTGCATTTTAGCTGTGTCTGTAGCTCCAGATCTTCTAAAGTATTTTGGCAATGTGGAGTGTTTTGCAGTTGTAGCAAATCAGAAGCTGTTTGAAAAGAAAATAAACTAGTGCATGATTTCTGCATGAGAAAAACAAGCATGCAGGCTTTGTATGTGTTCTGTGAAAAACGAAAGAGAGATCATTTTACAAACTTGCTTTCTTTCTGCTTTTGCTGTTATTACTTTGCTGGGTTTGGGATAAGAAAAGGCAGAGGAAGACTTCCCTGATTCAACAGATTGATTTATTCAAGACAAGAGAGAAAGACAGCAGGAGAATGGATAATGAGATTAATGAAATCTGAAGATCAAAGCTTTTAGAGGCCTCCTGTTGAACCAAAGGCATTTTAGAGTATAGCTGATGTAAAAGAAAAAAAGAGGACTAAGAGTGGACTAGACTGATGTATGTTTAGACTTAGGCTAGAACAGCTGCAATAAACAGAAGTTACTACAGCACAGGAAAAGTATGATCGCATAAAAATTATATGAGTATTTTGTGATGGATTTATTTACAAGCTATATCTTAAAGCATATGCAAGCTGACTGTTCAGTATACCTGAGTTAAAGCTAAAGCTGTGCAGACATTTTTGTAATTGCTTTGAGTTTTCAGAGCTATCTGTTCAGCAGGTCTAAGCTGACCTTATATGTGTGCCTTAGCACAGGCATGGCTGGGAAGTGTGTGTTATTGTCACGGCCATATGGGGTGGCTGAGGTAAGAATAATTCCATTGGTGAAGACAGTACTACAGACAGCATCAGGGACAGACCCAAGAACAAGGCAGCATTCAAGCCACTGCCTGCAGTTTCACACCACAGGACATTACATGGAAAAGACAGAAGCATAGCTGATACCATCCTGCCAGCCTTCAGCTGTCATGGACTAATGACCGTATAGTTCACTAGGCATCGTAGCATCTTAGATAACTGCAGAAAGAAATGATTTGAAAATCAAGAAGCTGGTGCTCCTCAGCAGACCTGCAGGAAAGTCTCAGCTGTGTATTCCCAGGTCAAAGTGCTGGGAAGATGAAACTTGACTAACAGTAGAATTTTAGGTATTGTGACAGAGAGAGGCATGAGAAGACAACAAATCTGTGTGTTTTAGTTGAAGCGTGTTTATGCATATATTATGCATATAACATTTTCTAAGTTGCCTCTCACAGATATGAAAATTCATTCTAAAAATTAACTGTCTTATACTTTTTCTAACCTGCTACTCCAGGCATGTGTTACTGCACCATTGCAAAGCCTTTTCTTTGTTTTGCTCAACTTTGGCTTGACCTAGTAAGTTATTCAGTGAATAATTCTGTAACTTTCAGGGCTGCTTCTAAAAGTTTATCTGTAAATCTTGTTATGCATGTAATGAATTTGAAAAAGATCTTAAGGGATTTGGTAGAAGCACAGGCTTTAGTAACGTTCTGCCCTGCGATTGTTATTGCAGATTCTGAACTTGCCTTGATGTACAATGACTCATCAGTACTGGAGAATCATCACTTGGCTGTGGGTTTCAAGCTGCTGCAGGAAGAAAATTGTGACATTTTCCAGAATTTGACCAAAAAACAGAGACAATCGTTGAGGAAAATGGTCATTGACATTGTGAGTTTTGAAATTTTGTCTTCCATAGAGCTAGGACATCGAATAATAAAGCACAGAAACATTTTATAATAAATTACACATCGTCAGGCCCATAAACAATGAAGTGAAAGTTTAAAGTTTTGTCATATCTTACCCAAATACAAATAGTGGGGTCTTTTGAGTTCCACTCACTTTCTATGCATTTCTGGAAGGCATACTATTCTGTTTCAAGCTGGTTTTGATGATGCCATTCTACCATTACAGTTAGAAATTTGCTACTGAATTAATAATGAATTTGGGCTGATCAGTCCATTCTGAGCAATGCTGAACAAAGATTTTGTCATATTCTTTAAAAAACTAATATGAGAACCTACTATTATGAATATACAGAACTCTTACTTGTGTCATGTATTCAGGCATAGAAGCTATGGGTTCCTTCCAAAAACGTTGATTTATATGTTCAATTATTATTCAAAAAACTCCAGTAGAATAATTTACATAATGTTCATTTTTTGTTTATTTTTTCCTAGGTACTTGCAACAGATATGTCTAAGCATATGAATCTACTGGCTGATTTAAAAACTATGGTTGAAACTAAAAAAGTGACCAGTTCTGGTGTCCTGCTTCTTGATAACTATTCAGACAGGATTCAGGTAAGGAAATGCATCTGAAAATGTGCACTTGTATTACATACTTGAAAACATTGTCTTCCCCATTCTCCAGCATGGATTAGAGCTATCTCTTTCACACCATGATTTGCTGCTTCCTTCTGTTTCCTCCCTGGTCTAAATGACGTGGTTTAAGTGGTTCTCTGGGAGGCTAACTAAGTGCTAGGGTAGTTCAGGACTGAATGAGCATTTGACCTTCCCTTCAAATTATCAAAAAAGTGGTTCTCTTTCTCACAAGGATTTTGTGACCTTTATAGCAACAGAAGCAGCAGAAGCTAGGTAATTCATGGCTCTTACTCCAAGTGTGAAAAGCACACAACCACATAAGTTTTGGCTGTTTAGAATAAATTTTGCATTACATGTATTTTCAAGATTTTGTTTTACAGTCACCAGAAATGTGAATAAAAAAGGAGCTGCTTTTCTTCAGTGCAGTAACACCACAGGTGTTCAACGTGTTCTAGGTTCTTCAGAATATGGTGCACTGTGCAGATCTGAGCAACCCTACCAAGCCGCTCCACCTCTACCGCCAATGGACAGATAGAATAATGGAGGAATTTTTCCGTCAGGGAGACCGGGAACGAGAAAGGGGAATGGAGATAAGTCCCATGTGTGATAAGCACAATGCATCTGTAGAAAAATCACAGGTAATTGATTTTATAAGGTAAAGTTAAACCTTTTGGAAGAAAAGGATAGTACATAGTCATGTTTTGAACAATTTCTGAATGCACCTTTTTCTTTTCTTCCTCTGAATTAATTAATTCAGCTCCTCAGTTATAAATGAAGCAAATTGAGACTTTTTGTGTGAAAACATAGTGCGTGGCAATATGTTTGCTGAAGGGATTCCATCACTGTCCTGACCTGAAAAGCAGCATACATGCCAAAAGAAATTACTGTACAGCTGAGTGGGGTTTCCTTCAAAAACATAATTAAATATAAATTAGGTATCTAGCTCACTAGATGCAGTGGAGTTGTTTGGAATTTCACTTGAAATCAAATCCTTTCCATGCTGTTACCCAATATCCTGAAACAGACTTCTGAAAAGTAAAAGACTTTATCTGTTATATAAACTAGTATGGTTTCCTTTCAGCCACCTCTAAGGGTAATGTACCTTGTGTCTCTTCCTAGCATTATATTTCTCATATTTTGCATGACTTACTAATTTCGCTGTGAGTAATCATATTCTTGCATTATTTGAAACAGGTGGGTTTTATAGATTACATTGTTCATCCTTTGTGGGAGACGTGGGCAGATCTTGTTCACCCGGATGCCCAGGATATCTTAGATACACTGGAGGACAATCGAGAATGGTACCAGAGCACAATCCCTAGAAGTCCCTCTCCTGCACCTGAAGAAAAGGAAGAGGGAAAGCAGGGTCAAACTGAAAAATTTCAGTTTGAGCTAACGCTGGAGGAAGATGGTGAGTCAGACACCGAAAAGGACAGTGGAAGTCAAGTAGAAGAAGACACCAGCTTCAGTGACTCCAAGACTCTTTGCACCCAGGATTCAGAATCTACTGAAATTCCTCTTGATGAGCAAGTAGGGGAAGAAGTGGAGGAGGAGGAGAACCAAACAGCAGAGTCTTGTGTGGTAGAAGAACATTCTCCTGACACATAACAATGAAAACACAGTCTCTTTCTCTTGCTCACTCCCTTTCTTTTCCTCTTTCTCTCTCTCTTTTTTTTTTTTTTTTTTTTTTTTTTTTTTTTTTTTTTTTTTGGGGGGGAGGGCTGGGGGGGCTGGGGTATTTTCAGTTTTGTTACGGATTTTTTATTTTTCTTTTATTTTTTAAATGAGGCAGTAATTTCCAAAGTATATGTCACATACTACAACCATGGTCAAAACTTGGTGTTTTCTGCCAGAATGATTGTTGATCAAAACTGAAGTTGATGATTCAGTTTGGCACTCAGGAATATTGTAAACAGAATTTTCACCTCCGTGCTGTCAGAAGGCAGGGGGAGAACATCCATAAATTGCATTTTAATAAGGTCTCTATTTGGCAGATTCCATTAAATATAGCAAATGCTTTCAGAGGAGTACCACCTGCCAAACGAATGTTGGTGTGCTTTGATAGTTTTTGAATTAATTGTATTTTATTGTAAGACATTGGATAATGTTCATCTGTGGAGGAAACGGACGGAAAAAGCATTGAGGTTCCTATAGGAAAACAAATTCACAAAAATGATGGGAAACAAATGGATTCTGTTACCAACATGAAGATAAGCTGTGAAAATTACATAATTTTCTTATTTCTAATCTTCTGAGACATGACTGAAAAAAATGTGACCCAGTGGGTTGCACTAACCTTTTCATTTTGTACAATATGTGAAAGGGAGATCTTTTTTAGAGCTCACTTTTATTAAATATACCAAGGTATTATATTTAAAAAAAAAAACACTTTCATCTGCCACTGTTTTTTTTTTTCCAAAGAGTAACTTACAAGTTTTCAGTACAAATCTGTACTACACTGGATAATACTTGTAGGGGTTTTTCTTTAAATATTTTTTTTTTTTGGCACCTTAGAATGTCATGGTGATATTGAGCTGTAAATGTCTATTGTTTTATATATTAGTGAGTTCCATGAGTATTCTTTGTGTGACATAAAACTTTTTCAGTAGGATAGCTTTTTTTCTTTATTTGTTTTTTCATCACAATTTTCCCAGATATGTTAGTGGACTTATACAGTGTTTTTGTCCTCATAGTAGCCTGATCCTGCCAACTCTGTCTTACTACAAGAAGTGGTCCCGGTGATACCAGCTGGGACCAACCAACACTAGGATTTACAGGACCAGAGCCTGTAAAAAGAGTAATGAATTGTCATCAGTACAAAAGCACCTCTTTTGCTATTCTAATCAATTTTGTTCTTCTGAAACATGGTTTTTCGGACTGCTTTTGTCTGGGAGCTATAGACTGCTAAATCAGAACAGACTAATACAATGTATGAAATACTTGTTCTGGTGCAAAATATCATTAGTGTAATATTTCCAACTTATGACTCCCAGTAACTTTTAATCTGGGTAGATGTCTAGTTAAAGCATTTGCTAATCTGAGAGGTGTACAACATAAAAATGATGATTAGTGTTATTTTTTCATGTTCTTGTTGCTAGAAGAGCCAGGCCAGTCTTGCCTTTTTATATTATTGTGTAAAAGAGCAGTGCATCATCAGAGTTGTAGTTTTCTCCATATTATTTCAGTCTCAGATCTTTTCATCCTTTATCCAGTTTGTGCTAAGGGAATCCTACCTTTCAGTTTGATTGGTACTGAAAGCTTCCATAACTTGGAAAGCTAAAGGGAGGTAGGAGTTCATCTTTGTCATTTTTCAGTCTTGATGTTTCGTCACATGGAAGATGTGATTTTATTTCCTCCACTTCTCATTAGAATTGTAGTTTTGAGTGTAGAAGATGGGAAATAGTTGCCTGTGGAAGCTAACAGACTCCAACATTGTAAAATTCTGTTAAGATTACAATATAGAGATAAATTTTTGACAAAAGGTGATAGCAGCAGCCATTATTTTGCCTTTGGATTTTTTTTGTAGCAAATTTGCAGATATGAATGCAGGTACTTCTAAATTGCCAGAGATCTAGAATAAAAACTCATTTTAAACTAATTGGCTAATAGTTCAACTTTTAAATAAATTTTGCATTCTTCTATATCCAGGTCATAATTTTCTTTACCATTAGCCCTTACAGGGCCTTAGCACAGAAGATGCAGAAGGAATAAAAGAATGAAGATAACTCCTGGGTGTTTTTTTGTGTTATAAGGGTTTTTTTAATTCCTTTTTTTTTTTTTCATTATTTCTTTCTGAATTGATCCATCTAATTAGTCCTTTCAGCCCCCGAAGAGTGCCTGGAACCTCAGTAGTGGGAAAGCAATATAAATTCCAGAATAACCAGTAGGACCTGGAAGGTTTTGTTTCTGCACTAATTGAAAGTAAATAAACATAAAACCATATTGTGAGATATACACGTGTACATGTGGACAATCAAATCATAGAAAATTATACCATTTCTTAGAGTTGGGGATATAATGCACTGTACAATCTTTTTTTTTCCTCTTTTGCCAAAGTGTGTTTTAGCATTGTACACTGCTTTAAAACAATACAATTTACAAGTGGCTTTATGTGTTGTGAATATTTTTGCCATAAAAAGTGCAGTGAGTGGATATTGAGTGGGAGGAAAAAAGAAAAATCACTTTGTTTATAAAAGTACACTTTAGCTTGCAAGTTGCTGTACTCAGTAATGCTGTATTTAAATTCTTAAATTGTTTTGTGTCATTAAAAAAGGATAATGAAAGAATATAGATAGAACAAATAGCATTCAGAAGTTTAAAACTTGAATGAAATGGATTTTATAGAAAGCTTTGACAGTTCTTTTCAAATGCGTTATTTATTTTTTGTGCCATGCATTTTTCTCACCAAATGACCTTACCTGTAATACAGTCTTGTTTGTCTCTGTTTACAACCATGTATTTATTGTAATGTACATACTGTAATGTTAATTGTAAATTATCAGTTCTTATTATAACATCATCCTTGTCAGGGTGGTGTTGCCGTATCTGGAAACTCTTGGTGAGAGAATGACTATTGTGTATACATATTCCTTGTACATTTCTTCTTCTGTAATATATTCAGTGTCACCATAGAGCTCGTTTATGGAAGATGCAAGAAAAGTATAAAATACATAAAGATATATCGATTTAAAAAGCTGCAGGTCTTTGGTCCCAGGGCTGTGCCTTAACTTTAAACAATATTTTCTTGTTTAGCTGCATTTGAAAGTAAGGTAGCCTTGGGGCTGGGGCTGGGCATTTCTACATATTTTTAGTTGCTAACCGATGGGGGATACTCTTACGAGCCAATATGTGTAATACTACAATAAATTTTCATTCTTGACCCTGCTGGAAGTTCAAGCTTTTGCAGACTTCTGGTAATGTAATTTTATTGTCTCTGAATATCTTTTTACAGCCTGTAATTGGGGATTATTGCAGCCATTTATTGTTCCTAAAAAAGATAAATAATTGATGCTGCATTTCAGTGCTGAAATGCACTGAAACAGCTTTGGAAAGCATCTCTAATAAACATTTGATTTTAATGCATATTGGGAAGTGGAATGATTAGAACTAAGAGGGTGTAACTCATACACTTTTACAATTGTCTGTAATGTCTCTTCTTTAGTAGCACAAATGATCACTGTATAAGCAGAATCCATAGTAGGATATACAACTTCAGCCTTGGAAATGCTTTCCAATATTAGTGTTACAAGTAGCCAAAGTTTATTTTATATAGGTGTAGCTAAAGCTTTGTGCAGGTGTGTGTAGCATAGTGCAGTAGCTCTCCAGAAGAGCAGTAAACTGTTAGATGTTTCAATAACACTACTATTAGGTTTGCAGGTTGGACTGAGCAACTCTTGCTGTTTGACTTGTCACATTGCTCTGGATAACTCAGAGCTGGTATCATTGAATTTGCCAGAGTGAGGTGAAAACCTCTTCTCCATTCCAGTGATGCCCAGCCCTTGTAACTTGCGACTTATTCATGAAAGGAGAGATTCTTTTCCAAGAAAAACCAGAATCTCCTTTTTGACACAAACTGTAGATTTTAGCAGCCCTGGCCCAAAGGAATTCGAATGGTTTTGTTTTATATGGTCTAAAAGGGACACTACAACAACAGAAATCCTGAACAATTTCTTGTTACTGTTTTAATTCGGTATTTTCTTTGGGGATGTCTTGAGAGTGGCAACTTGTGTGAACATTGCACATGGCTATTCTTTCACTGGTTTCTTAGCCTCTCTTACAGCCTATGGGTTAGTACTGTACATCAATACCTTCATATGAAATTTTATATGCAATGGAAATAAAAGCATGTGTTGATTCTGCCTAGTTACTGCATCTGATTTTTTTTTAATTTGCTTTTTTTTAATACCTCCCATAGTTTTGACAGCTTAAGAGAAAACACATTTCCAGAATAATTTGATTACAATATTTTGTTAGAATAGTGTTTCGCATAGATAAAACAAAATAAATATGAGCAAATGAGAAAAGTCACATATGGTATTTTTTAGGCAACCTTATCCACAAAGGTGTGACTTATAATAGAAAGGCTTGCAGTCTTTCAGTTTTCAGAAAATTTTACCACTGTCTTCAATGGCTTTATAGAAACTAGATGTCTAAAAGTTTTCTGGAGGAACAATATGCTGCATTATTACAAAGAAACATAACCAAACCAAACAAACTAAAAAAAAAAAGAAAATGTACCACAGTTAGACATTGTTACAATCTTTGTTCTACATGGATTGCCCTTTAAAACAGAATTCATAAATTATAGTGTTTTCTTGAGAAAGAAATATGCTCTTAGTGTGAGTCCAAAACTTAAAGTGGTTTTCAGGCACCTTTTAGGTGCCTGGCTTTCAGGATCAGTATGACATTTTGCGGAATTCTTTGCTTAACTGAAAATAGTTCATGGTTGAATTAAAAAAACAAATCTATGTTCATTTTTCCCTTTAAATCTCTTAGGTCTTTCTTTGGATTTAGGGATTTGTTTGCAAGGAGAATGAATTCTTAGGACTCCTTTTTCATTCACACCCTTTGTGTCAGAAAATGCTGATAAGTTCTGTGTGGGGAAGATGAAGGATGCTGCAGTGGGTGGATAAATTAGATTATGTCTGTCACTCCTGTCAGGCTCCTTCTTGCGTGTTTCCAGCAGCCCTAATAAGAAAATGGCTTGCATACATCATGGCTATTATTATAAGGAAGAAGGAGTCCCAAATTATTGTTGGCAGTACTAAAACCTTTTCAGTAAGCAGATCAGGTACCACAGCCGCGCACAAGCCTGAAGCTGGCAGCAGTAGCTCATGGCTTCCTTCCTACATTCTCTGGCATTACTGTGTCAGTCTCTGCGCGTGGAAATAATGAATCAGAATAGAGAAGTTTCACAGCAAAACCAAAATGTATCCCCTGTTTCAGTGCAGACAGCTGCTGCTGTAGCAGTTGAATGTATTCACGAACAAATGACTCTTCTATTTCCTAATGAGACAAATAGTCTGAATAGCTGCAGCTTTGTTTGTTTAATCTCTCTGCATTGTGGAAAATGAAAGTCAGAGCTACTAGCACACGTAGTGTTTACTGGGATGATCAGTCCAATTTCTCTCCAGCTGTGATTAATTTTGCTTAGGTTTTTCCAGGAAAAAGAAAAGACAAAAAAGTTCAAAGATGTTATAGAAGCCTCAGTTAGTTCAATTTAGTTTAGTCTGAAGAATAAAGAAAATCTCTAGCTTCCTCCCGTCAAACTGGTTGAGAAATATGCAAAAGGTAATAAAGAGGGATAGGAAGTCCAAACAGAAATCAGAGTCACAAATTGGGAGCAAAACCCGAGCAGGGAGAAATAATCTCATCTCATCAAAGACATCCCATAGTTTGAATATGGACATTAGGAGAACTGAGTTTGAGTTTGATTTTTATCTCAGTTCCTTGGGTAAAAAGCTGTATTTTTTTGCCTTTTTGCAGAGCAAATATTTTGAGTTCTTTGAAGTTACTGGTAAAAACTGTTTACGTAGTTAAGATGTATATATAAAAATATATACATCTTGTTCAATACAACGCAGAGTTAATCTCAGCTTTAAAGACTAAAAATGTGGGATGACCGTCTCAGATAAACAAGCCCTGAGCATGGGAGATATCACACCTGAGTAAACAGCCCTTTGTGAAAGCAGGAGGGAGAAGACATAGGACTCCAGATAGCGTTAATTGACTTGTGCTGATGAGCTGGGAAGACAGCAAATACTGAGATCAGAAACTCATCAATCATGTTACCTCCAGTCCTACCCCCATCCTTCTCTAACACCCATTGAGCTCAGATGCCTACAATATCAGCATTTCTATTACGCAGCAGAGACCATTTTTTGTTTATCTGAAGAACTCTGGAAAACAAAATAGGGGTTTTGCAGCATGTAGTAGTCAAACTACAGAGACATACTTTGTACATGTGTTGGACTTGGCTTGCAGCAAATGCCTGTAAGCCATCATTGCATGGGGCTAGTCAGAGACAGCTAGAGTTAGCTTAAAATCCTCAGAATCTTCTGAGACTCCAGAAAACTAATAGCCAAATCTCTTAAGAGCATAACTTAAATTCATTATTTTACCATGTGCTGGTTTTATCAGGGATAGAGTTAGTTGTCTTCACAGGGGCTGTGCTTCAGCTTTGTGCTGAACACAGGGCTGACAATACAGAGATGTTTTTGTTATTGCTGAGCAGAGCTCACACAGAGCCAAGGCCTTTTCTGCTTCTGCTGCTGCCGTGGTGGTCTGGGAGGGGACTGGGGGTGCCAGGGAGGCTGGGAGGAGACACCGCCAGGACAGGTGACCCAGCTGAGCAAAGGGAAATTCCAGACCGTGTGGCATCATGCTCACTACATAAAGTGGGGAAGAAGGAGGAAGGGAGAACATTTGGAGTGAGGAGTTTGTCTTCCCAAGTCACCGTTATGTGCGATTAGGCCTTGCTCTCCTAGAGACGGCTGAACTTCTACCTGCCCATGGCAAGCATTGAATTCATTCCTTGTTTTGCTTTGCTTGCATGTGCAGCTCTTGCTTTCCCTGTTAAACTACCTGCACCTCAGCCCACGAGTTCTCCAGATTCTACCCTTCTGGTTCCTCCCAGCCTCATTTGTGGGGAAGCAGCTTGTAGAGCTTGGTTGATGGCTGGGGTTAAACCAAGACAAGATCTCCTTGAAACCTATCAAAAGTAGTCTGTCTGGGGTTGCCTTAAAGTATGAAAGAGTATGAAACCCAGGGAAAGACACAAGTGAGGAGAGAGAATGAGGAAATGTTTTGAGATGTTTTAAGGAAATGTGTAAGGGAAAAAAAGGACCAAAAAAAAGTTTGAATAAGAGATTATTGCAATCTAGCTCAGGGTTTTGACATTTCTTAGCAGGGATACAACCTCCAGCTGTGTCCTCTGAAGTTCTCCTGTGCAGTAGGCATACAGGCCTTCACACTGAGAAGCAGTGGACAGGTTGGTGAAGTGAGGAAAGCAAGAAAAAATCCCTCACTCAAGGAGTGGCTCAACCAGAACCACTGCTGCTCTGGGGAAGATTGAGGAACAACAAGTCACAACCAAACCCGTCGCTGTGAGCTTTTTGTTACACACTGCTGTTTTGGGCTGCACGGTTGCTCCTTGCCCGTGTAGCTGCGCAGCCAAGGTCACGGCTCAATGCTCATTGCTCAGTGCAGCGTGCAAGCTGCTGTGCCAGCTGCTCTGAAATCATCAGAGAGCTGGATATCCCTTAAAACTGCCTGTGCCCTGAGGCTGAAATGTACCCCAAAACTCCCACAGATGCTGTCAGGTGCAGCTGCCTCAGGGAGAAACCTGCTGTGCTCCTGTGGGCTGCCATGGAGTATCGCTGCCCCCTCGCTTGGGGCCAGCTGGCAGTCGCTGGCACACTATGTAAATTTCAAAGGCCTTTAAATCTTGTTTTCCCAAATGGGAGTCAGGTGCTACACCATTCGGAGCCTCTGATCTGTGACATTCAAGAGCACAGCAAAGTCAGGGCAGATGTGACACAGATAGTGTCCCCAGCAGGGGCACAGGACACGGGCTGTCTCCTAGCACCCTCCTCAGACAGTAATTAGTATTAATGAACACCATTAGTATTCAATTTATTCGTTATTCTGTCCAAGCTGAAAAAACCTTCAGCAGCATGACTTCTAACTGAACTAGTAATGGTTTGGTGTCTTTTCCCTGCAGGTAAGTAAAATAATTCTCAAGTTCATGCTTCACTAGAAATGTTTGATATCATTGTCCATTTTTTCCTCACCAGAATTCCCTCCATAAATATTAATGTCTTGTGGTGCTTCTCCCAGGCCTGCTGCTGACTGGAGAGACTAGTGGGGACTCCCTTTAAAATATGCTGTTGCAGAACCATTCAGCCTTTGTGTCTGAGTAAGTTGGCAACAAGCCTCAGACCCTCTGGTCTGCCGGGTTTGCTGTTCCAGTGCTCCACCAGCCAGGAGGAGTGGGAGCTCTCGGCACTGTTTCCTTGTGGGATGCCTGCAACAGCAGTCCTGGAGCTCTTCTGCTGCCCATCAGCTTGCACAAGATTTCAGGCTGGAGAAACTGTGTGTAGTGGTGCAGGATTTTTCTCTGACAGTTTTAATGTGCCGCAGAATCCTCAGGGCTTTGTGCTTGGAGAGTGGTGGAAATCATAACCAAGAACAATGGCACTGTTTCATGGGGACGAGTGGGGGGTTGTGGCACAGCAGCCAGGGTGATGTTTTGGGATGCCAGCACTGTTGTTTCCCACAGCCAACCTAAAAATTTGGAGGGTCTTTTTTAGCTAAATTTGAACAATTTTCTGATGCATTTCTGCAGAGTCCTGCAGCTCTTCTCTTAGTTGCAGCTCTCCCTGCAACCAATCATTAATGGTGTTTATTCCCCAGGGGAGCAGACATTAGCATTTGGTTCCTTTTAGCAATAACTATCGTCATGGAGGTTTCCTCTGCTGCGCAGGATTCAGGACCAATGGAGATTAAATCCCAGTGACACTCTCCCCACCCTTTCAGGAGCTACCCAGCAGCAGGCAGTGCATTCCCACTTCTTTCTGGGGACACGAGGTGCCCCCACAGGGACCCTCGATGCAGGGGTGCTGCTGGCTGTGCCACAACCCCAGGCTGCACCTCCTGCTGCTGTGATGCTGCCATGGCACTGCAGAGGAGCAGCTTAGCCAGCCACTGGCCAATGCAATGGGATTTTTTTGTGCTCATGGTGGGAGGAAACCGCTGCTTTGGGCACATGCTAATCTCTACACGTTCATTTCAGCACAGAACAGCATGCCATTGTGAAAAATAGATCAGAAAGCTCTTTGAAATAGACTTCCTATCCAAAACCCCATGTTGCATTTCCAGGTATTGCTCTTGGACTGTTTTGTATGTGGCTTGATGGTGTCATATAGAGACCACTCTGCCTCTGATAAATTGAAACTTCCTCTAGCTGGATAGACCTTTGTACCTCATTTAGAAAGAAAAAGGGAGGGAATGGGGATTTAATTTTGGGCCGCTGGAAATCCAGCAAATCTGAAAGCATTAGCAAGGGTGGGTATGAATCATTCCTTTCTTCTTTGTGCTACTTCAGATGAACTGCTCTTATGTTCAGCTTCATTAATAATTAATACAGTGGGGAAGCGGAGCTCAGGCGCGTTATCTTCTGTCACAGCCAAAGGGCATGTCTGCAGATCCACACAGCTACTCTCGCACCAGGGCTCTGGGAAGGACTGCTCCGTGTGTAAGAGAAGTGAAAATCTGGGCTGCTTGCTGTAGCTAATAGTGGTAGATCACAAAAGGTGAAGGCACCATACAAGGTAAAGTGAAGGTGACCTGAAGGTTCTCCAGGAAGAGAAAACAAACACACAATAGGGAACACAACCTTGACATCTGCAGCATGGCTGGCACAGCAGCATAATCATGCTTCTGAGAGGAGAGGGAAACATGAGGTTTATGAGAATCTCTTAAATAACAGCTAAAAATCCTGTTTTTCTTCATGAGACACATTGCAGCAGAATAAGGACTGCCTGGGTCTTGGTGCCCTGCAGCCTCCTGAGCCCACTCTGCAAAGGTACCTCGTTCTGCTGCTTGCCTGGTCCCAAACTCCCACCCAGATATCTCTCAGGAGTGGCTGATGCAGGGGAGTATACAAGGGAATAATCCTGGCTGAAGAATTATGTTATAGTGAGTGTCTGAGCACAGAGGGAAAAAGGTGGATAAAGGGACGCTACCTTTAGAGTAGCAGTAAAGCTGCACATTCAGCATGCATTGAGAGACAGAGGCCACAGCATACTTACAGGGTGAGGGAGGAACCTTCTGCTGTCACACTTCTGGTGCAAGGAAGAAAAGAGTCCTTGGAGGAATGCCTACAGGTTAGCTTGTATGAAGTAAGTCAGGCCTTGGAAAACATCTGTGGTGAGCACTAGCATGGCAGATTAGAATCCTATTTCAGTCCCTCTACAACTTATTTTATCATCTCTTCTCACAAACAAAAACTAGCAACTTTTTCCAATACTGAGGGAAATTAATGCCTGACTACTTTGAGCAATTATCCATGTCAAGATGGTGGGTTGATTGTTTAACATCTGTTAAAAAGCTTTAGTTTGGTAGAAGTGGTGCATGTCTGCAAGTTAGGGCTTTCTGAAGAGCTTCTACAGTACAGAAATCACTAATACTTAAATGAGCTTTTGAAACTAGCTCCTTAGGGAAGATTATTGTGTTTCTAATCCATGCCTGGTGTGAAAAAGCATATAGATGCATATGCACTCAGATACCCAGATAGATATAGATGATGATAGATAGATAGATAGATAGATAGATAGATAGATAGATAGATAGATAGATAGATGATATAGCTATAGATATAGATGATAGACTAGATATAGCTATAGATAATGATTGAAAAGAGGAAATTCTGTGTGAATGTATGGATGAATATGCTTCTCTAGTGCAGCAGTTGTGCTCTGGAAAAAGAGAGAGCCCTCTACAGCCAATTAGTAGGTGAGCCTTAGAGCAATTCCAGCAGTTACCGGGAGGGAACCTCTCCTCAGACTGCCTGTGAGAAAGGACATCCCCTGCAAAAAACGTCAGCAAGAGGGAACCTGTGGGTGTTCATTGACAGATGCACACAAGTCCTGCAGGCTCTGGCTGACCTGGCCTTTGCCAGCAGCAGGGGCTGCAGGGTGAGCTGTGCTCTGGTGTGGCTGGTCCCACAGCTCTGCTGCACAGGGCACGGGCTGGGGCACCAGCACAGTCCTGAGGCACCACCCACCCTGCTCTGGATAGAAGCAGCAAAGTGCTCATGGCTTAGAGGCAAGACTTCAGACAGTTGTGTAGCTGAGCATGCTCAGTAACAAACACACACACTCACAGAGGCACGCAGGAGCACAGATGTTACTGCATTATGAGAAACAGAGCTCAGACATTGCTTAAGATGGCTCACACTGACAGAGCCATGGGGAAATCATGCAACAGAGTGAACTCTGCCTGCACTTTAAAGCATGTCATATACTCTGTGTTGGGGCAGTGAAGAAAGTCTCAAGGATCAAACAAGTAGTGGCATTTCAATGATTAAAATAGACTTTAAATTAGACACTCAGTTAGAAAAATAAGTGGCTCACGGTTCACCCTAGCTGCAGAAAAAGCAAGATGACCAAGTGTCACAGAGTCTGACTGTGTAGGCTAGAGTGGATGATAAAATACTGCCCACTCTTTTAGTTTATTTACTCCTTTTTCTTTTTCTTTTCTTTTTCTTTTTCTTTTTCTTTTTCTTTTTCTTTTTCTTTTTCTTTTTCTTTTTCTTTTTCTTTTTCTTTTTCTTTTTCTTTTTCTTTTTCTTTTTCTTTTTCTTTTTCTTTTTCTTTTTCTTTTTCTTTTTCTTTTTCTTTTTCTTTTTCTTTTTCTTTTTCTTTTTCTTTTTCTTTTTCTTTTTCTCTTCCTTTTCCTCTTTCTCTTTCTTTTTCTTTTTCTTTTTCTCTTCCTTTTCCTCTTTCTCTTTCTTTTTCTTTTTCTTTTTCTCTTCCTTTTCCTCTTTCTCTTTCTTTTTCTTTTTCTCTTCCTTTTCCTTTTCCTCTTTCTCTTTCTTTTTCTTCTTTTTCGTTTATCTAAATGAAGAGAGAAAGCTAGCTCTCACAGCTAGCTCTCTGATAAAAACAGAAAAAAATTGCAGAATTCCGCCACTGTTTATGTGTGGGTTTTGTTAATGACAAATTTATTGGCAGCAAGATTTGATAGGGCCATCTTAAAGACTCTGATTCAAAACATGAAATCTGTATCTGTTCATCTGCAATGGTCAGTGATTTTCTTGGGGATCAGTGGGGATCCTATGCAAGCCTGAAACTTGCAGCAGTGTACTGTGGTAAAGAGACTGGCACCCCTGTACTACCCTTCTCCAGGGACTTACTGCCAGCACTGCTGCCCAAATGCATGTTTATCCCAACCCACTTCGGCTCAAATAATGCATATTAGCTGGGCCACTTGTAATAGCAGAGTGCTTTTTTTGTCCCACCAATCCTGTACTATGAGCAGAGTGCAAAGGCTGTTTCAGCAGCATATTCATCTTCCTAGCTGACACACTCTCTGTTAGCTCCTTTTCCTGCCAGGCACTGAAAAGGGATTAAAAATCTCCTCCTCTTCCAGTAACTAGGGTGCAACAAAGCCCATTTCCCAAAGTGATTCTCAGCCTCCAGAAGGAGGGGAGGAGCTGGAAGAGGTCGCAGAGTCAAAGGAGGGGCTACAGACTCACTCTGACCATGCTCTAAATCCACTTCTTTCACAGCTCTACACAGCTAAGCCAGTTGTCAACTGTATTTTAAGTGCAGTTCATCAGATTCACCACATTTCGTTATCACTTCTCACATCTTTCCTCCCAGCAACTTTTTGCGCTCACAGCTTTGCTGAACGTGTGGATCCTTTCCTCTTTGGCTGGAGCATTCACTGTTGTTTTTCTCTGGTTCCATGAGGTTTCCTTCTTTGTATTTCATATGTCATGATCTCAATACTCTCACACTTTCAGCTTCCTTGGTTAGGCACTCTGAAGGTGGTTGTTCTGCTCTCTTTGCTTGCTGGAATTGGACAACTCACCTCTGTCGCATTATGTTGCTTGGAATGGATATCTGAAGTGAGTGATACTGGTGTGTAACAGACAAACATTCTTCTCTTGGCTCTGAGTTTCTCAGAAACAACCTCTTCAGATGTTCCTTCCTGATAAATGATTCAACAACAGGTATTTTCAACCCTAAATTGTATCTTTGATGCTGTACTAAAAATAAGCCCTTGCAGCATCCAAGCAAAAGGATTTTGGCTCCATTCTCTCACCAAAGTGTAAGCTGTCTCACTCCAGATTGCAGGACGTGCTTGATTCCTTCTGATCACTCTGGATGAAGTACTCCCAGAGCATGTGGGATCTCTGGCCTGTCTCCTGTGCCCCTTGGGAAGGTACCTCTCACAGGGAGGTACAGTCGCCCACAGGGAACATTGCCACACAAAGCCCAGCATCACTGATAACACTGACACTGAAGGTGCAGCTGTGCAAAGACACAGAAATGTGTGCTGGAGCAACCAGTGTTTGGTGCCTGCTCCCTTCCTGTGCCTCTGCACAGGACAGACATCTTCACAAACAGTGGAGATGACACTCATCAGAGAGGGTAGCAGCCAGCCCAGGGTGAATGGGGTGCTGTCATCACACACTGCCACCCTCCCAGGTCGGTGTAGCTGCATTCCCACTGAACCTATCCAGGGCTCTGTCCAGGATGCCGTGGGAAGGGTCACTGCCCACACACAGGCTCTCTGCTGTTCCAGGAACAGGAGGCTGTGGGCCCCCAGACCAAGGGAGACATCTTGCACTGAACCACCCAGCAGACTTTTCCTCTGCTTGGAGTAATGTGACAAAAACAACAACCAAAAAAGGTTAAAAACTGAGCTTGACAGATGCCAGCACAGTAGAAAAGTTAAACAAAGCCCACTTTGTTTGGCTGGGATGGATCAAGGAAGCCCAGCAGTGTAAAAATTTTTAAAGGTTCTCAGTGCCTGGAGTTCCAATTGGAAAAGGATGAAACCTGGCCTCTAGCCCATATTTTGAGGTGCATCTGTGTAATGAACATCTGCCTGCAATTAAGCTATTTGCATTTGTCTGGGAGAGACAGGGCAGAAGTTTATTGCTAACTGCAAGAATACCTGTTAAATCTAAGGTCACAGGATTTGGACCACGCTATGAAGCCCTGTTTGATTCTACCTCTCCTCACACTGCACTTGGAGAGATAGCCACAATCACAGGTGGGCTGAGTGGGAAAAAAGAAATTATTATGCTCACATGATGTCTTGCTGTGGGATGTCGGGGTGGGAGTGCTGTGGTCAGCCTGCCCAGAGCCAGGACTGCAAGAATGACTAGGGTGAGTGGTTTTTGGTCCTTCCAGAGGGAAACCGGTGTCTGCAGGCAATCAATACAGGCTCGCCCTCCAGCTTGGCAAAGGGATCCATTGGCTGGGTCTGAGTAAGTAATGTCATCTGGCGCCAAAATGTAAGGGCAGGCCACTGAATAGCTTCGGAGAGCTCTTCTCAGGAGTGTTTCAGGCAGAGAACAACATCTGAGAGCAGTGTTTGACCTTGACACAGGGCATTGGGCTCTGACAGGAGCCTTGGTCTGTGTTCCAGGGGAGGGGTCCTGCAAAGCAATAGAAAAGTAAGTAAGAATTGAAGGGCACTGCTGTGCAAGCTGTCTTCCTCTGGCTCCTGGAGAAAGTCCAGGGCTTTGCCATAGAGGGATCCCATAGAGAGATCTCCCAAGCAAAGGAATTTCCTCTGCAGACTGGTAGCACCTGGAACATGGGGAAACATGGTAGCAGCCATACTGTGTCTGGGTGCCTTAGTGCTAGTCCTGGTCATCTTTCCAGTATTTAATTAGAGACAGCATTGAAAACAGCATGCTGGTCTTTGCTGCTGAAATGAACAGGCAGCTGCCAAGTAGGCAAAGATCACTCCATCAGTGATCTTTGGTGTGATCACTCCTAGGACACTTAAAACTCATTCACACCTGATACAGAGTAAGGCACTCCTTGGGGAATCCTCTCTGTCTCTGAAAGGATTCCATCTGCCACACTGGAGAAAAAAGCAGAAAAGATGGAGGGCTGGGGAGAGAAAAGATATTCCATTTTCCTTCAGGGATGTAGAAAAGCAGTGACTGCCAGGCACAAAGTTCTTCCCACAGTCTCTGTCAGCTATCACTGTAACAAAAACGTTTGCTGACCTAGATCAGAGTCCAAGTATTAGGGTGGGAATTTTGCAGCACAAACCATTGAACAAGGTCTTTGAGGGTGCGTCTGGGCAGTGAGCCACAGCTATGTGACCATGGATGTCCCTCCTGGGACAATGCACACTGTGCCCTTCAGTGTCCTGGGTGCAGCCATTCAGAGCTGCAAGTGGGACACAGCCTTAGGGCCATTTCAGGGAGCTGCACCATGGGGAGGCCCTATTCCAAGAGCCAAGCCCAGATGCAGCCTTGATAAATCCCCCATCTCACTTACATGACACACAAAATCCAATGAGCAAATTCATTACCTGAACCAGACATATACAAAAGCACAGACACTGCCTGTGAGTCACCTGCTATTCCTGACTTTGATAAATCCCCTGAAACGCTGGTGACATGTTAATACCAAACCATTTGAAGCAATGACTGATACCTCCCATCCTCTTTTCTCAGCTCCAGCTTCTGGAAGACTATATGTAGCATGCCAAAAGAAGGGGAAATGTAACAAAGCCTGATGAACTCATCCATGCCTTTTTATAGGAAAAACAAAGTAGTGTTGTTTTCTGCTTTCTCATTGAGACATCTGATGATTATGGAGATCTGTATAGAGGCAGCAATGGCAGGGCAAGGCAAACAGGTGTTTGCCTCCTTTGCCTGCACAGACCATGCACAGCTCTCAGGTGAGCTCTCACTAAAGCAGTGTGAACCAGCCTGTCCCAGGCAAAATTACAGAACCTCCTTTTCCCATTTTTCCACAGCATATGCCTACAAATCTGACCATAGCAGAGCTTTGTCTTGGGTTGTCCATGTCCAGGCCACTTGGTGCTGGCCAGGCCCATCTTCCTCCTGCTGTGGAGAAAAGATTATTCCCAAAGTCCCACGGTATTGACATTCACTGACCAACTTCACAAACACTTTTTCACAACAGACTCAGACTTCACTTCCCATAGCAGCCTTACATCTTGACCCAGGCTTTTGATTCAGCCACACAGACAGCACCCTAGTATGGAAGAAAAAATTCTGCCAGAGGCTATTTATTTCACAACTTTCTCTTACAGCACTTGTAAGTTTTGAATAGACAGAGAATATGCAAAAGATAACACATAGCCTTAAGTTCCTGCTTCTTTATAAGCTGATGATATGGACAAGCGTAAGCAGAAGATATTTTGGTTTGAAAATGCGTCCATTTTTCTTGATGCCCTGCAAAAGCTTCAAGTCTCTAGCTTGGCCACAATCCCATGCTCCACCCAGCAATTTCAGATGTTTGGAACAGAACAGGGAGATGAAGCAGACCCCTTTGCCACATTCAAGAAGAGGCCATGGTTGGGTTTGAATCTGTGCTGTCACCTGGCAGGACCACTGCAAACCACCGTGTGTGCAGTGGCTTTGCTTTCTTCAAAAATAGGTGTGATTCTTTTCAAGAATCAGTACAAATTAGTGAGCTGTTCAAAACACTGCTTACAAGTGAGATGTAGGCAGAACACTGTTCTTCCTGTACCTCCTACGCAGGTGCGAATTGCATCTAGCTCTCCTCTAACTAGAATCATGAATGTGCGATGGAAATTTAGGCTGCTAATGAGAACAACAGGAACCAGAGAGTGCGTGCTATAATTTTAGCTCATTGCCTCTATTGAATCACCTCCAACGCAACCAGCATCACATGTTGCATTAAGCAATGGCAGCGCCACCCGGTCATAACATAATGTAGTCAATTGAAAGTAAAAATCTTGCTACGTAGACCTCATGGGGCATGTGCAGTTACATGCCTAAAGGATGGCTTTTTCTTCTTCCTGAAGCTACGCAGGCTCAGAAACATGGAGAGTTTTAAATGACTGCTATGGAAAACTGATTGATTTAAGCTTGCTTTCAGGAAGCTGATGGCAGTAAATTCATTTATGAAAGAAATTATATTTTCAGTATTTCCCTAAATACTGAAAATGTGTTGTCTAACGTGAAAACAAGCTGAAAGCCAAAAACATGCACATTTGTGGGCATAAGAATTATTTTTCTTCTTCCTTTTTTTATTCTCTATTGATATCTCCACCTTTTAGCAGCTCCTGCAATAGGAAAACATGTGAGGTTTTCCAGCCCAGCAGTCAACAGTGGGAAGCTGAGCACATTGCCTTGAGATGTGATTCGTGTTTCAGAGGTACTGGTCGAGGCTGTCATGCTGAGGAATATAAAAGAGCCCTGACCTGTGTTCGGATGTGCTTGTGGTGATAAAACCAGGCTGCACTGCTCCAGGAACTTGAAGGATTTTCAACTTTAGAGTGATAGTGTCAGAAAAAATTATTCAGTGTTTTAAGGGTGTTTATTTCGTGCCCTTATGTATTCAAACTGTGGGGGTTTTTGATAGCATAGCTGAATAGCAAGTGACTCATAAATGTCTGTTTTAAAGAAGGTCTCTAGTTAGCATGTCACATATGAAACGAGCAACATGTGAATCCACTGGCGACAGCCAGTGACGGGATCTGGTGGGGAAGGAAGCTGTAGGTCCTGGGGAGACAAGCACTGTAGTTAAGTGGAGGCAGGAATTCTTTGTGTGTTTGGTGTCATTAATCTAAGAGCCATAATCTCCCACTCCCCTCTCCTTTACTACGTGTAGTTACTTAAAGCAGTTTGACTAAAAACAAGGTCGTCTGGTATTATATTCAATTACTTGGATACTTTTCTTTTAAGCTCTTATTCCAAACTGCTTTATCTTTCTTTTGGAGATGCTGCTTATTCTGAAGAGGCTTCTTTCTCTACAGGGCAATTTTTGTCAGAGCTGGACTGACAGGCTTCTCAGCCGCAATGTTATTCATTCTTTCACTAATCACAATCTTCAAAAGTGAAGCTGGCTTATATGCAGGAGCTCTGTCTGAGCTGGTAAAACAGGAAAGCTCCTGGGTGTCTGAGCAGGGGCTCAAGGGTGCTGCTGAGGACAAGGAAGTCCCACCTCAAGCCCTACATGAGACATTGCCCAGGTTTCCCTGCTGAGGGAGGAATCAGTCCGTGCAGCTGTCCCAGAGCTGCTCAGCAGCCCCTCAGAGCAGGTTTCCTTTGCATTAGGAGCGTGTGAGCATGGTCAACACCCCCTGAATGTGCCGAGCATTTCTGTGAGGGAAAGAGAGGCATCTTTGAGGACCTTAAACTAAGTAACAGCACAGTGACACTGGGGGCTCCTAGAAAGCCTTGTTGCTCTGCAAGAGAGTCACAAGTAAGCATATGCAGGTAATGCTTTGGTGTAAATGGTCCTGGGAAAAGAAATGGATGGTGCAGGTACCTGATCTTATGCTCTATGGCAGAGAGGAGAGCCAATAGACCTTTGAAAAGGTGTACCAATGTGGTTGTTTCTGGCAGACCAGAGACATCATATGAGACCACCAATACCTTCAGCTTTTTCTAAAATTATCGTCCATGGACACCTGTCTGAAAAGCTGCTCCCTCTCTCTGCATCCCTCTTTGGTTTTGCACAGACTTTGGCAGCACCTATTCAGAGCTCAGTTTTTGATCCTCCTCTCCTCTCCTCTCCTCTCCTCTCCTCTCCTCTCCTCTCCTCTCTCTCCTCTCCTCTCCTCTCCTCTCCTCTCCTCTCCTCTCCTCTCCTCTCCTCTCCTCTCCTCTCCTCTCCTCTCCTCTCCTCTCCTCTCCTCTCCTCTCCTCTCCTCTCCTCTCCTCTCCTCTCCTCTCCTCTCCTCTCCTCTCCTCTCCTCTCCTCTCCTCTCCTCTCCTCTCCTCTCCTCTCCTCTCCTCTCCTCTCCTCTCCTCTCCTCTCCTCTCCTCTCCTCTCCTCTCCTCTCCTCTCCTCTCCTCTCCTCTCCTCTCCTCTCCTCTCCTCTCCTCTCCTCTCTCTCCTCTCCTCTCCTCTCCTCTCCTCTCCTCTCTCTCCTCTCCTCTCCATAAAAATGCCCCTGAGGCACACCCACACATCTCAATGCATGCAAATATCAGATTGAGAATTTAAGTTAATAAGGATTTCGCTAGCCATTGTATCACTACCATATTCTGAAGCACACACCTGCTGGCCTGCACACACTGGACTTCATTCCACATGCAGCAGCACCAAAATGCCATTTTTGAAAACAACATACTGTGAACTGGTAGCATTGCAGTAGATAATTTTCAAGTTTTATTGAGATGTTCATGTTTAACATTGTTCAAAAGATGAATCAGGCTTCACACATTTATTAAGCACTGTGTGCTGTACTGTGTTAATTGCTATTACTTGTTGAACACATCTATTTATACATGCTGCTGCTTTTCTCTTCTTTTTGTGTAAATTCTGACCTTTCTGCAAAAGCAAGGTAACCTTTGATAGCACACTGTAACAGAAGACTTGGATTTCTGTTGCTCTGCTGATCCAAAAGTATTTTAAAAACATGAAAACCAGCTGGACAAAAAAATCATGCAGGAATGTAAAAAATATTGGGAAGTACTTGGCATTCAGCAAATATTTCTTTAAGTCATGTCGTATTATATTATTAGTTTATATTATAAATTGCTTTCCTCTTTCCACTGTGGCCCTATGAAAGGTGTTTGATGGGCCAGAGAAGCACAGCATAACAGAGGCTGACTCTTCTGGAAGGTTCTTCTGCCTTGCTGAGAGGTGAAAACGTGCCACACTGTGAACTTACTCCAGAGAGAGTCATTACAGTAATTTGACAGTAAAAACATATTTTCTGTAGAGTTGTACTGTAGAGTTCCTCCTGTTTTAAACCTGAAAACAGTGGCACTTTTGATGAGCACTAAGTGGCTATAATACAGGTAAAATTTTAATCTCCAAAAGTCTAAAACACACATTGAGAAAGATGCTTTAGCCTGGGTACTGAGGAATTAAAGATACTGTAGAATATTTATAAGATTGCAAGCAGATACTTGAAATTATTTTGTATTTGGAGACTCATAACTTGTTTTCATTAGACAATTGCCACTTGAAATTCTATCTGCTGGAATTGGAGGCAGGGGGGGTGGGGGGTTTGCTTGTGCATACAAAAGGAGCTTGAAAGGTCCAGCACAAGAATCAGCATCAGCTCTTCTATCTATGAAAATGTTTCTGGCTAGGTTGGATGGGGTTTTAAGCACCCTGATCTAGTGAAAGTTGTCCCTGTCCATGATGGGGCAGGGTTGACACTAGGTGATCTTTAAAGTCCCTTCCAACTCAAACCATTCTATGATTCTGCAATTCTGTGGTCCCCATGGAAAGCCCAAGACATTCCTTTTTCCTCCATATGTCAGAGTGTGATTAATGTTAAGGCAATTTGGGAGAGCTAACAGTAAAACCTATGAGTCCAGGGAAGAGATTTTCCACTAAAATGAATGTCTCTCACTATGTAAGGCTTCTCTCTGTTTGGGATTTTGCTGGGAGGGACTGCTGACTGAAGATTTTCTGTGACTGCATCAGTGCTCTCTGGCCATCCACAAAGGCACTCCTGCAGAAACAGATTATGCTCCTGCTGCAGAAGTTGTTACCAAGTCCAGCACATTTTTATGGCTTCCCGGTTTCTTGGAATCACTGGGCCATGTTGCAGTATTCTGCGCAGTCACTAATGGGCCTCCACATTTCTGGTTCTGCACCAAAGTGCTCTTCACCCAGCATTAGGGCAGGCAGCAGGGCAGCAGCTGAGCCCGCGAGAGCCCTGGTGCTGTGCCTGGGGCTGGTCTGCTGCAGGGACTACCAGCAGTCTCAAAAGGTCCCTCATCAAATACAGGTGCAGCACACAGGTGTGAATAACTACAGGTTACACGATATTTGGCTCTGATCATCCTGCACTCCCTGTCCAGCAAAGCTCTGCTTCCCCTTGAGAAGGGCACCAGGGCAACATCTTCAAAAAGAATCAGCAACAGTGCTTCTTGGTAGGAAAGATAAGATGTTTTCATGGTCTGAAATTGCATCCATGCCCTCTGTTTCAGCTTTTCTTATTGTTTTCACTTTTCACCCAGTGTCCACAAATATTCAAAACCTTTTCTGAACCTGTTACTTCCTAATTCTAATATGACATTTCCTCCACCCAACCACTTAATACATGGCTTTATTCCCTTCCAGATGTCTCAGTAAGGTCTAAATTTGCAACCTCTGCCGTGCTGCCTCTCACAGTTGCAAGCACCTTTCCCTGTCTGACAGCTGTGACCCTGCGCTGCTGTGCGACCTCCCCAGTCAGTTTAAACTGAGGAAGAGAGAGAGAGTGGAAGCTGTAGGAGATGCAAGAACCAGGGTCTGTTGGGAGCAGGGATGAGTCTTCCCAGGCTGCTCTTGTCCTGCTGGGAAAGCATGATGTTTATAACACTCTCTCTCCCTCAGACACAATTCAGAGACAAAGCCTTGGCCAGTAAAGAAGGCAAATGGCAGCCAAGACAAGGCAGGGGCATAAGAGAGTGAACGCGGGCATGCAAAGTCCCTTGGCAGGTCACAGCAGCCCTCCAGATGAAAAGCCACTGCAGACCCAGCTCATGCCTCAAATGAGTTGCTCTATCTCCATTTCTGGGGTTTTATCTTCCTGTTTTTAGTGCTTCATGCTCTTGTGAGCAATGATTACTGACATTGCTATATAAATTAGAGCTGAAGTATTTCTCCTAATTGCTTTCTGCAAGCATATTAAGGCAGAATACTGTGATCTGAGAACACAGACCCTGCGCAGCAAAGCTGTCTGAGGGCTGTGTGCTGTGCCAGAATGTCTCCCTTAGGAAAAAAAGGATTATAGAAGGAGTCGCATCTTTAAATGAGAAGTGAAGGGGAAGATTGGGAGGGAGAAACCCATGGCTTTAGAAGGTATTGAATGGAACATAAATTCTGACCTCCATCCCCACTCCATGTGCAAATTTTTGGGCAGCAGCATTGGCAGTGCCCTTTCCCTCAGCCATCCTCTCTTCCAGTTAGTCACAAAGGGCAAGAACACATATTCCTTCCCTAAAACCCTCAGAAATCAGATTGGCATCCTTTCCAGTGGTGATGACTCTGGAAGGCAACACTGGGATTCATGCTTTGCTTGTGGCTCTCTTAAGAGATTTGCTGCATTGTACACAAGAGAGGTTGAGAGGGCGCAGCACCAGGGACCACATGAAGGGAATCTCTGTGTTCTTAGCCACCTTTCCTGCTGACACTATGAAGCTGGGGCTGGGGAACCTGTGTGGCTCACTGGTGAGGGCAGGATAATTTGGCATCATGTGCCTGAACAGAGCATCTTCTCATCTTGCTTTCTAGCTGCTTGGGAGCACATTTGAGGTGTGGGGGATGAGAGCAGAGAATCAGTCACTTCTCCCATGCAGGAATGGGGCAAGAGCCCCTGATATTTTAGAAGGTGATAAGCTGAGAATTTGCAGCCAGTTCTTCTCTCTTTCAAAGTTATAAACTTCTATTTAATGTAAATGCCTGTCCCAGGCCTCCAAACCTGGTGGCCCCATATCTGGATTGATGAAAGGATGAGGAGGCCTGGGATATCCACAGCGTGTCCTCAATGACAAGTAGGGACAGCCTGTCCCTGATGTCTCCCCATCCCCATGTAGTTTTCTGCCCAGGTAGAGGAGCACAGTCAGGAGCAGGCCCACTCCTCCTGGGAAATGAGTTAATAAGAAACACATTTGGAGTTCCTGCTCTTTCACTAGTGGGTTTGTGTGCTAGTCTTTAAAACTGAGGTTTGGGAAATTATCTGCCTAATCAATGTTTGGAAAAATATCAACATTTTTTGAGCATCTTACTGAGGAGCTAGTGTTAGAACTACGGTTTTAAAAGAAACTCCAGAAAGTATTAACTGCAATAATATCATGTGAACTAGCATGATTTTAATAAACTGTAGCCTCCTATGCCTCACGCCTGCCATACAGCAAACCAAGGTAGTTCATAGTGTCCTAAACTTATACACTGAGAAGAATTTCCTTGCTTTGCTATCCTGATGAATCCTCTTTCATGTTATGTCAGGATACTTTTACCACTAGAAAATGAGATGCATTAACTTGCAAGGAAGGGGCAAAAGATGTTTCCTGTTGCACGACTGGAACCAGCTCTGCCCTCCTATTATCCTAGGATCAGAAGGTGGGGACAAAAAATGTTAGAGAGAGACATGAAACCTCTGCTCACACAAGCAGTACAACGTGATTATGGGGCCCACATTAAAGCTGTGTGTTTTGCCCTCTCTGTAGCTGCTGTGGGTGAGAAGCTCTCTGTGCCTTCGAGCCCCCTGCCCCGGCCACAGCAGGCTGTGTGTCCTGGGCAGCAGCAGCTCCTGCTTCTGGCTGAACTGCTGGACCTGCACAGGAAAGCCTGTCAGGGTGGCCCTGTGAACAAATCTGTAGGCAAATGCACAACTAACCTTTTGCCTGAAAAAAAATGCAGAATTTTGAGTAAGCCTCCAGACTTATCAATGCTGAGTTGTTTCTGGCCATCGAACCAAAATTTCTTGCCTCAGAGTTGGTAGGAAATTATTAAAGTCTCTTGGCACTAATTCTCCACGGAGTTTCTAGCCCTGGATGCGTGCAGAAAGGCTGGCAGTGTGGGAGGTGTCACAAGCAGATGCAGCACTTTGGTGCTGAGCTGCAATAGGTGCTGAGCTGCAATGGGAACTGCAGACCAGGGTGCCCACAAGGGATACAAGGAGACCATCTTTGATAAATTTTTTTTAGAGGCTTTTTTTTCTTTTTTCTTGAGAGCTGACAACATGAGGCATTTCTCCTTTTTGCCCTTTCTGTCCTTCACCTAAGTGCACACACTAGCACACATCTCAGAAGCACTTGGAGTGCTTACAAGATGCCCTGTGTACCAGACAATAGAAGGGATGAAGCCAGTATATTATTGGTTTTTAGGCGCCTATTTCACAGCTTTCCCGGAGTCAGACTCATGGTTTGGGAAATTACAAGAATGACAATATTGAAGTCCTTAATTAAATGCAGAGTTGAAAAGTGTTAGCAGCTGCCACCAAAATGTGTACTGCGGGAGGAGCAGGATGGGGAACGTATGGGAAAAAAAAAGAAAAGGGCTGCAGTGGAGCAGAAATCTTTCCCACGATTGGATCCGCGAGGGTTAAAAGAAGCCGATGAGGATATCTCTCAGAGATCCATCAGACGGCAACAAGCTAAGAAAAAAGCCCTGTCGCCACATCGTGGCCAAGCGAGGCCGCTCATTTCTGGCGTCGGTAACGCAGCCCTCCTCCCTCTCTTTCTGAGCAGGGAAACGGGGAAATCTAGGCACGCCTGTAAAGGCAAGCTGCAGGGAGGGAGCGACCTGCGGAGGGGTTTGCAAAGTGTGGAAGGAGGACGGCAGCCCCAGCTGCCGGGACATGAGCTGCGCTGGGATGCGCTGGGATGCGCTGGGATGCGCTGGTGTGTGCTGGGATGCGCTGAGATGCGCTGGGATGCGTTGGGATACGCTGCGCGGCTCCGGCGCTCCCTCTGCCGTCCCTGCCGCCCATGCAGCCCCGGCAGCTCCAGGCGGGAGTTATCCCGCCCTGCTGTGCTCGGAACGGGAACCGCCGGGCAGGGTTTGGGCAAAGTGTGCATCTATCAGGTATGACTCCTTTTGATTTCAGAGCTGCGCTGTCCCGAGGATACGGTGATACTCGTCTGTACAGCCTGTCCTCCTGCCCTCGGCTGGGATGGAGTAAGGCACAGGAATCAGAATACTGTCATAGACAGCATCAGTTAGGCTGAGAAAGATGCTTCAGATCAAGTCAAATCCTTAACCCTGCACTGCCAAGTCCGTCACTAAACCATGTCCTCAAGTGCCATATCTACATGCATTTTGTAGACTTCCAGGGTTGGTGCTTCCACTTCCCTGAGCAGGCTGTTCCAATGTCTAACCACTCTTTCAGTGAAGAAATCTTTCCTCCTCCTCAATCTAAACCTCCTCATCTCAACCTGAGGCAATTTCCTCTTGTCTGTTGCATGTTACCTGGGAGAAGAGATTGACGCCCCCACCTTGCTAAAACCTCCTTTCATGTACTTATAAAGGGCATTTGGTCACCTCCTTTTCTCCAGGACAAACAGCCCCATCTCCCTCAGCTGCTCCTCACAGCACTTGTGCCCCAGACCCTGCCCCAGCTCCATTGCCCTTCTCTGGACTCTCTCCAGCCCCTCAGGGCCTTTCCTGCAGTGAGGGCCCAGCCCTGGGCACAGCACTGGAGGTGCGGCCTCAGCAGGGCCCAGCACAGGGGGACAATCCCTGCCCTGGCCCTGCTGGCCACAGCATTGCTGATCCAGGCCAGGATGCCATTGGCCTTCTTGGCCCCCTGGGCACAGCCTGGCTCATGTTCAGCTGCTGCCACCAGGGCTCAGGCAGACAGAGTGACTGCACAGTGCAGCCGTGTGCATTGCAGGCTCGCTGAGCCCTCGCTGGAGCCCTTGTCCTGGTTGGGAGAGCAGCTCTTAGGGACCAGCCCCTCTTACACTAACAGGCTGTGTTGCCTGCCTGCTTGCCCTGTGTCTTGCAGGGAATGGATAGGGTAATGTACAGCCAGAAAATGCAGTCAGGCTTAGTTCTAAAGGAACTGCAGAGATAAAGGAAGTGGTAAAAGTGGATTCACAAGATGGGGTGGTAGCTCAATCTGTTTACCAGACTGAGCAGCAGCCTGGGGTTGAGTAAGTGGCTTAAAAACTGAAATAACTTCCCTTGAAAGCTGAAATGACAAAAGATTGTTCCCGAGGCCAAATGCTCTGCTGTGTAGCAGGTGACAGGGACAGGACAGGTCCCTGCCAGGTGGTGGGGAGCAGCTGCACTGTACAGCACAGTCTGGTGGCAGCACACAAACATTAGAGGGCTGTGGAATGCAATCATGAGCTGCACAGAGAGGCACCCACCTCTCCTTCCCAAGGGCAGAGGGAAAAGGAACTGGAAGGCAGTTGGGGGAAATTTGAGACGGTAGCATCTATAACAGGGTGTTGGAATAACACAAAGGAAGGTTCTTGCTGTGAGACCAGAAAAGATGGTGAGTTAAAAGATATTTTTGGCATCTGATTTTCATTTCAATGCAAAGAAAAGGAAAAAGAGGGAAGGAAAACAAGATTTTTTTAATTTTCTTTTTAAAGAGCCTGTCATTACCAGGCAGTTCAAAGTAGTGCTGAAATAACACAGCTAAGTTGAAAACTGGCCATGGATCACAGCAGTGGACCACTGGACTGGATAACTGCAGAGTGAGGCTCCAGCAGCAAGTTCTATTGACCACCCCCTGGGATCTCTGTACCTAGCTATGCATAGCCAAGGGTGTAGGACCCTTTTTTCTTGACAGCAAAATTTATGAAGTTCTGTGTCAGGGCACTGAGGAACCAAAAATCCTTGGACTACTAAAATGGACAAAAGGACTAGGTCATTGTGGATTTACTAACTGTATTCCTATTCCTGCTTTTAGTGCTATATGACCATTAGCTGTGTGATTCCCCACTGCTGCATTGAAGCAGCATCTTTGAGAAAATGCGGTACTTGGAAACCTCATGTCTGGATCATGAAGGGTGGCTGAAGGCAAATAGTCAGCCAGAAATGTATCTGTCCACAAAATCATAGTTTCCATTGCTCATATTTGGAAGTAGCTTTGCAGGGTATCTGTGGTCACCAAAATCATCCAGGCTCAGCTCCTTTTCTCTGTGGTTTTTCTGTCATGGTCATCATTCACGTATGCACATTGTTTGAGTGCAGCATTTATCCACAGCTCTCCTGGTACAATGAATTGTTCTTTTGTTCATTAAAAAAAGAAAAAAAAAAAAAGAAAAAAAAAACCCTCACATCCCAGAATCCCAGCACAAAAAGATCAGCTTCTCTTTGGAATATAAGTGGTGAATGGAGGACAAGGAGTCTGCTTTCTTAGCACTGAGACACTAAGGCTTCTTACCCAACCCACCAATGAGCCCAGTGCAGGAGGGATGCTTGTTGCCAGCACATCTCCAAAATGTAGTTCTGTGATTTCTCCCTTTTTCTTGGTTAGCAGTTGCCAGGTACCTGCCACTCTGAGTTAGTGGCTTGTGCATTATGGCACTGTGCAGACATGGGTTTTCTTTAGACAAGATGGTAAGGCAAGAGAGAAGGCTTAGCAGACTAATAAATTGTCCTTCTGGCTTTCTCTGAAATGTAATAATGAAAATATTATCTGCTAAAGAAATAGGAAGAAATCCCTCCTCTAATGATTTGAGAATCCCTATTATTACATGTCAGGAAAATAATTAGTAGAAGAAAACTGGAAGTCCCGTGCAGAAGAGGAATTAGACAATTTCCAGATAGAAATGTTCATTCCAGGACCAGATACTTATGTCCCCTAATACCATGGTACAGAAAGCACTCATACAATAGAGGCAGAAAGCAACCAGACTATTGACCAAAGGGTGAATGAATGGCCTTATCTAAAATCCTGTGTGTGCTCAAGGTTGAACAGCCTCCTGTAGATTTGATATGAGCACCAAGTTCCTCCAACCTGGTGGATGGTCCCCACTCCCTGCAAGATGAAAGGAAGCTATTTAACCAGCTTGTCTGCAATGTTAGTGAAGATATTTTTATCCTGCATAGCCTCAAAGCAAGATTTGCTCCATGTTGACAGCTACAGAGTAAAACCTTGGTGTTTTACTGCTATGCCAGGTGGCATGTGGATGGTTATGTGTCCTCATGCAGCAAAGGTGCCAGAAAACTCATCTCCCTATTGTTAATTACTGAAGAGAGAAACTTCAGTTTGAAGTGGGCTTTATTTTCCACACAATTTACGGTGTTGTTCCCCAACAGAAGTAAAAGAGATGGCCCAAAGGCAGGTTCCCCCGAGACACTGAGGAGATGCTGCCTGAGCTGATGGCTGCAGGTCAGGGCTGGCTGGGCTCTGTGCCCTGTGCTGCTGGCCTGCACAGGGGCTGGGGCCAGGGGCTAAGCCTTCTCCTGCTTGGATAAGTATTAAAGAAAACAGTAAAAATGAAGATATATCTCCTAGGGCAAATCTTCTTGAAAGGAAGGCAGGGCAGAGCTTTTTATTCCTAGAACCCCACCTAAACTTTAAAATCTCTAGTCTGGTTTGATGCAGTTATTGTGTGTGACATCCCCAGATGTTCTACAGCTATTCACAGGCTCATTTTCTAACCACAGGCATTGATTTGAAACAAGAGAGTATGCACTTCCTGGGGCCTCACAACACCCTGTAGGGGCCCCAGAGCCAGGCTGCTCTGCTGTGAGCGTGCTGATTGTCTGCACCTGGCACAGTTGTTTTGGGTTAGCTACACTGCCTCAATAGGGGTGATAATATGGCAGTCCAACGTCACTCTTTGCATGTGACTGAACATGGAGAGAAGGCTGTATCTCCTCAGGAAACCATGATGATGCTTGTGGTGGCCCCAGATAGCCTCCTTGGGGCAGCTGTTGGGAAGTGAAGGGTGTAATGCCGAGTTTCTAACTCTCAAAGGCAATGTTTTTTATCTTCCTAACAAGCTGGAGTTTGGGTGGGCTTTGGACCTTTCACACAGTTTTTCCGCAGGGGGAATGGTCTCTGGTCTCGTTCTCCATTGCACTGCGGTGGGCTGCAGAGCTGCCTGGGTTCACTCTTAGGCTTACCAGGGCTGGAGTGTCTTTTCATCCTGCCACTCCTTCAGCACCTCCAGCTTCTTCAACCCCAGAGGAGCAGCGGGACCAGGCCCACTGGAGGACCCTCTGGCTGGGATATCATAGGGAACAGGATCTCACACCGGCTTCCTACAGCCTGTGCCTGCTGCTGATGACCTGTGCTCACCATGGTTTAAAGCACATCCCTTTCTTACGTGAGACAGTTAAGCTGTAACTCTTCTGTCCTACAGTTAATTTCTTCAGGATCTTGCATTAGTGCCTACAGGTACGCAGGTGTAGGAGGACACTTCAGATTTTTGAAGGCCCTTCTGTTTTTCACTTTGCAGCTCAAGAGTGGCACAGATCAATACAAAAACAACTGACCTTCAGTTTTCCATTAACTTGGTGAGTCCCCTCACTTGGGTGTAAACCAGAGTTTATTTTTCTCAGTTTTGAGTTTTTGCTAAGTCACCCACTCTAACTTCACTGGGATATTCTGCCTTTTATTTTTTTTCTTTTTTTGGTGGTTAGAAACACTTTGTCTTCAGCCTTCTGACTGAAAGTAGGATAGAAAATGTTTCCCTTGAGCAAGAAATACCTATTGCTGAGAGAGGTTTCATCCTGGTAGATCCCTGTTCTCATCTACCCATGTGTGATTTTCCCTAGTCTAGTTCTTCAAAAGTTTCAACATGTTTAAAATAAAATCAGTTCAAAAATTCTCTCATTCCAAGGCATCCATCAGAAATCATCTGGTTTTTCCCTGCTATCCTTCCCCTCTTACATCTCATTTTCTGGTCTTCCACTCTTCCTAATAGACAGAACAAGTACATTAGGGCAAATCTCAGAGAGCAATGGAATGAGGGAGGTAGATGGAAAAGACAAGACATTTGCCAAAATCTGGAAGGAATGATGGAGTTTCATTCTCAGACGTGATTTGATGACATGCTGCAAAGAGGTGCTCTACGTGTGAGGGCAGTGAGCTGCACAAATAGACACTTCAGCAAAACCTGTCTAGAGATATAGAATCACAAACAGCAAGCAAGGAAGCACTCAGTGTTGTGAGAAAATCAAGCAATTATCATGAGATACTTTGCAGATGGGATGTAAATATACTAGAAAAAATAGGGGGACTTGGCTGGAACACGGTAGAACAGTGAGAAGGGATGTGTGCCAAAGGAGTTTATAGATAGACACCTGCCCGCAGGAACTGGGGGGAAAGGGGATGGTGCAACCTGATCAACAGACTGAACGAAGATTAGGATTTATGTGGAGGGAAAATAAATTCAGGAGTCACAGCAGGGTTCAAGCTAGCACAAGTGTGTGTGTAAATGTTGGAAAAAGCAAAAACTGAGCAGTGATGCATCATAATTTGTGTGAAATAACCACCCACCACAACTGAGATGATGCATTGGAACTAAGATTACACGATCAAGTAATAACTGTGTCCAAAAAGCACATATACTCTTAAGCAGTTTAGACAATGAAAAATCAAAAGAAAAAGCTTTGCCCTATTTTAAAGGGCAGCTTAGAGGCAGTGTGCTTTTGTTAGGGAAATGCCAAACAAATCTTTCTCCTTCAGACTATTAGGGCAAAGTCCCCACTGAGTTCTGTGGAATTCATAAAGAGCTACAGTCACCAGTGCTACTGAGAGGATATTAGTGAAATGAATTATTGCAGATGTGGTGGTATCTTTGTCGATCATTTAGTCAAAAATGAAGTTATTCTATTCCAGTTTTAGTAAGTTAAAGGAAATAAATTAAGGGAGAGGGGTAGGGTGTAAGACCATATCACCACAACTGAGATATTCATGAATATAGTCTCTTGAATATTTATTGTAATTGCAAAAGGAAAAAAAAACTTTCAGCAAAAAAAAAATTAAACAAAGAAAATCCACTTGGCATACAGAAATCACATACAAAAAGAATATCCAATGGAATACACATGGTTGCTACGTCAGCACAGAATTAAAACTCTCCATGTGGATAAAACTTGTACTGAACCTTCAGACAAGAGCTCCCATGGATTTATGGAGAAGATTCACAAAATTTATCACCCAGCAGCATTTTAGCTAGCATATTTTTTAAAACCACAGTAGCTATATTGCAGTAAGAGTCGGGGGAGAAGGCACAGATTGAGTCTCACCCCCTCACAAAGGTATCTTAAACACATCAATTTTTCTTCAAGAACAGTTCAGCAAACAAGTTGGTTTGAGAGAACCAGAACAGCTACATGTTATCAAGGAAAGCATTTATTTTCGTGCATGTAATCACATGCCTGTGAGTAATTTTAAAAAAGCTAGGTAAAATTACCTGCCAGCCCTTGAGCTGTCAGATCACGTAACAATTAAAGGTTTAGGGACTCCTGTAGCAGGCTGTACATTTCCATTTTAGTTGTACCTCATATTCTGACTCTTACTTTGTTGCTCAGCAACAATGCTGCCAAGAATTTCCTTTTTATACTAAGCAATCCCAAATTTCTATCTACATACATTTTCATTTCACTCTGGTGTATATAATTTTGCAGAAATTTTAATGGCATTAGGTAAAAAAAAAAAATTTAAGGACTTTTCATGTCATTGCAAGTACTGTCATGTGCTACTTAATGCAATGTGGCTACTTTGCTGTCTCAGAGAATGTATTTGATGACATCAGAAAGGAAACCCTTGATATTGGTTTCCTGTAGGCCTTAGAATTTCATTCTTTTCCAGATCAAGCAAATTAAAAAAAAAAATCAAAACAAAGGAACAAACCCCCATAATTTATTAAACCTCATGTATTGTCACAAAAATGCATCAGAGAAAATTAAAAATCTACTTGTGTACCTTTTATCATGGTACTAGTGAATATATGGGGTTTTTTTTAGGAAAATTGTCTGGCAAAACCAATTCCCCAATTCTTCTCCATGGCCCAGACTCAGTGGCCTGTCTCTGTTTAGTAAATTCCCAGTGCAGATGACACATGCCTTTGAAGCTGGAGATTTAGCAAAAGTTAACAGAATGAGCTTTTCTGCAGGCTCTATGGGCACAGCTGGGAACCCGTGGTAGATCAGTGATTCAGGGTTTAAGGTCCCAAATGTACCCAAGGGTGCTGCTGAGTACTGATGGCCTTGCTCATGTTCTTAGAAAACCACTAGGATTATGTAAGTAAGTAGGAATAAATTATTGGATGTCTTCTTTTAATTTCATGGTCAGATTCTGACCTGCGTTTTGTTTCCATTTGTACCTTGGCTTTATTCCTAATACTGGAAATGCTGAACTTTGAAGGCCATGTAAAAACGGAGCGAAGAATGTGGGTCAGTATCTTTAAGGAGGTATCTTCCACCTTTAGTATCTAGAGAAGTTAAGAAACTTAATTGTCAAAACTGACCAATTAAGGTCACCTTCCACTCTGCTGTGCTGCTGACTGTGACCTTGAAGCTGTTTGCAAACATGTTAAACTGGGGCACCAACCAAAGTCTGACAAGTCATCTGCAAGAATATCAGGTACCCCTATTTATTATTTCAGGTAAGTATTATGAATTAACTGTATCAGATTAAAGAAAACATGTCCTCATGATATTATGCAATACAGGCAGACAGAGCATGTAATTGACTCTTTAAGAAAAAATAATTAGTTCACCATAAATGCTGAGCTCTAAGGCGTTCTTCTAATGCTTCTAGAGAACATGCTTTAAAAAACATAGGCAGAGAGTTTCTAAATGGTTTAAAGCATTTTCTGACAGAAGGCCTGTCCCACTAGTGTTGGTGTAACATGACAATTCTCAAAAAAGGACACTCAGAACTCTAAAAGTAAAATTGACATGCACTTGCAGTAAACATACAAATATCTTTAACCATAGTCTCATATATTAAAAATAGCTTAAGTTACTTAAGAATATTCTTACACTACACTGGTAAAGTGTTTACTATATAATATTTCTACAAGACGTGTACATTTACTAGAAATCTTAAGCCACACAGGCATCATCAACAGCTTATCACACATACATGATGCTTCTCCCTTTCACACAAGTTTATATACACTGAGTAAATAATTAAATATTGCACTTATTGGCCCATGATTCCTCAGTTTTGAGGTATTCAAAAATAGAAAAAATATCTATTTTTATAACATTTTTTTCATGCAACATGTAAGACATTTGAAATACACAAATGCTAGTATATAAGTTACATATTGTGACAGTCCAACCGAGTCACAACACATCTGACATTACTGACAAAATACCAAACAAAAGTTACAGCACAAACATTTCATATATCACTAGTTGCAGGTACATGTCAGAATTACTTGAGGAGATTTATCACCAGAAGTGGTCAAGAATGTCTATCTAACCTTCACTTTTGTGTGTTATAGGTGAATGTGAAATTATGGGAATGAGGACTTTTGCTTCCCCCCGATCAGATACCAAGTACCTGATTGTACAAATGACAAGCCATCTACCTCTGCTGGAACCATGGTTAATGAACTTCTGGTAACACATTTGATTTCCAGCAGTAATGACAAATTAAGGACAAATTTGGGAAAAGTGGCACTGAATATAAACAAGTAACAGTGGGAAATGAATGAGTGTCAAAGATGTACTACTGTATGTGCATGTAATATTTGTGTAGTCACAAATTCTGCTTCACTGAACACCCATGGATAAGCAAAAGGAAAAAAAAAAAGCTTAATTTGCAAAGGTGAACTACATTTACCTCTAAATAAAACTGGTAGAGTTCATTTGAATAATTGAAATATGTTGCCTTTTTAAATGAGACTGGAAAAGTGATTAGTCTTGGAGAATCTGGAGTCAGAATGTATGGATCAATGGTGCAAATTAACAGAACTTATTCCCCTGTTGGTATAAGTGAAGATATGTTGCTAAACCCCCTGAGGATGTGTCTATGAGGCTTCAAACTCATGGTCCCACATTGCTAAATCTGTCATGCTAAAGAACTAGGCTTATACATCGTGAGTCTATATGAAACAGGCCAAGGAGGAATTAGGTTGTAATCAGAACTGAAATTTAGTTGATCACTAAATGTAAATAATTTAGTTGATGTAAAAATGTTAATAATAAAACTTACTGTTCTAAAAAAGAAATATAGAAAATAGTAGCTTGGGAGGGGTGGAGTTTGTAAGGGGGTTTCTCTTGGAATGCAATTGCAACATCATTTGTCTGCTCCAAAGAAACAAATGCATAACCACCAAATGTAGAATTTTTGCTACTTTTTTCCCCTCCCAAAAATGGCAAATTTAATGCATTCTCAAAGTTAGGATCAAACTCCAGCAAATTTTGTGCATCCTGAAATAACACTTCATTTCCAAAATAAAGATGCAGGTGGTACAGCTGAGCTGAGCAGACTGGGGAGAAATTTTAATCTTTCAAACTGGTGCTCTGAAAAAGGCCACATAGATGTCGTAGCTCAGGTAATTTCTCTAGGTGTTGCATTAAGTATAAGCACAAAGGAATAAACAATTCCAGCTTAGAGTCACTTACACAGCTGTTCAGAGAAAAAGAGTATTTTCTGGCAGAAAATTAGGCTAGTTCACATTTATTTAAAACACCAAACGAACAAGTCTAAATAAACTAACCACCATCACCAAAAAGAACAGACACAGTATTAAGTCAGTTGCACTTGTAACTTGTGAACATGAACTCCTAAAAGAATCAAAAACATGCATCTGAATGTTCAGCCCAGCAGGGCTGGCTGGCTGTTGGGCAGGTTGCAGCCTGAGGCACCGCAGGAACCAGACAATCCCCATGTTCCCGGGTGCTCCCAAGGGATTTTCTGACCAGTAGCTTGAAGGTGCAGAAAGCAGCACATTGTCAGAGCATGATAAGGCTGGTGCATGGCCCATGCACAGGATTAGCCTGCTGCTATAAGCTTTAGTCTAGATCATAACTCAGAAAAAGGATTGTGTAGTATTAGTTCAGCTTCAGCTGGCACTATGTAGCTCAGGATTCTCTGCCCAAAGGCATCTCATCTCTCAGATTAAAAATACTCTGTGTATTAACTGCTGCATCTCACCAACTGGATAAATCTCTGCTGAAGGGGGTATCTATGGCTGGACCAATGATTTACTGAGACCTTCAGTTTTATTTCTATATTGAAAGTACAACAAATCAATGCAAGGTGTGCAAGAACTTTTTCACTTTTTCACTTGTGATGAGGCTGAAAGTAGTTTTGTTTCTGCTATCCCAGTTTCCATCTGAGCTCTCCCCTCTTCCATCACAAGTGCTTTGTAGTACAAAGCATTATAGTGCTTTGTAGCCTGGTACTTGATATATGTGAAGAACAAGGCATTGATAGTTTAAAATTAGGCCCTTGATCAAGTTGCAACAGGTTCTTAAAAAACGTTCAGCCTACCTGGATTTAAGAAAATTGCAGTTCTCTCCTGTAAGTCAAGAGGAACTGAACCAGATTGACATAGGCTGCTGTTGGATATTCTATCCCATAGGAGACCAAGGAATAATTTTACATAGAATGAAAATTCTAACACTGCTAGTCCCCTCAGAATTCTTGGAATATTTGAGGAGGCATGGTAAGTTACTTCTCAAAAGCTTTTCTGTCTTTACTGTTTCTCTACAAAAGATAAGTTCTAGTTGAGAGAGGCACTGAGATCATGATGCTCATGATCTAAATGTGACCAAATGTATAGCAGAAAACTCAATATTGCTGTGAAGCATATGACTGCAAAAGCCAACCTGTGATGGAAAATCAAAGCCTACTTTTTCCCACAGCAGGTAACCCAGTTTGGAAAGAAAAAGCCGGCTTGAACTTCCACACATTTTCAATTTCAGAGAAAGCCATGATAGGATAAATTTGGTTTGATGGGACCACAACAGGCCATTCTTTCCAAACTTCTACACAAAACAATGTCAACTGAGAGGGCTGAATGGTTCTCCCAGGGTTTTAGTCTCATCTTGAAAAATTCCAAGTATTTTATTTGAACATTTTAAAAATTAATCAGACTGAACGCCATGACAATGTTGAGTGTTAGCACAAAGTTTTGAAGAGGTTTTAGGTACAGATTCATTCTCTGCTGCTGTGTTTCAGATAAGCTTTTTCCTTTTAACATATTTTACCACTCTAAGGAACAACACTACTCCGACAGCTGCTTCCCCCAGCCACCCCATGTCATGCAGAAGGCCAAATATATGTGGTGGCCTAGCAGCTTAGCTGCCTCAGAAACTTGAAGCAGAGGTTCTCCTTAGATTTTGCTGTTACTCTTCTGCCCAGACTCCTGATGCAAAATGAAAAGCAATTAACTGATCCCATTTACGTACAGAACTTTTAATCTATCTCTCAATTATTTTGAAAAGATATATGCTAATAATGTATATCTACTACCAAGTCTAAATGGTCATAGCCAGGCAGGGAGGGTCTAAATTCATTGCAATGGATACAAGCAAAGTGTGACTGCAGCAAGGGACACCTTGAAGTCTTTTTTCCTGCTTGCACTGTGCACAGGAAATGACAATTTTACATCAAACATCTCAGAGAAAAGCTAGAATACTTGCACTTCTTGCCAAGCTGCATGATTCAGGATATACCCAAAATCCTGATTATGTCTCTCTCCTCCTTGCCTGAGATGGTTCAGACTAATAATACAACCTAAGACTCATCTAAAGAACTTTAGAGCTGAAGCTGAATTCTGTCTCAAGGCTTTCCTGCTCCTTCTTCTCGGCCAGAAGTCACTAACATAGCAAGAAACACATGGAAAACTGCCCAGCAGCCATCTCAAATGAAGCTTGCTCGACTTTGTACTGCTTGTGTTTTTTCCAATCAGCCAGCACCTAGAGTGTGAAAATGTACGAGGGAAACTCTCTCAGCACACTTAGCAACCCGCTGTCTTAAATGGGGGAGGGAAAAAAAAGCGCCCTAGAGAGAGAAAGGATCATTGTTTGGATAGCATGTACCTCTTCCACCTGGCTGGTCCTCCACTCTGAAAAGGAGGGTGCTTTCTCTTCATGGAGGTAAATCAGTCTTCATGTCTACTAGGGGTAAAACTGCTTAAATAAACTAGTTAACAGGACAGACATGGTTTAAAAACCCAGACTGAAGACAGCATTGATTAATTTAAGTTAGGCAGCACAGGTAGAACCCTCCTGGCACATCCTTTTTACATATGTCAATATGCCTTGTTTGGAAGTAACTTTTATTGTGTCAAAGTGTATTTAGATTATTTAATAATTTTTTTTAAAGTGGCCATTTTCTCTTAGTGTCTATCTATCTTAGTGAGTTATGTATCAGGAGTTACATAAGTTATCTTCAAAAAACATAAACTGTAAAGAAGGATTTCTTTGCAGTTGTGAGTCATTCAGTGCACTATGCGTTACTTCCTTTTATTTTATTTTTCAGATTTTTCCCATTGCTGACAATTTAAAAAATGTCAGCCCTATATTAAATTCTGTCTAATTGGAAAAATAAAATAATCAGGGCTTCTTCAGTTATGCTGCTTAGTTACAAAAGGTCTCTATGATGCAAGTAAAGTAGTTTTACAAAGTACTTCAGGACACAGATGTAAGAAGCTTCCACCAATTACTAGAGGAGTAAAAACTGTAAAATATAACTGTTTTAACACTTTACCATAAAAGAGTTTGTGTACTTTATTCTGCTGTCTTTACAGATTTTTGCTGATCTTTTCAATGTATTCAGTCTAAGATTAGAAATGTTGACAATTTTTTATCATTCCTAAAGTTTTAAAAATCCTAATTCTCTTGCCAAACTAAATGGAGAAAAAATCAGGTCAAACTTCAGTTCACTGACACCATCAGCATTTCTGCAATAGGTCTGAGTAAAATACAGACATTTATAGCCACTGTGGTGGTAGCTGTCTCAGTGACTGAATGGGAGATGAAATTTCTGAAAACTGAAATGTGACAAGGCAGCTTTTGGCTACGAACAACCAAACACAATGGATTTGGCTCTGTCTGACATAATATAGGACTGTGTGGTTAATGTCTCATGCAGGCAGACATGGAAAGAGCAAAATAGCCTTCTACGACAGGGGTAGGTAAGACTGGGATCTCCATAATGATGGAATGAGAAATTCTAGTTTCAGAAAATTATTAGCTAGACATGCAGCTCCTATGTAAAAGCAAATACACTAGCTGTCCAAACAGAACGAAGTACCTAATATCTCTGAGACTCTGGACTGAATATCCACATCCAGTTGGAAATTGTTGATGAACAGCTGAGAATTTTGATGGCTTTGGGCCAAGGACCTAACTTTCTTCTGATTTCTGCAGTTTTCAGTCAGCCAGGATGTGTAACATAGTGAGTGTGGATTTTACAAGGCAATGCACTCAGGAAGTGTCCCTTGTACAAGTGATCTGGCAGAATGAGGGATTTACTCACTACAGGAATACTTCTAAATTCATTGTCAGTCAGGAAAATACACAAGTGGCATCAGGAAGCTAAGTCAAAACACCCTGACCACTACCCTAAAAATTCAACTATATAACTTGAAACCAGTGAAGTGAGAGACAATTATAGGCAAACATGGTCTGAGACATGGCACCAGCTGAAGTGTGACACAAAACAGTAAAAAGAGAAGAGAAATTAATATACACTCTGCATGCAAAAGCCAGGTTCTAAAATATGGATCATCCTTTTAGGCTAAAAACTGCTCCATCCCCATATGCATATTAGAACAGCTGATGTAAAACAAGACTGTTCTCCAAATAAATTAATAAGACAGTATAAATAAAGGCATATAGACCATTCATAAATACTCTGTTGGCAATAGAACACACTGGAGCTGCCTTAGCTGAGAGCTGCATTAGCAGCTGCAGTTGGGCTGCTGTGGAGGAGGGGTGTCCTTTAGCTGTGTGTTCTGGTTGCTGGCAGCAATGGTGGGATTCGTCTCCAGACTTTCTGACATTTTGTCACAGATGATATCCACAAGTCGCTCAAACGTCTGCTTGACATTAATGTTTTCCTTGGCACTTGTTTCAAAAAATTCAAATCCTAAGAAAATAAAGAACATGTTTATGTTCTAGGCATGTTTCGGTATCTCCAATAAACATACAAACTTCTCTTGAGCAAGAGACACTCAGAAAGGAAACTCATGAGAGCACATGTATGGAAGAGGAGCAGGTAAAATTGTAACACAATCAGAGTAAGTACACCAGTGCTACTGGCTTTATACAAGGCTGGATGAAGTCAGGACCAAATATATTTCCTTAGAAAAATTCTACTTTAACACAGTTTAATCTAAAACTTAATACCTGTTCCAGAGAATTATTTTAGGAAAGCCCTGTATGTACAGCCATTGGGAACAAGTAATCTGCTGCTCCATCTCTAACTATTACATTCCTCTAAGCATTACGCAGTTGGAAACAGCCATTTCCATTGTGTTATTTAAGGTGGTGCCAAAAAAAAAAAAAAAAAATGCTTGCAAAAGTACAGGTAAAAAACCAAGAAAGACAAGAAAAGATTTTTGCAATTTGATGGTTACTAAAGTTAGATGTGAACCCATGGGACCAAAGGGATTCCCAACTCCACAAAGAGAACTAATTAAAAAAAACCCAACCAAATAACAGAAATGCACGTAAGGAAGAAAACACCTTAATTCATTTGTACAGAAGGACTTTTTATCTATTCATTCCCAATGAATAGCCCAAAGGCAAAAATCATAGCTATCCTTAGCCCTTAAGGGACACTGGAAGCTTTTATAGAGCAGAGACAGCTGTTCTAAGCCCTCCAGAGACAGTTTGCTAAGTTCTTCTCTCTGGCTCCAATTGTACCACATCTCACCTCCCACATGGGTCTCATTCATCTAGGCCAGGTTTGCAGCTTGGCAGTCAGCCTGCAACCTAGAATGCTTCTCCCAGAGCTGGGTCTTCCCACATGCTTGTTTCCTTTGCAAAGCATTTGTGTTCCTTTATTTATTGTTTTCTAGGACTTTTCCCACATTTTTTCCCAAGTTAGAACATTTCTCACCCATTCTCTGATAATTCACAACTTACTTCCATTCCTATCTGTCCACTACCTATTGGTTCAATATTAAAACACTTTACAAAACATCTGATTGACTCGTAGCTTTACAGAAACCTTTGCACAGTCTGGCTTACCCTTTGCATAACTATTTTGATTCCTTCTGATTAAATCTGAATATTAATGTGCAATTACCACTGTCTTTCAGTATGAGAAAAATCCCTATCAGAAAATTTCAATTACATGAAATTCCTGGCAGAAGGACAAGAAAACAAATCTTTGTGGGTCTGGTGGTTTGGTTTGATTTTTTGAATGTTTTGTTTTATTCTGTTTTGAAAGGCCACAGGAAATTTAAATGCAAGTACTTGGGTCACATTAGTATTATGTCTTCAGTATGCCATCTAAACAGAATGTAATCTACACATTCAGTCCTATAACTGTTGTCTATGCAACTTTTGCAATTTGAGCTCTACACTAGAGTTACTGCAGATAATTATATTTACCTTGACATGATAACCCAGCCAGAAGTAATAAGCAATGTACAAACTCAACTCTGCTCTGAATGATTTTTTTGTATTTTTAATTTATGTAAGGTGCTGTACCAAAGTGTCAGGAAGCACTAAAATGTTTTAATGTATAGGAGCTAAGCACTGGCAAAAGCTGGTGTTCATAGGGAGATTAGATAACAAGAGCTACCAATATTGTACAGGGATTTAATTGGTCATATGACTTCTGTTAGTATCAGGAAGAAGTGTAAGGGTAAGCTCACCAATATGAGAATACATTGCCATAAAAACTTTTCCATTCCATATTTCACTGCAAAGCAGGAAAACTGTGAATAATAAAAGACTTCCAACAAAAATTAGATACAAGGATATAGTTTTAATCTATTAAATGCTGCTTTAGTTAAGCTTTGCTTGCACATTTCCTTTGTTCCAAATTAGAAGGAAAATGAGAAAAGACAGTGTAACATCACTTGTTGGTGGTTTTGGCCCTCCCGCAGAGCTCCATGCAGTAGAATGCTGTTCAGATCATTTGGGAGCTGCTTGGAGAAAGGAAGATCGTCCACAATTTCAGTGTGCTGTGTTGAAACTCAGATGCAGCCCCAGCCCAGCAATGCAGTCAAGAACCTTCCACAGATCCTAGTGTCTTCTTCACAGGAAGGAGGAGGAAAGCAGCCGTTCCATAGAGGAACAAGCAGAATCATAGGGCAGAAGGGTTGAGTAACAATGGGGGAATGATGCACCAAAGCTTGGGAGATGATAGGAAGAACACTGAATCTAATGCACATTTGGGAGTGGAACAGTTTTTACAGTTATAAAGATAGAATAATGAGCTCATCAGATGATAATGAAATAGCAGATATGATATCTAAGTAAGAGATCTAGAGAGAGAAAAGCAGAAAATGAAAGGAAAACAGTCACAGAGAGGAGGCCTATGTCAGGAACTACTGTAACAAGGATAAAATCAAGAAAACAGGCCCACTATCTTGGTGAGGATGTTTTGCATGAGAACATAATGAAAAAATTATAAGGCACATATTCTCCAGATTAAATGGAGGCTTACAGAGTGTCAAGCACAAAATAATTGATTCAAATAAAATACTTTGGAGATTTCTATGGAATTTCAGATATGATTTCAATATAAGAAGAAAATTGTGGTCATAGCAGTGATGTAGTTGGATATCAGGCTATGAGGGTATTCCATCAATTTGGACATTAATTGCCTGGACCTGCTAGGCTAGGCTTTGCTGCATAGATGAAGCAATGGACAGACCTGAGAGAAAGTGGCTGAGCACCCAATTGCCTCCACAATAAAACTGATGCTATATTCTTTACTGGAACTGTAGGGGTGGGAATTTTGAACATTATTAGCCCAAAAAGCTCCTTCTGTGTATAGACCTATGACTGGTGCTTTTTATATGCTTGAATATGCAAATAAACATCCATCTTCCCAAGAAGAGAATGGGGCATACATGTGAGCTCCTTCCAGGCAGTTCTCTGTAAAACAGATGCAGCTGCACATAGGTAAGACACTGTTCTCACAGGTGCAGACATGGTAACACAGAAGAGTCTTTTGAAGCTAATTAAGAAGTTAAGAAAATCTTTATGCAGTTTCGGGTAATCACTGTCAAAGCATTGTGGTATGTACTGAGCAAGTAGGACCAGCAGGATTGCAAAACTTCAGCAGAACAGGAGTTCAGAATCTCTCTGATGTAGCCAAAGATGCCATTACAAAGACCCTTGCAAGAGAGGCTCCTGTAGGCACTCAAAAGAGCCACTGATTGTCCTGGGCAAGGGATTCAATTTCTCATGGGAGTATTACCTTGTGCAAGGTCCCCCAACAAATTAGGTTGGTTCTTTTGGCTGGTTTGTTTGTTTAACCAAAACCTTGACTGTGGAACAGTTTCAAGAAGCTATACAGAATTTTTCCTAGCAGGGTGTTCTTGGAATCAAGGCTAGAATTCTGTTTGTTTTCATTTTTTTATGGAATATTTTGCAGATCTTTTTTTCCCCATGGCACCTCCTTCTCTACTGACTCATCTTGCAATTATTTTACTAATGGCTCTTAAACACCCTAAGCTTCATAAATCCCTGTGTATGACAGCCTAAGTTCTATGACTTCTAGTACTTTTTTCAAGTTTGTTTTTCACTGCTCATTATTAATTGAGATAAAATATTTTCCATGAGGGTATAAGTGTGAAGTGGGGCAGCTATCTGGTGCTGCCCAGGGAAGCAGAGCTCAAAAAACACCATGTTCCCACCACGTGTGATGATCTGTACTGCTGATGGGCCTGAGGCCAGGCAGAGGAGATTATCGTAAAGACATGACAAGCCCAAGTGGTAAGTGGGTAGATCAGGGAGAACAGAGCTGAAACTCAGAAAATCCAATACACCAAAGTGTTGCCTGAACATATGTACAAAGTGTATGGAACATGGAATATGATATTTTAAATGCTTATTTTGTGTTTAATTCTGTTTTCCTTTGCTGATTCCCTCTTTCCCTACTACTGACTCAAAGAAGGCCGGCAAGTTCTTGGCAGCTCTTACAGAGCACTACAGCAGCAGAGCTAGACAGGGCACTGGCACGGTTCTGTTGTTCTCCTGGTGATCTACAATGCACACAGAGCACTTAGATGGCTTTCCTGAATCATACACACAGCCAGATGTACTGACTTTGTACCCTCTCTGCCTCACATGTGTGCTAGCTCTGTAGAGGCTCCTTCATAACTGCTCATTAACACTTGCTTACGTCTGCTTTCAAAACACAGGAAAGAAAAACGCTCAGAAAGCACAGTCATATGCAAAGAGAAGAACATTCTGCACTCTCTCATCTTCCTGAGAAAACATGACATCAAGAGCATAGGCTAGACAGCAAACCAAGAACATTTCCACAGACAATGCAGACAAGATCTATGCTGATGTTTCACAAGTTGGTCAGGTGGCATTTTGGTTTCAGAGTGTTTTTCTACAATAAAGACAATTTAATTTATCAGCCCATATGTCACATTTTACAGATGTCCACAAGGGTATGTTCCCTCACTAACTATCCTTCTAAATTTTCATGAAGACAAGCTTGAGCTGTGGTCCTTAGTGCTGCTTTTGTCAGTGTCTGGTTCAATCCAGAATTGTAAGGAGTAGTAGGAGACTGCAGCATCAGAGCAAGAAATGGATGCAGGAAGCTGCTCCCTTTGTAAGAGCAGGGTGTAAAAGGCAACCTCCAGGAAGTCATGGGAATTAATAATTTAACAATATCATTGTATATAAAAGAGAGGTGTTAATAAGGACTTATCTTCTTAAAATTGCATCCTGTGGGTAGCTCTGAGCAGGCACTGGCAGGCACTTACCTTCCTGCCTGCTATGAATAGTATCTAATAAGTTTTGCATTCACATTACAGGCTGTCAGTCAAGGCAACTGCAAGACCTTTCTTCTCTGCTCAGACGTCCGCTTCCTCAGAACTGTCAATATTTTTCAGTCAAGGAGAGAAAGGACACACATGGTATGACTGAAAGGTCACCTCTCTTGAGGGAACTGGGCTGAAAGTAGCTGGAGACAACTGCTGTTCTTCAAAGTATCTTCTACATCAGCAACTCTCCGGTTATGGGCAGCAGTTCTGGTTTGCTGTGCTTTGCTCTCTAGATCAATAGGATGGGATCTCTGCTGTCCTAACAAGCCCAAGTGCTGGGCTATGATCAGAAAATTATTTAAAAAACATCAAGACTCAGAACAGTACTCTGCTAATACTATCCCAGTGAAGAGCAGTGCTCTATCACCATTCAAAATAGAGAATTAAAAGGAAGATAAACATTATTATCAGAAATGCTAAGCTATTTATCCAGTCTTTAGGATGGCTGAATTTATTAACAAAAGCAAAGCTAAAGTGGGACTGTCAGCTATGGCAGAATGGGGAGACCCAAGGGGCTGTTACTGGTCATGCTTTAGCTAACATCTCCTTTTCCAGTCTTTCAGAACAGAAGGTTTCATATAAATTCCAGTTGTATTGATTTTGATTGCCATTTTCAGATACCTTTTAAATGAGTGCATTTGGGCACTTAAATAGATTTCTAGCAAAGATTTTTTTTGTGTGTGTGTTTACAGGAGACACGGGTTGAGCAAACCCTTGCTCCTCATTGTTATTAAATAACTTGGCTGTAATGCAGCTCCCAGTATCTGAAAGCAATGGCAGGTTGGCTTTCCCCTCAGTAAAAGAACATCCTGGGGACAGGAGCCTGTAATTGCTCTGCCAATACCCTGTCTGTGTTGTAGCTAAACAGAAGACTGGTATTTGTCAGTGCTGTCAGTCAGTCTCTTTTCCCTGGAACTAATATTTGCCCATTAAAAAAAAGCTAAAAAACAGTGCAGGATGGAAGTTTGAACCAGCATATTGCAGCACAACCCAATTATTTTCATTTTTAATGCAAATTTAGATGCAGCCATATGTCTGTGCTCTCTAAGCTGTGGGTGACCCTGCCTTGTGCACCACAGCCTCCAGTCAGCCACAGAGGCAAAACAGAACTCGCTGTTCTAGCAAACTGTGTGTGCTGAGGTGTCAGCTCCCACTTGTTTCCTCATTTACATGCCAAAATTACAGCACTAAAAATGTCTCTTCATTTCAGTGCCTAAACTCACAGCTGCCTCGTACACACAGCATGCCCACAGATGCCTAATGCACGTGCTACTCCCCAGGGCTCCACTCCTGGCCAGTGAAGGTGCACCCCAGTCCTGATGCTGGGGGGCTGCTGCCTTGTGCCCTAGCCCTGGAAGGATTCAGACACCATTCCCGCTCCTGTTCCTGTTCCATCCCAGCAGCAGGTCTGCTCCTGTTGCCTGGGTCAGACCACCACAACTGCACCCTCTGTAGGACCCGACACCAACACTGACAAATGCCCCACTTTCAGGCTTACTGGCATGCTAAATGGTTTAATTTAAAGATATGTATTCACAGCTCAATCCTGTCTGTTTTCTCCCTGGCAAAACCATTACCTACCCAAATATATGAGCCAAGAACAAATTGAAAACTAAATAGTCATGGAGGGATGATTCTGTTTGAAGTAAGAATTTTGTTCTTGTTTTTAGTGGAAATTATTGTGAAAGCACTGGGAATCAAGAGAAAGAAAGAGAGAAAAAACAATGAAGTAGAAAAATGAGAAAAATAAAGAAAAATAAAGAAGAGGAAGAAGAAGAGGAAGAAAAAAAAAGAAGAAAGGAAAGGAAAGGAAAGGAAAGGAAAGGAAAGGAAAGGAAAGGAAAGGAAAGGAAAGGAAAGGAAAGGAAAGGAAAGGAAAGGAAAGGAAAGGAAAGGAAAGGAAAGGAAAGGAAAGGAAAGGAAAGGAAAGGGAAAGGGAAAGGGAAAGGGAAAGGGAAAGGGAAAGGGAAAGGGAAAGGGAAAGGGAAAGGGAAAGGGAAAGGGAAAGGAAAAGGAAAAGGAAAAGGAAAAGGAAAAGGAAAAGGAAAAGGAAAAGGAAAAGGAAAAGGAAAAGGAAAAGGAAAAGGAAAAAGGAAAGTAAAGACTTGAAGGAGGGGGTCACCCAAATGAGAAGAGAAAATATGGAGATAAGGTATGTAAAAAATTACCATCTCTCTGAGTGACAAGCTGTGGAGGTGCACTGAAGTCACAGGCACTGCTGACCATGACACACATAATATTCAGAGGCCTTTGCAGGTTCCCTGAATACGGTGTGAGGCCTGGTTTCTACTGCCCCTTGCAGAAAAGAATGTGAGAGCTCACCCAGAAAGGGTGAGCACATTTCATTTTGTTTGCTGACACTGGATGTTGGCCTCTAGGAGAAATAGGATGCCAGGATAAATTTAGAAAACAGGCAAGTGCAACCTAGGGCATACTTAGATATGATGAATGCCCCCAGCCATGGTTGATCCTGGATGGCAAAAAATAAGAAGAACCTGAGAAACCAAAGAACACATAAAAGTTGATGTATCTAGTTAACAGGCACAGTAGAATGCCCCAAATAAATGGCAAAACTTTATGTCAAACTGCATATGCAGCTATCCATTTCCCTGTGCAGTTATTCAGACTCTATTCAAAGGCCTGTGCACACCTCTCCTTGCTAGTTCTTAGCTGGAATGTAGATTACAATATCACTATATCATACAGACTGTGGATAGAAGAAACAAGAAGACATCAAGCCACCTGTGACTCCTTTTATTTCTCTTCTGACATTTTGTCAAATGTTTGTCTGACATTTGACACCAAACTTGCATGAATGTACGAGTTTTGCTGAAAGGCATGAGAGCATGAGAGCAGTATCTCAGAAAACTGTGTGAGCAATTCAGCTGGCAAGAGTGCATGCATTTTGCTCGCAGGAAGTTCAAACTCTTGTTTTGCTAAAATGCTTTAAAGCATGTAAATTTATGCTGACTATATTTCTATTCGTTCGATAGCCAATCCATGTACTGCTCAGAGCAAATATTCCTGAAGACAGAAAATATCATAAGAATTACATTCCATACCCTTTTTTGCTAGTGATTAGTGAATAAACTTCTTTAAATGCATTTGCTGTCATTACTTGTATTAATTATTTCTCTCTATTGGCTAGTTTGTCACATTTTTACACATTCTTGGAATAATACCTATATGAGGAAAAGTTATGTGACTTTATTTGCTCTCATCTCTTTTCATTTCATTCTAACCTTAACCTGTTAATGATGCTATTGTGTTAAACAACCATGAACTGATTTCTGAAAAAAAAACACTTTAAGAAAGTACTGAATGGGATGATAAGGAATGACTAATGTATGTCTTTGTGTCTTTATGCCTGGAACAATTAAATATTCTGGGAATTACCTTATGGAGAAAAATGGAATATGACAGAGTTCTCTGAAACCCACAGAGGTACAGTGCAGGTAATAGCAATCAATTGTATACTCTTTGTAAGAGTATAACAGTGAAGAAAAATAAAATTAAACTATCAGGGGGCCAGTTCAAAGGAGCAGTAGATAACAGATAAACTGCCCATATTTAAAGGATATTGTGGGTGGTTTGACTCTATATGGCTTCAAAGACATCATTGTACAAATCACAGAAAAAAATTACAAAAGGCCTATTGAATATAAATGTATTGCATTTGGTTCATGACAACCACAAATATAATTTTCTATGGTCAGAGAAAGTATCACTGCATGTTTGCCAGTTCACATCTTTTACAAAATACCTACAACACTGCTTGTAGCTAGGATCCATAGTGGTACTGCCAGTGTCATGCTATTAATAATAAATTTAAAAAATATCTTCAAAGCAAATATGACAGATTCTGTCCTCATAAAGATTCTGTAATTTTCTTCAAGGTCAGATCTGGGTTCCTAACTATTCCTTCATTCTTTTGTGAACTTTGAGTATGCCATGAAAAGGTATGCATATGTACCACAGGGCAGTTGTCTCATTCAGCAGACCTCCTCCAACAGTAATAAGATTTATTGTTGGTTCATTTAAACTCCTTGTTTGGGTTGCACTTGAGAAAAAAGCCAGCACAGTGATTTAAAGAAATGAATGATTACACCTTGTTATTGAACTTTAAGGCCACACTTTTCAGAGAGGTCAGGAGCCAAAAGGAGTCTCCATTTTCCAATAACACTGCTCTCAACAGAACACCATGTTGCCCAGAGGGTTAAACTCCCAGTGCTCTTTTTGACCTTCTGAACAGTCCCCCCAGAAGGTGCACGTGTTCATTTTCTTAGGGACTTCAAATAAACAAGGGCTGAAAATAAAACTGCACTTGAGAATAGAAGGTGTCACAGCCTAGTTTTTGTACAGCACTGATGAATCTTATTGGCTTGTGTCTGTGATCAACACTGTGTTCAAAGGGCTCTCAGTTTTAAAATGTCTGCCTGGACAGAAAAATCTATATGGTTATCTTTAAAACTTGTCTGTAAGAGATGTTATCAATTTGCTGCCAGAGAAACAAAAGACAGTCCCATGTGTGTAACACAGTGGGTGCCCTCCAAACCAGCCAGCAAGTCCAGGGCACTTACTGCAGTTAAGGAAAAGTCTTCTGCTGCTCCTGACATCACCTCACCCACTCTCAGGGCAGATTTAAGAAACTATTGTAGCTGTACAGGAAACATGTAAACATTTGTGTGTGCAGTCTGAGTACAGTAAATGACTGGATCAGAGACACAAGTTATCTAATACAATTAATCTACCCTTGAGATAGCCACAGGATATATATCTGAGAAAAGAAACTCCCTGAGTAGATAAATATGGAAATAGAGGATAATCTTCTTCTATAAAGATTGAATTTTAAATCCCAGGAGTTAGAATTTGCTTTAAAGCCTGAAACATGAGTTTTGTTATCTATCTCATTACCCTTTTTTCTTCTTTTCAAGCATTGGTTATTACATCTGAGGATTCCTGACTGTAAAACATGCAAAGTTCCTTCTTGTCCTTCATAAATTTATGACTTTGCGGATGCCTTGTCAATTCATTGCGTTATTTTTCTTTTTTTGAAGGAATATGGTTCAAGGCATAGAAATTCAGATTTTTTTGTGACTTTAAAAAAATTTCAAACTCTATAGTGAAAATTAATGGTTGTTGCTAAATGTTTCAGCACCTTGTCAAAATTAATGGTAAAAGTATACAGTTAGATTTTTGGGATCTCTTTGTCCAATGAATATATATTCCTATCTCCTAGTGCAATGAGTAAACATCAGAAATGGGAAGAACATATATAGAAAAATATATATAAAAATATGACAGGTATTTCTGCAAAGATAAATATCCTCTGTTAATGGTTTGATCGCAATCAGTTTGAGAACTCAATTCTTTACAAATATTGGTAAGTTTTCTGGGTATAACCTTCTGTTAAATATTTCCTGCCATCTTTCAAAGACTAACTTACAGCAATCGTTAACATATTCATTCAAGAAGTTCTTTTACACATATGCAGCACTTATTAAGACAGATTCAATAGGAAGGTATGTTACTCTGTTAAAATTGTTTACCAGGAAAAGTAATTGTACAAGTGGAAAACAATATTTTTTTAAAAATAAGATCATTGACCTATGAACATACATGACTTAAGAACCACCAGCATGAGATTAGATCTCCAATTAAAACATCCTTTCATCTACCTCCCTCTATAGGAATAGTGACAAGGAGATCTTGGTTACACGTATTTTGACCAGACTGAGCTTTCACTACACAGAGTTTTAAAAACAATAACAAATCCATGCCCATAATTTATGATTCCCTGTACATAAATTGACCTCTAACAATTCCAGAGTTTGATTTACACACTTGCTGAGCTTACTCTCCAGAGATCAGGAAATTTGAAGGAAAAAAGAGCCTAGGTATTAGTATTACAATGATGCTCTGGAGATTTGCCAATAAAGTTTGACCAGTGTCACTCCAAAAACATTTTGTGGTATGAAAGGATAACACTGTTGTGTAGAAACAGAAACAACAAAGGTGCTCACAGCTTGGCAATTTTCTGTGTGTACAGAATTTGCTTCCCAGAAGGAGACCTTATGAAACAAGTCCATATCTACAGTTCTGTGAATGAACAGTAGATCAGTGGATGAAGTGTTAGCAGTGGGACAGCAGCATATTTCTGTTCTGGATTATCGGTATTGCTAATCATAACCCAAATCCACTCAAGTTGCAAAAAGGTCTAGTAAGCTTTTTCTGCAATATCTCCTTTCTTCTCTTTTTTCTTTTTTTTTTTTTTCTTTTTTTTTTTTTTTTTTTTTTTTTTTTTTTTTTTTTTGTTGTTGTTGTTGAGGGGACTGGAAAAAAACACCCTTGCTTGGGGTTTTCTGACTTACTTGTCTTCTTGCTCCATGTCAAAAAGGCTGTAGAAATAAAAGGGAAGGAGTGTGTGACTATTCCTTTACAATGAATGTAAAGGAATAGTATTTGCAAGTTCTGTAAGCTAAAAATTAAATTAATTTTTGCATTCTCACAAACAACCACAAAGCTTTTGTTGTGTCATTTCTTACCAAGCTGCTCTGCTAAATGTTTTCCCCTCTCAGTGAAGATTACCCGTTCATCCTCCATGTCACATTTGTTGCCAACCAAAATAACCTGGGCATTATCCCAAGAGTACGTTTTGATTTGAGTTGACCTTAAAAGAGAAAGGGAGAGAAAGGAGTCAAAGCAAAGCAAATTCCCCTTAATTTCAGGAAGAGTTGCAAAAAGACAAAAGAGACAATACTGATTTTGACAACCAGGGTAACATGACTCTGTTTAATTGCAGATTTCAAATAAGCTAAGGATTATCTGTCAGGTTTTACTGTTACAGAGATAGTATCAACACAGGGTTTACTTTTGCTTGCTGAAAATAGTATTTTCTCCTGCCCTCAACATTCTTCCTTTACTTTTAGAAAGAAGAGATTATATTTTTTCCCATTTTCACATTTTAATACAAACCTTACAATCTAAAAACAGAGCTCTGAAAGAAAATCAACAATGTATTAATTTCTTATCTTTTACTTTTGAGATCAGGATGTAAATTCAGCAGGAAAACTTCAAAAATTTCTGAGCTAGTCTGTCTTCCTCTCCATCACATTTCTCTGCAAGTCTTTTATCTACCAGAAGGTCAGCAACATTTCCATTGTGCATTAAGCCATGGGCAGAGGCTGAGTTTGAACTCTGACTTACCTTCTGTTTAAATTGTACAAGCCTTAGCCATGACTGCAGCTGAATGGAAGTGTCTGAGGCCTTAAAACACCATAGGGACCATGAGTGATGGTGGTAAACAGCTTACAGTGGTTTCTTTGAGCAGGGGCAATAATGGGTGACTTGGAACCACACTCGTGGTGCCTGTCAGTTTCTGCCTGCCACCATTCTGCTGGTACCCAGGTCTGCCCTGTAGAAGGAAAGCTGCTGGCTCAGCCAAGAGTGATGCTGCTGGTTACCACTTTCTGACTGGGAGCAGTATGTGCCCTTGATGGTGACACAGGATGCAGGAAACTTCCTCCAAGCACTTAGGCTTTGTCTTGAACTAGTGACTAAGTCTGGCTCTAGGCTTGAAGTTTTTGGTGGGATCAATGAGCAATGGAGAGAGAAAAAGACAGAGAGCATACCTCTTTCTGCCAGCCTGTCCCACACCATTTCCTCCCTCCCTCCCTCCCTCCTTGGACAATACAGGGTGCTTAGGAAAAAATAGAATAGAAACTAACTTTTATAACTACATGGTTATGAGAGGACACCCTGGAAAGGGATCCTGTGGCATATGATGGACTTTTTTTCTCAAAGTCGCTTTGACAAAATATGAAATAGCTTCAAAAATCTGTCACCTAAATATTTTGGAAGCTGGTCTGCATCGGTACATTTACTAGTGACCCCTTCTCATAACACAGCCATCATCTCTACTTATTGAGACCCCGGTCTGCAAAGTCTTACATTATTAAAAAATATCATGATCTTTTCTAATCTAGTCTGACAACTGATTCTAGTGAAAGACACAAAATGTATCACATCTCCCCATTTGGCTTTGCTTATTGCAAAACCAGAGGGATGGCCATGGGCAAAAGCTGCTAGAGCTATCACTGTGACCCTAGGTCCAATGCCATTGCCTACAGGTTCCCTGCATGAGTGAAAAAAAACCCTCTAGGCCACATCCGATGGGTTTGCAGTGACAGGCAGAGAAATTTAAAGGGAAGAATCACTGCTTTTAGGAATGTTTTACGTTATCACAACAACCGAAAAGAAGTTGAGGCAAGTCCCAGACTTTTTGTTCTACAGATTGTTCCCTTGGGCCTGACCTGATCTTTTCTTCAATCTTTTCTTCACTGTGCTATTTTAAATGTTTTAATAGTAATTTGAGTAGGTGTAGGGTACTGTGACCAAAAAGAAGTCAAACTTCCCCATACACTTATATTTTACTAAAGATACCATTTCTCAGGAAAAAAGGAAAACATGCATTCATTTTAGCAGAAATGTCCTTTTGGAATCATGCTGAGTAGTTAAGCAAAGTAGAATTATTATTGTGATTTTGAACCCGAACTACATTTGTCACCACAGCAACTTTGCAAATACTAGTACCTCAAATGTCAGAGTATGTTAGTCCATTAAGGACCCTAAAAGAGCTTAGCTCTGAACAATTATTAGTTGGGAGCCAATTTATTCCCTTTATGTCAGCAGGAAATCAAATACATTATGAAAGCAAAATATAGAGTAAAGATATTAAGCTTTACTTATTAAGGAATAACTTACATAACCTGTAAAGTTGAAATAGAATAAACTGATGAAGAAATACAGCCTGAAGAAATATCATCACACAACTGTAAAGAGCATTCATTCAGCCATGTTTTGCAGACTTTGCCTCCAGAGTTTTACATTAGTTTCTTTCATTAAGAATGTAAGGTCCCTTCATTTTACTGCAGCCAGATTATTTGTTCTACAACTACAAATCTGTACATTTAAATTCTTCTCATTACTTAAGCAACTTATTTTATTAATAGACATTTTTTAATCTATCTTGCTTTTGTCTCATCTTCTAGTTATTTTTTTTAAGTAACAAGAAGAGATCTTGTCCCTGCAAACAAATCCGAAGGCTTATATTTTGCAAACGACTCAGTAGAGCAGAAATATAACTGACTGAAAATTAGTCAAATGTATTCACACCCAACACCACATCAGCAGATGCTTGATTCAAAGGATATAATAGGCTTATTACTGTTATGTTTTCTTTTATACATATAGTTCCACTATTGGCCTCTGTAGGTTTTGATTCCCACAACTCTCCACCAAAGCCAACACATAGGTCACTTGAAAAAAAAAAAAGAGATTTTGCTGTTCCTTGCATACAAGAAACAAATGACCAAGGCTTCTGATTAGTCCAAAACACAAACTGTTGTCCTTGTAAAGAACTTCAGCTTGAGGAAGACTGAAGACATGAAAAGGCAAAGAGGGTGTTTGCAGTAAGCTGAAAAAGACATTTCTTGTTCACTTTCATGACCTGGTGTATGTCAATAGTAATTTATCCTATATATGTTTCCCTTTCTAGTTTTATGGTAGGCAGGCAATCTGCATCATGCTTGAATTTTTATAATGTATAGACTCCAGAGGGGCAGATTAATGGAGGAGTGCAATGATCCATTGCTTTCCATGATCAACACCATTCTTGTGCTCACTGTACTGCAATTCTACCAGCCCCTTGTCAAAAAAGAGCTGAATGCAGACAAAAGTAATGCTTTTGGCTTATCTTAAAACAGAGAGATCTTCAAATAACTTCCCAGGCAGCAATGGCAAGGGGCCTGTGTGTGCTGTTGGTCAGCTTGCAAGGAATGCTGTGACAGAGCCGGCTTCGGGAACATGCAGCCCCAGCTGGCTGAGGCAGCTGAGATGCTGCAAAACAAGGTAGATAGCACAGAGCAATATGGGGGAGCTGCACGGATGTCACTGCTGTGGAAACCAGACTGTTCACATTGGATTAGGTGATAAAAGCTTATCTATGCGTCCAAAAGAAGCACAGAGAGATTGTGGCAGGAGAGAGAGCCCAAATAATTTCCTGGTCCTGGGTGCTCTCAGGCCTATTGCAGGAAACATCAGATTATCCAAAGCCTATGTACACTATCCTGGTGGAGCAGGAGTGTGATTACCAAATTAAGACTCAGAAAAATACTGGGACACCACATCCAGGTCCCTTTCAGGGTTGTTCCAAGTAAATCCCAGCATGAAACCCATCACTGCAAGTCAATACTGGAGGCTTATTTCCAGGTGCCAGAAATTGAGGAGATTGGGATCCAGGGACAGCTACTGGGCAGATTGAGGTTATGAGCCCAGATGATGGAGGGAGACACAATGTGTATGCCTGCAGAGATACACATTCTCTTGAATGGATCTTGATGCTGCACTGTTTTGGAGGGGAGGAGTGTGAGGATGATGATGCTCTTGGTGTTTGCAGGAGCACCCTGGGGGGTCCTAGGTGGTTTTGTCTGCAATATGTTTGTACCTGGTCATGTATATATGCATATAAATGTGCTGTATGTTTGTGAGTTATGTGCACATGGCCTGCTGGGAATAGATCTTCAACCCACTACTCAATATATTTCAGGTTGCACCCACTGACGATATATCTTGAGTTTACTCTGAATATCTCTTCAGATCATGCCTTTTTACTAACTCACCAATGTCCAGGGCAAATATTCATATAACCTGTGATGTCTTCACCCACAGACCACGTGGAAGGCAAGCAAATATATTCAGTAAAGACATGTCCATGGAGTGAATATACGAGGAATATGAACTTTCAGATAGCCTCAATCTATTCACCATACTTTGGACCAAGTCCTCCAAGGATGCTTGCCTACCATGGAGAGGCTGATTTTACAGACTTTTAGATTAATTATGTAGTAATTCACATGCACGGACAGCAAGACAAACACCCTAACCAAAATGCTCCAGAGGGGCCTATGTATAATGTTTATTCCAGCAAGTTCAGGAAACATGTTGTACTTCTGATGTTTTGATTTATGAAAGGAATACTCAATGAACTGGGGTGCATCATCTTGCCAGGAAAAAGAAATAAGAAAACATCAAACCTATGCAAAAAACTTCTAGAAAACCAAAACCACATTAAAAAAACCTCTATCAAACTTTTTTTTTTTTTTTTTTTTTAAGTTACTGTTGAGTGCACTGATAAGTCCTTAAAATAATTCTCCTGTCTTTATCTACAGCATGGTCACTGCAAAGTCCTTTAGCTGAATTACTAGAGGTCACAGGGTAGTGGTGGGATCTCAGGTGAAGCCCAGGTTATCTGTTCTTTCTCAGTTTATTTATTTGGTAAGAGGCAGTATCAGAGAAGCAACTATGAGTTTGGAGGTGTTTCTAAAAGTGTTCAGTGTCCCCAGGTGAACTTCCTGCCTTTATTTTCTAAAGAGTGTGCCAAGTGTCCATGCCTCTCTGAGCAGGAAGGGTTGCTCTCCAGCTTTGTCAGGAGACATTGTTTTCCTTCTGTAATTGAAGCAAGGAAGAATCTCTTTCCCTCTTCCCCCAGTCTCCTTCCTGTGAAATGGGAAGACACACCACTGCCCTCTCAAACCCCTAATGCAGACAGGGATAGTAAGGGGAAGCTCTGTTATTGACATCTTTTCAGATGATGGAATTATGCCACGAATCCTTTCCCACTCTCCTTGTTTGTGAAGACACTGACACACTTCCCATTCAAGCCAGCTTTTCCACAGAGTGAGTCTGAGGTCTCCTTCATACAGCCAAGTGTTTTTACACTTCAGTGTACACCATATGCTTCATTCTTTTTCCCATGCCCTCTATGTCACCTAAACTCTTATTGTTCCCAGCAATACTGATAGGTTGTGTGCCTAAAGGATGCCACAGCATCTTGGAGTTTACATATCCCTCTCTCTTTCAAGCTTATCTTTTGGATATGAAGAAAATGAGGCACATGTAGGATTATTCTCTATGGCACATTAAAGGACTGCAACGCTCAGTCTTGATGGACACTGGGAATCTGGCTCTGTACCAGCTGCTCTGCACTGGGTGCTCAGACCTTGCTGCAGGCTGGGCAGGGAGAGAGGTGGCCTCAGGCTTTTCATCTGTTCTCCAGTAAACAATCTAGTATTAGTGGGAGACAAGTAACTCAAAATAGATAAACCACCAACCAAACCCCCAACTCAGCTCTCTAACTGGAATTTTGAAGAGAGTACTAAGCAATCTTAGCAAAAAACAAGGCAAATGTCCTGGTGTACTTGAAGACTAGACTTTTGTGGCCACAGTTATTGACATAGCAGGAATATACTAGAATTACTTAGTAATAATTTCAGTAATAATAAAAAGAATATGCTAACACTTGCCAGATTTTAATTGAACTGACACAGAAATAGAACTATCTTTAAGAAACTGCTCAGGATCTTTACTCCTCTACTGACAAGGAAAATCTGAATATTTGCAACTTTTGAAATTTTTCTACTTGTTTCATTTTTCTGGTGTGCTCTACCTGCAGGCCATAAAACTTTCAGGATTGTGGCTAATACAAATAGTTTTATCTCTTTCATTTATGAACGCCTTAATAATTATTGAAGCCATTATTCAAAACTATGGGAAGCAATAGATAAATGAAATAATTATAAAAATAAAGAGCTGATGTAGATGAACATGTGACCAGAATGAAGAAATAGCACCTCAATCATTCTCAAGGAGGGTTTAGAACCTAGTGGACATTGTAGCACCTTCACTTCTCTCCAGAATTAATGATATATTGAATTTGTGATGTTTATTTTCAGTGGTGCCACTGACACCCACTGACTGCAAATGCTTATTAACATATGAGAGAGAATAGGCAAAAACATCCCAGCAGCCCAGAAAATGTATGGAGAAGTGCAATGAAAAGGGCACGAAAAAGAGAAAAATAAACTTGCTCCACCCTTAATATCACAACATAGCAAGAGGAAAAGGATCTGGTGAGAAGTGGATGCGCTAAGGATACGTTTAGTGTGGATAACTTGGCAAGCAGGGCAGTTCAAGCTGCAGATTGTACTCTGGGTGGCAGGAGCTCAAGGAAAAGTAAACCAGAGCTACTCATTGCACAACAAAAGGCCCAGGAACCTGTGGTGTCAGCCAGGTGACTGGACATTTAGACACAGCAGGAACTGATGACCCCAGATTTTGAGAGCTTAGACTCTGAGGGTGTAAAAGCCCAGTGCATCTTTATTAGGCATCCCTCCTCAAAGGCGCCAGCTTGAGCTGTTAATTTGTTGCTGCACCATGATTAAATCATGGGATATATCAACCCCTCCATGATTGCAACAGAGCAGGATATATGAATATTGCTCAAGACTGACTGTATCTCATGTGTCAGTTGTTGTTTATACAATACTGTGTTTGCTGTCTGGATTGAAGGGCAAATGAAGAAAAATACCTATTGATTGTGAAAAAAACCACCGATATTGAAGGAACCAGAACAATGACAATTATTCACCACTTCTTCTGATGGGCTTTATCTTCCTTGTGCAGAGCCAAATAGTGCACACCATGCAAAGAAAGGCTACACATTTAACCTTTCCTTGGACGAATAGACTGATGATGCGGAAGCTGCATGACAGGTGTGACACTAATAAATTTCTGGTTCATTATCAGCCAGAAAGCTAGTCATAATGCACATTACCCAGAGCACCACAGGTTTTTATTGCTCTGGTAAGAATTGGATATACTTTAATGAAAAAATCCTTCACTACAAGTTTCTATAACTTCATTTTAGAAACCTGGAGTTACATTTCAGTTTTGACAGGCTCTAAAGATATTCAAAATTAATCCAGTTCTTTTGGACATAAAACTGGGTTGATCTCTAATATGTGCATTTTTATAACCTTATGCAAGGAAATATGAAATTTTACAAAACTTTAGTTACTTACAAAGAAATAAAAGAAGATGGAAAGCAGGGATAACATTTAAGATGTAAGAGCTGATGTTCTTTGTGTGTTTATGACATTTATTATTATTTATTCTTGGTGATATACCATTACCATAGTTGTAATGAGGAAGTATATGCTTACCCAGTGATGTCCACTCTGAGTCCGCATTTAGTAGAATGCAATAACAACTGACATAGCATTAATAATGACACAATTCTACGTGGTAATTAGGATGAGAGGTACGGCATTATAGATGTTCATCAATCAGAATTGTCTTCCTAGTCAACCATCTCTAGCTATTCCTAATCTGCCTATGGAAGTGTCTTCCCATCCAGAGTTCTCTGCTGAGAACTCGGAGTTACATTTGAGTTACATTTTACCTTTCATGTAATATACAAATATTTTTTAGAAGAGTCCATGTATTAGCTTTGGTGCCTTTTCTTTACAGTGTTGTTTCAAATAAGAATACCAAGTGTTTGTTATTGTCTGAAAATTCTTTTCTGACATTAAAATTCAAATCCGTTGGATAATGGTTTATGATGTCAAATTAATATATTGTTGGCAAAAGACATCAAGTTTAAACTTTAATTTTTACATACTTTACATAAAATATAACTATTCCATACTTTATTTGGAGTTACAATGAAGGGCCAGAAGCCTACAGGGCATGCTCAATTTGTGTTAATCAGATTGTAGATGCCCTCAGTTTTTGCATCTTTGGCACAATCTTTGCAAACTGCTTTCTTGACAGCTGTCAAATACACCTTGAAACTGCCTTCCAATACCAGTGTAGCAAGAGCCCAGTATGAAATAATTGCATTAATAAAAATAAAAAATGACTGTTCTCTAAGTTAGTACTGTGCTCTCTATCCCTCCTCCCCAATACCTCCTGTGCTTGAGTTCGTATGGCCCTCCCTTTAGAGAAAAAGCTCTCCAGGTGAGGTGTTTTTCTGTACCTACACAGCCAGCACACAGCCCTAAGCAGAGTAACCACATACAGTACACCTGGCATTGCACACATGGCAGACTCTTTTGTCACAGAGATAGATAACAGAGAATTTGTGGAGGAGTTCATGACCTAATCCAAGACAAGGTGGGCTTTGGCTGAAGGTATGCTGAATTCATAAAAAGGAGTAAATTCCTTGTCAGTCAATCTCATTTCTTCCTTTTCTGGTGTGTAGTATATACTGGTTTCCCAGGCTTTTTGCTTAGAAAATTAGAATGGATATTTCAAAAAAACAGTAAATAATAGATAAAAGTAGTGTGTTAGACACTAAGGGCAAAGAGATCTTCCAAGCAACTTCCTTGTATTTTTTGTAATATAAAGTACATCTCAATATTTAATTCTTATTCACAGGAGTACAAAATCCTCTCTTGCAACAAGGTTTACTTATGGGCAGGCCAACTAATATACCACATTTTTCACAGTAGGACACATGTTAATGAAGAGTTTTTATGTCATGTATAATGCCACAAGCTGTGTCATATTGTGGGAAGTGATTTAACAACTCGCCACACAGACAAAAGGCTGTACATTTTAATTTTCTCCCCACTGAGAAACCCACCATTAAATTATCATCCTTCAAAGCTGCTACCACACATGCACAGCGAAAACAATCCAAAAAAAAAAAAAGGGTTTGAAAAGAGATGGAAAAAAGTCTTTATAGGAAAATAATATTCATGGAAACAATAAAAGGCAAAATACAGACTGCACTTGCACATCCTTTGATTATCCCCTTGTTTTCATGTTCCAGATGCTTCCACATAAATGATTCTGTTTATCACCAATTTACGTTGATTGCCCAGACTGTCACTGGAATTCCAAGTAATGACCCTAATCAATCCAGCTGATCCTAACTCTGGTATTTGAAAAACAGAGCTATAAAACAAGGGAGTTATGAAAAAATTTACTAAAACAACTACAGCATCTGCTTGAGTATATTGCACTTTTAAGTAAATGAGCAATTTGCTGTCACTTAAAATTTTTTTTGCTTGCTATTTTGTATTCTTATATATAAGAATATCTATATAAGGAAACAGATACAGACAGATACACATGTATTCTCATTTCCTTTTTTCTTTCTTACACTGATGGGCTTTTAATAGTATAAAAAAATATAGCTAAGCAAGCAATACTGATGCTGAACAAGTTCTTTTGGTCCTAGACTCTCATATCTAATACTTTCCTCTTCACCACACCTAGGACAGTTCCCTACGCCAGGACTGCCCTGCCTGCCAAAGAGGCTCTTGCACCTGGGAGTACTGACTAGCATCTCATCTCCAGTCCCAAAGAGCACCAACCCAACAGTGGCATTTTGGAAGTAGTGAAGTTCTTAAAGGCGTGGTCAAGTTCTTTTGTTTTGTACCAATATTGAGAGTTTTACAGCCATCAGGCTCACTCAGGATTATTTATTTTTTCATCTTTGCTTTTAAATAGCAAATTCAGATTTATATTTACAATATATATGGCAAATATCTGCCAACAGGACATCCCTGTTTTAAGGAACTTCTGATTAATCAAGTCTCAAGAACTCTGAGTTAACCCTGACATTTTACTGTCAAATCTCATTATGAAATGCATTGCACATTTGTCGCGCTTAATCCCTTTCTACCTATTTCATGACGAATGACTTCCAAGTTTCTCTCACTTGTCAAATTCACTCCTTTGGACTTAATTTCCTCTATTGTTTTAGCATTCATTTTTTTTCACGTTTAAATGAACTGTGCTATTGCTTCTTTTATTTCCTGTAGTCCTAGATAATTTTGGGTTATATTTCTCATTTGGTATTTTGCATTAACTCTTTCAGTCTTATATGCACATAAATTGAGTCCTGAAATGCCTGTGTTTGAGTATTAGAGATGGAGTTGAAACAAATCATACCTAAATGTAATCACTGAAAAATCTTACCAGGTTAGTGAGGCCACTTGTGGTACATTATCATGACCTATCCTTCTTAAGGATTCATGAAGCCTGCCAGTACCAGGACAATTATGTGAATTATTTTAGCTCTTCTTCATAAGAGAGACAGCATTGTTTTATTAAAACATCAAGGAATGTTTCTTCTGTTACTATACTTTTACACAAACTTGATATAAATCCTAATAGTATTTTGTCTTTAAGGTTGGTTATCCTGTTATTCTCTGGAAGCAGAGCAATGGAAACATCCAGAACTGTACTGAGGCATTAAATTTTGATTCTCCCACTGTGTTCTTGCAATCATACCTCTTTGGAAGCAATTTCCCTGTGTGGCTATACACTTGCAAACACAAGAGATTGAGGTCTGAAATGTTGAAATGTGGCCTAGTTTTCAGTTGAACATGTGAGCTTCTGACTTTTGTCACAGATACCTGGAACTAGATTGGCAAAATAGCAACTATCTTTATATCCTGGTTAACTGATGCTAACTGGTTAACTAGTTGAGTAGGAGTTATGCAATTGTACTGGGGGTTTTGGAGAGGTTGGTAGTTAGTTTTTTTTTCCTTTGAGCTCATGAGAGTAAATTTTCAATTTTAATTTTAATTTTGTCTGACCACATTTTGCTTTTGGGGTACTGCTGAACAAAATTCATTCTGTGAGAGCTGACAGTAGCCAAAGACAACAGTAAAAACCATTTCCCTGTCTACATCCTGCCTGGCACAGGGTGGCAGGATTGTCTTGCTGACTCACACTGCAAGCAAGTAAACTGCAGATTTTATTCCTGCTGACTCACAGAAGATGGAGGGAGGCATTAGACTTCAGATTTTATTTCTACAATTAAAAAGAAAGATTTTTTTTAAAGGGGAAACAAAAGGATTGTGTATTCATTCAAAATGTCAGTAGTGCTGCTACATTATTCACAAATCAAAAGACTGGGTATATAGATTCATATGGGTACATATATATATATATATCTTTGCCTCTCAAGCCGTAGCTAGTATATATTTGGATTTTCTTCTCTGTCACAGTTCTGGAAACCAAAATATAGTGGTTTTCCCTGACCTCAAAAGCCTGAGTATTGCAGAAGTTAACAGCAACACATGCAGGCATAAATAAAGTAAAACAGAGAGATTGGATGTAAAACTTTTTAACACTACTGAAAACTGAACACAGTGGCATTTCAACAAACTACAGCCCTCTCTCCTTGGGCTCATGTTGAACTTTCAAAAATTAAAGTTTATCTCGCTTTGCCTGTGAGGTCTTTAAAGCCTACTGTTTGAACCATGTTCACTAACATATTTCAAAGGTTACAACTTCCTTCTGGTAAAAACAAACAAACAAACAAAAACAACAAAAGAAAAAACTACAAACAAACAAAACCCCCCCAAAAAACAGTTTAATGTTGTTTTATTGGGGGTTTGTCACTGACATCAGTGGGTAAGTACCCCTCTCAGAGGACACAACCATGTTCATTAAACAGGTGTTTGGGTAGATAGTAATCTTTGTATGGAAAGATTATCAGGACAAGCATCAGAAAATCAAAAATTCATCAGTAGAATTGCTCTGTATTGTGGAGCAGAATGAAGTAACATACTGAAAGATCAAAAGAATAAAACATTTCCTATGTATGGCCAGAAATTAACATCTGCAATTTGAAACAAGTAATTGTGAATGAATGAGGTGGTCACCAGGTGTTTATAAGGTAGGGAGCAGAGGAAGAAGGAAAAAATGCTGGGCTTGGCTTGTGGCAGACTCTGAGGTCAGCTGAGTACACCTCTGCGTACATGGCAGAACTGTGGAAGGGTTTTTGGAAGGCAACCTCCTGCCATCCTGCCTCCTTTCATCACTTGATCCCTTTGCCCAAAACTGTGCCTTAATCACAATGAGTGTGTCTGGGGAAAAACCCGTGTGTTTTCCTACACTGACCAGCAGAGCTAAGAAAGATTGAAAAGGAAGAGCATAAAATCTGAAAAGCCTGATGGTATTAACCACCAGGTCCCACAACAAAGAGTGCCTTTGGCTGATGTAATCTAGAAAAATTCCTGTATTTCAATGAAGCTAAATTCTGCATAGTAACATTTGAAAGTGAGGTCTTTGTTGTTCACAGATGAATGGGAGATTACAGCAAACCTGGCTTCATTTATACATGTCTTTGTATGTATACGCAGCATCTGCTGGGATTAGAGTAAGAAACCATAGCGTATAAAACATTTACACCTCAGAAACTTCAGCTAGCCCTCACTGTCTTCATAGCAGTATGTGCTGATCTGAGCTCATTTAACCCTGTAAGCATGGAGGTCGCTGATCACAGACACTGACAGAAGTTGAAGCGGTCAGTTCCTTCAGATTGGGTCTGCCAAATTTTGCTGCGGTGTGAGGGTAGATCTCAAGATTTAACTAAGGCTGCTAAGGTCACCTCCAGATTGTTCTCTATAACAAGGGCTTAGCTGATGGCTCTGCACACAGGCACAAGCTGCCCTTGGTGAGTAGGCTTTTGTACAACGGATTCAGGATTTACAGACTAGGGAATTGCCAGTGGGACACATCAAGGGGTGAAGAGATCAATGGTGCCCCAAAATCAAAAAAGAGAATAAATTTCAAGCAGGGTGTAAATTGTCATCAAGGCTTATCTTCAAAGACACAAATGATGACTACCTCTCTCAGACAGACAGCCCATATAAATGAATTGATGCAATCCAAGGCCAACCTGAAGCACACATGTGGGAGGTTTGGGAGGGGAAGCAGAGTGCAACTGAACTACTCTCTTTTCTTGAGAGGCACAGAGCCCCTGGGGGACATGCAGAGTCCATTCAGAGTCACAAAGCGGGTCTCATGGACCTAGTGCTCCTCATGGCAGCCCCCTGGCCTCTCTAGGTGAGCACTGATAGCTTCAGTCCTCCACTTGGAAAAAGAGAAGATAATTTGAACAGCATGGCTTAAATCTGTATCCTCCTTTCCCATTTGTCACTGTAGCACTGAATAGATCAATCATTCCATAAACAAATTTTAACTTTTTTTTCCTAATATCTGAAAGGGGAAGAACTTAGAATGGAAGAGAGGATGTGACTGAAGCAAATTATGGGTTATCTGAAAATCATTCAGTTAAAAAGGGCATGAAGAGATGCTAAGTAACAATCAAGTACCTTTTCTAACATTTGTGGTAGATAATCTCTGAAGGCTCTGAAGCACCTCACTGCACTTAAACAATTTTGAATATGAAGGTAAATCGCATTAAAAAAAAATAAAGACAACTGAAAGTGACACAAAAGATCCTATTGATTTTTTTAAAAATTACAGGTTACATATTTATGTATCATGTGTGAGTGAGTGAGGCTGAGAGAAAAAATAGATAGCCTTAATCTTGGAACAAATATGCTCTATTTTTTCTTAATATAATATGATTGCTAAACAGGAAATATTTTTCCCCTCTCCTCAGTTACTCCTTGAAGGCTTTTCTAAAATTTTTGCATAGCATTGGAAAATCCTCATTGCACTCTAAACAATGGCTGCTTAAAGAGAAATGTGATGAATTAACAGTAATAAACAAAATGAAATATCTAAAGGTAGAAGACACTTAAAAATGATATAAATTCTTAATATAACCAGAAGTCAGTTTGCTGATTCTCTTCCCACTTAGTTACACAGTGCAAAGATAAATATTTAAAAGCAAGATAAATTAAGAACATGCTCTCAGCCAGTGTGAAGGAAAGAAAAAAGAAAGGAAGCAACCTTGAATATAAACCACTCACCTGAAAAGAAGAGATATACAAGAAGGAGGTAGCTGCTACATTGTATACCAAAAAGGAGTTGGGCCTATAGCATATATATAAGCAATATGCACAAAGCCATCTTTGGCTGCTTGCAGAAGAGAGGCAGGGGTGCTGCAGGAAGATACCACAGAATCCTTATATGGAAAGAAGACAGTGTGGCACAGCATGCAAAGCAGGATGAATTAAATGTGCTGATTAAATGAACAGCTTGCTTCTTTTACTTCACTGAAGTTCAAAGCTTTCTAGCCAACCACTTTAAGCATACCTAGCAATCAAATAAATGACTTATGTTATAAAAGCCTCATGCAGAGAAACAATAGGTAATGCACAATTGATCCCTACAGGCCTCTATCCCTCACCTTTGTTCAGGGTTCTAAAAAGAATGTATAATACATTCTAATGTAGGTATAAAGGCTAAAAGGCTAAGAGAAGAGAGACTGTCCATTACAGCAGCATAAAAGGAAACTGAGGACAATGCCCTCTATCTTGATTCTGAAAGATGGTGCAAAAAGCTTTTCTCCCAAATTATACCTCAGGTATGCTGCACACTCATTCCTTGTGTGCGGATCTTTAGCTAAAAGATTAACGGTAAAACAGTCAGTGTTGCTTGCCCTGTTAAATGTCAGTCTGCAAGCATCAGGAGGACATCTGGGCTCTAATTCCATATGTAACAGGGTCTCACTGCTTCCTACAAATTCATGGCAGGGAGTAAGGTAGTCCCTAGGCCTCATTGTGAGAAGCAGGAGGCCTAATACCTTTGATCAGAGAGGTCAAAGAAAAAGCAGAAACATCATAACTCTTCATTCTCAGAGTAGGACAAGAGGAAGAGAAGAATTTTGGTTTGTAATCTGAAGTATTACTATATAAATCACTGACAGACACTAACTGTAGTGTCTGAACAGAGGTTGGTTGAAATGTATACTGTGCTGCAATACTACAAAGTTGATGACATTTTCAGAGAAAGGACACCTAGAATTTAGAGTCATGCTATCCTGAGCTGTGAATTTGGGTGTTGAGTTCTGCTAAACTAGCTTGGTTCTTCAAGTGTCAGAATGTGGATTTATGAATCTATCTTTGGACTATCAATTAGAATAGATCAATTGAATCCTCCATTTAATCTTGCCCACAAGCCATGAGAAGAACTGAAAGCTTCTCATTTTCACAGCTTCCTGAAGGCCTTCAGCATAGCATGTGATATTTGGACATCAAACATGCACATATTTGACCTTGAAATGATCTTGATAGGATCTGGCTCAATCTTTAGGCCCAAAGAAAATATATGGAAGAAAGATTATGTTCTTTCTCTGAAACCCCAGGTAACTGCTACTGGTTGGAACATTTCTGTACAAACCGCCTCACATTTCTTATGTGTAAAGACACCACCAAACCTCACCTCTGATGTAAGCCAGAAGCCTAGACTGGCAATGTTTCATTATTCTAATAGTAACATCTACACATTCTCCCAATCTATCTTTTGTAAAAAAAGCATTACATTATCCTCCTTTAAATCTCTGATGATAAAAAACCTGTGTAGTCATGTACCTCTTCAGTGAATAGCCTATTGGCAGCTAGGACTGAATTTATTACACTAATTCTTACTGTTTCACTGGCATCCTGTGGTTTTTTTCTGTATGCTTGCGCTCATGCTTCACTCAGACTCTTTTAGTCAGAATTTTTTTTTGTTGTACTAATGTTAGTGATTAACATAATGGTATGTCACATTCTACACCAGACTTGAAAATAACAAAGAGAGCTGCAAACACTGAAGAAAAGGCCAAGGGCTAAGGCAGACTGCAGGTTAGAGCAAAGCACATGGGAATACAATATAGGATTGGTTTGTAGCTGTCTTGTTCTTTGGGACAAATAGGAGCAAGAGAGGTAACCAGAGCCAGATATAGATGCAGGAGGAAGATGGGCAATTTCGTGTACTGACGCACATGAAGAACTGTGGCTCCTGCTTGCTTCTGTTGTGTTCATGGAAACAGGACATTTCATGAGTACTTGTAAATGAAATAGCTATTACATTAACTATTTAATGGGCATAGGGAACGAGTCTCTGCATCACAGAGAAACAGCCATTCTAAAGGCTGAATATAAACTATGTAGGATGCTTATGCAGGCATGATAAAATACACATACACAGACCCCCACCCTTAGCATTCTGAAGTGTTGGTAGTAAAATAAAAGCAGAATGTAAACTCTTGATATTTATTGTACTATCTTGATGTTTATTGTACTTTCTATGTCAGATTCTAGAGGGTTAAATAGAATAAGATTTCTTTTGTACAAAAACCACGATGGAAAATTTATATGCAGCTGAAGTACTCTAAAGAAATTCATAAAGCTCAGTAATTGCTTTCCTATTAGTTATGAACCATTTGGTTCACACAGTTTCTTTGGACTGTTAAAATTTTGGAACTTTTAAAAGAAGTTCAAGGATTTGGACACTGAAACCTCATTCACCTAGCTATTTTTCTGCCAGAGGTTTAGTGTAAGAGACTAAACATAACAGATATTTTCTCAGATATTTTCACCCACAGCAATATATAAACTTAACAGTGGATGAACTACGGATCTGGGCTATGACCTGGTTGAGCTGCTGTGTTGTCCTGCTGAGCTGTGTATAGCAACAATATAAAAGAAGAGCAGCTAAAGATAGGTGATGCAGGGAAGATGTTCTCAGGAACATCTCAGGCTATTTCAGATGTTTGTGCAGTAAACCCAAGTAAATGACTAAAGTACAAGCCCTAAAATGCCATTATCAAATAAGAGATGGATAGGAAACACAAAACAAAAAGAAAACATTTAATTTGGTGAAAAAAGAGTAGCCATGTCTTCAATTTTACTGCGAAACAGTAAAAATAACATTGTGAAAAACAACATAAAATGAAAACACGTGGAAAATCCGTGATTAGATTGTCAGGATGAAAAATGACTGAGACATTTCTGCATGAGTGAAGGAATCAAACTGAATGGATAGAGTCATGGTTACTAAAATTTTGTGTGTGTGTATATTTAAAAACATGCACACTAGAAGGTATAATCTACAGATTATTCTTCTACTAACTTTCTCTAATGAAGTCTAAATGTTCTACAATCACTTAGTAAAAACCTAAAGTGTCATTGCAAGGTGCCTAACAAAAGCCAGTGTTCAATACAGTGCAATAGTTAAACAATCAAGCAAGATGCTAGCTGCATGCATAACATGATTGAAAGTACTAAAAAATCCTCTTGTCCAAGGTCATTAGACAATTTCATGAGTTTGTCAGCAATGTTCTTTTGGGTGTTTTTGTTGTTTTATTAATTTTTTCATTTTTTTAGGAGAGTATCTCATGTATATTTGAGGCAGTTTCTTTACATACAAAAAGTGTTCTCAAAGCTGAGGCCACAATAGAAATCCAATTTGAGATATTAATTTTTCTCACGATTCCCAAATGTCATAAACCCAACCTATTCCCAAAAGAAATCCTTACTTAAAGAACTCCTTGAATTTTCTTGGAGGTCAAATTTTCTTATTTGGAGGTGGGGGGAATGTTTGTTTTGGCTATTTCTCTGTCTTCTGTCTTTAAATACATAGAGCAGGCTCCATCTTGCCTAAATTGAGATATTTACAGTATAAAAGCCCAGTAGTTCCCATACATAAACTTTTTTTTTGCAGAAGCTTGCTCAGAACAGTCCATCTGGCACAGAAAAGTATAAATAAAATCAGCCTTGAGATACAAACAAGACTTGAGGAAAAGCACACTGTATGACATGGAAATTGGAATTTTTGTGTCCTGTGAACTGATAATGTCCTATGTACCCATAACAAATGATTACTACATTTGCATTTAATTTTGGTTAAAAGAAAGGAATTTATTGGTTTCACTGAGAGACACCTGCCTTATTCTGAAAATTGTTTAGCTATTTTTCAAGTTTTCAAAATGTACAAAAAAAAAATCATTCCGTTGCTTTACAGTGAATTAATAGCTGAGTAGTGGAATTAATAGCCTGGTACTTGGATGAAAGACTGCTCTGGGGTTTCAGGTGTCTTAGCTGCAAGTCAGAATTATGTCCAGTTTAGGGCATACGAGCACAAGCCGAAAGTCTTAATTAAGCTAGCTTGTTGTAACTAATGGATGTAAATAACAACAACAAAAAAGAAATAAAATGTAGCAGATAGAAGCCAAAAAACAATGATTTTATCCAAGAAAAGCATATAAGACTTAAAAATTTGTAGGCCTAATAAAAAGAGTATTTAAATTTTTTTCCAGACTTCAGCATTTTACAAGGCATGAACACTTTTATTCACGCTCAACATGTAATTTTCTCATTAAATCTGATACCAATTGCCACACAAAAAGTGGAAATGTCTACATGGGTACATAATTAAGTAAATCAAGTTTTTCTGACAAAAATAAACGATAGATATGTTTTCAACCCCCCCATAGCCAAGTAGTTCTTATAAAAACCCAAAACACTGAAGGTACAAGTTTGCAAATAACGGTAGATTAATAGAAAAGGACGTTTAATAGTCCTTGAATCCACGCAAAATAGAAACATGATGTTCTCTGAAGATGTTAGGAAGGAGAGCTTGAACAGCTTACGAGGTTAGTCAGTGCCTTCTTCAGCCATTTCTGATAGGTAATTATGGGGTCAGGGAAACACAGCAAAATATATCCTGCAGGGACTTGTTCAATGCCAGAACACTTTTAGGGTGCTTTACAGCACAAAGCAAATATGTACTGGGAGAAGGTCGTTCTGATCTAGTTGTTGTGTAAACAGACAAAGAATGTTCTGGGTTTTTTCTGTTCAACAACCCTTCCCTATAAAAATATTTGTAACAATATTGTGCATTTTAAACATACCAGTTTGTATCCCACCTTACTGTGTCTTGACTTCAAGCAGCAAGGCTATTCAAGGTAATCCAAAGTCTCTCTGTTTTTTTTAATACACTGAGTGACTCAATAAAACTAACACCTTGGCATATATCTCTCTTCTTATGTCTTTAGATCATCACAAATACAATATCACTTGCACCATCCCCTGTGTATGCTGGCAATTTTGGTATTTGACTTTTGTATAAAAATGAAGGATTTGGTTTTTCAGTTTGGATAACACAAATTATTCTAATAATTATGCAAAGAATCATGGTATCATATAATGTTTTGGATTGCAAGGGGCCTTAAAAATCTTCTAGTTCCAACTTGTGGACCGTGCACTCGATCCCACTGTCTGTGTCATTGATAAAGACATTAAAGGGTCCTGGCCCCAAGACAGCCCTGAGGGATACCACCCATCACTAGCTGCCCCCCAGACACAGAGACATTGACTGCAACTCTCTGGCTCTGTCCAACCAGCCAGTTCCTTATCCGTGAATTAAGTCACTCTTCAGAGCATATCTCTCCAGTTTGGAGATCAGGATGTTGTGACTGATCTTTATGACTGTATCAAAGAACTTAGGGAAGGCTAGGCAGATGACATCTGTCAGTCTTCAAGTGAAATGAAGAAATGGTCTTCATTTCACATGCTGACCATTGCAGTCACTCCAGCATAAAAGGCCCCCAAATTTGTCAGGCACAATTTTCTCTTAGTGAAGTGGTGTTGGCTGTCTCAGATCTCTGCATTGTTCCGTATGCTCCTTGACATTGCTTCCATGAAGATCTGCTTTATGATCTTCCCAGGGACAGAGTTGAGGCTCATTGCTCTGTAGTTCCCTGGATTTTCCATTCTTAATTTTTAATAATTTTTCCCCTTTTTTCTGGTCCCCAGGGAAATCCCTTGAGTGCTGTAACTTTTCAAGTATGACGGAGAGTGGCTTGGCAACAACATCAACTAGACAATCAAAGCTGCCTCAAAACTGTGGGATATAAGGCCTGTGTCCCTGTGGTCAGGCAGTTTTATCAACTGGAACCAAAGGTGTCTCACTTAGAGTGAGAGAGACTTCACTGCCCCAGTTCAGGGACTTAGAGTCCTGGGAAGCCTGACTGCCAGTGAATACTGAGATGAAGAACCCACTGACTCAGCCTTCTCCATAACTGTAACCAGTTCTCTTCTTGTTTATCAGAGGGAGTACAGTCTCTTTGTCTTTTCTCTTCTACCCTATGTAGTCATAAAGTCACTTCTTTTTCTTGTCACATTCTTTGCAAAGTTCTGTTCCAGCTGCAGCTCAGCTTTCCTTGTCCCCTCCATACACATCTGAACCATATCCCTGTACTCCACCCTGGTCGCCCGTCCCTGCTTCCACTGGCTGTGCGTTTCTTTCCTATTCCTCAGTCTGAGGAGCAGGTTCTTGCTCAGCCATGAGCTGTTTCCTGCTTTCCCTACTTGATTTAGGGAACAGACAAACGCATAAATAAAGGGGTTATCTGTAGGAGAAGTAAGATATTTTGAAATTAACAGTTTGATGAAACATATGTAGACTTTTTCCAAAATAATTTGTTTAGGGTATTTCTGTTTAGGTTATAACACTGCTACCCAGAGAAATTTTTGAAGGAAAAACTGATAGTAGGATGATGAGAGATATAGCAGCAATGTCAATCCTCTCATAACTGGTATGTAAAATTCTTCCATCATCTTGGTTAAATTGTCTTTGTTAAATCATGAAGTTTTGCAGACTTAAAGAGTATTGCTCAGAAAAGTGATCAATACACAGTAGTCCAGGCATTGTTGTCCTGCCCAACCCATCATATATAATTGTTTTATAATATCCCTTAGCAAGAGCCTTCGAAATCAGTCATTTCAAAGGTTTAACATTGTGCTAAGAATTTATGTACAATGTAGGACCATTTTTTCATCTCAGTCAAAATCCATTTTTATCAATACATTTAACTCATTCATATTTCTCTGTGAAGATACTTGCTAATTAAATATATGTCCCTCTAAATTGGATGGATTTGAGGAGCAGACTGCTAGATGGATAAGAAATTGGTTGGATGTTTTCATCCAGAGGGTTGTGGTCAAGGATGTAGAGTCCCAATGGACATCAGTGACAAGTGGTGCCCTCAGGGGTCTGTACTGGGACCAGAGTTATTTAATATCTTCATCAGTGACATAAGACAAAGGAATTGAGTGCATCCTCAGCAAATTTGCAATGACCCCAAGGTGGGTGGTGCTGTTGACACACCCAAAGGATGGGATGTTATCCAGAGGGACCTGGACAAGCTGGATATGTGGGACTATGTGTTTTAACAAGACCAAGCACAAAGCACTGCACCTGGAACTGGGGCAAGCCCCACTGTCAACACAGGCTGGGGTTGGACAGACCCAGAGCAGCCCTGCCCAGAAGGGCTTGGGGCTGCTGTGGGTGAGAGGCTGCACATGGCCCAGCCATGGCACTCACATTCCAGAGAGCCACACGTGTCCTGGGCTGCACCCAGAGCCCTGTGGGCAGCAGGGCAGGGAGGGGATTCTGCCCCTCTGCTCTGCTGAGATCCCACCGGGAGCACTGCATCCAATTCTGGGGTCCTAAGCACAGAAATGACATGGAAATGCTGGAGCAAATCCAGGGGAGGCCACCAAATTGATATAGAGGGATGATCACCTCTCCTATGAGGAAGGACTGAGAGAGCTGAGTTTGTACAGCCTGGAAAAGAGGCAGCTTCAGGATATCCTAACTCTGGCCTTCCAACACCTGAAAGGAGTTTACAAGGAAGATGGACAGGGACTTTTTACAAGAGCATGTAATGATAAGACACAGGGGAATGTCTTCAAACTGAAAGAAAGAGGGTTTAGATAAGATATTAGGAAGAAATTCTTTACAGTAAGGGTGGTGAGGCACCCAGAGAAGTGGATGTTCCATCCTTAGAAATGGAAGGCCAAGCTGGATGGGGTTTTGAGTTACATGGAGCTCTAAACAACCTGATCTAGAGAAAGGTGTTCCTGTCCACAGAGGAGGGTGTGAACTGGACAACCTTGAAGGTTTCTACCAACCCAAGCATATGAGTCTAGGATTTAGTGTATTCCATTTATAGTCTTTAGTGTAGTCCTTTTACAATAGCAGAGGAGGCAATTCTCAGACACTCAGGCAAACAGTTGCTGGTTGGGGAATTAAATACAGCACAGAATTGTCATTTGTGTCTGAAGACAAAAAAATGTTCCTAATTTAGGTAGTGCATGTTGCTATAGGACATGAAATAACACAACATGCACACATAGCTCTCTCAAGATAAAAAAGCACTTAATTTCCGACTTCAACATTTATAGATTTCTAACAGTGCCACCTCTCTAATGACACTGGACAAACCAACAGTCTATCAAATTCCTACTTCTCCATAAAAGAATGCAAAATAATAAGTTATTTACATAAAGTGTGTGAGAAAGTTAGTCACAAGAATGTAAACATCAGAAGGCTTACAGAAATTTAAAAAATCAGGGTGACAAGTTCATCATGGGGATTCTGGTGTACCTTATTGAAAGTGCTTAGCTCCCCAGTTTGTTTTCCAGAACCAGCAAAAAGTAGGATATATCCACACAGAAACTAAGGTCAAGTGATTGGTTATAAACAGAAAGGTGTTTTCTATGGAACAAAGCTATGAGTAGCTTTGGGTGGGAAAGGGGGGAGTATTAAAAAAAAAAAAAAAATCTATATATGTATTAGAAATAAGCAGAAACTCATCTGTACTGATGGCCTGATGAAGTCCAAGTGTTCAATATATTCTACTTGATAACTTATTTATTCTTCAAAATAAAGACTAGTTTTTATGCATAATAAAAGATTAGTAACAGGAGAGAAATGCATGTCAAAATGTTAATGAATGTCAGCCAAGATGTTAATGAATGTCCAGGATATTTACAGATATATTTAAGTAAGCAGAGAATGACTCTGTTTTAGGCATTAAGGAACTTGTTGAAGTGATCTCTAAATTATTAGCTATTATCTTGGAGTGCTCCTAGAGTATGCGCCCAATAATGTAAAAACAGGAATGCATAGAAATAATATTCAAAAAGAAAAAAAAGGTTAAAAGCAGAATCTGAGGAATTACAGGCAAATAATTCCATTTAATGCCTGGACATAAAAAGCACCTGAACTCACATTGCTAAAAAAGACCATCCAGGCCAATTTTGTTGCCTTCACTAATAGCCTAAATAAGCTGGCAGGTACAGGGGAGGAAATGACTGAGATTTTAGTAAGATTAACATGTGAAAAGTATTTTCTGTATAGCACTAAAGTAAACATGCAGAGAAGATTCTGAAAAAAAATTAAATTAAAAAAATTTAAATTAATTTTAAAATTTAAAACTTGCTCTCAGGTTAGCAGGAATTATTCACTGAAGCTAGAAAGGCAGTCTGAACATGGCATGCCAATTCCATTTATTATACTAATAATCTGGATAACAAAATAGGAAATACACTGATTAATTCTGTAGAGGCCATGCTGGACAGAAGTATCTGCAAGAATTTCAGTGAACAGGATCTGAATTCTAAGTGGCTTTTTTAGACTGATGGAGCAATCTGAAATCAATGAGATGGAATTTAATACAAGTGAGTGCAAGGTGCTACCTTCTGGAAAAAGAGACAAAATAAATAAATATGAGCTTTGAGACAACTGACTAGATAGTGTTTCTAAAGAAAAGAAGACTGGTGCTGTAGTGACCAAAAACAGTGCAGGTTACAAAGTGACAAAACAAATCTGATGCCTGACAGAATTAAGAGGTATTATAAAGAACAAGGACTATTCATTCCACTAAGTATTCTCTGGACTTTTGCTATATTTTAATGCCACAGTTTTGAGACAAATTAGGAGATTATAGAGGAAAAAACCAAGAGGGAACAAAGGATTAGAATCTTGGGAAAAATAATAAAGGATTATAATCTTAGATTATAATCTGAATTTAGAAATTATGATAGATGAAGTAACAGTAAAGAATACTCTAAGACATTTTTTTAAAACTCCAAACAGAAGAAAAGAAAAAAAAGTACCCTCAGATGGATAGTTTCGTCCTGAATGTCTACAGTTTTTTATGTGGAGCTGTGAGCAATCCTAAATCCAAAATAAAATATGGCAAGGCTAGAATTCAATATTTTAATTTCAGCATCTGAAAGCCTCAACATCCAATGGAATCCAGGTGCTTTGAGTCTTTCCTCAGTCATAGCAAACACAGCAGTTCAACCCACTGCATAGTCACTATAAAGCCTCCCAGGTTCTTATTTCTCTTATTCGCTTTTCATAGAGACTTGGTGGCAAGCTTGGACTAAAACCTAAATTAAGAGAGATTCAAAGTTAAGAGAGATTGATTCTATTATGAGAAAAAACAACACATTATATGGCTTAATCATCTAACTTTACACAGATTTGAAGGGTCAAAGACAAATGAACATTGATTAATGTGCAACACCAACAGAAAGTAAATAGATTTTTAAGAGTTTGAAGGTGCTAGGCATGAGCAGAGACAAAAATTAACTTTGGACTAGAAGTATAAATAGAGATCAAAAGTGAAAAAAACCTCATCCAGTAATGACCCGAGTACTCACCAACAGCAATTCTTACTGGTAAGCAGCAAAACTTCTTTAAAAGAGGAATTTACTGAACACAAATTACATTTTTCTGTATGACCAAGATAATAAGTAGTTTTTAAAATAACACAATGTGTCCTGCAGCCAAAATGTGTAAGGTTATTATAGAAGACAGAAAGATGCCATGGCAATATGAACAGCTTTAATTAAATAAAATTGCAATATAAATGATATTAAAATAAATATGCCTATGTAGAATGCTGTATTTTGCATTCCAAATGATACAGGCAGATATGTTTCATGCTAGTTGGTAAAGACATTTAACAGAAGAGGCAGAGAAATATGATTTCTTATAAAATTAACGTGAATTAACTTCACTGCTTCTCCTTGAACTGTGCACTTTGCACTGAAACTGTGCACAGCTTCAGTTGCAGAGGTAAATGCTTCTGAAGGTCACGTTCATTAGCTACCCAGAGCAATATCAGGTCTTGATGTTTACTTATGGCAGTGGCTTTCTGCTCCTAATTCTGTCAATAGAAAACAAATCATAACTTCCTCCCTGCTGTGTTTTAGGTTCAGTGCTCTCAGTGAGATTCTCCAAAACCACATATCACTGTCTCTGGCATCTCTTCACCTCCTGCTTCCTGCTGCAGTGGGATGGAGTTGGGAACTAGAGACACAAAAGGCAAAGGTTACAGGGTGAGATAAAAGTAATTTACTGGAAACAGAAATGAGATGAGAAAATGAACAAGAACAGCCATACTAATGACAGAGGGTATAAGAAAAGAAACAAATTCTGTAGGGAAAAAAACCAAAACAAAGCAACCAATAATAAACGATACTGGTTGGCTACATCCATCGTGTTTTCTTTACCAGAGGGAATCCCTTCTGCCTAGAAGAGACTCACCCAGCAATGACCTGTGAGCTTGTACAGAATAAATTTCATGTGTCAGCTATGCCCCTCCTGACTACAGCAAAAAAAAAAAAAACACAACAAACTCTTGTCCTGGCTGGAACCAGGACACTCTCAAACCTTAAGATCATCCTTGGTGTTACAAGCTAAATGGAAGGCATGGAAGAACAGTGTATTCACTCCTGCAGTTGTAGAATTGAATTTAGTGAATTGCCTGTTTCCTTAATTTGAGACACTCTCTCATAGGGAGTCTAAGCTTATTTATCTAGGTGATACAATTGGTCACCTTTCAGATAACAAATTAAATTTCCAAAAGCTAAATCAAAACTGTGTATCACACTTCAAGGAAGTGTATTAGCAATAACTGAAGACAGACAGAAATTCTTTGGTTAATACTAGTATTAATACTAGTATATTAATAGATTAGTAGATCAACAATGTTCTACATCATTATGAAGTCCTCCATTAAAAATTAGCTATAGAGTTGATCCTAACAATCCTATTGATCAGAGCAGAAGCAGTTAGTTTTCATCTTGCAGCAATTACTTTGTTTTACTTTACTCTGCCAACCATTTAGGAAACTCTAAACTGCCTGAGTGGTCAATAAGTAAATAAATAAGGCAAAAGAAATATTAAGTTGAATATGCTTTCTTTAATATAATGGGAATACTCAGAACATCCTCAGTGAGGTATCATGTTCACAGTTTTTCCAGATTAAAGAAGATATTTTCGCAAGAAGTTTTTTAGTGCCTGATACATCTCCTTTATTCTATACTATGTTCAACTGCCACATATTTTGTGTTCCAATCCTCTCAAAGACTTGCTGTCTCAAAATAAACCATACCTTTAAAACAAAAAATGATCTTTCTGAACTTCTGCAGAAAATGTTTTAATGTGTGTCAATGTACTTAGAATGTGCAAAGAAAACTTGATAAAATAAATGTTCTGCCTTTATATGCAGATGTGTGGAGCAACTACCTAACATGATAGAGACATGGCAGTTTATGCACCAAATGGTATTACTGAATATCATTTGCCTCTGTTGACACATCTTCATTATTCTCCACAGAATAGAGTATCCTTCCTAGTGTGTGTGGAGAGCAGAGAACAAAGGAGACAATGCTGACCTGATGGCCAGGTACCCAGAAATTCATCCAAAATTAATCTGCCATTCCTGTAAAAGCTGTTTGTTCAAGGGCTGCTTGGCACTACTTACAAAAGCTCTATGAATGTGCTACTGAGCCACCTGCATTAACAGTTTAAATATTAACTAACTCCTATTTACTTTTGTTGTCTCTTTCATCACAGTGGAAACAAAGCAGCATGTGGTGTGCGCGTACATGCGTGTGTTAAAGTTCAAGCTATACCTCAGGAAATGAGAAAAGCATTCAGTTCACAAAACAGGTAGGAGCACGGCAGAGATTTACAGAGGATGGGATTGGTTACCTTGGAAACAGGTTTGAATTCTTTCATAAAACAACAAGATGCTCAGTGTTGACCTATTTCCAGCTGCTGTATGGATTTAAGGTGGAACTATATAAGCAAAGTTTATAGAAAAAGTCTTCCTATCAACACTGAATCTTTATTTACTGATTAAATGCATTACTTTGTTTCCTTTATACCTCTAAGCCTTTTGAGTGAAAAAAATAGTTGAGAACAGAAAAGAAAACGGGAAGAAGGATGTCATCATCTTCTCAACAAGAATTTGTTTCCAATGTATCTGTTTCCAGCGTTCACAACTACCTGTTAACACTAAAAACATTTTGGTCAATATATTATCTTATTTCAAATAACTATTTAATTAATATAGGTAAAATATTTTTTATGGAAACAGCCACTTCCCATCCCATTACAAAACTTTAAACTGCAGATAGAATTCCTGAGATAAGTGCAGATGTCTAGTTTATTTTGTCTTCCACCATCTCAGCTCCAAGGGTTTGTTTTATTTTTGTGAGAACTGACATTTTTCACAGTATTTTTTCATGAAGCCTAATACAACCAGCAGTCGGATCTGTGAAGACCTTGAATGCAGTGCATTAGCACGAGAAGGGTAACTGTAACTAAATCAATATACCTTTCTCATCATATTCTACAAAACTTCAGCATACAGGAAAATGGAAAAAGGATCATTATTGTAGGGTTGATAAACACACAAATACAGATGGACAGCAGGTGTACAGCACCATGTGTTACTAATTTAGGGAGCCTCCTAGATAGTCTGGATGTCTAAACAATACAGTGCAATGCAGCATTACACAAAGGGACATGATATTGAATCCCAGAAGCAGTCAGATTGCCTGCCTGGTGCATATATCAATTATCTGGTCCAAACTATTTTGGGTGTATTCATTTTATATTCTTTGGAATCACTGAAAGCCCAAGCTTTCCAAGCAAGGCAAGGAGCAGAAAGAAAGCAAGGCAAAAGAACTCACAAATTAAATTCAACTGGACCTGCAGAGTGAAGGAAATAATTGAAAACTGTGTGAAGTTACTTCATATCATCATCTCTAATGATAACATTATCTTAAGAGTCATTGTTAAGCTCATTGTATATATCATATGTCTGAAGCCATACATTTTTTAGTAATTTCCAGGTAGATTTGTTTGTGGTAGGATATGTTTCTTTCTAGGAAACATATTAAAGGTTATATTTTTGCATATTCTCTTTAAGAATATCATAAACCTTAGCATTTCTTTCTACTTGCTCTTGAGATTGTGATATTACTTGCATTTTTTAAAAAAGAGGGTATTTTTTGGCTATCAAGGTATTGATCTGAAAACAATTAAAATGCAAAAAAAAAGTATTTCTGAACCTCAGCCTATGGAAACAAAACAAATTTGAGTCCTTTGAAAGCTACACAATCTCTTTCATCAAAAAGTGTTTCCAGTTTTAAGAGAGAACAAATTATTTATTTCACTCTGGTATTTCACACTAACCTCTCCCCATTCTTCTCTTCTTACTCAGGTAAAAATACTCTTTTGGAGGTATAAAGATGCTCAGACAGACTAATTTTTTTTTACTTTTTTTTTTTTTTTTTCAGTTTGGACACAGGATCAGAACTTTCCCAGCCAAGCTATGTATCCAGCTGCTAGTCCAATAGGATGTGCTCCCTATCTGTGTACAGGGACCCACCTGTCTTTAAAACACTGGGCACATATCTGGCAGAGCACAACTTAAAGTTATTATCAGAGCATTTATTTCTTTGTCCTTCTTCAGTGTGTACTGGGTTCTGACCAGATAATGGTTGACACTCTTACAAAAGGGTCTGAAAATCCATCATAAAGATCATTCATATGGATGAACTGTCAACAATTAGGCTGTAATCTCTTTGCAGTTCATAATATCCCAAAGCTAGTCTGCTTTTCCTGTTAGGTATTGACATATAAGTATGAGTAATATATTTTAGAGCCCTCATCCTCATATGCTTCTATTAGTCTAATTAAATCTGTCTCACTGAAGATTAACACTTTCTTTCCTAAAACATCTGTCAATGGCGTATGAATTTTATGTAAAACATTTTTTTTTTCATGCTTCTGAACCTCTTCTTCCCTAGACTTTTTTTTTCTTCATGGCTCAGTACAGATCAGCAACAGCAAAAATCATCTTGAAATGTACCAGGGAAAAATGACAGTGGACATCAAAAGCAGAGTTACTTAAGCTGGAGAGATGAAACTCAATTATTTCTTCAATTCTAGACAGTGAAAAATGGTGTTCCACTGCTAATTCTCCAAGTACTCCTTTAAAAATGACAATGAAGCACTCTGAATGCACTCCTTGCATCATTCACATCACACTCTTTTGCAACAGAGAGGTATAGCCAAAAAAACAACAGTACTAATGCTGATCTGCAAATGACCTAAGAAGTTTGTGGAAGGAATGCGGCCACATCCTTTTGGTTACCATGAAAAGTAACATGCTGGCTGCAGTTTTTCAAGATGCTTTAAAACCCAGTGTCTCTCTCTTCAATGCATGTAAGACACCAAATGTTTGGATGTGCTTTGCTCAACACATTTTCCAGTGTTTGTTGTGTTACCAGCTTATAATACATTTGCTAGCTGTTCACTGAGTTACAGACACATGATCACATATTGTGGTTAAATAAATGAATCTTCACTGCTGCTACAGTGAATATTAATACACAGAGAAGAGGAAAAAATATTTGGAGAAAGAAAACAGGCTCACTGTATTTTATTTTTCTTTTTCATCTCCACAGTTTTATATGTGGGAGTCATATGTTTTTTTCCCTGAACATTATATTTTTCCTTATAATTTTTCTGGAATTCATCTATACCTTGATTTATTATTAAGCCTCATTCCATACAGGTCTAAAGTTCTGGTGGCGGCATCAAGGATGCTGCCAGTCCAGGAAGCTTGGCAAGTCCTTGTATTGCCCTGGCTGAACAGAAAAACTTTTGTCGCTTCTAAGCATGGTAGCTTGCTCTCCTTAAAATTTTCCTTGGCTACAAGCTGAGCAGCACTGACCTTTTGCATCATGGTGAGCAAAAGGTCCACAAATGCACAAAATGTGCACTGCTTGTCAGACATCCATGGGGACACTGGAGTTTCACAAAAAGGGGAGCGTCTGGAATGAGAACAGGCAGTGCTGCAGCCCTGATGAAAGCCCACCAGAACAACTCTATTTCTTAGTTCTCTTTCCTCAGAAGAGTGATTCTTACTATGTTTTTCCCATGCTTCTTAAGTACAGTTCTCACTATCTCACTCTTAACACACATGCCACCCCCGCACCCTCATTCTTTAGACATTTAATTTAGGCCTCTTATTTTGCAGTCAGGCTTTTTTCTTCTTTATTATATAGCCATCTTCCCAAAAGCCAGAGCCCAACCAAAAAATCTTCATCCGCCAAATATCCTGGTTTACACTTTTATGCGAACAGAAATTAATCAGAATAAAACCACAACAAAATAGTCACCTGATATAACAGCAAAGATTTCATCTCAATTTTTTCATGTCTTTTGATTTGCCTTACCCCACTCCCATTTCTCCCATGTTTTAGATGCTAAAAAAAACCAGAGGACATTCCCAGCAGATTTCATTGCTTAGGCTCAGAAGAAAATTACATACTTCATGGTAAGGTATGTATATGTTCTTTACAAAAATGAAAATAATCTCCCCTTTCATTTCCTTAGATTCCTGAGGTTTTTTATGAATACAGAATTCAATTAAAAATAACAGATTGTGAAATGGCAACCAAAGGAAATGCAAAAAATGCTGATTAAATGATAATTATTAAATAAGTAATACTCCAAGTATTCATATTTTCAGGCACACAGTTAAGAGGGATTGGCTGATTCCATCCTTGATGGCCTTAGTTATAGCTGAAAAAGTAAAAGCAAAAGATATTTAAGATCTGGTTTTTAAGTGTGGAGGACTTCAGCTCTGTCTACCATGTTTTTATGTATATGGAACTGGCCATGATTGTGAAAAAGAAAAAATAAAAAAGGAGAACAACCAGTGTAATGAATCAATAGTTTTCAATTAAGTCAACCCAGTAAAGCGCAACAATGCCTTCAGCATAAACAAAAAACTCCAAAAACCAATGCAATATAAAATGAAGGTTATGAAATCCGTATTGAATGATTGACTTAATAATGCTGAAAAGTGAAGCCAACCATTTTTGTTATTAAGTTTTTCCCTTCCCAGGATTCTCATGATGAATGTACAGAACTTCTTCTTCTGTTGAAATATTACCATGCAAGAAAGCAGCTCCAATTTTCTGAGAGTTTTTAGTTAATAGTAATATGAGTAATCCCAAATTAAAAAAAACTTAGATATATTCAAATATCCCAACAGTTACTTTATCATGCCATTCACAACCTTATGGCTTTTACTGATAGAATATTATTCTTTTTTTGCAAAATTGAAGTCAAAATTTTAGTCCTAGTCAGTCCAAGTCTAGAAGAGATCAGTGTTCACTCTGCTTGACTCTTAAAAAAGTGAATAAACATAGAAAATATAGAAGCATATTGTACACACATATACATCATAGAATAAGGTAATTAAATATTCTACAAAACAAGAATCAGCCTACATTTTAATTCACCTTGACAGGTCTTGCAATTTAATTTTAATTAATTTTCTCCAACATCTTTATTAAATAAATCTATAAACTGGTTCTAATAGACTGTATATTGGTGAGAATGCTGCACACAAGGAGACTTTTGCCTTAACAAAGGCAAAAATCACCTGCAGGAAATGAAGTTGTGACAGGGATCTGTGCAATCTGTGGGGTGATAGAAGAGCATCTTAATCCAACATGTGCATACAATGCAACTTCACACTTCAAAACACTACCTCAGTTCATTCTGTCTGTCTGAGTTGCAAGAGAAAACAGCAAGGTCTGTCTGTGCCTAGGGAATAAGGTAGCTCCAGATGAGGAAGCTTTAGTCTGGAAGCTGTAAAAGAAAACTTAAACATTTCCTCTGCACAGGACAATGGGCTAGAGAAGCCCATTGTTTGGAGCTGAGTGTTCTTTGAAAGTGCCTGCTAGCTGTCAGTGCTAAGGAAACAATTTTGTAGAGAACAGACCGTCATTATCAGCTTCTGATTTGTGGTACGAATATACCAGATCAATATTGAAATACTGTAGTTTGGTCTTTTGTTGCATTGTTTTCAAGATAACCTTTGCAGTTAGAAAAGTAAACTTCAACAATTTATTATTTTAAAAAATCATACTGAAATGCAAAAAATCTGTGTCAGAAACTTTCCAGAAATACACATGTTCATGAGTGGGCTCTGGCAGACTCTAAGTAAAAACAGAAAAAAATTCAAGGTTTGTTTAAATGTGTTTTACAAATCTACTTCTATTTTATGAAGTGTTCACAGTCTCAGAATTTTTCTTTCTAGCAAAAGCCTTTTTCCTTCCTCCTTTGAGTCTTCCCACAATATCTTTCACCAGTTAAGTGAGGAGAGGATAAACCTCTTTTTTTGGAAGATGCTTCCCAAGAAAAGGTTGGTGTTCTGGACATAGGAGAAAAACTAACTGCAACAAAAACAGAGGATATGGAAGACAGCCAGAAAACAGTGAAAAATTATTTTTAAAGTGATGCAATAGAGACTAAGGAGGAAAATCAGCATGAGGGCACATATGAATTAAATAAAGATCTATAAAATAAATACCAAACAAAGACAAGCTTCTAGCAACCATTCCTCAGTGATTTTAGTGTGTGAGCCCACCTTCCTCATCCCAATCACAGTGGGTGCTCAAGCTGCCTCATTCCACAGCTCTCACTAAACTCCCTCTGATAAATGGCATTTTCTGCTTCCCACAGGTCTGTGATCCCCATTCCTCTGCAAGTACTGTGGCCCTCAGCAAGTTTCTGCCCTTCACCCACTACAGAATCTGGCTAGAGGAAAGCTCAGAAGGATGTCTGATTACATTCTGGCTCTTCTCTACAAAACAAAACAAAATAAAACAAAAAACAAGCAAAGAAACAAAAAAATAAATAAAAAAAACCACAAAAGAAAACAAACGTAAACCCCACCAAACTCTTCAGCATAACTCACTCTGGACAAACATCTTTGCTTCCCTTTGGCTGACTTAGAGGACCTACTTATTTTTTCAGATGCCGCCTTTAAAAATTTCCTTTCTGTTCATTTGGGAATTTGCCATCTTCTCCAAAAAGGAGACAGGGCCTCAGACCATTCACTTTCTCTGTCTGTACTCCCTGTCTGCTGAGTAGATCAGCATCACTTTTTGGAATCTTAAAGAGAATCACAGTTTGTCACTCTCTTCCACACCTCCCCTCTTCCTCCTGGAATACTTCAAATAAAACTGGCAGGACAGCTATTGTAATCTCTGAAGAGATTTCCTTGTATAACTTCACTGTGAAAGAGAGAATAGAACTGGAATTAAAACTAATTCAGCTTTAGTTCAAAGCTTGCAGTTTAGATAGTCTCATAAACAGATTGTAACATATCCCAAAATTCTTGAAAATATGAAAGTTCTCTCTTTTGGGAAAGCAAATTGAAGACACCAAATTAACTATTTAAAGTATAAAATCCAAACTTAAATGTGAGAAAAAGATTAGGTTTTGGATTTTTAATAGCCCAGTGGATTGGAAGACTGGTTTGCTATGGTAGACACTGTGAAAAGCCCTTTAACAATCTCAGATAAACGCAGACTTTCCCTCTAGCCATCATACCCTTGCTTTTGTTTATATATCTAAGCTGTGACTGCAGTAACTAACTCAGTAGAGTTTCCATGGAGACTGGAAAGTCATTTTAAACACCCATGACATTCAGAATATAAATGTCTATTAGCAGATATTGTATGAGTTGCTAGAGGCAACATTTCCTAATCATCCTTAGTTACTTCTCTATATTTTTTGTAATCTACTTACTCAAGTATGCATAGGGAACAAAACTCTGAGAAGATTTTAAAAACTGAAAAAGCATTTGTAGTTCAGATAAACTACCAACACTTATTTTCCTTGATCTATGAAGGAAATCTGTTTAAATCAGCTTAGAATTATAACTTTAACTTCTATGCAAAGAATTGAGCATTTTTAGTTTAAAAGCTCAGAAAATATGATTTAAAAGGATGCACTAAATAAGGAGAGCGGCTAAAATTGCAAATTTCAATTTTTCCATCTAAAAATACAATGCAAAAGTTATATTTTTATATATCTATATAAAAAAGATATCTATATATATATCTTATGTATATATATATATCTTTTTATATATGTATCAAAGTTATATCTATGTAATCAGTAAAATATGTATTATTTTGCTCAACTTTACCACAGTTTACGTAAACAATTTTAATCTATGCATTTCTTTTTCCCTTTTTGTTTTTTTTTTAACTGCAGGTGCAGATTTCTTGTAATTGAGTCTTAATGTGTGTTTGCTGATTCTTTCCAAGCAAGCAAAACCAAAAGGATTGATACTAAATATTGCATCAAAGGAAGGCTTGCATTGCCATCCATTCTGCCTGGCTCATATTTTGTTCTCTCCCTTTCTCCCAGCGGCCGTAACACTCAGCTCTGTTATACTGAAAGGACTAATGCTAAATATTACATCAAAGGAGGGCCTGCGTTCCCGCCCATTCTGCCTGGCTCATATTTTTCTCTCTCTCTTTCTCCCAGAGGCTGTAACAGTCAGTTCTGCTGCTCCCTGGCTTGTAACAAGCGAGCTATAATACACAGGCTCCTCTCACTGACCAGCAAAAGAAACTGCTAGAGTCTTGTCCTTTCTTCAGGATTGTTTTGAAGCAGAATTAACTTCATTTTTTTCCTTTATTTTTGCTTTCTTTAGCACACTTTGGCTCTGCTAATGTACACACATATCTAAGTAAGAATTCAATGTGTTCAATTAATATGGATTTATTACAGCGTTTTTCCCTCCAGGAACAACAGGAAAAAGCAACCACCTCATGACAGATGAAGTGGTGACAGTCACTCATTTCCTCACTCAATGTACCTTAAGATTTTAACTTTAATATTTTCAGATCCTGTACTGGACTCTGAACTCCATAGAATGTTAGTAAGATCTCTTCGCATTGTGGACAGAAAAACCAATCCTTGCAAGCCTCAGACCCAAGGACACCCTCTGTCCCAGGCCCTGAAATGTATAAACAAAAGTGAATAGTGGTAGGGGGAGCAAACTGGGGGAATATGATTTCATTACCTGAAGCAAAAATTGGAGAATGAACCCCTGATGTGAAAATAGACTAAATTTATATCTGTCTGAAAAACCCATATCCATTGTCCATTTTGGGTGTAGCCTCTTGGGGAGGCTTTGTCTGCCCTTAATATATCTGAAGGTCCTTTGTTAAATATATCTGTTTTGATCTTTTTAACTTTGTTTTGCCTCTGTCTCTAGGTAAGCCTGTTCCAGGCATTATCTAAATGGCCTCTTTTAAAAAACAAAACTTGGGATATCATGCCGATATAGAAAAACTGAAAATGTCATGCAGTTTTTTTATCTGCCAAACTGGGCCTGAAATCAGTTTTGTCAGTACTATGGTTTTCCAAGGGAGCTGTTCTGTATGAATTGCTTTTTAATTGATATAACATTTTGTTTTCTCTTGCTGTGTACAAAGCACTGTAAATATAGAGATGTATCATATGAGTGGGAGAAGGCAATTGAAGATAAAAGGCATTGATTTATTTTTCTCCTTGGAGTTTTTCATGATGTGAACTTATGGCAGAGCATGTTTACTACAAGTAGAGAGATATGGAGAGCCTTCCCTGCTTCCCCAATATCTGAATAGGACAGATACAATTTTTCTCATCTTTTCATGTGGGAATTGACTTTTAGTTTGATTTTTTAAAATCCCAATGGGATCAAGAAATAAGACAGGATAAAGTCACTACTATCCTTGGTAGAGTTAAAACTAATCTGCTGCGCAGCAGTATCTGCTTTTCCATGCTTTTCTTGTGGAAAAGCAGATACCCTGTTTCCCAGAGTTGCGCACAGACCAATGCCTTCTACTTCCCTCCCCCCAACTCAAATAAAACCATATCCCCAACTCCAGTTAAACTATAGCTGTCAATCTCCTTCTAAAGCAATAATTTAGCGATTAAATATTTCACTGCGTTGCCATTGCTTGCCCCTTGCGATGGTCAGTCCTAAACTGCTAAAGCAAGCTGTGCTGGGTCTAATCTCAGGGGCAATGCATAACTTTGCAAGAATAATTTGTATGCAGAACTGAGCACTGCACCGTGATATCCAAGTATGGGTGAGACAATTTAATTTCTGTATTGGAAACACTCTTATCCCAAATTCTCCCTGAGCATCTCAGCTTGGTTGCAGGCTTCTGTGGTGCTTCATTATTTGAGAAAGGTAATGTCAACAAATTCAGCCACTGAGGCAGTCCTCATTTGTTTGGTGGCCACCACAGAGAAGGATTAAAGCCTAAAGACAGTCCCTCCTCTGGTCCCTGTGGGGAGTTTGAACACCAGTTTGTGACCTGGAAGGTTCAGTTTTTATTGCCAGTTTTCACAATATCTAGATAAATTCATGCTTTGAAAGCATATTTTCTGCTAAAGCACATTTAATAAACATCCAAAATCTTCGTCCAAATAGTTGGCAAGATTTTTTTGTCCTACTTAAAGAGACTGTAATGCCTCTTGTACTCTGGAAAATAAGAACAAGCATCAGGTAAAAGTATAAATGTTAATTTGGAATGAAAATATTTTTTCCTTTTCTTTCCCTTATTTTATAATGACTTAATATTCATATCCAATCAGAAATGTTTATTTGTCTTTAACATACTGTCATCTGACACTAAAAGGACAGACAAGTTCTTTCAGGGATCCTTGGCCGAATGTTGATGGTACTAAGCTGTATTTACAATTAAGGCTTTGTTTTCTTAGTGTTTTCTTAATTAAGAATTTTATTATTAGCATAACACAGCACAACAAATGACATTAGGAAAGAAATTGACTTAAAAAGAAGGCTAAAACCTGCCATTATTGAGCATTCATTATAAATGCCTTTGGTTTAATGGTCAAGGCCTTGCAATGATCTGATGAAAGATAACCTAAATCATCTAACTAGCATTTGGATATGCTTTGAAAAGAACCACTACCAGCAGGTCATATTGCTGTGTCTCATTGCAGTTAATGTTTCAATGCAAGAACATTAATGGCAGTTTTTGAGCATAGGGATCAATTTCAATAAATCTTGTTGTACTCCCCCACATATAGACTGTATCTCACATAGCTAATATACTCCTACACCTGCCTGACACTCGAAACAGGGCATCTTGATGTGCAGAGGAAAGGAGGGGAGAGGGGAGCAGAGGTAAGAAAGTTCATAAGGGAGAAGGACTCAGTTAAACTTCATACTGCCTGCAAAGTTGTACACTGCTTTACTACTGACTCACAGAGTCTGGTTTTTTTTGAGATTTTGAACAAAAATCATCCAGGCTGCATGAGTGAAACTGCAGTCTTAATGCTATTGAAATATCCCAACTTGCAAAAGGTAAATGCAAAATTGAAACCCCAAAGGAACAGCTCCATCAGCAAATTTCAGGCTTTAACTGTAGTACAAGGATCGTGATATTCCTCTGAAGAGTAACAGATTCAGAATATTAGAGTTCTGAGAAAAATTAAAAACCTGCAGCTTCAGATGAGAGTGAAAATTGTTCAGGAACATTGTTAAGTCCCTGATTGGACTTGTGTTGGTTGGCAGCAGAGCTTTCATTTGGGAATGCTGAGCAACTGTGTAACTCTGTCAATAAACAGTTACAGGGAGATAAGAGTGTATTAGTTACTGCCCAGCAAGTACAAACTATTATTGTCACAAGATTGTAAGACTTTCATTATTAACAAATATAAACATTGTGAGTTAATTATAACATACCAGGGTTTGTTTCTTTTACTATTGTCAGTATGTAACTATAAAATGGACAGACTTGCTAAATATTAAAGTCAGCGTTTCATGTACCTTCTTTAGCATACTGTTATATTTTACCATCCCTAAGTTTGTTTATCTTCTTGATAAACTCCAGCAGCTATCCACTAGCCTGTCAGAGGTATTTTCCACTTTAACCTTTTGAAAAATAAAAGCTTTATCATATGAAAAAACAGAGAAAACTGAAAATCTCATTAAGAGTACCTTAACATGATCTAATTAATGGACAGAAGTTCAGACCAGCAGCATTCAGATACTTATCTGATCATCTGGTTTTCTTTTATCCACCTCAGTGTAACTCCCAGCCATCATATCTGAAGAAGAGCAGGATATGGTACAAATTGGAAGACATGTCCTTTAATGAACAACAGTCCCCTGAATGGCTGAGTATTTGCATTACCTCATCAAATGGACAATAATTCTCCACTGTGAAATTTCCAGTCCAACAAAGCAAGTTTATGGGGATAGTTAAGCCAGAGCTGTCCTCTTGCCAGATGTAGGTAGCAGCAAGGCATAATTTGCTAGCTTTTCATGTTTTCTCAGACAAAAGATTCTGGCCATTTTGTATCAGACAGACCTCCACATTTCTGTGACTGAGGAAAAGGGTCTTAGGAAAGGAGTGATGCATCCTTCCTTACCACAGACCAGGTATAACAAGAAAAGATCGATCCCCAGAACTTTAGCCCTTATCTGCAGGGGTGGCAGCTGTAGAGAAAGGTGTAGCTACTCTCATTTTAGAAGCTGCAGACAAACTTATGATGTAGCTGCCAGTGTGCCGCTGGTGCTAACAAGAAGACTGCAATGTGGTGGTAATAGTTCATGTCTGGTTATGGCCAACAGCTGCCCTAATCAACAAGCATGTCAGCTGATACATATAGATATAGATATATAAAAAGTTATCTAAGCCAATTAGGTCCAATGGAAGTCTAGAGTGACTTATTCCTGAAGCTTGTTGTTGAGACAAGCTCCACTGAGGAACTGCACTAACCAGCTGGTGACTGAGCAGGACCTGGGTGTGTGATTGCTATCAGTGACTTACTGACTGTACTGCCTGAGCTGAGCTCACATTAGAGGGAAAAGAAAGACATAGTGCACTCTGAGGGAACTCTGTCACTATTTACTTCCCCTTCTTATTAGACTTCCCACTGGCAGCATTGATGCAGCAGAGGACAGCCAAATGGACACCCTGATACTGGGTGGCTGCCTAGAATCTAAGAAAATGTCACATTTATAGTGAAGGAGGTTCAAGTGAGTGGTGTAAAACCTACTGAAGCCCTTAAGCCCACAACGAAACAAATGGAAGGAGAAAGTGAGAGTAAGAGCCAATAGACCAAGGACCACGTACAAAAAATTTCCGTTCCACAAACATGTTTCTTTCTGTGGTTCAAGAGCATAAAGACAAGAACGAATGAAAAATGCCATGAAAATTTAACATCTGTCTTTCTTGATTAACTTATAATGCATTAATTAGTTTTTGGACAGTAAATCCACAGAAAATGTTTTCTCTTTTCAAGACACAAACCACTTTGATAAAGATTTGCAGAAATTCTTATTTGTAATGTGCATATTTTAATTCAAGGTTTAGTAGGAAGAATAATATAAGTATCTTTATCAAGGCAAGTAGTTCAGGCCAGAGTGATGCTTAATCCTAACATCAAATGTTGTCAAGAAAAGTCTTTAGAAAAACAAGTTTATGTTTGTCCTTTTTCATGGAGAGTTTTCCTAAAGCTATGAATTGGCAGTGTCAGTGATAAGAGAGGATAATACTTTATGGCACATAAAAAACTTTGATTCAGCAGTGCCCTTGCAGCCAGAGACATTTATTTCTGTGGAACTTCTACAGAACTCAGCATATTGAGTTGTACTAGTAGCAAAGACAGTACACAGCCTTCACCCTCTCCTTTCTACCATAAGGAACCACTGCCATTAAGGAGACAACTTATGCGCCCTGAACACTAAGATGAAAAGTGGCACAGCACCTCCAAGTGAAATGTATAGAGAGAAAAGGCTAGCAAATGTACATGCTACAGGTGCTAGGATAAAACAGGAATTAATGCCAGCACTGTGACATTAGAACTGAACTAAAAATTACACATTGAGGTGGCATCAAGCCACTCTCAACATTCACCTATTTCTCCTTCAAATTTAATTAGGAGGAATTTCTAAAGAAAATAGATCCCACTAGGCCACTTTCTTGAAACAAATAGATGCTGTCTTAAAAAATCAACTAAATGGGAAATTTAGGCTATTTGGTTATAACTTTTTTCTACTTTAAAACTCAGGCAAGCAGAAAAGAATGCTCTACAACTGATTCCTGTTTAAAGGAAATATATCCATTTCCAAAATCTTCATATTTTCAGGATGACAAGACCAAAGTGCATCAAGCTATTTCAAGGTACACATCTTGCAGCATTAGCTGCATTGCTGATAGAAAAAGCCTCTTAGTAAAGGCAGATTCAGACCCTGGGGAGAGTTCCATAGAACTGCTGAGTCAAAGCATGTTTGATTTGCTCTTTTTGCTAGCAGACAGACTTTCAGCACAAATCCACTCTCTCTGAATTCTTGGCTACATATTACACATATAGGTGCTAATAGAAAAAATTATGGATACCAATTTTTTTTTATATAAAATCTTAATAGTAGCATTGCATAGAGAATTTTCACAGTTGAATAGATACATGCTAACTTAGATATGGTTTCTAGAGGTGCAACTATTATTTATCTATATCTGTAGTTAAAAAGGAATAACGTCAGTCATATTTTCAGGCTGCAAAAAAATTATTTTAATATAAAAAATAATCCCAACACACATTTTAAACCAAAGTCCTTTATCCAAACCTAAAATGTACCTTTAGATTCATTGCCCTGACTGCAGTGCCATTTCTAGACCAAGCCTTGAAGCTGATGTGATGTGATTTGAAGTTGGACTTCATCTGTTGTTCATGCATATGAAAAGGCACCACTGCTTAGAGAGGCACATTTATTACAGAGAAAAGCACTTTCAGCCCCAAAAGGACTTAAAAGCCCCTGCTTTCTCTGCCTGTAACTTTCAGAAAGACATAGATACCTGCACATGGCCACGCTTGCTTTTCTGCAGCATTGGTAACTGCCAGTTTTCTTTAACTTTTCTCACATTCACAAGCAAGCTGTGCAATTACTATAAAAATTGAAGCCAGGGCTGATCAAAATTAATTATGAACTGTGAGATGGGAGTAATGAAAAAAAGGAAGAACAGCGGAACAGCAACTGAGCTTATGACATTAAAAATACAAATAACAGGCAAATCTATGTCTCATCCTGACAAGTGAGGCACTCAGCATATCTGTCATTCCTTTCATCATGCAGATTACTTCTCAGTAGCTCTCGACGCATAATACTGCAATCCTTTCTTTCTACCAAATTTCTGCAAGAGCTGTCAACTCTTTGTAAAACTTCTAGATAAAACTGGTTGGAAAATCGTATTTCATAATTAATCTATTTAAGAACTCCATAGCTTTAAAATATTTTCTTGTCTTATTTTACAGTGACTTTTTTCTTTTTAATTAGCATGAAGTCTAGTTACTTTTTACCAGGAGAGAAAAAGTGCCAAACATAACAGATCTAGGAGAGTGGAAAACAAACAGGTGGGAAAATTAATAATAAGTATTCATATTTACACTTGCTATGAAAAAAGTCTTTGTGTTAGAGGAAGAGAGATAATACATGGCATGCCATCTGGTTTGCCTGGAGATGGGACAATGAAATTTTCAGACCACAGCTGGTCCCAGACAAGACATTATCAACCCAGTGCTAGAATAGAATCAGCCCATGGAAAATGAAAATCAGGACAAAGCAAGAAGGTGCTTCATCTGGCAGGGCCAGAAAGCAGTGCCACTGGCAGTCACATCTGCAGGTTCAGATGGGAGATTGGTGTACTCCTTGATTTCATGTTTTTGTTAAGCTTTTGCAGCAGGATCTATGAATTAACACTTTCAGCCACCTTCTGCTAGGAGGTGTCTTATGCTCTTAACAGAGCTGCAGTCACAAATGTGTAATAGCAAGTAATTACCATGTTTCCAGCTTGTAAAACATGGGGAAAACATCCCTTTGTCATAACTCAGGGAGAGCAGAGGTTCCTTCCTCTTGAAGTATCAGAGACTCCACTCAGATACTGTCAATTGTCCAAAGATAGTTACTCAATCTATACTACTCATGCAAGCTTATAGATTCTCTCAAAAATGGAAGGAGTTGATCACATATATGACTCTGTAGAGGCATACAGATAACTTGATGAAGAAATGATGGGACTCAGTCTGGAGTTGGCCCTTTCCCCTGGAGGACTGTAAATGACTACATTCCTGGTGCTTACATGGGAAGTGTTAGTCAACCCAAGATCCCATTTCACTGCAGCAGAGTCAAGCTATGGTTTTCAGTTATTATTTTCAGAGTGATAAATGACCAATCTCATCTTATACAGACCAAGAAAAATACTAGGTGTGGAGAGAGAAAGTGTTCCATGGGTTTGGTGACACCTTCTACCACAATGATGATTAGAAGAGTATGAAAGAGAGAAAATTATTTTTCTTGGATGGTTTAAAGCTGGGCAATAATTTCTGTTAAAAACAGGCATCACAGCATCATTACATTTTAAGTTTGAATTCTGAGCTTGTCTGTCCTGAAAGAAGTACACACTAGAACATATCTTAAAATAAATTTTTAAAAAAGCCAAATAAACATACTGAACAAACCACACAAACTCAAAACAAAATCCTCTTTCAAACTCAGTTGTCCCGTGGGAACTATATGCAAGACAGCATGTGGAGCACACATGACAAATGTTATTCATATCACTCAGAAAACTGCTGAGAGGGTTTTGGATATTAAAATAATTCATAAAGGAAAAAAAAATCACTGAAGGAAACTCTGGCTTTCCTTTTATGTTAGCTTTACTTAAAAAAGATTTAAATTTTCTGGATGCTGACTGAGTCATGTGATTAAAATGATACTCCACTTTCATGGAGACATCTGTACATTCACATAACACCAGGTAATACAAATTCCATCCACTCTAGGTGTTCTGCTATTCTGATAAAGTTCACTCACTTCAACACTTGATTAACAGGATGGACAGAACAATGTATATATAGCTACAGATAAAAAAATTAAATTCAAAAATTATGCTCAAACATGGTATCTCATTTTATTCCATAAAGTACGGAAACACTTTCTGGTATCTTAGCAGTTAATCTCCATATTAGCATATTTCTAGTTTTAGTAGTATCAATATTGGACATGAACTGAAATTAGAGAAAACACAATGGTTACAATTAATTATATGCAAAACATTTTAAAATATTTTTTGTCTTTCCTGACTGATAAAAACCCCACCACCACATATTCAGGTATAGGAATGCTTGAGCATTTAACTGGAAGTCTTCCAAAACACTTTACACTATCACAGCAGATAAGTGATATCATACATAGTCTCTGAGTATTTATTTAATATAAATTCCAATTTTTACTTACCAATCCTGCACAGCATTGAAAGAGTCTTCATTTGTGATGTCATACATTAAAATGAAGCCCATTGCACCCCGGTAGTAAGCTGTGGTAATTGTTCTGTACCTCTCCTGGCCTGCTGTGTCCTGAAACAATAACAAACAAAATTTTTATATTACACATAAATTGACAACTTTTTTTTTTCTTTTATAGAAAAGCAAGAGTTATTGTACAGCTCTGTAATCCTGAGAATAAGTAGAAACAGGAAAACTCTGCACTGGATCATAACTGGAGGGACATATCAACTCTGTTATGAAGGTAGAGTGTAGAGCAGCAGAAAGGCATGGCCCCCTGTCAGCCCAAATATTCTGAATCATTACTGGTTCATTTTATTCACCCTGAGAGCTGGGTAAGAACTTTCTCTTCTGATCCTGCCTTGTACCTTTCCAGTGGGACAAAAGTAAAATCTCGATAAAATGCTGGAACAAAATAGCATCCTTAGAACCTTCATTACAGAAAAGGATGGTTCCCGAAGCCAGGAAATATCTGGAACAAAAAGGCAATGGCTAATTGCTCTGTTCTTGTAATTTTATTCCACAGGTGCTCATGTCAGTGAGCACCAATAAGCTTTTTGCTGACCAAAAATTAAAAAAGAAAAAGACTGTATGGCAGTGCTCTTAAAGCAAGGATGATATCTAGCAAAAAAAAAAAAAAAATTGCTATCAGTGCCTTACCTCAACCCAGTTTTCTCCCTCATCTTAATCAACTGTCTTTAAAGCAAGAAATGTGGAAATATAAGTCTTATCTCCTACTTCTTGCTTTCCTTATTTCCATTAAAAACTTTTCAGGGTAGCAACTAGCTTTTAATATATTTAATGCAATAGCCAGAATAGTGTTTAGTCTAGAGAAAAAAAGGCTGGCAGCAGCTCTCATTAATGCTTTTATTAATATAATATAAATATTTCAAGACAGGTGGCAAGAAGATGGTACCAAACTCTTTTCAGTGGTGCCCAGTGACAGGACAAGGAACAATGGCCATAAATAAACTAAGCACGAAAAGTTTGACCTCAGCTTGATGAAGAACTTTACATTGAGGGTGGCACTGGAGCAGGCTGCCCAGGGTAGTTTCGGAGGCTCCCTCCCTCAGGAGATGCTCAACCCCCACCTGGATGTGTTCCTGTGTCACCTGCTCTGGGGGACCATCTGGCCCAGGGGTTGCACACTGATGTCCAGGGGTCTTTCCCAACACTAAGTATTCTCTGCTTCTGTAACACAACCACCTATGTCTGCACTAAAATTTAGACATAACAGCAATAATTGAAATACAGGAAATACATAACTATTTCATGTTCCAACCTATCTATTTAATATTTTAAGCCATTAATATTAATAGCACTACAGGAAACATATTTCAGTGCAATCCTGTAATTAAGAGATAATCTGTGCACATTCAATTTTAACAAACTGTGAAAATTAATACAATAATTTCCAATGTTTTTTCAATAGATAGAAAATTAAACAGATAAATCCATTTAATTTGTCTTTCTACAAAGAAGACTAACCAGTAACAAACATATTTGGTATGTTTTCTGAAATAGTTTCCTGTCTAGAAGTACTCCCTTGTGAACAAAAGAAAAATAGGTTAGGCAGGCCTCCATTTCTGCATATATATCATCTATTTCATAAACTAATAAAATAATAAAAGGAGATTCCACATGCAACAGAAAAGACTTTTAGATTTAAAAAAAAAAAATCCAACGTCATCACTGAAACTAAAAACATTAGGTAGAATATATGATTCCTGTTCATCCTGGATTACAGTAAGTGCTGCTTTGATGTAGTTTTCAGTGATTCAAGATGGAAAGCTAAAGTAGTAGTAAAACTTTAGCAGGTGTCACATGAAGTTTGGTTACATCTTTGTGGGAAAGGGCAGACAGATCTAAACTGTTTCTGTTTATGGTCTGAACAGCCTGAGCCTCTACCAGCTGTAGACTGGAGCTTGGATAGCTGCTCCCAGATGTTCTGGTGTCCCTGAATATAAAGATGTGCACTAAACCTGTGCATATCTCATTTATGAAAGGAGTGGGATTTTTCACCTTTTTTTTTGGTGTTGTTTTTTTTTTTTTTGTTGGTTTGTTGTTTTGGTTTGTGGGTTTTCTTGTAGTTGTTGGTTTCATTTATTTGATTTTTTTTTTTTATTAGAGAAAACATCTGGGATGCACAGACACGAAATATGGCCCACAGCAAGCATTCAGCCTGTCCAGGAGAGGATTTTCAAATTTTATCAGTGTCTATCTGCTTGTTTTTTAGTTAGAGACATGTTTGATTAGAATGCATGATAGTGTGAAAAGCAGGAGGCCACTCTTACTGAAGACAATTTTATTTTGCTCTGGGTAGTTTCCACTGAAGCCCACCTGCAGATAAGAGTGAAAAGTCCTAGCAATAAAGTCATTAGTCAATGATGCTTTCTGTCCCAGACACCAACTATTTTCTGTTCAATGTAAAGCCATGTAGGGTGGGCTTTAGAACTCTTGATTATAAAAATAAGCAAGGAAAATTAAAAATTAGTTTAAAGGATATCAAATCAAGATGATAAAATCCTTAAATGATTTTACACAAAGGAGCAGGAAGCTGCAGATGAAGATCCAAGCACATACTGACTTTGGGACAGAAGATCTTTGTTTCGACCCAAGTTTGTCAGTCTGGGAAGGAACTAGGTATTTGGAGTTGTTCTCAAATTCTAATTCATAACTCTAAATTCATAGGTAATGCTATGTTAATAGGATGATATAAAAAGATTTTCTAAAGTTATATTTCAGTATACATGACATAGATGGATGACCATTAATAAAGGGGAGTATATTAGTTCCAAATACAGATAATCACATTTTTCTTTGTATTATATTATATTCACTTCCTATGGAGAAGCAATTAAAATTTTAATAGACCACATGAGAAATTTATGCAGTAAAGTTTTTAGGGTCATGTAAGAAATGAACTCAAATATACACAACCAATGTGTCACAACTTCCATGTCCCACACATTCATAAGCATGTTCTTTGTATTCAGACAAGAATATCTTCATAACTGCCCTAAGGATAGGTCCTTTCATATGATCATCAAGGAACTTAAATACCATTTGACAGGAGAGATAATATACAAGAAAAATAATAAACTTTAACATTAAATATTATATTTTACTACACTAATTTTGTTTATTTCAAACAGATAATATTATGTACATCTGTTTATTAGCTTTTGTTCTTATGGAAGAACTAAGCAGAAAAGAATTGATTTCCCAATTTTATCATATTTCTAGTTGTACATCACAATGATTGTATCCTCAGATACTGTTATATACTTGTACTTGAAGAAAACCTTTTCCAATTCAGGTAGGGTCACTGTCTGCTGCTAAGTTTTCTTAGTCTATTTGGCAAGACCATAGAATTGGTCTAAGACGACTGTCTTAGATTTAAATTCTAAAATACAGCATCTGTACTTCCACTGGCTGATGTTTATTTCTAAGCAAATGAAATAAAATAAGCCCAAGGAAGAATATTATTGACTGGCATTTTAAACAAGGCAGTTCATTTTTATCTTTGATGAGCAGAAAACAAGACACATATATCATGTTGGTGTCTTCTTCATTCATGTGGTTAATGTCTGGTAAGAACAGATGATTGTTCATTAAATGAGTGGAAATGCAGAGGCATGAATGAGGGTGAGGGAATGCTTTATGAAAACTACCACACACAAATGACAAAAAAAAGTATTTTAGAAATCTTAGACAAAACACACACACACACAGAGAAAACTCGGCAGCTGCAATAAATATTTTCAAATATTACATTCACTTTCATAAATTCAATTTTAATTCAGCTGCACTATTCCATTCACTTCTGGTTATCTGATCCTATCTTTGTGGATCTTTTTAGTAAGCATCAGATTTTAATTAATAAATCACATTATTATAAGGTTTAGTGGTCACAGTACTTCAGAAATTATCCATACAATTGTGCATTGTATACAGCACATTAGCTAATAGCCCACAGTCTTGATTATTTGGAAGACTCTGATACTTGCACAGATTTCCTTTTCATGTTTTGATGCCTATAGTATGCTTTGTTGGGCTTCTTTTCTTAATTGATTTTTTTAATGTATAATAGAAATCAGTCATCTGCAAATATTTTTGTGCTCCAGATCCCAATATATATGATTTCATATTTTAAAAATTTATTGTTTTTTGCGAGTGATTCAATAGCTAAAAGGACCAGTAAAAGTCTTGAACAGAGCACATACATCTGTAGAAGGGAAAGAAGAACAGTAGAGGTATAGATTGAATGTAAAATATCTGGTTCTGCCTCTTAATGAAGATACCAATTTGGTATGCTTTTGGCCAACTCTCCTTTCATTCTTCCTGATCATATATGTATCAAATGATAGGCAGACAAATAATTCCATATTACCTTAGCTCTTCATTTGAGTTAAACTGAAAGCTGTGGAATTTGACATACAATAAAACAATAAACAAAGATCTGATGTTTATGCAGTAACTACATGAATCAGTGTTTGTCCTGTGCTCCTCTCTTTAATAATGCCATGATTCTGATTGTTGCTGTGGAACTGCTACATAATTGGAGGCTTTATTGTATGGGGAATGCACCAGCTGCTGACAATGTTCCCAGAGGAATGGAGAGATATCATGTAATAGCCATCTGTGAAAGTAGAAACACTTGAGGAGAGGAAGCTGGCTGACTCAAGAGGAAATCATATGTTTCATATGAAGTTGAGAGTTCAGGGGGCTGAAAATCTCAAAATACAAACCAAGGTTCTGATAGTAATCCTGGATATTGTATATCTTACTTGCAAAGTACGGTTATCTAACTCAACAGAAGTAAGCCCCTCCTACTGTCAAGTGCTGCTAAGCTAGATTTCATCAAAAATGTTCCATACCAGCTTAGACTACACCAGTGTTTTTGCAATGGGTTAAATCAGACACTTGAATTCATCTGCTGTGTGCCCTCCCTCTCACCCTCACCTAGCACTGCACCACTGACAGGAACAATACTTTATGCAAATAACTTGCAAAGGGAGTTGCTCATTATTAACATTGGCCCTTCTGAAGGTGGAAACAAACAGCATTTGGCAGCAAGAACTTTTAATGAGCCTGTCATGAGAGTTCAGCCTGCAAAACAAAAATTTATTTTTTAGCATGCTTAAGTGATTCTGTGCCTCTGCATTTCTATTCTGTATGCCAAACATACAAATATCTTATTTAGATCCCCTTTCTCACTAAAGTTTTACTCATATCATAATACAGCTTGTTCTATGTGCCATAAACCCGGCACGAGTAGAGAAGGATTTCTTGGGTGGTGTTTATATCTCTGCTTCACATCCACAGCATTTGAAGGCAAGGCAAACAGAAAGATAAAATTAGAAATATGAGTTGGGTGAATCCTCAATTTGCAGGCCCAATTTTTCTTATTCAAATTACACTTAGAAGGTAAAGAAAACTGGCACAGCAATCAAGAACCTTAACTCCCTAACAAGTTTCACTTTTCTTTCCTGCTGTTGCTACCTTAAGGTGATTTATATACTCAGTCAAAGAGATTATGTAGTTCTCTAATTTTTCTCATTTCTCCTTAGGTATTTCTGGAGTCTCAGGAAAAAAAAGGATAAAAATAAAAGTACGACAAACCATGACCCCTCCCAACAAGCCAGCCAATCAATCAAAAACCACCAAAAGAAACCCCAAAAGCCAAATATTCAACCCCCACTCCTCAGAACCAACTAAAGAAAAAAATTTCATCCCAAAAAAACACCACAAAACAAGCAAACAAACTCCAAAAAACAAAAACAGACAAAAAACCAATCAACAATCAAAGAAGTTATTCAAGGAGGAGTAAAAGAGGATCTCTGCAAAAATCCTATTGAGATAACACCCAGGAACAGCAGCTGTGGGTTTACATCAGAAGCAACTGGGCAGGGCACAGAGAAAGAGGACAGGGAGAAAAGCTGCTGGAGCAGCTGATTATCCCGGGAGCACTGTTTCTCAACAAACAGGCACATAGAAATACAGACAGATGAGCACTTACAACAAGGAAAGGAAAACACACTTACTCAAAACACTTATTTTAGCTAAAGTACAAGAAAAAAGATGTAACACAATGTACTGTCAATTCAGTCTTTGTTTATGTGCCTATTCTCTGTCAGCAGCTCTTTCCAAATTTCTCGTGGCTTTTGTCTCCCTGGAAGTCTGCCTTTTATATTCATATGTGTATATACATATATACACACACACTATATATATTTATAGTTGTATAAATATATGACTGTATCCATGAATGCACACATGTGTTTGTAGAAATCTATAAAAGCATTTGGAGCTTGAAAAGCCAGCTACTGAGCTTGCCAATATATCCCTGCAAACCTTATGCGCTAACCCTTATAACTCGCCACAAAATCAGAGCTGACAGCTCCTTCCTCAAACAGGAAGGATGCAGGAACATGGCATGGCTAGGTGGAAATATCTGGGATCAGAGAAGTGGGGAGAGATATTATTCCAATGCGACTGGCAAAAAGAGGCCTGAGGGGCTGGCAGGACAAAGGTACAGCAGAGCCTGCTCTGAGACACTGGCTCCTAGAAAAGAGGAATGCCCTCCTAGAAGGGCTGGCACTGGAAAAGTATTTTACTGACATCTTAACTTCCTCCATATGTGGAGCTGCTCCATATGTGGAGCACCTGAAATTAGTATAACTTTAAATTTACTGTTTTTCTCCTTTCCTGTTCATTCTTCTCCTTTGTTTTTAAGATTCACATATACGTCCATTCTCTGCAGATCAGCTATCATGCCTTCCTGATGCACAAAATTGAGGAAAGCAGTGTGGCTCTGTCTCCTTTCTAGCCCAGTGGAACTTGACCTCAGCTGCCATCAGTTCTGGCCTCAGTTTTTGAACCCTGCTGCCATTTCAGTGCATGGCCCCCTCTTTTCCCACCACAGGCTGTAGCTTTATCCTGTCTTCACTTTGACTGTCATCTGTCCTAATTTGATGGATGTGAGAATTAATTTCTCTGGTGCTTCTTCCCCATCTTTGGACATGCATCGGATCAGTAGAACTTGGCATTATCCATAAAACCAAAACAAATTAAAATACCCTTTATATTTTTACCAAAGTTCCTTTTAAGTTTTAAGAAGAATTTCTTTTTGGTAAGGCTCAGCTTTTGCTTTCAAGATATTTTTTTTTTTTTGTATTTTATGACAAGTGTTACAAAATTAAGGGTTATATACTACTACCAAAACCACATAGTGGAAATAATGACCTTATAAAATCTAATTTTCACTTCATGTAGTAGTAGTACCATGTAGTAGTAGTACACTTCATGTAGCAAGTATATTTAAGAGTCACATTAAAGGGTAAATGGATATTGAAATGCAGTTTGTCATCACATCTACAGGGGAAAAAAAGAGATAACTTTCTATTTGTATTATTTTGAAACACTTGTAAATCAAAATGTAAAAATTTCCTCACCTTTTCCAGTAAAATAATGAAGCAACAGAGAACCATTCTGAAACAAAATGGTTCTATACAATCCAAACCAACAAAGTTGTAACAACTATCTTTGTTTTACAGGCAGTCATTACCATTTGGGAAGCAGCACATGAAAAAATGTGATATTCTTAGTTTTGTCATGTTTTGTTTTTCAAAACTCCTGCTCCAAGTTCTGAGATTGTATAAGAATAGCAATGGGTTTTTTATTCTTTTTAATTCGTATATTCAGATACCAAAAATGTGTCCTGGTGCATATTGAAAAAAAAACAACAAAACTTTTACTATAAACTGAAATTAATGTATTATCAATAAAATATTTGCTAAACCCAAAATAATTTCAGAATACTGAAATTGCATTGAATTTTGGAAAGGCCTAAGCTGATCAGAATGACCTGCATTTCAACGAAAAGAAGAAGGAATATAAGATCTGTGATAACATTACAAGGAACAGTAATCTTAAAAGCCTTATACTCAACTACAGACAACCTTCAGACTTTAGAGAAAGTGTCCTTAAACTCCAGGAGTGTATGCGGCAACTTGGACACTAAACAGTGGCTGTCACACAGTGGCATGGGTATGGCTGGAAAGGTCATTCCTAATGCTGTGAGACCTATGCCTATTCCTATTAGAAGAATAAGAAGTAGAGCTGTTTCATCCACAGATGAAACATACAAAGGCATATATGCCTTTCATTTAGCAGTGAGCAGAAAAAGATCACTGATCTATATTAGAAGTTAACAGCCTTAGAGACAAGTTGACTACTATCATATAAAAACAATGTTGAGGGATATTGGAATGCCAGAATATACTGCTCTTCCCATTTCTCTACTTTGATATATACTTACAAATCTTTTTGATTAACTGCTTTTCTCTAGAACTTTTTATTCACAAAATAATAAGCTTTCATCTTTCTCTTCCCCTTATTATTCATTCCTATTCTGCATCTTTAACAGCTTTCTCTATTAATATTCATTATTCATATTTAATTAACTTACCCTTATTATTCAGGATGAATTAGGATCCACTGATAGCAAAAAGTTTGACCAGCCATTTTGATAACAGTTCTATGTTAGTGGCTCATTGCACTGAAAAAAATTCCATAATAGTGCCATCATATTACAATATTATGCAAATATTCGTGCCCTGATTAGCTAACAGCACCAGTTGGCTATTGAGAGCTAAGAAAATAACTCTTTCCTCATTGCAATAGTGAGCTTAGCATATTTTGTTCTGGATGTTTTTTAGAAGCACTGTCTTGTAACACTCCAACTCTAAGAGAAAAATGACCTCATAGTAAAAAGGAATTTTAAAACCATAAACCAAGCCGTCTTGCCAGAAACTCTCTCCCCACCTCTACTCTTTCTTGTGATAAGTCTCTCTGTTTAAATCTGCAGTGAAATTTCTCTCATTGGGAACAAATTACAGAAACATTCCTATTAAATATTAATAACCTTCCAAACCTCCCCAGGAGTAAATGAATGCACTTCAAGTCAGAATATTAAGTTTAAAAACATTTTTAAAGGCTCACTGGAATTACTATGAACTTGTGCTTTTACAATATTTTCTTTGAATTTAAAATCTATAAAACCGAAAGGAGACAATTTGCAACACAGAACTAGACACATTTTGCCCACTTTAATTAAAAAACTATAAATGCATTATTTATTGAAGGGTTCAGGCATGGCAGAAGTCCAATCCATCCAGAACTTATATAAGGGCTGCTAAAAGGCAGAACTTGTGCTTTAGAATAAAAATACTGGGCTACAGTGCTAGAGTGCTACAACAGCTTCTTTCTACCTTGAGAACAAAATGCTGCTTTAGAGCTGTCTGGAAGATTCCTAGTAGGAGGATCTATAGGTAACTTCTGCATGTTCTCCGTCTGTGGCACCATTGTTTCCTGGGGAAAGCATAAAGATACCAAAGGAAATTCTGGAAGTTCTTTATTTATCAGACCTTAGGCAGGTATTTTAAGTGCTGAAAAAGCACTTGTTATTTTCTGGACAACCTCATGAGTGATGCATCCAAAGCACAGAATGCACCACTCTCTGTCCACCAGCAACACAGTTCTTTCATGTATTTCCTGGGACTGCTCCCTCCACTGACTCAGAGCTATTGAGAGATGTGTTTTCAGGACTCTCTTCACCAACCTCTCCCACTTTTGAATCCTTTGTTTTCCAACAGTTTGTTATCCCTTTTTTACTGCACAGGAGTCCACCATGGCTTTCAGACAGTTATTGACACAAACACGATTTAAGAAAGACCACGAATCTGGCTCCAAGTCTTTTAGACTTGGAATGACTACTCTAGTTCTTTCAAAGCCAATCTTTAATTACCAAATCTTTCAAGATGCTGGAAAACACTTTTTCCTTATCCTTAATTATTTTGGTTTCCTTGTGCTAGAATTAAGAGGACACATTCACTATAATATAAAGATACTTTTGTTATCAATATGTTGCCAGAATTATCTACATGTAAGATTTATCTACTAGTTTGGGGAAACTAAATTGGATCGAAGTCACAAAAAAAAAGTCTCATCAAAGCAAGATGGAACTCTTAGATATACTATAAGCACTCCTAAAATCTCTTCACTAAGGAAAGAAAGTTTAAAGATGTCAAATAGATCCAACAATTTAATCTACTACATTATGTGAGAGTGGGGTTTTGTGCAAAAATATATCATTTTCATCCAAAACAAAAGGACATTTTGTTATTTTGCTTGTCAATAAATACTTCTGAACTATGGCTGCATATCCAAACGTCATGCTTAGAACACTTCTCTATTGTCCTGATATTTGGTGAGAGACATGTAAGTGAAGAGAGCACAGGTTTTCCTCACAAGAAAATAGTTATTGAGCATGAAAGTGTGTCAGCAGCTGACACTGTTTAATGCACACCCACCAATCATGTCTGTTATTTTGTTATGGTTTAAAACAGTAAATTATTAAAGAGTGAGTTATAAAAAGAAGTTAAATACTTCAGGTGTGATTAATCTATGAATCTTGAATTATTTCATGTATAGTGCCCTTATATTTGCATTCTCTTTGTAGGGAATTCTGTCATAAAGTGGCGTAATTAAATCAGATATCATCTAAATTGCTGTTTAATTTGGCCCTTGGTCTCTCTTTTTCTTTTAGGTCAGACTGTTTGAGAGCTGCGTGCCTAGCATATGCATAAGCATTTTTAGCAATTCTAATGACTCTGTAATTTTAAAATCAAACTTTGGAGAAAAAACCACAATCTTACCAGAAAGTGTAACTGCCAAGCCTGGGAAGGGAAGGGAAAGGGAAAGGGAAAGGGAAAGGGAAAGGGAAAGGGAAAGGGAAAGGGAAAGGGAAAGGGAAAGGGAAAGGGAAAAAGGTGAAAGGAATTTCATTTGGAAGGGATGGTCCCAAGAAAATTTCAGTTGAAAGAGACTGTACAACTGTCTGAGCATCTCAGGCCTGTCCAAAAGCTACAGCATGATCTAATGAGCATTGTCCAAATGACTCTCAAACACTGACAGGTTTGGGGGTATGGACCTCATCTCTAGGAGAGAAGAAAATATTATTCAAGAGTTTCTTCAATAGACTGAGCAATAAGTGAAGCAAATAAAAGGTATCAAAGGTGAAGTTTATTAATGAGGACATTTTCCTCCTATATTTATATTTAAAAAAGCACCAGGCAAACAAAACACCAGCAAGACCTCTACACTTCAAGGAAAAGCCTTTGAAGTTTTAGGAATGTCCATGGAACCTGGCAAGAGAATACGGACTGATTCTTAACAGAAAAGTATGTCACAAACTTTATAAATGCATAGGTAGGCTGATGCACTTTGATAAAGAGACATTTCCAAAAATCTTGATGAAGAGAAGTAATTTTTATAAGAAATTCACGCTTCAGGTGCTTTGCTGGATGATGACTAGAATAGTACTCACATTCTGGATTAGATAATCACAAATATTAGATGAGCTAATAGTACTCCTTGGACTTCTAAGAAAATCTAATTTTTTAGACATAGGTAAAGAAACAGAGGTGATGGCTAACAAAATTTGAAAAACTAATATTTTACATTTAGAATTTCAGAAAAAAAAAAGTGAAGTTCCTAATTCTTTATCATTTAAAAGTGATTAACATCTTTACTTTTCACATATGAATAACAGTTTGCTGTGACTCACAGACAGTAAATAATAAGATTTATTATTATTATTATGAAATTAAATAGATCACATAAAAAGTTCATTATTTTACTGCTAAATTAACTGAAGAAATAATACTAGCAGTTGGGATTATTGATGCAAGGTTATTTCACTGGAAAATGCTGGACTACTCAAATCAACTTTTGCTGAAGTTTATGTTTGTGTGAAAGATTTTATTACAGCAGGTAATTGGATCAAAGTCCATCAAGGAATTACTAGCCAAAATCTTAAAATAACTCCCTCTAGAAATATGCCAAAGGCTATAGAGATCCAGGGAGTAGAAGAATCATAAAAACGTTTCCTGAAAGACATTCTTGGACATGGAAAACATGTCTTTTGCTGTCTGGTTTGGGGTTCACATTTACAGGCTTATAAATCACAACATCCACAAAGGCCTGTGGTGCTCCGCCTCTTTACACCTGAGAATTTATGCAATTATTTTGATGACTCACTTCTAATGTGTGATCCAAAAACGATCACACATTATCACAGATCCTTTCAGAATCCAAGGAGATAGATCTCTCAGTTTTCTGAGGAGCTCACAGTGTTTTTTATTTCACAGAACAAACTTTATCTTCCTTTGCCTTGTTTTTTAAGCAAGTGAAACAGTTAATTATGAGATCAATTAACATAACATTTTCAAGCGGAACACAATCAGAGAAAAAAAGTCTCCCTGCTTTTGTAAATACATAGTTACACCGTATCCATTCTTAATTTTATTTTTGGTAACAAAATGTATATTTAAAGACAGAAAAATGGAATTCTTAATTGTAAATTAATTAACTATTTAGAAAAAAAAAAACCATTTATGCTGACATAAGTGAAGACATAGAATCCTATTCATCCTGAAACTGCAATGTCATCATAAGAGCTCAAATAAAATACCACATCAAAACAATGAAGAAATTTAGACTTGTCAGGGTAGAAGGGCCTGAGTGAAATGCATAATTCCTTCCTAAATATTATATAATTCTTTTATTTATTAGCGGGCAGAATGATTGCCACAGTTTATTTGAAGTTTTGAATGCAAATATTTCAATAAAATGAAATGTTCTGGTATAAATAATTTCTAGAGGTAGGATTTAGATCATATATGATGAACTATAATTAGTGTTATTCTTCTGCTGAGATTCTTGAACGACAGGTGTTCTTTCAGAAATCAGAATTATTCTGTCTTAATGCATCATAAAGGAATAGGAAATTACTGTCTAATGGAAGCAAAAAAATGACCAGCTGTGAAATCTGTAGCAAGTGTAATTATAATCAGAGCTACATTAAAGCACTAGCTACTTCAAAACCAGACATTGGGCTTATATACAGTCAAAGAACAGTCTAAAAGCAAATTGAGTGTAAATAACTTTGAAAAGGCTTTGCTGCCTACAGTGCACCACTGACTACATTGAAGTAGTGGCTGTCTGATCACAAGAATTCTACTTTAATTTATACACTGTGATATTTTTCCTATAATTTAAAATATCAGTAAAATTAAGAGACAGCTTCCCGAAAACCACCATATTCTACTACATCTCTATTCCATTCCTTCCTGGGAAATCTCTTATAACTCTCACATAATAGAGGTTTTAGAGTAGTAGTAGGAGGAGTAATAGTAGTAGGGTTTACTAATTTGTCAAAAATGTAGTCCCAAATGTGAGTGCTCCTGTGTAGATATGGCAATTTATAAGTATATATACATATAATATGACCATATGTATATAACACAAATAATAAATATTTACTATTCCTATTGTGATATAAAGAGGTGTGGTTTTTTGTAAACATGCCCTATATATAATGCCTTTATGTTAGGGAAGAAGAAAGCAAATTTTTCACATTGCAAATTTGTGTCTACAGTCCAAGAATTCTTACTGACCTCCTCAAAGCATGAGGAGAAGGAAATACACTTCTCTATAATTGTTCCTTTCTACATTTGCATTTCATTAATTATAAACAAAGAGAGGAATTACCTAACAGAAGAACTAAATTCAGGAGTATGAATCAGATCTGCAAGCCTACTAAGACATTGGAATTGTTTTGGATTCATATATTATTTACCAAAGAAATCTTTAAGTGTAAAAGGTAGAAAATTAAATTACTCTTTTTCAAATACAGATTAGACTAAAAATATTTCAAAAGCCATGCCAATAAATCCCCTGATAGAGCAGCTTTTAAGTACACAACAGAGAACATAGTACAGGTTCCTTAACAATGCCTCTCCAGGCTTCTTTCATTGCAAAAGACATCTTTTTTGGGTGGATTTGTATTTTTCCTTGATGCAAACTGTGCCTTTGCTGTAACCTGAATAGAAAGCCCAGCAATCTGTTCACTGATTCTAGTACTGACCAGCATATTAACTGGAAATTGCATTTACAGACATTAAGCCACATATTCTTTGATCCTAGATAAAAACTGGAAATTTTTTCTACTCTGATTTGGTTAAATTGTGGGACATGTTATTTCATTGTGCAGACATAACTGAATAATCATCCATCAGCTGACAAAATGCTTCTGTGACTGAAAAGGCAGACTGACAGCCAAAGGGGAGACTTGAATAAAGATCAAAGTGAGAACTGATCCCAGAAAGGAGGGTTGGGGCTTTTTCCTAACATATAGTTTCTACTACACTGTGATGGGAAAAAAAGTCTGCTCATTTCACATGTAAGCATACTCAAAGATTGCTGCTTTGAAGATAATTTGCCAGGGTTGTTTACTAGGAGTCTCCATATAGGCTCCCAGGGGTCTCTGTTTCAGCCACAGCTCAAACAGAAGTTAATAATTTTCCTAAACCAAACTGCTTTGAATTTCACAATCACATTTATGGATGAGCAGGGGCAACAAATGAATGTGAGGAGCACATGATATTTTTTCCCATTCCTCCCCTTTTAATTTTCAATGTGATGAAAATATGTTCTTTGTGACACATAACTTTGCCTAAGATGGATATACTACAAGCTTTTGGTTTCACATTACATTTTATTTGATGCCAGGTACCATCAAAGTTACTGGATGCTGCAGGAAGTATATGTTCTCCAAAATTGTGAAACCAAACTTCTCTAATGTACAGGAGTTTCTGAGTACTTTAGGTACTTAGTCCTCAAAACTGTGAATGAGGACAGCTCTGTAAGTCATCATTAGGTGTTCAAGAAGATTGAACAGGTTCAGGTGGTTCCAGTATAGATGTTCAGAACGAAGTAAAACATGTACTTTATTATGCAATGTATAGAAATATTAAGTTCAAACAATAATTAATTAATATTTTTAAATCACAAATTCAAACAAAATGCACTCTATTTAGCCACTTCATACACCCAAGAAGGATCTTAATCTCACAGAACAATTTAACTGAACTTGGAGCAAAATTACCAATGACAAAAATTACTGTCTGCCCTCAAATCTTTTATTAGACTTGCCATATGCTTATCTAAAATAGAATAACTAGCACATCAGAGTCACCCTGTATTTTATCAGAACATCTTGTGAATTAACAAGTCTTTGGAAACACTGCTGAAAACAATTCATTAAGTCCATTTCAATAATGTGTACCACAAAAGCGCTTAATAACAAACCTATTATGTTTAATTATACACTAAATATAAATTCTCCTCTAAAAAAAAACCAATGTATAGAGATTCAAGCATAAAAAATGTAAATTCCATTTTTTATAGAATATTTTAGACTAAATCTTAACAAAGAAAGCATATATGGCAGAAATATACTGTTTAAGATGGGTGATATACTTTCAACTCATGACACTCAAACATCTCCCTTCTCTGCTGACCATCACCCCAGGACTTGGGCAGCATGATCAGGGCTAGTGAAGTCTGAACTGACTGAAGTGCGTGAGGAAGTGTGAGCAAGGGTCTGAGATCATGATGCACTAGTTACAATAAATGATCTTGGGTCCTGACTGATGACCTAAGATCATTCATACTCTATTGTGGTCTCTTATTAAAACTTCACTGAATTGAGAAAGTTCAGAATTGTTTGGAGGTTGGATTGTTTGTTTATATTTTAATTCTCTAATTTGTATAACAGAATGCTGAAGACTAAAGCTACAAAAATCTCTTTAGGCTGCATTTTTTCTTTCTCAGTGCTCAACACAACTCCTACACTTTGCTTTTAAACATTATGTATTTTCCCCTCTGTCTTCTCTTTGACTCTTAAAGCTCCTTTGAGCATTTATAACCTGTTCATCTGTAAAGAACAAAGAAATAGGTAAACTGCATATACCTCCCAGGTGGAGTGTTTGAAACACAGAATATCTTGAATGAATTATCCGTGTAGAGTGACACAGAATGTTAAATCCAAGACCTCTTATAATTGTGCCAGTTTTTCTCTTCCCTTCCAACTTTCCTTCTGAGAAGAGACTACATCCTTAGTACAGCACTCATTTGCCCCTAAAATAGTAAAATCTGCTGCATAGTATCATTCCATCCTTTCCTCATAAAGAAAGCAATTGCAACACAATGTCTGACTGAAAAAAAGAAAAGATGCCTGACACTATTATATTACTTACTTTAATTCTCAGAGATGTGTAATGGGTATTTCATTAGCACACAAAAAAAAATTCTAGTATTATTAAAAATTAATTGACATAGGGCTAAGCACTAGATTTTATGAAAGATACAGTTAAAAGTGTTTACTTCTGTAAGTATAGATAATTTTTTTCTAACAAGTATCATGTATTTTGCATCTAACAAGTATGTGTGGTGTATATATTACATACCATACAGAATAAACTTATGAATTGGATCTGTGTCATTAGGACACAACGACATAGTTAATGTCCTCTGACATTTAGCATATAAAAATGCACTCTATATCAATTCAATCTATAACTTCAACAAAAATTTAGATAAAGATTAGATTATATTGCATTACAAAGCTTTTAAGAATCAATCATGACTTTGCCAATTAAAAACCTATTACATTCAAATAGCTTTTTAGTTAAGCAGGGGCCAGGATCATAAATTCTGCATATTTTTAGGGGGATTCTCATGCATTTCCAAGAAAATCAAAAGAATCATTTACCCAAGTTGCTGAAAATTGAAAATTTAGCATGAAAATTAGTAAGTTCAAAAAGTAATTGCCAGCCACAGTAATGAGGATGTGCTACAGAGTGAATTCAAGACCTATCAGCAGAAGGGGAATCTGCAAACATCCTGCTGATGAGGCTTTCTGGTTCAGCTCCACTGCAGCATCTTAGGCCTTCAGGCCTGCTGAAAGTTACCCTCTTCATTTTCAGAATCTCTTGTCCCAGCTGGCAGCCACTGCCAATACGTGACAGCACAGCATTTGTCAGTTTGGGGATGGCCAGCTGGATGCTCTGCTCTGGCTGCTCATCACACCTCAGTGCACTGAGAAGAGCTGTGCATTGCACAGCCCCACAGCATAACCTGCTTCTGTTTACTACCTATGGCCCTTTATCCACTCCCTCGTGCACTCTACTATATTTTTATCTCATTTTCTCCCTGTCTGCTTGTACTGTGCATGGGGCAGCTTCCTTAGCTCTGCATTTAGCTCGATCTCATCTCAGTTTTTTGCTGTACTTCTGCTATACTGCTTACTGTTAGCCACTGGCCTCCCATAATAACCTGTAGTGAAGTGCCCCGTTCCACCTCTAATTAGTATCACACTGAACTGCTCAGAGTCAGAGCCAGGCACACCCCTGAAAAACAGGAAGCACAGTATGGAGAGTGCTGCAAATAAAGAGCAGTACTATAATTGTGATTCACATTTTCTGTGCAAAGGTGTACAACATGAGTCATATAAAGTAGTGCTCTGAAAGTCATCTAATTGTTTGTTCTATGCTCTTTCCAACCCCTGATGAATGCCGCCAGAAGGCAATCTATAAATTACATTAATGTAAGTAAGGTCATTTGAACTACAATATGTAGCTGAACACAAAAAAGATGGACTAATTTGAAGAAATTCCCCACATTTAATAAAAGCTGTGGATACAGCTAATATCTATTTGGATATTCAAATACATGTTCATGTGTTTTGTGGTAGTTTAGTTGTTAATACTTCAGTATTTGCTATTAGCCATTTCTTTTTTGTAGATACATCATATAAATATATGGTTGTGACCTCTCTCCCAAAACCCAGGGACCATCAGGTATCTCTTCAGTTGTACCACTGCTGTGTGGACGCGTATGAAAGAGAATTCAAATGTCACTATACAATCCACACCTTTCTTGCCTGGCTAACAAGACATGTGCCCACCTTACCATTTTTAATGGTCCTCTTAAAGATGCAATTATATGTGTGTAAAACTTTCCCCTACTGTCTAGATCAAGCCTCTCTATTGTTATTGTAAATATATTTGGAAATGGCAAACCAGGAATGCCAATAATTAAATCCCAAGGAGTTTACCTTAATAACAGCTTTTGATGGGCTAACAGTATTGAGCTCAACACAAAACACTGCAGCTACTGCCACCATTCTCATGGAAACCTCAGTTCTGCGGTGGTTATGGTGTCACTCACCATTTTTACATGGTAACCTCACAGATCCAGGCAGGACATAAAAGAGATCAAAGCCTGGAGAGTCCAATTAATTAATATCCACCTTTCAGGAAAGTGCTCTTATCACTTGACTCTCCACACCAAGTGAACACACTTACTCATCTCTGGCCTTAGGAACACAGACAGACATTAAAGGAGACTTAATGTCTTCTACAGATAAACACAAGACTTACCTCCAGAGCCTAGAGGTTGGACTTTTTGTATGAAGAAGAGAACCATGTCTCTGACTCCTGGCAGCAGTTAGCACTGATTTTGACTCCATAGATTAGGAATAAGCTGGTTATTCAACATGTAGATAAAGAAAATAAAAGCCACTTAAATCTAGCAAAGTTTTAATGCATTTATTGAGTTAGAGGAATGGATTTCTGAGCTAGACTTTGCTGACATCTACTTTTTAAAAAATCTGTTCCCAACACTAATACTATTTTATATATCTTACAGAGAATTCTGGGAATCTAGGGAGAAATTAAAAATAATAACTATAATAAAATTCCTTTGCATTTCCAATTCCTCAATTTATTTTTAACAATTTAATACATTTTTTAACCAAATCTAGGCTCTCTTTTCTATGAAAGTTTAAACCAGACAATCTTTTATATTTTCTGCTTCTATGCTATGACTTGTGTAATAAATTCATGTAAATACAAACACTAAAAAAAAAGTTATAAACCTCTGCTGCAGAGTAACAGCAAAAACCCAATAGCACATCCCATCGTCTATATGCTGGTGAATAGCCACTGAGCTTTGCAGAGAGTTCTTTCATAATCACTTCATGAAATTGGCCGTGTTTTCACCACAACTGACATGTGCTACTGCACCATGGTTATTTAAATTTCGAATAAAAGTAGAAAGAGTCAGTCCCTAATTTAATCAGGAAAAAACAGCAGAGATCTTGAATATGTGACAGCGCCACTAGCTTACAAAAAAACCCAAAAAATAAAATCAAAGGAGGCCAACATTTTGACTGTTTACAAAGACATGAGTTACTGGAACTTTTGTTTTGTAATAGTAAATTTGAGCTGCCAATTCTAGATAAGCATTGAAATTCACTATTTATTCTTTAAACATACTAACTTTTGAGCTGAAGCTCTTTGTAAATTAGAGAAATATCAGTAGCTCATAAAATATCTATTTGATTTTTAACATTAAGGATAAAAAAACCCCAAAATCTGCATGGAAGAATAACTCTTAAATCTTCCCTTTTTTCTTTTTATTTTGTGTTGGATTTGTATTGTTTCCATGGTGGATATTTACTTCACTAGCACATCAAATATTGTATTGCAAGTTTAGCCTGAGCTAAAGAGGTCTGTAAGTCACTACTTTGTAGAGTCTAGTAAATGAACTAAAATAGAGAAGGTTTTTCCCACATATATGTAAGCTATCATAAGAAATTTTTTATAATTCATTTGATTGACAGCTTTCTTTCTAAGCTATTACAAATATATACTTTTCTACATTGTGCCTTGAGGTAGAGAACTGAGTGAAAAATACTGTAACATATTTAATTTATGTGATTGTAATTCCACGCTTTCTACTGGAATTGCACTTCAAACCCAGATAATGAATAAATGTTTCTTACCTGAGATAAGCAGCTAATATTAGCTTGGTTCTTGGTTTTGTTCATGACCCTCAAGGCTGACAATCTGTCAGCATGAAGGTTTTCATCACTTACATTAAGGGGGTGCTTTGTTTCTGGTCTGTATAGTTCTTCTAACAATTAATAAGAGATTTATTTTTCATTTAGTTAAAATGGAAAATTCTGTGATTTAAGTCATACAGCCAACATATGTCTAAGAAGCACTGACCAAGTCTGCTACAATTTACGGGATTAAAAAAAAATACTTACCTCTGGTTTTTAAGTTGAGAGTCCACTATTTTTCCCTTTGTGGAGGCCCTAGGCACCCAGAGCAGTGAATTTTAATTATTTATGTTTCTAAACATGGCACAGGCAGACTACCTTATTTAAAATTATCTTTCTGTACATTTTTAATTTCCTTCTTGTCATGAGTTATTGCAAGGTTTTATATTTATATGGATTTCTAGCAAGATCATCAAGCCTGCTGCAACAGATGGATCATTTGGAAAGGGCTGTAGAATTAAGCTTACCGTATCTCCAGAAGAATTTTAATGATAACAAACTGAAGTGACACCAACTGCTTTGCACTTTTTTATTCTTTTAGAATAATCTAATTCCTCAAACAACAGATCAAATTATTGTGAATTCTAGCAGAAAAACATACATTTATTTTAATTCTTTACTTTCCTAATGAATTTTTGTAAAGGTGGATCACATTACAACATTTGCATTAACATTTGCATTACCAGCTGCATATTTTTAATCGTCAAGTATTATTGCTTATTTGCTGTTTATTGTGTAAATCACTAATGAAATTATCGTAACACCAGACATTAAAAGAAAGAGCCTTTCATGTCCATTAAACTAGCCACATATGATAGGTCAGACATCAGAGAAATTACAACTATTTGTAGCAATATTCCCACATTATCTATCCTGAGAAACTCATCTGACAAGAAAAACAGAAAGCACCTTCCCAGGAAGAAAGCAATATCTTTGTATCTTGAACTCCTACACAAATGAGACAAGGACTGATTTCTTCATGCTACAAGGTATCTACCCATAGCTTCCTGCTAAGGGAGAGGAAATGATTTAGACAGTCTCCTTTAAATATGGATAATTTATTCAAATTTAGCACTTACTCAAAAGCTCATAGGTAAAAATCTGAAAACTGTTTCAATTTCATGAAAACAAAGACATCAACTCAATTGTCAGCTTTAATATTATGGCTATTTAATTGAAATATTAAAGTTTTATATTTCCCTTTTATGAAGGAAACCTCTATGTAAGGAATTTTAAGATAATAACATGCATGTGAAGCCTTTTTTTTTTTTTTTTGCTTTGAGGGTTTTGGGATTTTTTCTTTGTTTGTTTTCTTTATGAGGAGTTGGTTGTTGCTGGTTTTGTTTTAGACAAAACCCCTGAAGGTGATACAGCTTGTATTATACCTCAGTACAGAAAATATTCATCTTCTCTGTATTTGTCTATGTCTCAAGAATAATAGATAATAACAAATTAATACATTGCTTTATTAATTAATACCACTGCTTTCCATTGAAACAACTTAAATGCTAAAAAAGTAGTGTATTTTTTTTGCTAAAAAAGTATTGTATCTTTTGGTGTATTATAGATTGATTTTTAAATAAAGTATGTCTAATGAAGACTTGTGGAAAATACATTAAGTTATCAGAAGAACAGGATTCTGCTAGAAATTTTGTCTTTTTCAGCTGTATTTTAGGAACTTCTGAGTTATTTGCTAATGACATTTATGGCTCCATAAATATAAGAGAACACATGGGAGTATAAAACTGATCCAGATCCAGAACAGGCACCTTGGCAATCTTTTACTCAATTACCCGGAATGTACGTTTATAGAATTAATTTGACATCATCGTTGTACATAACTTGCTGGATGGCAGACAGTACTGATTTAATTTAAGATTAAAGCAACTTGGGTAAATATGACATAAAGCTTTTGCATGCAATGGGTTCTCAAACATTTATCAAGCAAATTTGATACAGTGAAAGTTTATACAAGATCAGTGTTTTCTATATGCAGCGGTGTGGTCATGACTGCGATTCAAAACTCAGTGCTGTACACAGAGTATTGTATTCTCAGAAATCCACAGTGCCTGAAGCATTTTCCCAGTGCAATAGAATTAGATGTTCCACTTGAAGTTGGTCTAAAATAAGCTCTGAAGCGTACTGAAAATGCATAAGAGCTCATCCATATTAAAAGACTGTCTTGCACAAGTCCTGCTGGGCCTTAAAAACAAAGCTGTATAAGAAATGTTAAGAACACTTATGGGTTGCTGCTATGAGACTACAAAGGCCTGAAGAAGATCTCATGAATAACTAGTCAATTCATAGATATCTGAATGTAAACACTCCTTCTCTATACAAATTTCATACACTTGGTTTACCTCTTAAATATTGATATTCTCTGATTTTCATCCTCAGTTACTGTTTGAGTTGGGTCCTGGAGGCTACCTAAAAACACAAATTAAGTTGGCACTTGCGGATGGGGAACTTTGAGTTGCAATTTCCTCCAACTTTAACAGAGGTTGTAGGGAGAAGAAGCAGTAGTAAAAGTGTAGCCAAATCAGAAAGAACACCTAGAAGGTGAAGCAAAAGAGTTAAGAAAGGTCTGGCTAGGTGCAAAAGGAGAAGTAAACATGCTCCAAGGCAAGATACAGTTTGAAGACAGATAAAACAAGAAACCACAGAATCACACAGGTTCCCCAGCTTGAAGACGGTGTGACAGAAGAAAGGCCCCGAAGTCAGCCAGAGAACACAGAAGCTGATATACAGATCGGGACAGAGCCAAAGACAGGGACAATAAAAAAAATCTGAAAAGACTATCAACTGACTAAATAACAACAGAAAACAGCTGAGGTTCCCTTATACATTAGCAGGAAAACAAAGTCAGGGTTACAGGCGAGGGATTTGCTAGACTGTCAGCTGCTTAGGATGACAACTGAAGCTATCTGAAAGACTGACAGCTGGGTTAAAGCCTGATGGAGAGTCTTTAAATGACACACAGCTTTCATGTTCCACAAAGTAAAATTATTCTTCTGAGAGTTTCTTTTTATTGCTGTAATAAAACAAGGATGCTCTATAAAGAGAATATTGTATCCTATTATTACATTAACTTCAAAGAATGATGCTGTTTCCTCTTAAGGTCCATACACTGGCCTCCTCATGGGAAAAGAATGCCCCACATTAACTAGTCATTCAAAAGAACCCCTGAACTATCGTATACAAAAGATTAAGGGTAAAGAAGGTCCTGGTTCATTGAGACAGCTGGCAGCAGAAAGTCTGCAGAGAAGTTTAAGAAATAAAGGAGAAGTTTCCACTGACCTTGAAGTTTAAGCATATGCCTTGCTGATAAACTCATCTGTGCAGCAAGAGTTGCAGGTCACGATGTTATTGCAAATTGGTGGACATAAAATATCCAGATAGTATTGCACATAATGGGTTCACAGTAGGTCAAAGCTATGGCCGGTGGGCGGTAGCATAGAGAAGCAGTATAACAGCCCATAACATGTAAAACAGCTAAGTTAGGAAAGTTCATTACGAAGAAAAGCAGGGAAAAACTGTCATGACTCTCATGTGATTTCTCCCAGCTAAAAAAGTCTGTTACTTGCCTTAAATCATCAACAGTTACTTGTGAAAATTATACTCCTTATTTATGATCTTGTTGTTTCATGTACCCCTTAGGATTTGAAAATTAAAATTCCGAAACTATATAAGTATAGAGATAAAAAAGTGTTCTATAAATCTAGATTCTCATTGTTCCTGTCCTGTAGGACTGCAAGAAGTGAAGAGATCTGATAATACTCCATTGCTAAAATACAGGCTTTTTAAAACTGATCTAAGTCATATCCTTTTATATGTTCTAAAGAAGAGAAACCTAAATTTAACACAGAAACACAATGAAAGTATCTTCTGGAAAGTTCTTTAGTAAGGCAAATTATTTTCCATCTAGGACTCATGGGAACACAGAAACCAGAATATGGAATTTCTGATACATATATGACAATAGGAACCTATGATTCATTAAAACTCAGCAGTTACTCTGTGGCTGGAATCCTACAGGAAGACATCACTGTGAGAAAAAGCCTTCCTTCTCTCTTCTGCCCAGGAAGGAGGTCTTGGCACTCATGTCAGTAGAGTCAAACCACCAGTATGAGACCTGTTGGGCTGTACACTAAGGTAGGAAATCCAAACTTGGGCACTTGTTCACCTTGTGGGTCTGCAATGTAAGGCAAACAAGAGCAGCAGTTAATCTTTGAGACTTTCAGTCTTGGGCATCAGAAGAATTTTCAGGATCTGCTGCTTCCTGTTCATATCAGTCACTCGCAGGACATGAATAATTAGTTTTACCTTCTTTTATGCCAGAAAGACAACTATTGTAATCTCAGTGCCTGCAGAGACATTTATATTCTAGTGGAGTCATTCTCTATTTTTCCATTTAAACTAAAGCATAACAGTTCACAGTGAAGATGACCATCTGCACATGCAGATTTAGTATTCAATTTTGTAATATATTAATTAAAAGATTAGGAATCTCCTCAGTTTTTTAATTACTGACAAGCAGATCTGGAACAATAGTGAAAATAGTTACTTAAAAACAAGTTACATTTAATCTGGTTGGAATAGGAACGCAATTGTTCCTGTTTTCCTTTTACTGCTTCTTCCAGACTGCTTCTTCTTCTGCCCTTGAACTACTCTTTTGGGGGAAAGAAATGTCATTGCTATGAAAAAAAATGTAGTATCATAGAAATTTGTGTGAAAAAGATTGCTTATATATGAATTATGTTACTGTTCTCTTAGCTACATTTGTGTCTTCAGGTATGTCCTTATTGCAAAATGACCATTTGAGGAAAGCAGAACTTTATCAGTACCTCTGGAAAAAACAAAACCACAAAACAAAACAAAAAATCAAAAACAGCAAAGCAAAACAAAAACCAAGCCAGCAAAAAAAGCAACCCCCACAAAAGCCACAAAACCAAATCAAATTTTAAAAAAAGGACCACAAAAAACAAACAACAAACAAAATCAAACAAATTACAGGAAATCCCCCCCACTAAAAAAAAAAAAAAAAAAAAAAAAAAAAACACCAAAAACAAAAACAAAAAAAACCCAACAAAAACACAGACACAAGAAACAAACACCAAAACCTTAACCATAACAAAACACAAAAAGCTCCACCTAGAAAATTAAGGGAAAAATAAAATTTAAAAAAGAACAAGCTCAGAAAGAGAACATGAACAAGATCCCTAATTTCAAGAACTGATCTGGACTGGCTCCATCAATGGGCTGAGACCAATGGTGTGAGGTTCAACAAGGCCCAGTCCCAGGTCCTGCCCTTGGGTCACAACAACCCCAGGCAGCTCCACAGGCTGGGGCAGAGTGGCTGGAAAGGAGCTGGGGGTGCTGGTGACAGCAGCTGAACATGAGCCAGGCTGTGCCCAGGGGGCCAAGAAGACACCAACAGTTATTGAAGAACTCAAATCAATTTTTGAGTTATTTTCAGCAGTGATGCCTCATGGAATGATGTTTGCCAAACAGAGAATGGAGGTCACTAAGAATATTCCTGAAGCGTTTGAAAAGAAGACAACATCAGTCAAGGGAAGAGATTTAATACATAGAGCATATTTCTGGTCATAGTGAATTAGGAACATCAATTTCATCCAGAATGCATTTCACCTATTTGTGAACAGGGCTTATGCAGAATATACTTCTGGATCAAAAAAATATACAAAGTTTAGCTTTTGAAAGATATCACTGGTCTGTATTGTTAGTGTTCTTGGGAATGTTTGGCATCTGAAACAATGCAATAAAATGGGGGATTTGTCTTCTGTCCCCAAAAGACCATTTTTTGCAGCATTATCTTCGGTAAATGCCTCTGTCTCAAAACTGACTAGATAGCATAGATGAATCAGCATGAATAATGCTGCCTTGATGAAAAGTACTTTCTACATCTACTAGTAGAAGGGAAATATTTTAAAAGTTTCATAAAATGAAAGATTATCCACCAATATAAAGATAATATAGAAAAACATCACGAATAAAAAAAATAGATAAAGCTGAATACTTTTGATTCAAAGGATCCCTTGTACAGTGGAAAAAAAAGGCATTTTTAACTGCATTTTTAACAAATCCCATTTTTAACTGCTTTCAAATAATTTAAAATTTTCTCAGGTAGTGTGAAGAAAAAAAAAGGCCTTTAATCAGAATGACTACTTTTTTCAAAAATTAAAGCATTCTTTATTCCTGGGCCATTGATGCAATCAGAGATTTAGAATATAATTTTCACTGATTGCATTGATTGCTTCTTGCTCTATACATGCTATCTCAGAAAAGTTTTCTGATACACTGGGAGGGAGAGGTTTGGAAAATATTTTATATGAAAGAATATTTTTATTTGTGAACATTAAATAATGGCATTTTCCTCTACATAAACCACTACAGAAGACAGCTTGAATGCCTTTAAAAATATCCTAACCTGAAATAAGTCTACAGATAATCCACCTTAAATAAGGAGTCAAGAAAGAGAAGTAAATGGAATCTTAGCCGAGAAGTAGGTCTTTGTCAGCCAGGGCAGGTGGTTTAAAATTTATCTGCTATTGCCTGCACATTTACAACTCTTGTGTTGAATGCCTGACTGCTGAAGTGTTTGGGTATTTTTCTGTTCCTCTCACCAGGCCCCTTTTCTTTAAACACATAACTTAATTGTAGGGCCATAAACTATTTCAGATTGGAAGGCTCCTTAGAAGATCATCTAACACAGCCTTCAGCTCTGTGCAGGGTCATCTCTAAGAACAGGCTGCTTAGAGCTCTATTCAATTGGATATTGAAAAACCTCAAAAAAAAAAGTTTGCACAAGCTCTCAGATCAATCTCTTTCACTACTTTACTGTTGTTACTGTGGAGAAAAACCTTCCCTTATACAGAGAAATAGATTTCTTCCTATCAGACAGTCAATGGCCGGACTTAATGAACACAAACGTCTTTTCCAACCTTAACAATTTTATGATTCTGTGACATACAGCCTGATACCTCCTTACATGTATGGGAAGGATGTTCTGAGGTCTTTCTGAGCCTACCACACTCCAGCTAGCTCAGATCACTGTTTCTCCTTACAATGCAAGAGCTCCAGCTTCCTGGGCAGCCTGGAAACCCTCTGCTGACCTTGCTCCAGCATGTCATCCATGGGTAAGGTGGGAGGGCAGGGAAAACAGTATCATGTGTGCAGTTTAATGAAGAGGGTTTTGCTAATAAGAGTCCCCTGATGCCATAGAATTCTTCTATAAATTTTCCAGCAGCATCAAGAGTGAATTTAGTCTGTATGTTATTAAAGATCACACCACATGCATGTGTATATAAGTGCTTATATAGAGCAATTTAAGGTAAGCAATAGATAAAATTTATTTCAGTTGTTAAAAAGATATAATGAATTGAAGAGAGCTAAGGAATCCATTTCCACTTGAATCTAAAGGACTTTCCTAGCCACTGAAAGGCAACCCATAAGATGAGGCCCATCCAGCACCATACTCAGCAACACTATCCCTTGATTTTTCCATTTTAGATGATAGAAACAACAATTTCCCAGCTGTCAGCACCCTTGCACTAATTGCTGCATTGCTGTCTCAAGTTCAACAGTGCCATGAAACATCCCGAGGCACCAGTACCATCTGCACACCAAGTTTATTCCAGTTGCTGCCTCCTTGAAGACAGTGAATACAAAAATGTACCCGTGTCATTCACAGCACACACATCACTCCATACCGCAGTGATAGAAGAGAGGCTTCATAGAAAAACCAAAGAAAGGTGTGCTTAAAAATTGAGATAATTTTAAAATTACAAGCTGTGACCTTTTACCTGTTCTAAGTTCCCTATTTAAAATCCAGTCCCTGCAAATGCAGAGATCCAATGGATATCAGAACAATGACAGAAGGAGGAACATAATGAGCTAATTACTGAAAATGGAGCAGACTAAATCAGCTACCCCTAGTTTCCATCCAAGGGGGATGATTAATGCTGTTAGTTACAGTTAATTCCTACCACTGCGTAGTTTGGCCCTTAAGAAGGAAAAACTTGAGGCACAACAATCATGCTTAGCTTACAGTGAAGTGCCAAACTAAATTGAATCACACACTAAGAAGTCTTGAAAGCCAGAAGGGAAAGAAGCACATGCAAACAAAGCAAAACATATGAATGCAAAATTACTGTTTTCTAGAAAGAGTAAGATTTTCCAGTTTACCAGCTGCCCCTTTTTACAAGTACTGGCAGACATAGTTTTTTTTTTGTTTTTCTTTTTTTTAAACCATAAAAACAGTTAAGTGACTTCTATTCTACAGTAAATCTTTGGAAATTTTGCTAGAAATTCTTTACTATTTAAATAGTACCTTACGCTGTGATATCAAGCCATCATTTTAAGATACAAGAATGATGTTTATCCCTATGCAACAAGCTAGCACAAAACCTAGATACTGTTTTGCTACTCCTAACTTCCACAGAATCCATTGTTTTACTGTTAGGATTGTCATTTAGTGTTTCTCTACAGCAAAGATTTGAGGAGAAATGCTACTTAAAGTAAAATTTACCCAGATTTTTTTTTTTTAAGCCAAGTACACTCTATCCCCTGAATTCCCTATTTTAAATAATACCAGAGAATAATATTGCAAAGTTATTAAGCTCTGAAATATTGCAATTAAAAGCCCAGTGTAGAGTAAGGCAAAAATCAGATACAACTGTAATTTTATGTTGCAGCTTTTAATAAATTTATTTGCAAGCATACAGGAAACCCATAATATGCTGATTTCTTCACAGATGCTCTCAGACCTTATGGTAAAAGACAAGAAACCTCAAGAAGCAAGAGGAAAGCTGAAGAATTAAAGCTTTGATCTGTAATACTGATGCAAGTTGTGGACACTCTTTTGTTGTTTGTCAATGTCATGGGGAAGACACCACTATTCACATTATTGCCAAAAGCACATTCCCAGCAACCATAATGATAATCTCTCCTTATGTAACATGAAATTACATTCATAGAAAGAGATAGTAACAAGAGAGGAGACACTTCAATATTTAAGCATATTTTAAGAGAAGAAAATTTTCATAGTAAGCTTCTAACCCCAAATTTATTTTTTCTCTCCTATGTAATTCTACACCAGCTGTTATTTTCACTTTTTTACCTCTTTTTGTGAAAAAAGAAGGTCTTGCCTCAACATACCTGACAAGAATAGGTGATGTGTGTACAAACAAGAAGATTAATGAGTCCTGAAGACATGACATTCAGCTGTAAAAACAGGGGGTTTCTTAAGCCTGTAAGGGCACCCTTCATCTAATGTTATTCCGCCTCCTTCCTTCCTTCCTCAAAAACTCAGTAGGGAATAAAAAAGCATTAGCATTCCTCAGAAATAATAGCAACTTTTTATGACAAGGTAATTTTTTATAACAAGAACAAAGGAACATATGCACTCATCTAACATCAGTATTTCAGATATTCCACCACAAATTAGACACTCCTGAAATATCAATATGAATTTTTCTCCTATTTTTGAAGATCCTTAGGCAATATTCTCCTCATCAGAGTAAAATATAGATGCTTTCTTTCTACATGTTAGTTCTCATGATTTTTTCTCTGTGCAGACTCAACAGTACACAGATGATGCTCAGTGTCCAATATAACTAATCAAAGGTAGCCCTGCACACAATTAATGAGGGGTTTTGAGTGGTTGGGCTCTAATAACATTACCATGTCCTCTGTCATAATTAACTACATGTGTTACAGGCACATGGGTACACAATGTGATTTGAGAACAGGCAGCTGCCCCTAGGAATTAGTTGCTACCAGAGAGAGATATATTTAGCCATGAGATAAACTGATGGTAATATCTGAAGCTGAGCGATTTCATTCAATGAGGGCCCCACTTTAGCGAGTAAACAATATAGTCCTGTCTGTCAGTCTCTATTTACCCAAGTTAACTATTTTGCAATAGTCCTATTTGTGTGAGCAGGAATCATTCTCACAGAGGATGCAGAATGAGGTCTAAAGCTGAAAATTAAGATTTTCACTTGCAAGTGATTTCAATTCTGGAAGCTCCTGACAACAGGAAGAAGTACAAAGACAACTGAGTTTCTTCTGAACATGTTCTCGTGCATGGTAGAGGGAAGCATGCTATTTTCATGCACATAAGCAGCATACTGGCATGTAAGCCAAATCACAGAAATCACTTATGACTCCCCTTTTTGAAGAACACCAGAAATAATTTAGAAAAAACAAAGAAAAGTACAGATTTGTGCCAAAGCCTGTTAGAGACTGAAAGAGACAAAACCAAAATGATTAGTATCACATGCAGCTCATTTATTTAAGTCATATGCTGCAATATCTTGGCTTAGGTTCAAGGGAAATGCCTGGCTTTTAGGAAATAAACTATTTAAGATTGCTAATGCAGAACACTACAAAGGACAATTAAATTATGGTCCAGATAATTAACAGTAAGAGGAATGGCAGCAAGCATTACACAGTGTTCTCTGACAAATATAAACAAATGAGAAAATGGATTGGTGAGCAGAACTTTCTACTGAGAAAACTAATTACGTATCTTTTTCCTAAGCTATGGTTATGAAGCTCAGATTCCTGCCCCCATAAATAACAGGAGAAAACAAAGACATTCTTGCCAGTTTGTTCTGAAGTTCTTTCCCGATCTATCGTACAGCCCCAATGGACCTTTTGCTGCCTGGACCATGTCCCATTGGGGTCTATGTAGTCCTTTTCCCAACATGAAAACAAAAGAAATTGTAGAATATTTTGGGGAAAGAAGACAAATTTTTAAAGCATTATAGAAATTGACCAATCAAAAATTCTAAGACTTAAAAGGATAATAAAAATTTCGCAGCAATTTGTTTATAAGGCACTGTGTTACAGATGATAAAGCAGCTTTTGCTTATGGAAAATCACGGCCAGAAATGCTTATAAAATATCAAACTTAATGAAGTGTAGCCTCTTTCTCCATAGAAAGGGTTAATCACAACACATGGTGGCATGGGCATTGGGATCAAGTGGACCCTCTGTGTATGGAACCAAGCTGAGTGGTGCTTTTGACACACCCGAAGGATGGGATGGCATCCAGAGGTGCCTGGATAGGCTTATCAGGATGGTCCATTGGTATCACATGAAGTTCAAAAAGGCCAAGTGCAAAGTCCTGTGCATGGGCCACAGCAATCCCAACATATACAGGCTGGGCAGTGTGAGCAGCCCTGAGCAGAAGGACTTGGGGGTGCTGGTGGGTGAGAGGCTGGACATGACCCAGCCATGGGCACTCACAGCTCCAAAAGGACAAACATGTCCTGGGCTGCATCCAAAGAAGTGTGGCCAGCAAGTTCCAGTTTGGGCTGCCAAAATAAGGATTTGGATCTTTTGATGCAAGTATACATGACACAAAATGATGAGAGGTCTTGAGCACCTGTTCTTAAGGAAAGGATGAGAGAGCTAGGGGTGTTGGAGAAGAGAAGGCTTTGGGGTGATCTTATTGCACCTTCCCATTACCTAAAGAGGAGTCTATAAGAAGGCTGGAAAGGGAATGTTTACAAGGTCATGTAGTGATAGGAAAAGGGGGCTTTAAATTGAACAATGGTTCTAAACTGAACTAGGGCAGATTTAGATTAGATACATGAAAGAAATTCTTTACTTTGGAAAAAGGATGGTGAGGCACTGGAACAGCTTGCCCAGAAAAGCCTCAAAATTGTTCAAAACAAAACCAGGCTGGATGGTGCTTCGAGCAACCTGGTGTTGTTGAAGGTGTCCCTCTCCATGGCAGAGGTGTTGAAACTAGGTGATCTCAAAGGTCTCCCCAAATACTCAGCCCAAAACATTCCATGATTCTATAAACACTTTGGAAACTAGAAGTGGCCTACAGAAGATCTTAAACCTATCAGCCTGAAAAGGTATCACAACCTAATTTCAACGGATTGGAAAATGTAACCTCACACCAAAACAAATTGGTGAATATTTCTACAAATATAGCATCAGCACCATTTCCTGGACCAAAAAGTATAGATATCCTAGAATAGTCTGGATTCTGCTGCAAAGGTTTTCCAATAAATATCCATGATTAAAATAAAATTCAAACCATCATTTGGTCTCCACAGAGACATCAGATCAAATAATCAATATAGCTCTATTTTTTCCCTAAAATAAACAGTGGGATTAGGATGTATTCTTTCACCTGAAATTTCTGCCTTGATGGCTATGCTTTTTCTCAAAGTATTTCTGAGAAATTAACAAAGCTGGCATATTCACATCTTTGAGTTCTAAACTTTCCTGACTGATAATTATTAACACCCATCCTAGTATTCTGTCCTTTCTTTTCACCAGACAGTGAAATTCAGAATGTGAACAAAGGCACCTGGCTTTGATAAACAAACAAACAAACAGACAGACAGACAGACAGACAGACAGACATAATATTATTAACTATTGGCATCATCTCAGCAATCACATCCAGCTAAAGGAGGCTTCTACAGGCATAACACTGTTTCATTGGATAATGTCTGTCTCCATAATATCATTTGTGCTATTCATAATCTGCCCAAAATGCTCTGGTGGTCATCAATTTATAGCACACTGATTTTTACAAAAATTCTGAAAAGCCATGAATAAACTGAAATTATTCTCTCATCCATTAGCTGTTAGTGTATTAGTGTATTTGTGTACTTCTAAATTACCTCCTTTTCCCCAAGTTTCTAGTCTTACACCTCTATCTCCATCTAATGAAGCTTGTTTGTTAACTTGGCTCTTTTCACTTTGGGGAACACTGAGAACCAGCTGTGTTCCAACTGAAAACCTGTCCCTTTGTGTAAGAGTTATTTACAACTTCAGAACAGAAGTTGCTACTGTTCACTTTTCTGAAGGCTTTTATTGTTTGAATTACTCAAAAGTGAACATCATCAGATTTGGAACTCCTGTCCCTAAATTTACAAGATTTAGAAATCTGAGTTGAAATCTCATCATAGATCCAGGAAACAATTTCTTTTTGTAAGAGAAAATTTTTCTGATGTAATAGTTAAAAGTCAACTTTGATACAAGCTGGCTATTGACCTAATCACAATAGTCTCAGCACTAACGGCTAAGTTAGATTTACAGGTGATTTGGTTCTAGATGAAGTATAGTCAATCACTTGAATTAAGACTTCAAGGACATAAAAAGCTATTAAATTTATTTTGTTTCTCCCTAACCTACACAAAGACCAACTACAAAACCCCTTTCAGAAACAGAAAATAGAGGCTATTAATCTCCTAAATGCTAAAAGTCTGGCAGCCCTTGAGATACAATTTGGATTACTGAGGGAATGAATAGCAGTGATCCAACATTAGTTCTCTCAGTCCTGGAAATGTTTGACATAAAGGAAGATTTTTTTCTATTGTTAAAAGCCATATGTGATCAAAAACTGTGAAACAGTCAACTACATTTAAAATCCGTTGTACTGACAAAATCCATAAAACATTCAGAAAAAAATTACTGTATTACTTAGGTTTGTAGTTATAGTCACTGACAAAAAAAAAAGTGGAAAATACACTGATGGACATTTTATGTGGAAAAAATTTTATAAAATAAAAGAAATTTGCAGTATTTAAAATCCCATTCTAAACAGGCCATGTTTATAACTACACTAAAGAAGATATTACAGTATCACTGGATTTAATTGTATGCTTCCAAGAGAAATACCATAGTAGAAGGTGAGTGCTGCTTTAAGTTCTCACTTTGGTCTGTTGAAAGTTGTATTTGGGCAGCTCAGCAGCTCAGTACTTCTTCTACATGATCAGAAAAAAACATCGGTAAGGAAGTGAGTTCTCCTGGCATACAGAATCCCGTTTTCTAAGGTCTTATGTACACAAGGCGGAATAAAATCAAATCTACTTTTGCATTCAGCAATTTATCTTGGTATTTAAATTAGGGCAAAACACTGGGCACTCTGCATGTTCTCACTGTATTACATGTAAGTATATCAGGTAAAACCAAAGGTCAAAAAAAACTGCCCAAACTTAAAAATGCAGGGACCGTTATGCTGTACCCCTGTGTCACTGCTTCATGTTTGAGACTCTTGGTGTGGGACCATACTGTGTGATGGCAACACAGCTTTGCACAGTGATTGAACTGAGACAAAATTGTGTAAGATGAATGCATGTTCATCATTGTCAACAGAGACAGCCCCCAGCATCTTGCCAGAATATATTCGAAACACAACAGTCTCCTGATCTACACTTAGTCTTGCCTGAATATCTCCTACTCCTAAAGAAGGTGTATATATTCTTTTATTATTTTATACCCAGAGATGGAAAGTCATGCAATGTTATTTCACTTTCTAACCAGCAAAACAAAATGAAAAATATCACAGGACTAGGTTCCAAGGGCTGTGTAGCAGTCAGAGTGAACCCCACAGTTTATACAAAGTAGTATAGGATTGAGTAGGGCTCCTGTGATTGCACAGGGAAAATAGGGCTTTCTAAGTCAAGGTTACTCAACTCATTTTCAACTTATGCCCCACAAGAGTTTTTTTTCCTAGTCAAATTTACTAGGCTAGTGTATTAGTGTATTTGTGTGTGCTTAAAAATGCTTGTTGCAAGGGACAGACAGATAAATTTCCTATTTCTCTGGATCCCATAATTTTTAAAGTATTAAGGCTTGTTTGTATGTAACAGAGGCCTGAGCACTAAAATGGCCATGACTGAATTATCATGCACTTGTATAGCTAGAAAATACAGTTTCATAAAAAGTAGGGAAACTTTTCCTGGGAGAAGGCAAAAAACTGATTTGTTTTGTAGATAATACACCTGAATGTATGGCCAGTCTTGAGGGGTCAAATGAAAAACATATAGTCAGTATCCATTCTAACAGTGTTTATTAAATATTTAGGGAAAATTGCAAGAAGGTGGACATATATGATAGTCCTTTTTAATATGCCTCCTCCATTCTCCAACCACACATAGCACTCCACTTTCCCGAGCAGAAGTAGTTTCTGTGTCTATAAATACTCTCAGTGAGTATCTCTTAACATGAGTTTGCGCACACTTCTCTTAATTCGCATAATTTTTTTACCAAGAACTGCCATTGCTAATCTATGTGTACGGAACTGACAAAATTTTATGAAGAATTCCAGGTTTTATTCTTTCTATCCATTTAAAATCCCAGGCTCATTCTTCTCATGCAGACCAGCTATTAAGAGGGCTAGTTTAAAACAGGGTATTTCCTCAAAGTGACTTAGCCTTCCAATTAGAGGAAGAAAAAAAAATAGCTCAAAATATATGTAAATTTAATCTCCAGAGCTTAAGTCCAATTAAGACTGTTCTGTACGAATGCCTTCTATCATTGTTTCTTTCATGTACAAATGCCATCTTCTATCATTGCTTATTCCATTTAGCTTAAAGGTTCCTGCCTTCTGCACAATCATAGTGGTATTCATAACCTTCAGCATAGATGTATTTGTCCTGGACTATGCGACTTTTCTGTAAGGTCTTTTCATCCTTCAGGCTGCTAAATTGCAATCTTGCTTCAGATTTGACGTTCATTTTCACAGGACTCCTCATGTATGCTTCCAGCACATCTTTCTTTTTGTTTTCTCTGTTCTCTAATTAGCACAATACTAGCTATCCTAGAATTTCCATTTCTCAGCCAAAGCCACTATAACCCCCTTGCCATTATATGATCTTTTTAATGTCCTTCTGCCTTGATAGGTTCCATACTACCTGCATCACTGCAAAAGACATGTTCCACTCAGCAGGGGTTTAGTGAGCTTCTTCCTCTGCCGCACACATCCGCTTCAAAGACCAAACTGATTTCCTATTGATCACTTTTGCTTCTGTTGTGATTCTGCTACATGCCACCAGCTCTACCTTATGGGATGCAGCTAGCTACTGACACTATTTTGAACCACTCAATAAATTAAACTGCCAGAAGAAGAGTGCTATGAAAAGAAAGCATTACTAGTATCTGACAGATGGACATTCTGAAAGATAGTTGGTCTATACAAGACTAGAAAAAATATTGTTGTCTCATGAAGCAGAGACAAAAAGACAAATACCTGAATCCTTTAGGCACTCTATACAAGCCTACCACCATATTCAAAATATCATACAAGCATACAATTGGGGAAGTAGCAGTTCTGAGCATTCAGAAAGGTCCAAGTGCCACTTGTCAGCCCAAATCCACAGAAGCTTTCTAAGTCGTACCATGAATGCCTCTATCTGTTATACAGATGATCAGTGCATATCCTGTTCACTTGTTACAGGTTTCTTTAGCACATTGACAACATGTAAATAATGGGCCTGTTTACACATATTTTTTTCTCATCTAAATTGCTTCTTAATGGAGGATTGTGCATTTTGGACAAAATTAGGTGTGTTTGTGGAAAAAAAAAAAACCCAAATCAAACCAAACCAAACCAAACCAAACCAAACCAACTACAACCTTTATAAAAAACTAAAGCACTAGTCTTATTCTTTTATTCACTTATTACACTTTTATTCTGCAGAAAGAAACTTACATTATTTGTCTTCTATTTCCTTTAGTTCCTCTATGTAGTACAGAAGGGTTTTTCTTTACCTGTTGTCAGTTTGAACTTCTTTCTCCATATGAAGTATCTCCAGCACAGCAAATAATGAAATAGTCCCATTTCCTCTGCAAATATTTCACCAGGCAAATGCAAAAACCATATAAACTGTTTTTTCTTGGATGGTAAGTAGTAATTCCTTTGTTTTCTCATATACCCAGATCATGCCTTTATTCAGTGGCTCCTAACAACTTATACTTTAAAAAGTATTTTGTTATTCTTGTTCCTGAAGTGTCCAGTTTGATATCATTAAATTAAATTCCAATTCTTTTACCTGACATTTGAAAGCTAGTAGGGTTTTTTAATGTATTATATACTGATCTCCTCTTCTGTACTGGTAACACCTTCCAACTTCCCATAATTTATCAGCATATACCTACTATGTGTTAAGTTTATTAAGTATTTGAGTCCTAAAACCTTTACACAATGCATTTGAAGTCTGATGTCCTCTCCTGAGAAAACAGCTTGTTATTAGTTCCTCATCCTCTCTTCTTTCCAGTACTGAAATCAGTGCTCTCCAGGAAATTACTTTGATTAATTTTGTTTATACAGTAAAAGAATCTTACATTTACATCTAGCCAGCTAAGATGCTGTTGCACTTCAGCTCGTATCTTTTTAGTTCACTGTTAGCATATGTGATGCTATACTATGTGTGATCATATCCACTAAAATCTAGAAACCCTAATCACAGAATTCTCTGAAGAAATTGCACATGAAGTAAATTGCAATAATGGCTGCTAAGAAGTCTTATAAGATTACCAGAATTTGAGCAACTTTTGGAGAAGAGGTCAGAAATAATCAGTCCCAAAAGATTTAAGGACATTGCAGAAAGTACATGTCCTAATTTTGGGTGAATTCTGAGATATTACATACCCAGGTGTTTTTTATTTAGCTCAGTTCATTCTGGAATGCTTCATTAAGATGAACAAATATAGGCCTTAGTAGTCAGCATCACAAACCAAACCACCTATAAAGAAAAACCGTAAACCCCTAGAAGAGTTTACTTCATATTCATTTTTGCAGAGTGGCCTGTACTTGCAAATAAAATAAACCAAAATCAATAGCATCTAATCTATAAGGGGCAAAAATGCCCACTGAGTATCGTTCTTGCTGTCACAAGAGAAAAATTTATTTCCTATGGCAGACCTAAATTCCTTTTTCTTTCCATAAATATACAAAAATAATGACCTGATGGCCAGAAAAGTAAGAACTTTCTTCATATATACAGCTATCATCATATATAGATAGATACTACACTACTTTTAGGTAAAGAAGTCAGCAAACTACACCATTGACAACTTCTGAGTTACTGACTGAATTCATTGAGGTAAAATTTCTCTGTACTTCTCAAACTGCAATTAATGAATAAACAAAGTCGTAAGAGGTAAAAATCGGGGAAAGAATTTGTTTATGAAGAGTGAGTAATAAAACAATCTGGTTTAAGTCAGAAAATACCAAGATGATTATGATAGAACAATATGTTTATTCAGGAAAGATTGAAGGAGATTAGCCTCAAACTACACTGAAAAGAAAGAAAAGTGGAAAAAGCAGTTTCCCTAGTAGGAAAAAAAAAATTGCAATTGATATGCTAACTGCTTTTTCATATCTGACCAACAGATATCAAAGTAAATACAGAGCTAAATTCTACAGAGATGCTGTTTTGTCTGATACCATAATTTCACATGTAAAATCTGTATGCACTGCCCATTATATACACTACTATGCAAGCTACTACAAACATCCTCATGTGACTCAGAGACCCTGATGGCTCTGTGCTCTTACAAAATGCAATGAAGCTTACTTCCTGAAAAAAATGCAAATTGACTAGCATTAAGTAGAAATTAGCTCCTTTTGTGTGACCCCCATATCCTCTCTCAGTTACTTGGGTCCTTTTCAACCCAGCATAATTTCAGAACGACTTCAAGATGTTCTAACATAGTTCAGGGAAACAGCTTGTATTGAGCAGCAGGAGAGGGCAAAAGTAAGCTTTAAATATTATCTCTACACTCCAATTTTCATGGTATTTACATTATGGCTCCTGTCCAAGGCTCTGGTCCTGTGATTTCAAAGCAACAACTGCACAGCAAGAGTGCAACATTTTGCTCTAATCTACAACATGAATCTTTATTAAAATTCAGCAAAGAGCCTGTGTGGGCTTCACTTATTTTGTTTTTCTTTGTAGATTCACTGCAACTGTATAGATGCTATCATTTACTGCTAAAGTGGTTCATAGAACCTCACAGCACAGTGATTTCACTTTTAGGAATGCTGTCAACATTAATTTCATTTTAGAAATAGGCTCAGTTTTTCTTATTAAAATGATAACTTCATAAGTATAAGTTACATTGACAGTTTAAAAGTATACTGTTAGATTCTCTGAATTCAGTTGAACTTGTACAAATAAAATAGCTTATTTATTTTTCAAATTTAGTCCAATATAACTGTTATTGATCCAGATCCCATAGCAAAATCATTCCTTTTATTATTTTTTCCCACCCGACTCCTCTGTTGAAAAAACAAGACAAAACAAAAATCTTGATGTTCAGATACACAGCTATTAAATACTCTTCTATCTTCTTTTTCCTTTTCTCATCTCCAGCTTTCATGGGGCCCATGTAACATTTATATGACATTTGCATGTGTGCAAGTGCTGGTTCATGACAGTTCTTCCACTGCTATATGCTTTCTGACAGCCACACGCTGGTGACTTGCAGATCATTACATGGCAGGCAAAGGCAGCTATAAAAAGGTTGTACCAGAAGGCAATCTGGTCACAGGTCAGGAGCTGCAATACCTTGAAGTGTGGCAGTTTGATGATTTGCTGGCCTAGAACACGGCAGGATGCATTTCCCTGGAGTCCAATGAAGAAAACTGCCTAAGATACATTTTCCAGAACACTAGAAGTGTTCTGGAAAGGATCTTACTCTAGCTAAGTTTCTCTTAAAGAATTCCCACATAGGCTTGAAGTTAAACAGTGAGATAAGCCTTATTTGGAATCTCAATTATGCTAAATGACATCTTTTATTTCCAATTAATATAGGCCTTTGAATACAGATGTATCATTTTTCTAATAACAGGATTCTTCATCAAAAACTATTTTAAGTCCAGCAATGTGAAGTATCGGAGGGTTCTGTAAAGCACAGGACTTCCTAAAAGAGTGAAATCCTTGACCCAAGACTCTACAGAAGGCTTTAAAAAAACTGTTGGAATATTGAGAAAAATAGTGGAACTTAATGCAGTTGCAGAACTGACATTGCAGAACTGACTCACATTTCCTCTCCAGACTATTTGAGGCCAGGAATTCACAACCACTTTGGTGTGCATTTTAGAGCAAACATGCTGCAAAGATAGGGTGCTGAACTTATGCTCACCATTCTATTTTTTGAGTTGGGTTTAGAGACAGTGTTTAAAACCTTCAAGACATGCACTTTTTAATAGCAATAAAACTGTAACATCTCATAAATATTTGAACAGCCAGTGCTGCATTTTAAATAAATTGCATATGAATTTTTAAAAGTACAATCACTGGCCAACATGGCCTGTCCCATAAAGTGTACAACATGTGTTCTTTGGACTGAAGTCTGAATAGAATGTACCTTTCACATTACCAAGGTCTTTGGTACTGAAGATTGAACCCTGGTTCCATACAAGAAATGCAGTTTGTTTTACAAGATATGTATTGTTTATAAAGGATACATCTATATTTTTACACATTGAATATTTCCCAAGGCAGCATTTGTTGCAAAAAAATTATAGGGAGTACAGTTCTGGGTTTTCCAGTAAAGGACTGCAATACCACATCTTTTCGCACTTTTACAGTGTGATTTTGTAGTGCTTTGTTGTGTGCAAAGAAATAATACCAACTCTCACATGTAGTATCTCATTTTTCACACTGTTTATGGTGCCCTCTATTCATAAACTCTTGGTCCCGTTTTCACTCAGATTCTTAGTGCTTTCTCTCACATCCTGCCCCATAGTATGAGCTATTGCAGTCAAACTTCCAATAGCAGCACACATACTATCTTTCCAGTCTCTGCTTGTATTTCCCTCTGCTCTGCTGCCTTTAACATTTAAACTATAGTAGTTAATTATATTTTATACATTATATAGATTATTTAAATTACCAGTATGTAAAGTTTGGAGAAAAGACAAACTGTCTTGTCTTCTTTTAGGTAAGCAGTATCTCCCCTTCCTACTGTTCATTGCCACTTGAATGGCTGAAAGTGAACTCTTCCAACAATTTTTTTTTAGGCTACCTACCTAAGATGATGGAAAATTGTAACTGAATTGGACCCATGGGTGCAGTTTTAATATAAACAGAAAAACAAGTACAGGAAACAGAACACAGAATAAACAGGGAAAGGTAAAGAGAGGACTAATAATTACTACTTTCAGGAAATATACAACTTTTGAAATTAACTAAGACTCCTTGAAAGCTATACAGAGATTAAAAACTCCTGTCAGATATATCTGAATACAATAGTTCTGTCTGTACTATAATAGGCTTTCCTTTGACTGTACAAATTTTCAATATCTGTTGCTGACAACTCCAGATGCTATGGAAAATAAAGGTAAAAAAAATTAAGCAAAAATAGTCATTAATAAATTTTACAAGTATTTCTGAAAAATAAAGTCTACCAAATATGACTTGGAAATAAGTGGAAGTACTCTCATTGAATTTGTAAGAAGCACCATATGAAATAATACTGTAGCATCAAAATAGGATTCTACCCCAAAAATTTCAGGCTCTTCAATGATTCATATTGTGTAGAAATAAGCAAAATAGGAGAAATTAAATAATTCAGGCAAACCATATCCAACTGCAACTGGATAACATTTCCCTGTTGAAGAGAATCTTCAAAATTAAACAAAAGCATCCCAGAATTTCCCGTTGTTTCAGCTAACAGGAAAAGTCCAGAAAGACTACAGCATTCTGTCTGTCAAAACTACATTACCAATTAACCATCTTTTCTTGGGGATGGCTCCTTCAGGACCTTCTAACAGACCAACTTTTGTGAGCATATTGCACTGCTTATCACAGTGGACAGGTCAGCCCTACTTGTGTCTGCCTGCAGGTGCTGCTCTTTCAGGCCATGTCTGTAACAGCAAATTAAGTTGTAACAAGAAGCACTTCAAAGCTATCAAATTTGTCTATCTGTGAAATTGCCATCATGTTTAGTCAAACTGCTTTGACCCAGTTCACAAGCACTAGCAGTTCCTGGGCAGAGTCCAGGACTTAGCACAGGACAGAGACCTTTCCCATACAAGATCAGGATGTGTTCATTCTCTTTCAGAGACTGAAAGAATTTATACACATGGACAAAAATTATTCCATACCAGCTGAATACGAGTGCCTAAGGTCAGTCTTAGAATGTTTCATTTACTAATACAGCTGAATCCAGAGAAATCTCAAATTCCAGCACTGGAATGGTGTCCCCATGGAAGTGGTCACACCACCACTTGGACAGTGCTCTCAAGCATGTGATGTAACTCTTGAGGTGTCCTGAGCAGGGCCAGGAGTTGGACTTGAAAGTCTTGATGGGTTCTTTCCAACTCAGCACATTCTATGATTCTACATTACCCTCATCAAATCACTGATGTATTACAGTAAACACATTTGATTTTCATGCTGAGATGAGGAAGTTTCAATTTCAATACTAGATTTACTATCATTATCTAAAAAGATTGTGTATTCAAAGTAGGAGCTACACATTGACACCAGCAGCTGAGAAAGAAATAAGTTTGCACTGGTTACCATACGAAATTAAAAACACTCAGATGAGACAGAGGTGACTGAAAATCCTGTGATGAAATACTTGCAACATTTGCTACTCCTACCTCCACTTTTATTGCTTCATATATTTATATTGCTTCAGATATTTATATCTTTCTATTGAACCAGTGTATTTAGTGACTCTTGAACTGATTCTTATAGCCCCAGTCAGTGTTTCAGGGTATTTCTGCAATATTGCACTGCCTCCACACTTTTAAGTTACTGGAGAATATCCCACAAAGACTTCAGTATCAAGACAATATTTATGTATATTGGTACTCTACACACCCTTCTACCACACACACACATACACACACACACACACACATACACTCTACACTCTTTTTTTTTTCTTTTTTTAATCTGAATTCTATGTACTGCTAAAGGACTGTTAGGAAGTTTGTAGAGAAAAAATCAGGTGCCTGATATTTACAGATTTTTTTAATAGTTCTAATTATTTTATTTACTGAACGATGACATTGCATTTTCTCAGTCAGCTCACACAACTTAGTCCTCACTTAGTCCCTAAGCCCTATGATGATTTATAGAAGCTGTTGACGTGAAGGAAGCAGCATTTTGGGTATCAAATGAAACTGTCACAGACACTTCTGAGAAGGAAATGCTGACACAAGCAGTGCTTATCCTGTCTTCTCTAGGAGGATATCTTTCTATGTGATTATTGCACCCAGTCCTTGAAGTCTACAGCTAGTCCCAGGAAAAAGCCACCTAAGCAGCAAAAGGCAGTGCAGTGCTCTTATCTGATCTTTGCAACAAAGTGCTACAATCAGATATCATTGTATGAATGCAGTTATAACTCTTTTGTGCAATAAACAAATCACAGAGGGAAAACTTGGTACTTTACTCCTCAGCCAAAATTTGGACTGAAATCAGTTTGAAATCACTGAGGCATCTGGTCATGCAAATTTTAAAAATGAGCAAAAGACAAGGTATGGATAAACTGTCAGCTAACCATATTGACCTGTCTTGGCAAATTTTATGCTTTCTTCTAGGAGCCAGTATCTGGACTTTATTTTTCCTTATTTTTTCCTCCCTATTCTATAGTTTATTTTGACATGTTAGCTAAAAAATTCTACTGTTTAGAATAAGCCTATAATTTGTCCATAAACTATTGCAGGCTATTATTTGTATTACATCATTGACAGTACACAAAAGTAATGCAAGGCTTTACAACACTACAGCTACAGATAGATTTAAAAGGTTCTTATTTTTATTTTCTGATTTAGACACATTTGAGCTTTTAATAGTTTTAGTTATAATGTATTTTTGTCTGAATTAATATTCAGAAATCATTTTTTAAAATTCAATATAAGTTTGAAAGTGAGAAAATCTTATAGCTTCTACTTTCAGCTCTTTCCTTTAATATTACTAATTCTAAACAAATGGAAGAAAAATATATTACTTTTTATTATTTGACACTTTAAAACATCCTAAAGCCCTTTAATGGACTTTTATCCTGTGTTTGTATGCACTGCATACAGACAACATTTCTTTACAAATTTTTGTATAGTTTCAATGGAGAAATCAATACCTATTGAGGTAAAGCACATTTTTTTTAGATTCCTTTCCTCTAAAAGAGACATGTTAATGTTCTGTCTTCCTAACGTCCATAGGAAATTGTCACACTTATAACGTGCTGTGGAACAAAATTTCAGGGCCAGATGGTGGTCCTATGACAACATAATGTGCTACCACTAATCAATATAGCACTTCAACTCTGAACTTCTTTCAATTCCAGTAGTAAATACTGTGGAAGGAAGATGTTTGGCTCAGAAGAAAAAGAAGCAAATGTTACAGTTCTCCCAGCAGGCTTTTTCTGACCATTTGAAAATGATATTACAGCAAGGACTAGATGAAGCCCTTCTCCCTGAGTTGAAAAATGAAAGAAGACAGTTCAAGAATAAAACACTATTGCCTCCAAGCAAAAAAAAACCTCAAGTAAAGGAAAGACTTGCAGGGCATCCCAGTGTGTAAACACCACCTACCTCATTTCCATAACCCTTCCTAATTCATCCATGATAATATACTGTGAATTTTATTATTAAATAATGGCTCTGCTTCCTTGAGTGCCCATGCTGACTTTAAACAAACTTGTAACCTTCACTGGCAAACACATGAGAACCTCATTCTGATGGAATCTGCAAACTCCAACAGGCTTCAAGTTGAACACAAAGTATCTTGTTGAAAGCGCCATTAAACAGGAACGTTAACCTAGAAGAATATGTACAAAATTGTAACAGGAAAAATTGGATTGGATTGATTGTGTGTCTACATAGGGAATTTCAGTGACTTAAAGTATTACTATTTACATATTTCTGCATTTTACTGTCAAGCAAGAATAGCAGAGCAGCATCATTCCATGTATTTCTTCACTTAAGTGCATGGCAAAGTAATTCAGTTCTAATTTTGTCATTCAAAACACATTTTAAAGTTGCATCTGCAGTCTTCTGAGTTTACAAAACTGTGAGATTTTCAATAATATTTTATTTCACACATGCTGAACATCAGCGATCATATGACGCCACCAAATAGTTTGTCACTGATTTTGAGGGAAGTGCTATAACTTCATGTAAGTATTATAACCTCATACTTCTACTCAGATTTAACATCAAATTCCACTTGCTATGATTAATTTGATTTTATATTCTATCTAATATAAATTGTCTTTCATTAATAAATTACTTAATTAAATGGAAAAGGATAGTGCAAGAGCACTATTCATTTTAGAATATTATTTGCATAATCAATAAAAATAAAGTATAATATAATATAGACACAAGCTACAAATAATAGACAATGCCCATTTAGAATAATTCTGCTCTGGATATAACTTAGGAGACAGGATAATAGTGCTCTATTTCAGATTTTGTGCATCCCTTACTGATTTTATTGAGGGTCTCAGAGGTCCAACAATCAAAGAATTTACTGCAAGTTTAACTGCAACGCAGTGCTCCAACACAGAACACTCCATCTCAAAAGCACAGAGAAATTTGAGTTAATTTGGCAATGACAAGGCCTTTTAAGAACTGGCTTTAGAAATCTAGTGGAACACTATAAAATACAACCAATACAAATAAAGATGCAGTAGTGGCTTGGATTAAAACTCTTTCCTATGAAAGTGTGGTCTGAAGTCTTGTCTCTAACCCGACATCCTGGCACACGACTCTTCAAATAGGAAGGTCTCTCCTAGGCTCTGATCCTCTGTTTCCTCTTCCTTAAGGAACACAGAGCTCTTGGGTTTGTTTCAATCATTTTGGTTTTTTCAGGCAAGAACTGTCATAGCCTCTTTGGATTCTGATTTTAATGCCATGCAAAGAACAACAAAATACATTTTGCTACAACTGGGAAGAATACAGCTGCTACATCCCATCTATGCCAGGAATAGACCATAACACATCTGGATCACCAGACAGCTTTGAGCTAAGCACATATTTGTGACATGGAGAGGCGAAAAATATACTGGTGTCAAACTAATCACATGACAACCTTGTAAACTAACATTGCTGCTTTTGCTAGGAAAGACATGAGCAATAAAACCTACCTTAATGGTTACTTGTTAATTAAAAGAAGAACAGTGTAAAAACTGTAATATGAACACAATTTTATTGCTCCATGTTAAAAAAATAATAAGGTTCTGTCATTGCAATCTCCAACATTAAACTACTAAAATGAAATCAGCATGTTATTTTTTTTGAAGTGTTTGAAGTGTTTTATATATATATACACCACTGTTGTAATAATGACAATAGTGATAACCTAAGCGTAAAATCATTGAGAGTCTAAAAGTCTATGTTCTAGTTCCTAGAGGGGACAGAACAATAAATTATTTGAGATACCAAGGGCTGATACCTAATGAGATAGAGCCTAGAGAACCCTGGGAAATTCTCCATTTTACTATATTAAGAAAATATTCAATTTATCTGCTGTTTAAATCATGTTAGATGAACTGGTCAGATTTGAATGAAGATTTTCTGAGACTAAATGGCTGCCTATTGTTAAATTAATTTTAAATTATTCGTATTCATTAAAAAAAATTAAAAGGAAAATCTGGGATTTAAGGCTCTTACAAACATTTCACAAAGGAAACATTGCTCTAAGTCCTCAAGCACACCAGGAAGATCTGCAGCTCTAGCTCCACATTACTAAACGTTTTGCTATTTCTCCCTCTCCTTTTAGTATCAACCTATCACCCACGAATGAGGGGATGTATCAGTGAATCTGTCCTAAATCCAGCCACGTCTTGGGGTGCATCCGGCACAGCTGGGCAAGGGAAGAGATTCTCCTACTGTGGTCTGCATTCCTCTGGCCTAGAGGAATTGTGGCTTTCAGTGGAATGACACCTTAGGATTTAGCTTATAAATTTTTCAAATTCTGTAGTGCTTTAATGTCTAACTCTAAAACTTTATATAGAGTGTTAGCTACTGTCTTCAGATTTTGCTCAGAGAAAACAATTCCCCTAGGCCTGAAGCTGAAGGACACCTTACTGTCTCAGGCCCTGAAAGTACAAACAAAAGTGAGTTGGGGGCAGGAGCAAATTGGGGGTATATGACTTCATTACCTGAAGCTGTAATTGGAGGATTAACCCCTGATATGTAAATGGACCAACATATCTGTCTGAAAAACAGATCCTGACCGGTGTCCATCTTGGGTGTAGCCTTTTGGAAGCATCTGACCGCCCAAGGTACACCCTTTGAAGGCCTTCAATAAATACTTGCTTTTACTCTCTTAATCTGGTCTAGCCTCTCTTCCAGGTAGCCACTCCAGGGCATCATGCACTGGCGAGCTTCACCTCAAGTCCTGTGTGTGGTTTTGGCCACCATAATACAAAAAGGACAGAAAGGTATTAGAAAGCAGACAAAGAAGAAATGGTGAAGGGCCTTGAGGGGAAGCCATATGAGGAGCAGCTGAGGTCACCTGGTCTGCTCAGCCTGTAGGAGACAGAGGGGAGACCTCACTGCATTACAACCTCCTTGTGAGAGGAAGAGGAGGGGCAAGCACAGACCTCTTCTCTCTGTGACCTGTGACAGAGCCCAAGGGAATGGCATGAAGCTGTATCACGGGAGCTTTAGGTTGAATATTAGGAAAAGGTTTTTCACCTTTTCCAGAGGGTGCTTGGGTGTTGGAACAGGCTCTCCAGGGAAGTGGTCACAGCACCAAATCTGCCAGAATTCAAGAAGTTTTTGACAGAACTATCAGGCACATGGAGTGATTGTTGTGTTGGTTCTGTGCAGGCCCAGGAGTGGGGTACCTCCCAACTCAGGATATTTTATTATTCTATGGAATAAGTTTTTGCTATCATTTATTTTTGATGAGAACTGGTGGAAAAGGAAACCTATTCCCTCTCATCTCATTTTTCTCCACTGAGTATCTTTCTACTGTCTCCAAGGCATAGGCAAGGAATGACAGGGTTTGTATGCCTGGGCAATGCTATCTCTTTGCACAAGTTTCCTTCCTCAACAGAAGATGGAGGATGTTTCAGGTGATCAGGATGACAGTGCAAAAAGTGATGCCTTCTGTTATGCATCCACTATTACAGCTCACACATGCATTCATGATTTTTTATGGGAAGACACTAGATCTTAAAATTGGTGTTTCGAGGTACTTCAATATAACATGTATCAGTTTAAATAGTCTACATATTGCACAGACGTTTATAGCTCACTACACAGGTATTAATATGCGTCGACCTGTATTATTTCCAAAAGGAATTTAATTAATGATATAGAATTGTACTTCAATACCTTAAAAACACTGTTTGCTCTCTAATATTCAAGACAGAAAAACTATGCAAGAAATAATTGACTACTATTTCATTCCTATGCTCTCACTCTCTAAATATATGAGTTATGACACTCACGGCAAACTTGCAGTTGTGTAAATGCTATCAAAACTACAACAGTTTGCTTAATTCACAGAATTATTTTTTAGCTTACCCAAATTTGTAGCTTAATTCTTTTTTCATTTTTGAAAACGGTTTTTACTTTGAAATCGATCCCAACCGTGCTTACAAATGCAGATGTAAAGGAATCATCAGCATATCGGAACAAAAAGGAGGTTTTTCCAACACTGCTGTTGCCGATAATGAGCAGTTTGAACATGTAGTCAAAGTTCTGGTCAGATGTATCTTTCTGGCCATATCTGGAATCTTGAACGGATGCCATCTGTAATTCAAAATAAAAAAGAAATATCTTATTGTCTCTTTTATAATAAAAAATGGAAACATTTCAATTTTATTGGAGTTTTTTTGTACCAGGTATCAATGAAGCTCAAGAAGAATATCTTCTTGAAAGACTTGTCATGTGTATGCTTCAATGTGAACTTCAAGAAATGCACAGAGATCTAATTATTTTTTGTGATTCTTGTAACTAGTAGTAGTTCTGCTAGCAATAGTGGATGTAAAAATGACTGGTGACGGGTACCAAAACAAAAATAATATGAATTCGGAAAGTCTGGGACAATTCTTGGTATATCACTAAAAATACTTGTTTTCAGAAAATGTGATGAATTGATAGTGAAAACACAATCACACTTCATTTGTGTAAGAGAGAAATAAGGGATCAATGCTTCCTTTTGACACAGTAGGTATATTTTCAAACAGAAGCTTAGCAATTTTTACATCTAATAAAATTCTTGAACCATTTATTTTACTGTAAGTATGTTGCTGTCTTTTGCCATCCCTAAAAATTTATTCAAAGTATTTTTCCTCCTTCACCAGCTTTTAGTTACCATACCATTCAATAGTGAGGATATACACCTCTGAAATAAAGTCTTGATATTTTTCCAGTACTAGTATATTCTGTAGTTTTTTGAATTTGCAATATTAATGCAACATCATCATAAGTGGCAGTTAGATTAATAGAATATTAAGGTTTGGAAGGGATGTTAAAGATCATCTAGTCCCAATCCTGCTGCCAGGAACACCTCCCACCAGACAAGGTTGTTCTAGGTCTAATTTAGCTTTGAACCAGACTGGAGCATCCACCACCTCTCTGGGCAACCTGTGCCAGTGTCTCACGACTCTCACAGTAAATAATTTTTTCCTAGTATCTAATCTAAACTCCCCCTCTTTCAGAGTGTACCTGACATTCCTCCTTGCCCTGTCACTCCAGTTCTTGTCAGAGAATCCCTCTCCAGCTTCCCCGTAGGCCCTTTCAGGTACTGGAAGGTGTCTCTGAGGTCCCCACAATCCTCTCTTCCCCAGGCTGAGCAGCCCCAGCTTGTTCAGCCCATCCTCATAGCAGGGGTGCTCCAGCCCTCACCAACCTCCTGGCCCTCCTCTGGACTTGTTCTAACAACTCCTTTCATCGTGCTGGGAACCCAGAGCTGGATGCAGTGCTGCAGGTGGGCTCTCAGCAGAGCAGAGCAGAGGGGTAGAACTCCTCTCTCATCTGCTGGCCAGTGCTGCTTTGGATGCAGCCCAGCATTCCCATGGCTTTCTGGGCTGGGAGCACTCACTGCTGGCTCATGGTGAGTTTTTCATCAGCCACCACCCCCAAGTCCCTCCCCACAGGGCTGCTCCCGATCACTTCTCTGCCCAGCCTGTGGGTGTGCCTGGGATTGCCATGAACCAGAAGTAAGATTTTGTATTTGGCCTTGTTGAGGTTTGCAGTGGCCCATCTCCCAACTGTGTCAAGGTCCTACCAATGACATCAACATTTGAAATCTGAGTCCTTAAAATACAGTTTTTAATCCATATAAAACACCTGAATAAGCACATATAAAACATCTGAGTAAGCAGATTACTGAATACTGTTAAAGAGCAACTTATTTTACTCTAGGGTCTTCAAAGATCATGGATTCTATTTATGAAAAGTATACCTTAGGCTTTCATGAAAATTGCAGAGTTTAGAGTGAAAACGTGACCCAAGTTCTACCTAGGTTGCTCAAAAAGAAATGGCAAAAATAAAGAACTTAGAGTGTTTCAGCCAAGTTTTCAAGAAAAATTATCAAGTATTTTGAGAGTCTGTGGAAGTTCTTTGATTATGATTGTTCTAAGAACAACACTTTTGCATGCTGATTTGAGACAGAACGACAGACACCATAATCTAACATAAAGTCTTACAGAAAAGCAGCTCATGTAAAAGCTTTCTAATTTAGGCATCTCAGAATGCATTTGGGCAATCAGAAAGGACAACTGGAACCAAGATGACAGCTGTGCACTAACCCACATTCTCAGCAAAATTTTAGTTACTGTATAATGTTTTAGATAATTCTGCTACCTCAAAGCATCAAAAACATGATGCCAGCTTCTTTGGGCTACAGAAAAGGCACACAGGAGTGAAGACCAAACTCTCTGAAGAAGACATTGGAAGTAGCAATGAATTTTCTATCAAAGTTTTTAATAGAAAATTCGGTTTCAGATCTGTATTTCATAAATTATGGAGTAGGGAGTATTTTATTTCAGAATTCTATTTCAGCATTACCTTCTTCATTAAATGTAGTATTGGGTACCTACACATTTCAACCTGAGTGTTTGCATTGGCCTTAAAATTTATTCACTTCTTCCACAGCTATGCAATGAATATTTAGAATTAAAACCTGAATACAGTCAAGCATAGACATTACTAATATTTCAGCTTTAATATTTCTATAGAAAAGAGAGAAACTTTCATTACTGTCCTGTATTGTGTAACTATTTGGGGATTCTTTGCTTAGAACACAAGAAAAAGGAAATCAAATATTGATTAAATGCATCTACTCACAAGTTGCTGTAAAGAAGCATAACATAGGGCATGCTGATGTTACACAGAGTTTGCAACAACAAATCAATGAGGTCTATCAGACCAAAGACTGCAGTGGCTGTGGGTTCCAGATGTGTGACCACTACAGCAGGCTGTTCCACTGCCCTTATGGCTCCCCTCTCTTGTGCTGCAGCTGAAAGCAGTAGTTACCCCTTGTAGCAAGGAGAAATATCATATTCTTTCCTGAACTTCCTAGGAAGCCTATCACATCTTTCCACATCTCCTAGGAAGCCTTTCATATAGCTTCTTCAACCAGCTTAAGATTTACAAAAAGAGTTTTAAGCTTTCATCCATTTGCTGCCCTGAATCCTATGAAGCTTCCAACTCATCCCCACGTACTTTAATGCCTAACACTTCAGAAACAGTATGATTCACTGAGCAAGGAAATCAGGAGACCCTGGATTCTAATAATAGTCTTGCTAAACCATGTACATTGTGCAGCCTTCCTGAGTAATAATGTATTTCCTGTGGATAGTTTTAAATACAGATTTCACCCACAGGAATTTCAATGCCCCTCTAAATTAGTGTGGTTATCTGCATTACTCATTAAGCAGTTTCCTTAACATTTCTGAAAAAAAAATTTAAAACTCAACACTTTCACTGTGCCGTAAACTTACAGAGTCGTTACTTGCGGTATCACAGGCAGAATTACAGGCATATTGAACATAAAATTGAAGCTATTTTTATTTCAGGGGCAGGGGTATGTCCACTTATTACAGGACACAAAAGGCATAGGAAAGGCATAGGAAAGGAATAATTTCTCCAAGAGGATTAGTGAGGTAATAATTGAAATTGTTTGGAGAGACTAACTTCAGCTAGTGAACCAGTCTTCTGGTCCAAAACCCCAATGAGCCTGCACTAGTGTAAAGAAACATCAAACTCTGTGCAGTTGCTAAGACTTTGCCATTAATTCCCAAACTCACTCATTCTGTAGTAAGCAAACAAGACAAATTCTTCCAAGTACAATCCACATTATGCTCACAATCTAAATGATATCCTAAAGAAATACATCTGTATTTCCGCTGACTGTAAGATGCTTGGTCCTCTTGAACTTTTTGAATAAGACTGTAGCGCTTCTCTTTCTTAAATGCAAGCCGCTGACTTAAAAATTAAGTATGCAACGCACTGTGATCCACTTCCCAAGGTAAGAACGTGACACTTCACTCCTGACAGTACTTTTCCCTACTATTGGAGGCATATGTTAAATATGAAGAAGATTGTGACAATGCTATGTTCCACCTTTGGAAGTTATGTTGGAAGCAATCATTAGGAATGCTGTGTTCCCACCTGTAATTAAACATTACACATGGATGAGAACCAAATAAACCTTAATGTTACGATGTTCTGTTTCTAATAAAGTAAAATGCATATCTTTATGTTGATCAAGATCTTTTCCCAAAGGTTAAATGGATATATTTAACAAGCATCACTTTCAACAAAAGATGCTGAGTTTTCTCTTCAGTACAATTTTGCCCTTATTTGGTAAAATTGAACAGAAAATGCAAATTATTTTGATTAGCACCAAAAGCAGTCAAACCATTTCCTACAGGACTTAGGACAGACTTGAGAATCAACCGAGAAGTCTAAGCTCAAGACAATGAACAGAAAACTGATAGACAGGAGATCGCACATGCTTGCTCCTTATAAGGAGGAGTTATGTTGCCAGTTTGAATATGGCGCAAGGACAAATAAAGGATAGCTTTGTATGCTTTCCTGCTTACAGCACATCTCTAAACACTTTAAACATGGATTATTTAATGGCCTAGGCAAGTCCAATCATTAAGAAGTTTTCTGTTCAGACCCAGGTGCTTTCCAAGTCTCATGTTTAGCTTTTCCTTGATCCCAAAAGAAGAGGTGAAAATAGAGCAGGGTTGAGAACAAATGACAGAAAAACTGTGTTTACCTGCCACTTCCATGATTATAACAAAACATTTGGCTATGCGACTCTTTATGCCTTGGCAGGCCTCATTCTCTGGCAGAATCAATTTGGACAGATTTCTTACTTGAGCACCGCAGGATGCTGTGGCATTCCTGGCCTGCACACAACTTTAGTCTGCACTTACATATGCACCCCACTCTGCATGCTTAGTATAGGATGATTGGCCCCTGGAAAATATGGTGCAAAAGGCAAAAAAGCCTGACATTGAAAACATTGAGATTTATTCCTTCACGCCTTTAGCAAATAAGGTGGTTCCTTTTAAAAACACTAATAACAGTCATGTCTTGAAGGAAAAGATCATTAGGAAGTCCAGAGAAAATGTCTTCCTTCTATGCACAGTGAGGATAGAGACAGATAAGCGAACTTTAAGTTGTTTAAAAGTGCAACACTCTCTTTCAGTCCAGTGTTCTTAAGCCCGCCACTAAAAGTGGGGTAACTGAAGTCCATTTTAATAGATCACTTTGGTCAGATGAGAGTGGAACAGCACTGACTGACCAGCCTTTATACACACAGAGGCACAGTGGAAAGAGAAATTATTCTTTCCCACATACAGGGTAGAAATATATACATTTCTTTCCATACAGCAGCTGACTTTAGTTGATATTTTAGTAAAAACAGAGTTTCCTGCATATGCAACCTTTTGCAAGGCAATCTTTCTGCCTTTTGCAAAATATTATTAGCCAAACATAGTCAACGGATATTGAAACAAGGGTGTACAATGGAAAAATTCAATTATTCTAACTTACCAAACTATATGTAGAATGTCCAAGTGAATGAAACTCACTGCACATCATTGTCTTTCAAGTGTAGATCAACTTACATCATCAGAGTAGTTAAAATATTACCAAAATCCCTATGTATAAGAACACTGTGACAAATAACCCAGCCATGAAGAAATTAATTACTTTTGAGGTGAAATATCAGACTAATCTAGAGACTGGATTTTAATCTTAACTCTTTCAGAGGTGTCCTATGGCTTTTGTTTTCTTCTTTTCTACATCTCGGTCAAGCTGCTTACTCTCTTGTATTTTTAGTGTGATCTCAACATTGATATCCACAGTTGCAGACCAGAGCCAATTCTCACAAATCTTAATCATCTATTTTTTAACCAATTAATGAGAATTAGCAAGGTTCAGTAGACAATGCACCGGCCACTTATTTGGAATTTACTGATTGCCAGCCATCTGCAGAGCACAGCTTGTAAACTAACGTACTTGGCAGCATCAGGAAAAGCCTATCTGCTTGAAGGTATGATGGGGTCAGAATCATGTATATATGTAAATGTATCCCAGCACTATTAGAAACATGTAGCCACACTACCAGGAGCTGCCCAGGAGAGTAGACTGTAAGGTAGTAAAAACCAATTTTGACAACTTGGATTCTTGTGGTGAGCTCATGAATCATCCCTCATTTCTCTTTCTTTAACCTAAATTTACTTTGTCTATAAAAAGAGTATCTTAGGAAGCATATTTCTAATGCCCACTGTAGGTAGCACTAGTGGCAAAACGAGATACAGTCCTAAGAGGGGTTGCTAAGAGGGTTAGTATAACACAGAATATTAGGAGGCCACCTAAATAGTGCTGCTGTGAAAAGAAAAAAATAAAAGCTGTGTCAGTCCAGGTGCTCCGGAAGAAATACATTTAGATTTACTAGGGAATATGAAAGAATGAAAATGAGATGGCTAAAGCTTTCTGCCATTTACACTATTTAGCACAGCACTCAGAGTCATGAGACTAGGAAAGACTGTGTACCTTTTTGTTTGCCAAAGAAGCTGCATCAGGCTAAGTGAAATACCAATGCTACTGTCTAGGGCACTGATGAGACAGCATTAGTGACAATTCTGATCAAGTGTGTTTATGAAAGCCACGTTAAAATGGGAAAACACCAAGAAAGGTTAACATGAGTATTATCTTGTGGCAGAAATAAAAACAAAACGGAACCAAACAAAAATCCAGTGAACAAAACATTAGCTTATTTCTCTGGACAGTAATCTGGTCATGATGCTATAAGAGCTATTTAGACTGATATATATTGGAGCAGACAGTGGATCTTATCAATAGCATAAACTGAGTGGCTCTGAGCTGGAGGTTAGTAAGTATCTAACTAGCAAGTGAACGAACTTCCACAGTAAACTTCCAAAAAGGGGGAGTGGCAGAAGGAGGACTACAGACTCGAGATGCAGCTAGATTAGTTAACTTAAAGGTATATTTGAGATTCTCTGTGGACTTAGTGGCTCTTGTGCTCCAGTGCTTCTACTATGAACTCACATTGACATATCTAATAATTCTGATGAATGACAGGAGCTGAATTGTCATGCAAACTCTTGTATCTAATAGCTTTATTTGGCCTTTTTACCATAATTTTATAATAACTTCTTAAATATCTGTAAGCAGCAGCCCACTGTAAGGGCTTGCTATTGCCCATCTCCATTGTGTTTGGACATGTCTGCTGTAAATATACCTTGTCTAGACATACCTACTGCCAGTGACAACAGGATATGAAAAACTAAGGAAAAATTGTTTTCACTTCTTTCCTTGGGAAAGGAGATAATTTACAAATTATGTCCCACTTCTTAATTTTTTCCTCCCCTCAACCACCTTTGAAATGATCTTTCCATACATAAAAACTGAGAAGGGGCCCCTCTTTGCCACTCCCCCAGCTCTAGCCATGAGCCACCTCTTCCCGGTGCAGGTGGACAACTGCTCCATGACTACACAGGTGGAGGCATCGTGCCAACTTCCCGTGCACCTCGGCGGGCCCTCGGTACAGCTCACCACCCAGCCTGACAGCCAGGCGGTCCCAGGAGAGCTGCGCCCGGCGCTCGGGGGCAGTATCTGAAAATCACCACTCCATGTGCCCGAGTGTGACTCGAAACCCACCCGCTGCCCCGCGACGGGCCCTCCCTGCTGGGGACACGACCCCTCGCACACGCCCCGGGCCCCCTACACGGGCAGAGGGTGTCCCTCACTCTCTGCCCGCAGCAGCAGAGGCGGCCCGGCGGCCCGGGCGGAGGGGCTCCTGCCCCGTCCCCGCTCTCGGTACACCGTGCCCGCCGCACCCCTCGCTGCGCTCCGGCCCGGCGACCGACCTGCATGGGCGCTTCGTGCCTCATCGCCAGGCGCGGCCCCGCCGCCCGCCCGCTGCCGCTCGCTGCCGCACGCTAACAGCCGCCGCCGCCCGCCCGGCTCTGGCGGCAAACCCGCGTCGAGATCAGCACCGGAGCTGTCCCCGCTCCGCCCCCGGCCGGCCCCGCCCTCTCTCCCGTGACCTCCCGGGAGCCGTAGTCCTGTTGCCCGAGTCCCCCGCCCTCACCTCTGGGAGAGGGGACTACAGCTCCCGGGGTGCTCGGCGTCAGGCCGCGAGCGGGCGGGGCCGAGCGGGCAGCGCGGAGGGCGAGCAGCTCCGCGACCCCGGCTCGAGGCCGCAGAGGGCGGCGGGGCCGAAGAGTGGGAGCCCTGGTGGGGCGGGAGCGCGGCGGGCTATGCCCGTGCTGAGGCGGAAAGCGGAGACCGAGCGGGCCGAGCAGGCACCGCCGGCTCGGCGGAGGCGCTGTCCTCCCGGCCCGACCGCCCACAGCCAGGAGCAGCGCCGGCCGGCGGAGCAGCTCGGGAGGCTGCGGAAGCCGCTCGATGGAGTGGAGCGGGATCACCCGGGCCCGGGCGCGGAGCTGCACAGCGCCCTCTGTGGGCAGGGGGAGGGCGCGCCCGCAGGCTCCGGGGCCCGGGGCCGCTCCCGCCCCGTTATCCCGCCCCGTTATCCCGCTCTGTTATCCCGCTCCTGCCCCGTTTTCCCGCTCCCTCCCCGTTATCCCGCACCCGCATTCGGGCTGATCCCGTTCTCACGTGGCCCACCTCCAGCGCTGGGGCTGGGGGACCGAGCACCCTTCAGCTGAGGACTGCTGGTCAGTGACCTTGCTGTGCACAGTGACTGTCCCTGGGCTGTCTCCTCATCGCATACCGCTGTCCTGCTTTCTCTTGTCTCGCTTGGCCTTTGTCCAATGGCTGGCAAACAGGGTCGGGCAGCTCCGTGTCGTGCTGCTGGGCCATGGACATGTGGACATCGCTTCTGGATGGTGGCAGCCGCTTTTGATGTCATTATGAGGTGGTGCTTAACCATCCAAGATGATGTTTTAAATATCTGTATCAGCACTTTTGCTTAACCCCATCCTCTTAAGGCAGAGTCCATTTACCTTAGGTTCAAATGGACAGGTCCATACAGGGTAGAAAAATGTATAAATGGTGTTGGAGTCAGATTTCAGATTTGGCAAGTTCTGCTCTAATGAAAGGGTCAAGATGAGCCAGGGGTGACCCTGGAGATGTCTGCCCAAGGTTTGAGAGCTAGACACATTCCAGGCAGAGGAAAGGGCAGGAGAAGGCAGCAGTAGTGGCTGAGGCAGCATGGGAAGAGCAGTTTGCCTTGTGGGTTATCCACTTTACACATGTGGTATACCCATTGCATGAAGTGAAGCACCCATAGGAGCTGTGCTAACAAAAAAATTGTGTCATAGAGACATGAATATGGATTAAAGTGTGTACCAGGAGAAATTTCATCCTAGCTTCGCAAGTTTTTGATTTTATTTGCAGCTGTTTATACTTACCCCACTATGATACAAAGATAGGATGTATTTTTCAAAGATGTGCATTTTTTGGAGTTCACTCTTCTTTCCTGCACGAAACACAGAATGTTGCTGTTTCTGCCATTGTAGATATCTTGAATTTGCTCAATATTTTAGACCCACCTGCACAGGTGTTAAGAATCACTTTTGTGTTTTCTTAATGCATGCAATTTAGTCTTACTATTGATTTTAAGTGAATACCTACCAAAATCATGAGTAACAGCCCATTTCCCTCTAAAAACAGGGCACGTTATATGTGTTATCAACTGCAGTTAGGGAAAAACAGAGAGCTTTTTTCTCCTATGAAAGCTTTGTTTCATGGAGTTTTGGTTTTAGAAAGTATTATAAATTTACCACATAGTCCTGAACATATATTAAAATATAGTTTTCCATAAAACACTCCTCATTCTGAAATGTCACTTTAAATCCTAGCTGAATAGTTGTTTGAAAAGTAGATTCAAGTGTTCTGAGAAGTTTTTGATTATGGAATTGAGAAAATAGATACTATGGATTTACTATTATATTAAACTTTAAAGTTTACAGATACATTAGAAATTTAAGACTTAAATGGTGCCAGGTTCCCAAATTTGTCTCAAGACAAAGATCCTCCACAGCTTTCAATTATATGTTCATTTATCTTAGCACTGAACTCTTGAAGAAATCTCTTACCTAAAATCTCCATACAGGCAACTATTAATAGAACATGAAGCTGTGTTGTGTCTACATTATCATATGTCCTTTTATGAAGCATAGGGTTTATTTTCTTCTAGTGCAAATGTTAAAGTAAACAGACATATGCATAGACAATACTTTTCTTTTTTTTCTTTAATTTTCAAATGCATAAAAATGCACAAATAACACTGATTTTGTAGAATCACAGAGTGGTTTGTGTTGGAAGGGATCATCTGGTTCTAACTTCTCAGTGCTGAGCAGGGACTCCACTCACTAGACCAGGTTGCTCAGAGCTCCATCCAGTCTGGCCCTGTCAATTTGCATTGTGTCTTTGTTGAAGACATGATGCTGGGGTAGTTTTTTATTTCTCAATTTTTGTCTTTTTTTTGTCTGGAAGAAACTTCATCTTTTTCTTTCTGTCTTCTTCAGAGGCTTTTGAAGACAGTATTGGGGAGGAATGAACCAGAATGAAATAGTATAGTGCTATACACTAGCAAGCTTCTGTACCTCAAGCATGGTAGTCCAGTGGCCTGCTGTGATGATTCTCCTGAATACTCTTGTCCACAGAGCACTGGGTTCATGGGTAAACAGTTTCTGTTGATTAGTAATCACTGGGCCACAATATATTAATATTTTTGAAGCACAGTGTATTTGAAGCTCTCTTTTAAACCTAATTTCTATGAATTACGTATTTTCACTAGGTGTTAATCTATAGGGGATCCAGTTTAATAAAATGCCTCATTCTTTTAACCAGGTGTAGTAGAAGCGCCAGAGGAATAGTCATGAATATCAATTCTGATTTTCAGGTGTATTGATTGTACCACCTCCTTTCCATTTGTTTTTCCTACAATCACAGAAATTTTTTTTTCCCCCATACCAAATGGGATTCACAGAACAAGCTGGGTATTATTTGCTGACTGAAACTAAAGTAAGAGAAGTATTAGTTTTCCGTAGGCTATGGCAAAAAGTAATTCAAACAACATAAGTCATCACAGAATAAACATGCTGCATGTAAGATAATGATAGCTAGGTGTGAATATATTTGTATACAGCATGTAAGAGTTATGTAGATGTAGAACTGTGGGATTTTGGGACACTTTTTAATCTTTGTAACACAGTTTGTGTTGTGCCCAAAACATTATTCTACAGCACATAGAAGATAACAGTGACTTTCAGAGCTGCATATGAAATGTAAAAAAAACATGTAATAATAAAGGCACCAGGAGGCAGCTGGTTTGTAACCAAATGAGTTGTTCTGAATGCATAAACTCTGGAATTATGGAGAATATTAACAAAGCTGTTTCTCAGTTTTGCACTAGAGGTCTACATAAGTAAAGATAACGCAGATGTGTTATCTTATGTGGTATAAGTTACATGGTATAGCTTACATGTCAATGTGACTTAAGTTCAGTGCATGTATTGGAAGCAAATATTCTCTGTGTTTTCAAAACTTTCAAAGTATAGGCCATGCTGTAATATTAGCGAGTAAGAGAGATTCAGAAGTAGAAGAAATCTGAGTTAATATGGAGAATAATAAGGCAAAGACAGTTAACTAAGGATCATATTTCCTTTCTTGTAATTCTTAGATCAACATACAAATACTTTAGATTTTTGATTTAAGAAAATAGAGGTTCTTACTAGGTACATAAATCTAACTATTATGAAAGATCAGTGCCACCGGACAATGTTTTCTGTCATGTTCTCTTCCGTAAGGTCAAATAGCTTTCTTTTTTTCTGCTGACCTTTTAGAAAACAGTATTTCTTTTGCTCCAGCATGCCATTTGTCTTATCCTGAGATTGGACTTTGGATGCAGAGAACAGAAAAAAAAGAGAGTCACGAGGATTTCACAAAGCAATAAAGGTCGTTCACTCTCGCTCAGTCTGTCATGTTTTCAAATCTGGCTTATGATTGCAAAATGTAAATGTTGAGGTGTGCCTTCTTCAGATATTTCTTCAAAAATAAAAAAAAAAGTATGAGATCTTTTGACTAGGTAAACAGGAAATGTAGAGAGCAAGAAAATGGTGATTAGAGACCTCAGGAATATTTATTTTCAGTTTTAAACATTATTTCATCATGAAGCCAAGCACAAACTAACAAAATACAGTTCTGAAATTAAGCTAGAAATTGATAATGTATTTGGCCCTGAGACAAGACCTGTCTCAAGCACAGATCTCCAATACACATCCATTGAAAAAAAATCTGTGGGGAGTACTTGTCAGGCTAGAAGACAGATAAAGTACATAGAATCTTGTCATGAGGTAAACCATGTTGTATTTGCAACAGATGAAGATTCTTCACTGCTATATAGATACTTGGCTTTGTGACTTTGGCAGATTCTGCAAATCCTTAAAATCCCAACAGACCAGACTCACACGTCAGGCCGCATGACAGCACACTGCTGATGCATGAACTGGAGATGCCACAGTAGGGAATGAGAAAGCAGTTGGTAAAAGAGCAAGTCTGATGCTCATCACTTGAGACTTGACAGGCCTGCATTACAATGAAAGACATGCAAACAGCTCTGTCAGGGATTTTTTTATTTTTCTTCTTCTGATTCTCAGAACAGAAATGTTGGTCTATTCACTATTAAACTTTGCTACCACTAGACCTGTAATATAGAACTGAAATGCAGCTTTTCATCTTGTGGATAAAGGACCAGCATAAATCACCACAGTTTTGCTGTTGATGGAAAAGAGCATTGGGTTAATCTGTGTTTGCACTGTTGTCATAGCTACTGGGTCAGAGCACCACATACACCATCACGCTTCATGCAGCCTCACAGTCTACATGCAATGGCTTCATTGCTGTGTAGAAAAGGGAGAACTCGTGATTTTCACTTTCTATTGCACAGCACCATGGTCTTGTCTGCAGTAAGGTCACTCAGGTCTGTGGAGATCCAACAGGCATTTCACACTCCTCCCTTTGAAGGCATCTCTCTATGCTCTGGGTCCCTGGGCTGAAGAACAGAGACATCTAACTCTTGACTCACCACCACCTAATGTGATCACTAACACCACTATGCATCTGCCTGTTCAGTGACCCGTCCAGGCAAAGGAGAAAATGCCACCTGTAGCTGAATGTGGCAGTAAAATGTCTTCTGGCACAGATTTTGTTACCAACTCTAACTTCAAAAATCTTAAAAATATCTGCTTAGCTCTTTCACAAAAAAGGGACTTAACCCTTGGAGTCTGCAAACCATTCAAGAGGAGTTCAAAGTGATGCATTCATCATGATGGGCAGATTGTGGTTAAAGATTATAGAAATTATGGAACTAAGGTCCATGCTTGGAGTTGTGCATATACCTGTAGAGATATTTTCCAGCAGCACATGCATAGTCAAATTTAAAAAATGCACTTAAATTACATGCCAAATGTATTGCTCATGTAATGCTTTTGCAACAGGACTTCTATTCATGGTGAAATATCATCAACATAAACTTTCTGTATGTCAGAAGAATGGTTCTTGTGCATGCATTTCTATACGATTATTCACAAGATTTGGCCCAGACAAGAGGAAGCTCTGATAGCAGAAAAGAACATACATCAATTTATACAAAGCAGAGCAATTTTTAAATATGGCTAAGTTTTGTCAGGTCTGTGGTGATGCCACATCACCAATCTGAATGGTCTCTAGATGACATTGATGGCTCAGTGCTGACGACAGCTCAGATCAATCAGATGACCTAGAGAGAGGTGTTCTGGGACTGCTGCTCTGGTAGGAATTTTCACAGTTTGTCCTGTCAAATAACTTCTGCACTGCCAAAAGGATCGTTAAAACAGAATAGTAGCAAATGCTCTGTAATGAATTAATATGTTTAAGGATTTGCAGAATGGTCAAGGGAATTAGCAGCCATAAACAGTGGAGTTTCAGCTCTCAAACCAAGCAGTCCGATTTTTTTTCTACTCTTCATGAGAGGTTGATTGGTTAAAGAAAGAATCTGACCAGTTTTATCAGATATACACATAGTCAGTGAGATGTATGGAAGCTGTGTTCATTCATTTTGCATCTGACTTGTCTGTCTTCCCTCAGTATGATGTTAGCATAAACCTCCCAGTAATTAATGGAAAATACAGAAATAGCTACAGTTCATTAATTCTTCTACACTTCCCTAGATTTTATTTTGAAAGTTTCTGCTATAGTAACTATAGATTTCAGTAAAAAAAAAAAAAGGTGAAAAGGAGAAAGAGTTTAAAAAAACATATATAGTCAGCTTGTATATTTTTCAGACAGAAATATAAAAATTAATGAGGAAGAAATATATTCACATCTAGCTGTAATATAATTTAACTTTTCTTGCTTTTTCTCCTCTGATAGGCATTTCAAGACAGAAACACAGTTGCTGCTAATGATATCATGGTGATTTTATCAAGTACTTCCCATGAATACTCTGCAGCTGTGTTAGAAGAGGCTGTTGTGGCAGAAAACAACCTAATAGATATTTTTGGGTCCCTTAGCTATGCATGACTCAGGAAGAAAAAGAATTATTGCTTGATTTTCTATTCTGAATAGGTACTTGAAAACACCAATCATCCGACCTACTCAGACATCAGTCCTATTTTATCAGGGATATTAAGAATAAGCCTCTGGAGGTCAAATGTGAGGATGTAATTTTGTGAGATGCTGATCCCCTGTAGATCTCATTAGCTTTCAGTTAGAGGCATCCACCCTCTCTCAGATGTGAAAACTTAGGCTGAAAATCAAAACCAAGGAAGGAGCTCCAACTCAGCCTTTAATGTCAGATCAACTTCATGATTATTCTTGAGTCTTTAAAAGCAGGTAGTAATTTGTTCACTGAAGAAGAGATGTTGAGTGGTTGGCAGATTCCATACATAATTAATGACATATTGTCTATCTACATTTTACTCCTTATTTCCAAGTTAAATGCTTCCACAGTTCCCAGTCATCCTTGTTATACATGCAGTACATTTTCATGCTAGGGAGCTGGCAGTAGCCTCCAGCATTAGGTCACAATTATTTCCATTAAAGGGGGACATTTTCATTGTTTCAGAGAAATCATCACATCCCATCTCAAACATCTGCAACTGCCTCTGAATCTATTTGGTACATTCATATTTTGGATGTCTGTTTCCTTCTCTTGCTTTTACTTATGGCAAAATTTTACACACGTCACCAAAATGAAAAAGACCTGAGTACAACCATAAGTGAAAGTTCAGCCATGGTATTTTGGTTTAGCTCACTGTGCCTGGCACTCCTATGGGCAAGTTCCTTTGGTATGCAGGGCTGACAGTGCAGAGGAATTAATCAGGAGGGGAATTAATCAGTCTGTTTGCATAGTCTGTCCCAAGTGCTCTGGAACTTGCAAATTGTGCAGAAAATGAGAGCATAAATGCAGGTAGATAAAGACAGGATGTGCTGGATTGATGTTTGCAAATGAACCCAGTTATGTCATCATGACTTCTGCATAAGGAGCTGAGCAAAATTCTGGCAGCTGGCCATAGAGTGTGCAGTTGGATGTTCACTGCAGAAACCATTGTGTCATTTAAAGACATTTCACAGGCCGGTTTCCAGCCAGAGTCGATGCTGGGTCACAAGTGATTTCATTCGCTGTTCCTCTGCAGTAGCATTTTCTAGCAAGGAGGAATAACAGACAATCCTCAGGGAAGGATCCCTTACCCTGCCACAATGCAGAGAAACTCTCACTGCTGTCAGCTTCCATGTTTCTCATTTTTAACCTGCCTAATTAACCTGCCTAATCTGCATACATTCTCACAAGTGCAATCAAAACGCCAAGCTGCTTGTTATGGAAATGTAAGCGTGGTCACAAATTTGCCTGAAAATAGATGTGGATTCTGCCTTTCCCACTGAGTCATTGGCTTAAGAAAGTCCTTTGGTCCCTGTTTCTTTTCTCTAAAATAATATTGTTATGTCTTTATAGTTGCTGCTCTGATAGGAATGTTAGGAACAGAAAAAAACCCCTAAAAGTTGGAATAAAAAAATATGACAGAAATAATTAGATTGTATTATTTGATTGTGCATATTAGGATCCAACAAAAGTGAGATACTTATGAGTAAGAACAGAAAAAATAAGTGGACAATTAGTCCTAAAGAAGCATATGTCTATATATGATGAAGAAAATAAATTAAATATTTAGATGGAACTCTATTCTCTGAGAAGCTTCTGCTCATGTTTTTGGTAACCATAACAAAATGCAGAGAATTGACAATTAGTGCTGTGCTGGCAATATAAATGTTAATCTTGCTTTGAATTCTCTAGCATTCACTGATATAGCTTTTCAGACAGTATTTTGCCTGTTCAAATAACTACAAGTAAAAATATTACTTCAAAAATATTCAATATTCTAGAGAATATTCTAATTTTAATAGTTATTAAAGTTTAGCTACTTTCTCTGCACACCAGAAGGAAAACAAAAGTCTCTATGGTATCCACAGCTCAAAAATTAGCACTGAGCTCTTCTGGTTAGCTTCTAGCAGGCACTGATGCTTTGTGTTTACAATTTCTTCTAACTTAAGAACCACTCTTTATGTTCTTGGTTTAGGTACACTCAGAAAGAAGGATTTCGTTTAGGCAGTACCTGCTTCCTCAGGTTTTAGTACAGTATATTCTCATCTGGTTAGAAACAAAAAACAAGGTCATATGGCTCAAGTTTCAAGAATATGAAATGCAGGTTTGTGCATAATAATCTAATTTGCCACTGGGATTGCCTTCATAATTACTCATCCATAAATCTTCTAAAGCAAAAAACATAAGGAATGTGGTAAAGTCAATTTTTTTGTATTCATCAAGTGTATCAGCTCATTCCAGACCTGTGACAACTACTTAAATATATAACAAGTTCAGTCAAGCAAAAATAGTGAGAAACACTCTGATTATGGACATGCAGCCAAAGAATTATATCAAGAGCTCTAATATTCAAATATGTATTTTTAGAGGGATCAGAGTGCAGTGTCAGACATCACTAAAGAGGAAGGAAAAATGCATTTATGGGACAAACACATGCTTTCATGCATTGGTCTTTTGGCACCATTCCTCTGAGTTATAATGGCTTGCAAGAAGACAGTGCAAAGGGTTCCTCTGAGCAGAGATGGAGAAAGAAGTCATCTGTTAGACTCAGATGGTCTTTATTTTTTACCTAAAGAAATATGACAAAAAACCCCATATATTTTATATTTTATTTTAAAGGTTTAGTACCAACAAGTTTGGAGTGTAACAAAGGAGAAAACTTTTTTCCATGTATTTTAAAGTCTTTTTATTTCATTTCTACTGGAAATAATGAGAAGGCTGAACCTATTATTCTGCCTGAGACCTACATCCATGTAAATTCTGTCATGGTGTCCTGGTTTAGGGTAAATCTGAGAGAAAACCTCCAAAGGGGTCCCTCTAGAAAGCAGATTCAAGTGATCCCTCCTCCAGACGGTTCAGGAAATAATTTTCCTGAAGAAAAATTTTGGACGAAAGAGGGAACAAACTGAACAAACTGTTTGTTTAACAGGCAAAGCATTCACCAGCACAAAAAAAAAAAAAAAAAAAAAAAAAACCACAACCAAAAAAACCCTAGTATTAAACAATAAAAGCTCTCTCTTGCCAATCCAAAGAGATGACCTCAGAAAGTCCCCTTGGTGGGCTGTAGCTCTGTCCCTCTGGCACTGGAAATACCGCGGACCTGGCCCAGCCCGGTGGGCCCGATGTGCGAGCTGCCAGTGCTCTTCTGGGTGTTCAGAGCAGGTTTAAATAGGTCCAAGAAAAAGAAAAACCACAGTCTGGGGAACTTCTCTGCCTCAGCTAGATAAAAACTTACTCAATCAAAGAAAAGCTCTGTCCTGCCGTCTGTCTGTGCTGCAGAGAGTGCATCTGTGAGGAGGATGCAGGGAGCAAGGGCAGTCCCTGAGAACAAACTCTGTGCTGTTTCTCCCCCCTCAGCTCTCAGAACCAGCCTTAAAGGTGCAAAACTTATTTCTGGGCTAAAGAGAGGAATGGGGATACAAGCATCATAAAGTCACCCCAGGACACAGCGGTACTTAATGACTTTTGCAGCATGTGCTTCTCAAATGGGAATAGTACCACTGCATAACAGTAGGTTTTGCCCAGGGAACAAACATAATGCTGCTTTCTAAAAGCAATACAACAGGAAGTGAAGATTAGAGCCAATAGGAACTCCTTTTATACAGAAGAAAAGCAGGTGTATCAGTCAATGCACTGCATGCATGTAGCAGCTCTTCAGTCAGCCATTCCAAAAAGCATTCAAGAAGCTGGCTTTTCTTGCTTTAGAGTGAAGATTTATCACAGAGATGGCATCTGCTCCTATTCTACAGTTCAAAGTTGCTATATAGTCTATTTGATTTGCAGCAACAATATTTACCAAAACGGGGGGGCGGTCATAGGGGGGAAGAATTGCAAGAAACCTCTCTGACCTGCCTCCATAGCTCAGGAAAGAACAGTGGTGCAGTGCCCACACTCTGAATAACAATGAGACTGAGAAGAACAAGTTTCAGCATCATTAGCAACTGAGGCACTGGAAATTCATGTGAAAGTGGACAATCAGGGAAACTGATTTTCTGCAATGACTTCAGGCAGAAGTTGATTTTGTTTGCCTTTGTCTGTGCAGATGAGGGGTGGGGGAATAATAACGAAAAAAGGAAAGAAACTTTCCTTCCCAGAGACTGGTAAGCACTTTACACATATTTCCAGGAGAAAGAAGAGCTCTCACAAACTTTTCATGATCGCAGACTTATTCCTTAGAAGAATCTTTAATGCTTTCTGGAACAAAACAATACCAGTTGAAGCTGACAACAAACATAGTTTCTAAGTGCCACACATCATAAGTAAAGCCTACTCAGATTCAAATCAAAGTACTTACACTAGTGCCTCATGCTATGCACTTTTCCATAAGAGAGCAAATCTAGTTACCCAGAGCAAAGAAAAATGCTTTTCTTTGCTCCTGCAAAGCTACTTCAGACTACTTCACCTACCTCAAGTAGTCCACTTTCCCAAAGTCCCTGGCTCTGCGCTCCACGGTTTTAACATGCAGTCTACACCAATATTTCAGGCCCTAGGCAGTGTAAGCAATCTTGTTTAGTATGTTTATCAATAAAAGACACTTAGTATTGGAGCACAGGAAGAATGCTTAGTATTGGCAAAGGAAGAATGAGTGACTACTTCCCCTGAGCAGCTTTGGCCTAAATGGTGAACTCCAGCCATGACCTCTAGGCTTTCCTCATTAATCTTCCAGGTCATCTCTCTGATAATCACCTTCAGTGAGTGATTTTTTCTAAAATTTTTGCTAAAACAAAGACAATATTATTATTAATTATGCATAATTTTAACTGAATTCACCTAAAGACAGGACAACTGACAACAGTACACAAATAAAGTCTATGTTTCCTTTGTCCTATAATTACTTTGACTAAGGTTATAATTATAGGTGACTAAGAAACAGGGGTGCTCATTTGGGATCAAGAGCCAAGCCATTACACTATGATAAACACGTGAGTGGTATCAGTATATTTTTGTCACATAAAACCTAGTTGTTTTGATGAAAGAGAGACTGGCCTTATTTAAGCCTTGTGGAGTGACTGCAGGAAAATTTAGTTTCTTTAGGATACTTTAAAACGGAATCTTTATCCTCCACATTCCCTTCCTGCCCAGAGCTTGGGTAAATGGTGATGCCACATCTGAGCTGGCTAATATCATGATACAACTCTTTCAGATTGCTCTCAGACTCTTCTTACTCCTTTTCCTCTACCATCTCTTTCTGCATTTGCTAACAGAAAACATTTCTGTATACTTTCAAATGGATGCTGGAAAAGCTGGGAAGTCCCTTCTCAATGACTTTCTCTGAGGAAACAATGTCAACAGCATAGATCTCATGTATAAAAAAAAATTGAATTAAACAGTGCTGGATCATGTGTGCTGCTTCTTTAAACGGTCTCACCCAGCAGGAAATGAAAACAGAGCTTAATATTAGTATTCTTGAACACAATTAAATATTTTTCTTTATAATCATCACCTTAATTCTCAGCAAATTAGCAAGCGAGGCCATTAATATATCCACCTATCATTCACTCCATGCAATCAGAATTGACTTCTCATATGTAATTATGTCCAGCAAATACATTTATCTGTTGTGTGCCTTGAATGGCTGCAACTCAACCTCTAATGCTGTATCTCCATTAGCAGACTCTGTCATAGCTGCCAGAGGGAAATTAGTTGCAGCAGTGAAAAGAAAAGATCAAGCAGGTAAGTAAAGTCTTGGCTTGTGCTAACAAATATAATTTGGCACTAGAAAATGTTCCCTGCTGCAGATTTTTCCTCCAGAAACTGAGATAGCTGGAGGAAAAAATCCATGAGTATTTTAATCTCATTATCCTTCAATGATGACTTTCTCCATTTTCTTCTTTCTAGGATCCTGAACTTGGTGCTCAAATGTTGTATAACATTTTCAGACTCCAGTTTGGCAATTTGCTTTGTTTACAGTTTTTCACACAAGGAATCTGGCCGGTATAAGCCGAGTGAATGCTTAGTTTATATAGGCCGCACTATATTGTCTTGGCTACCTAGTGGTGGGCCAGTAGAAGAGGTTGCCCAGAGCGCTGGTGGATGTCTCCTAGAATCACAGAATCACAGAATATGCTGAGTTGGAAGGGACCCACAAGGATCATCGATTCCAAGTCCCAGCCCTGCACAGGCCGCAAGAGAGTCACACCATGTGCCTGAGACCATTGTCCAAGTGCTTCTTGAACTCTTGTCAGGCTGCTGCTGTGACCACTGTCCTGGGAGCCAGGGCCTGTTCCAGTGTCAGCTACCCTCTGGGTGCAGAACCTTTTCCTGACACCCTACCTAAACCTCCCGTGACACAACTTCAGGCCATTCCCTCAGGTCCTGGCCCTGGTCACTGGTCACCACAGAGAAAAGATCAGTATCTGCCTCTCCCCTGTGTATTCTCTAATAGTTTAATGTCTTTCTCATGTTGTGGTGTCCAAAACTCCCCCAACACTCCAGGTGAGGCCATCCCAATGCAAAGCAGAACAGGACACTGTGAGAGACAGTATTGAAATCTTTACTGAAACACAGAAAGATCACATCAAGTGGCTTCCCTTTATCAACTAGGTGGACTACCTTGTCAGAGAAGGAATTAAGATTTTATGAGCTTTATCCAGGATGACTTTTTCCATTATTTTACAGGGCACTGAACTGAGATTGACATAACTGTAGTTTCCAGGGTCCTTTTTCTTGCCCTTCTTGAAAACTGGGACAAGCTTGAGTTGCACACTTCCAGTCAGCTGGGACCTCTCTGGATTCCCAAAACCATGCAAAAATCATCAAGAGAGTTTTAGCAGTGACATCACCCAGGTCTTCAAGAATTAATGGATTAATCCCATCAGACCCCACAAATTTGTAAGGATGCAGCCAGAGCAGCAGATCTTGCATAATTTCATGGTCAGCCGATCATTCTCACAGTCATGGTCCTCCAGCTCAGGGCACTGAGACCCTGTTGCTCCTTCATCCATGTTGAAGAAAGAGGCAAAGAATGTGTCGTCAAACACCTCTGTCTCATCCATGCTCCTGTTTTTTGAGGTGACCATCCTCTTCCTCTAATGATTTTTACATTGCCTTTTGCCCTTCAACTCCAGGTGAGCTTTGGCTCATGAATTTTCTCTCTACAGTGGTGAGCAACATCTCTGTATTATTTCCATGTCACCAGACCTTGCTTCCACTGGGCAGAAGCCTTCCTTTATTACCTTATTTCCATGAGAACATTCCTGTTCGGCCAAAGCGGCCTTCTGCCTCACCCTCTTGACTTCTGACATTTGGGAATTTCCTGCTTCTATGTAACAAGGAGGTGATGTTTAAAAAATGGTCAGTGCTGACACAGCCCCCCACCTGCAGAAACTTCTTCCCAGGAGGACTTTACTTATTAATTCCCTGAGCAACTTAAAGTCTGTTTTCCTTATGTCTAGAGTAAGTTTTGCTGGCACTTTTCCTCATGTCAACAGAGATTTTAATCTCTTTGTGGTTGCTGTGGACAAGATGGCCCCTATCTCCACTTGGTTCACAAATCCAGCCTGTTGACAAGCAGCAGATCAAGGACAGTGTCTGAGTCAACTCTTTTAGGACTAGTTCAATAAATAAAGTTATCATCCAGTTTTTTTTTTTAACCTTTTGGCTCAAGTGGTACCAGCTGTGTAACAGTCCTAGTTGATTTCTAGCAAGTTGAATTCACCCAAATTGATCCAAAGGGACAAGGGCCTTTAACATGGAAGCATCTCTTATTTCCTCATACAATAATTCATCAGTGCTATTGTCCTGGCCAGGAGGTCTATAGTAGATTCCCCCAATGACATTCAGATTACTTATTTGTGTTGAAGATTGCAATGCAAGTTGTTTTCCATTACTGTCTGTATGGCAGATTACCTTTGTTTGCTTTATCTCTCTCTTCCAGTGACCACATTCACACCTCCCTCAGGAGGGGACATCTGCTGATAACAGACTATTGAATGTTACTGCATGACTGATAACAACTATAACATCCCATTGTGAGATGCTCTGCCCAGAGGGAGGAGCCAAGCATTGCTACCCAGATATAATCCAGAAATTGTTTGGACACCAGCACGGCTTTCTCTATGGGATTCCCCAGAGAAACAGCAGCTGCCTCTCCTTCCACGGAATCTTCAGAGGAAGAATACATCCTTCCCTACAGGACCCCCTGCTCCAACAGAACTACACCTGACACTCCAGGAGGCCTGCAGCCACCAACATCCTGACCCACAGGGTGTCATGTTGGGTTCTGATTCTGTCACTGTTGTTCTAGTGTACTGCATTGTTTATTTTATCCTTTATTTTTTTTCCCCCTGTTAAAGAACTGTTATTTCCTGCTCTGATATTTTTGCCTGAGAGCCCCTTAACTTAGAATTTATAGCAATTCGGAGGGGTGGGGAGGGCTTACATTCTCCATTTCAGGGGAGGCTCCTGCCTTCCTTAGCAGACTCCTGTCTTTCCAAACCAAGACAATTTGGACTTTGATTCTGACCCAGAGGTTCTCAACAGTGCTATTGTCACCTGTGATCTCCATGCATTCTACCCCTTCCATTACACACAGTGCCACCTCTGTCCCTTTTCTGCCCTGCCTATCCCCCCTGAAGAGCCTGTAATCATCCAACAAGGCACTTCAGTCACAGGACTCATCCCACCACATTTCACTTTTGCCAAATCCGTGGGAGTGAGCCAAAGCCACAAGCTCCTCTTCTTTGTCCGTCTCCTGCATGCATTAGTGTAGAAACAATTCCACATGTGGTACTTTGTAGCCAAAACACTGTGAAGAAAGTTGAGGGCTCTCAGTGCTCATTTCCTCAAGATTTGGCACCCCATCACTGGCAAGCCTGGTTTTCTTCCTTCCCCCCTTCCAAGATAGTTTAGAGCTCTGTGGATGAGCCCCTCTAGCTCCTGTGCCAGTGTCACACAATTAAATTCAGCAATGACTTTTCACTTTTTCAACTAAGCTTTTTTGGACATTAAAAGTAATTTGCACTTCTTCCTCAAGCTACTTGATCCTTCTTTCGTCAGAGACTCTTCCAGGCTAGAAACACTTTTTGGACAAGAATCTTTTGGCATAATTGGCCCCTTGATTTCTCATATGCCTCAGTCCCCTTGGTTTGCTTGTTATGCAGAGATTATTCTCTTAACAAGAAGAGTTAAAAAGCATACGGCATTCTGTTTTTGAACTAGTTCAAGAATTTCTTCAGGTAGGCAGCTGAACTAATTTCTAGTTTATAAAAGCCAATAGTTTTCCCACTAATTTCCATGAGCTCTGCATGAACAGCATATTTTTAAGTGAACTCAGGACTTGTTTTCTTTTACTTCTAATCAGCCCTGCAGAATCATTTTACAGAATTCATGTTGTTCATATTGTTTTCCCTTTGAGACCACAGAGATCCCTTTCACAAGGGATTCATATCTAACTTATTTGTGGCTTTATGAGTTATTTTCTGCCTAGGAGTCCCCAAATGCACAGAAAGGAAAAAGAAACACTTCCCACAGCCTCCCATTATATTTTACTCAATTTCAATATCCAACTTGTTTACATTGTTTCAAATTAAACACTTGCTAAACTGAAACCTAATCTCAAACACAATTTTAATGTATCTGCTAGCATTCACTGCATTTTAGCTACACAACAAATGTTTTCATCTTGAAAATATACCCTCAAAATACTCAGGTTTCATGGCAATTATCATCAGTAGGGCTACTTATAACCTTCTCTTTCCATGTGTTACTTTCAAATACTCATGTTGCTGTCTTCTTCAGAATAATCCCCATTTACTTTAGAATATTTTTCTATTTCTTATTCAGTGTTCTTAGTTACAAGTGTATGAAAAGGTAAATATTAGTACTGTGACACCACATCTCATTTTAAATACACACTGAGGCAGCTTTCTAACTTTCCTAGTACAGTTTCTTCCAAGTTTGGTGATTAAAAGGCCTAAGTAGCAACTCTTCCTCCATCCCACACTATGCAGCCAGGTGGAAATCAAAGGGAGTGGACATCTGTTCCTCTTGCTTCTTTGAGCTCTTTGACATGTTAACATTTCATCTGAAGTTCTTACTCATAGATGTTTCACATAATAATATTTTCTCAAGAGTTGTTGGGGTTTTGAGCAGATTTATGCCCTGTGACCAATTAGACAGTGTTTCTCAGGTTTCCCTTCCAGTAGCTTTCTTGCTGCAGTTACATGGGATCAAGAAAGGAATCTCAACGCAGAAATCTGATGTTAATGGAAAATCAATGGCATTAAATTCCAAACTGGAAAAATACATTAACATATCATGCAAGGCTATACTGGCTGGGTTTCCACTTTTCTTCATATGTTTTAATTGACTAGTTTAGCAGCAACCTAATACCTCAGCACCTTTGTTCTATTTCTCCTCTTGCAGTTGATGTGGTGTCTCATTTCTCCTTTGTGAGTAATCACCATTCTAGTGAATCTTAGTTAGGAAACTGATGTTTCACAAATTAGTATTAGTAAATGTTTTCTGGGTTTATTAATTTCTTACTGGAAGGTAAATGCGCACAGGGAGTTTTGCCAGTACAATACTTGTTAAAAGATTACTCCATCTCCTGGATCAATCATTAACAAAGAAGTGAAGTTTGGCTTGGCATAGCAGTCTTTTGGAAGAGAATGTTTTCCACACACCCACATAGTCACATACACTCTCATCCAAGCAGCTCCCCCTACTGTCACCATCATTTCTTTACAGACATGAAGACAATTTCTTTTGTTTTAACACTGCTCTTTTTTGAGGTGGTTTTAATTAAGTTTTCTGTTAAGTGTTTATGAAGCACTGAACCAAATCACTAGTTCAATCCAGATTTCACTGACTGCTATCACTCCTTTCATTTCTCATGGTTGACCTTATGTGTTCTTAGTACACTAATTCTTCATACACTGATGCAGTTATTTTTTCAGTTCTGTTAAATTTCACAAACTCATCTTCCTACTGTCTTTTGTGCCTTAAGGTAAAGTAAGTATACCTTTTATGAAGGTTTACTTAATAAAAGGTAATAATAATAAGGTAAGGTAAGTACAACTTTTGTTAAATTTTCTTCATTCTAATTTCCTCATCACAATTAATTCAATAACTTTAAAAATGCCAATCTTGCCTAGTCCATGCTATCTTTATTCTTTTTCAGTTATTGATTTACTTTCTTAATTTAAACAGGGATTCTTGCCCTTGCAGCTTGACCTTCTACATGGACAGTTCTCTGCCCTCCATACTTATTACTTTCTTCCCTTGACTTTCCTCTGACCACAGACCCTGACACAACTTCAGTTCCTTCCTGGCTGAGCTTCAGTTCTCAGTCTTTGATTCTCCTTTGCGCCCTTTGTAAGCCTCTCAGGCCTTCCAGCCCTGTGCCTGAACTAGCCACATTATAGAAAAGTGTGTAAGATAGTGAAACTTTTGAATCATTTCTCACCGCAAGAAAATCCAGGAAGTCGATTACAGAGGAACAGGCGAAATACTATGCACACCATTTTCTCGGAAACACTCAGCTAAAAGAGTTCAATACAATCATTACCTGACAGGACACAGTATCACATTCTAGCTCAAAATATCCTTACCAGGAAAACACTTAGTGCCTGTTTTTCAACCTGAAGTGTATCTCAACAATTCTTGGAAAAGAGAGTCTCTTTTAAAAATAACTTAATTAACAGCAGATTTTAACTCCCTGTAAGGCAGTTTAATCACCCATTAAACAATGGTGAAGTGGTCCGAAACATAAAAAATTTGAAAGGTAAGAATGATCAGCTCTATTCTGTAGGGATAATCCTTTTTTTTTCTTACACTGATCAAGAATTTTTAATATAAGACAAGAAATTTATTTTCAATAGAAAATCATGAACACTTCAGAATCTATCATTTTAGCAAGCCAAAAGACCTAGACAATTAAAATATAGGCTAAAAAGATTATTATATTCGTTTGCTCATAAAGGATTTAAATCCATCTAATTTCCTACAATTTTTCAGAGCACTGCCTGGTTTTGTTTTCCAGCTTGCATCCTGGCAACAATAAACACACCTTCATTTGCCTAACAGCTATTGTTGATCATTAGGGACTTTGCACAATGGTTTGGGGTTTGGTGTGTTTTTTTAACTGTTCACTAAATATGTTGCTTAAAAGACTGTTCAATTAAATGATAGCTTTATCAACAAAGAATAGGCACAATATTGTTACTAAATGCAAGAATACAGTTGTGTATGAAGCCATTCTCAGTAATTGTTAATTTATGTAAATCTGAGCCCTTGAGGAAAGAATATTAAGGAAAATTGCTTTTAATAGAAATGCCTTAAAGATCAGAAGTCAACATAAGTGGAAGGGTCTGACATGCGTTATCAAAGTTCTAGCAGCTGCAGTAATTTGAAGAGATAAAGACTGAGAGCTTGTAAATAAAAACCTTTTTATTCTTTCCTTCCTAACAACCATGGATTTCACAACAGGCAGCAAGTTTTTAAAGCGCGACTTACCCAGAAAGGGTCTAGCAAGATTATGATAAAAGGGTGATCAATTTTTTGATTACACTCTTGATTTTTTCCCCTCTTCTAATATTTCTTTTACTTAGAATAACCATTCAAAAAAGAAGAAAAAACAAAAAGAATAATAAGGGAAGTTATGCTACCCTCCCTGCTTCACAGCAAGTCCTGCACTCACAGCAAGTGGGACTGACAGCTTACTCTGCTACTGCCAGACACCCACATTTTAGGACAGTTGTCAGCAGCTTCTAATTTTCATGAAATTCTGCTACATTTTCCAGTTTCTGTGGGCAGAAAGTATCTCAAAATAATGTTACACTTCCCTGTTGAAATGTATTAAAAATCTGGTGTTCCCCAGTAACACTCTGATGTTGTCAAATTGAATGTTATTGAATAAAAGTTATCTAAGTTCATGAATAGAGAATCTGCTCAGCAGCAGCACTGACTGGAGGAAGCCATCTAGGTCACAAGAATTGAATAGTGCTACTTTTCTTTAGGTTACATCTAAGAGATCGGAAATTAGTTATACAAAAAAAAAAAAGTGCTCTCTTATCTGACCCTTTGTCCTACCAGCAATAAAAAAGGATGGCCAAAATCTGTCAGCTTTTTCTTTTTTTTTTTTTGGGGGGGTGGGGCAGGTAAAATTTCTCAAGTTCATGTAATTTGACAAGAACTATTGAAAAGCAAGGAGAAAATTCACTATATTTTCTTCAAGGCAGACTGACCTGTGGGGTATAATTACTGCTTGGTAGGTCATTAACTGAGTGCTACCTACGCCTATCTCATACAAAGAGAGTGGAAAATACACATGCAGTCTGAAACAGAAGGTTAGCATAAATACAGCTTCACAAAGAGATTGAATGATATTGTATAGACAGCCTTAATTTTCCCATTTTGGAGTACATGATATGTATGATTAATAATATTTTCTGGTACTTGTTCATGCAATTTGGTATTGCAAATGTTCCTAAATATATACATTTGTACAAGCTGATTTGAAAAATAAAATCCATTGAGATACCGGATCCCCGAAAAGATTTTTATTTACAGAGAGTGAATCATGCTCCCTTTCTCTTGCCCACAATGAGGACCATGTAACAAATATTTTGTGCAAGTGTTATATGAGATATTGTCACCTCTCTTCTAGGAGATCTTGTGAAGCCAAGATATGAATTTTTCCCAGTTCCTCTGCCCAATATTAACATGCCTCACCTCAACTTGTGTTGAAAAAGAGTCCAAAGGAAAAAAGGAAATTTGCCCAAGACTTCAAACACCCTTAAGATGTGCTCATTTTTCCCTAGGTTAGACTTACGCAGAAAAACCCAGGGCAAGGAAAAGCACCGAGATGGAAAGGGATGGAGAAAATTATCTCAGGCTTTCTTTCACAGCGCCATGTCTGCCTGCAATGGAAAATCACAGCAGAGATTTTATAATGATACAGAAAAAATGAATAGTCCACTCTATCACCTAAGGGCCTGAATTTTCATCAGGCCACATCGACTTGATTTTCCAGGAAAATGTCCCTCAGAAGGTCACAGAGTGATAAAGCAAAGAAAAACACAAGAGCCGCCCCCACCTTCATTGAGGTATGAGCCTCAGGAACTCTCTGGGCATCTGCTGGCTGCCCTCCAGGCACCAACACTTCTCAGCTCATGACAAGTTTCACGCACAGGTTTGCCTCATCTGATCATTCAAGCTCTACATGCTCCTGCACTGAGTGCCAAGGCCTTTGTGCTGGTAGTCCTTCAACTCTTTCATGCCCTCCTCCAACTAGGCGCTGTCATGATAATCTGTGAGAAAAACTGGAGAGCAGCCCAACTATTTCACAAATGTTTTCCCTCCCTTTTTGAAAATTCATAGATGCAAAGAGCAGCATAATAAAGGGAAGGGAAAAGAAAGATTAGGGTAGAGCTGCATTGCATAGATGTAGATTGCAGTGAAATCAAAACACTAATAGATATACTCCACCTTGATTTTTTTTCCTCTGCAATTAGGAAATTTTATAGTATCAAAAGCCTCTTCTCTGCTTTTCTTTTCTCCTCACAGTTACGCATTTTCACTGACATACTGCTTTCTGCAGTCAGTGAGCATGTCTCAGCAAATCATAGTCCATTTTGTGGCTTCTGTTTTCTTCCTACTACTCTGCAATAGTAGTAAACATTTTGTCTTCCTTTCTAATCAGCCTGCGTCTGGTGCACCACATTAATAGGCAAGTACAAGAAAAGACTCTCTTTAAAATACACTCATTTTAAAAGTGTAAATAGGGAATCTAGACTAATGAAAAACACAAAGCTGGGAACATCACAGTCACAGAACTGTTTGTTTGTTATAAAGCTCTAAAGCTGGTAATCTCTAAGAGGCTCTCCATATTAATCACTCTGTTTACAGCTCACAATCTGTACACCCTAGACAGAATCTTGATTTATTACAACTTCTTAGAGTATTACTGAACAATGTGTTTCTTGTCCTTCTGAAACTCAGTGTCCTTCTTTCACACAGATCTGCTTTCCTTTGTGGTGGTGTTAGCACAGTGAGAACTGGCTTTGTTGTTCATACATTACAACATTCCAAATAACACATAACTCTTCTGCTCCTTACTGATCATCTGAGTAGCTCAAGAACTCTTCTGATCTTACCAGCCTTTCAAAGTTTTGCTAGACCATTTCAAAGAGTTATTTTCATCCTGAGCAAAGTGTGAGTTGTTTAAAAGAACTCCTTTCTCACTTAACTTCAATTTTGAAACGTCATTAATTCTCCAATTGTGATGCTATTATTTTAATTTTTGTGTGACCAAAGACCTCAGCAGTGATAAATAATTGCCATAGAGACAAACACATTTAAAAAACCCCTGCAGGTCACAGCACCAGGTTTTCCTAATTGTCCTGTGTGGTGTTGTGAAGAGGCAATGGGCCAGGCGTCACTACTGACCTTCAGGAAGCAGATCTGCAGAATATGTTAGACTTTATACAAGGCTAAGGATCATTTATCTTCTGGCAACCACTTTTCTCAATATATCATTATATCCCAAGCCCTGCTTTCTAGGGTTGAGAGCTGGACCACCATCATATGCTGACAATATGACTCATTATTTGGGAAAACATCAAGCACAAAAAAAAACCCCAATTCCTACTGGAACTCTGGCAAAGTAGTAACATAAATAATTGTTATTCACAGTGAATGCTCTTTCCTGGGAAGACATAAAAAGAACCATAAAAGAGCTGTTACGCTTCCATCTAAGCACTAACAATAAATATTTGTAGTTCTGAGTCCTCTGCCTCTTAGTGGCAGATCTAACCTAATTTACTTTGTCGGTTTGAACTGGGGGGCACATACATACAGCAGCGTGGCCTATGTGCCCTGTTGATGCTTCTCTCACCTGCGTGCCAGGGTCCCCTTCTGCTTTTTTAGACAAGGTGCCTTCGGCATTAACACCAGAACCAGTATAAAAGATCAGTGTCTGTATTTCAGTTTAACCAACTGAGAAAATTAGATGAAGAGAAGGGAAATAAAATACATGCCTGAGTGAAGGGACTTTCATTTCAAGAGTGTTTTTTGAGTAACTCATAAGCTGAGAAGAGACCAAATCCTCTCAGAGGTACCTAATGCTGACAGTCTGTATGTTGCTTCTCAGCTGGGTGGTTTATAATTTCCCTCCTAGGTGTACTAAATCTAACCAGAGATATGCTCTATGGTTTCTTGGCTCAGCCAGTCTCCTAGACATGAAGGGCCTCTAGTGGCTGATGCTCTACTTCTAGTAAAAATAACTCATAACTCAGGCTTTTAAGGTATTAAAACATCAGACATTTTAAGAATATGCTTTGTATATCATCTTTTATGCAGTCTTGATAAATAAAGGTAAAAGGATACTGAACTATAGGATGCTGATGCTATTCCATATGTGACAGAGCACTATCGTAGGTGAGAGTCTGAGCCTTGCCACTTAAAGTCACCACAGTGATCTCCATATGCATCTTCCTTATATATTCTTCCTGTGTCCTTAACATCCCTCAATCACACAGAGTTAGAAGACCTTTCTTTCTTTTCAGAAAGGTCCAAAAAAAATGAGGCTTTTTCTTTTAACAGTTGACAGATTTCTTATTGAGTTAGCTAGTGAGAAACAGGGTAAGACTGCTTTACTTGCACTCCGCAGACATTGCTAAAAGACAGCTGAGAGTAGCAATTTATTTCAGTATAGCAGAGAAAGGCAAGATGCAAGAAGTTTGAAGCTGAAGTCAGCAAGGCTCAAACTGAAAACCATGCAATATTAACAGAAAGAACAATTAAACAGTTAAGGAGATAACAGAATTCCATGTGGTGGAAAACAAGCATCAACACCAGTTGACTTTCCACATTAAAGCTAGCAGGTCAAGCAGAAGTTTGTTAGGGCTAAATGTGTCATCACTAGGTGAAATTCTCTGATCCATATTTCTCAGAGAGAAGATACTAAATGACTTCCTCTGGACTAAAAAATCATAAGAAAATGGCTAGTATTGTTTGATATGTGAGATCAAGAGTAAGAGAGGAAGAAAATGAAAACAGAGGGAGCACAAAACAGATAAGCCGTCTGTCTGAGAAAGGTTTCAGGATGTCATTACTGGATGGTAGACACTTTTATGCATTGAAGGGTATTCACTTTAAGACGGCCTATAGGACTCATCATCCTAGAATACAAAAGTCAACAAATCTGATGTAAATATCTTATAGGTCAAAGTGTAAAAATAGAACTCACCTCTTGCCATTATTATTGACATTAAGATAAGAGATAAGGTTGATAAAGGTCGAGATAAGCTCAACCTTTCACACATGATGATCTTACTTGACAGCTGCTCTGGGGCAACCTTTGAATCAGTTACTCAGAAAGTGTACGAAGAAACCATAAGCAACAGGAAAAGAGTAACTGGCTCCATTAACCTTGTTTTAAATGTTCCCTCACTTGCAAAAGGCTTTTAAGTTGAAAGGTGTATTGGCTATGTAGGGCAAGGTTTTGGTTGGGGGTGGTGCTACTGGGGTGGCTTCTGTGAGCAACTTCCTCCCTTTCCCCCTGATTCAAAGCCAGCTGGCCCCAGGACAGACATGCCCCTGGCGAAGTCTGGGCCCATCACAAATTGTAGTAATGCCCCTGTGGTGACATATATTTAAGAATTAAAACAAAACTTTATTTCACAGTTGTAATTGCCACCAGAGAAGATCAGAGTGAGAACGTGTGAGAGGAACAGCCCCACCGACACACAAGTCAGCACAGAAGGAAGGGCAGGAGGTGCTCCAGGCACCAGAGCTGAGGTTCCCCTGCAACCCATGGTGCAGACATGGGGAGCAGCTGTGGCCCTGCAGCCCCTGGAATGCAGAGATCCACTGGCAGCCCATGAAGGAGACCCACTCTGGAGCAGGTGGATGCCGGGGAGGAGGCTGTGACCCTGTGGGAGGCCTGTGCTGGAGCAGAGTCCTGGCAGAGCCATGGAGAGAGGAACCCACGCTGTACAGTGCTTCCTGGAAGGAACTGGGCAACGTGTGACACCAAGGGGCTCACCCCAGAGCAGGCTGTGGCTGAAGGTCTGTGGAAGAACAACACGCATTGCAGCAGTTTGTGGAGAACTGTCTCCTGTGGGAGGCAGCCCATGCTGCAGCAGGGGAAGGATTCCTCTCCCTGAGCAGAGGCAGGGACTGTGTGATGAACTGACCACAACCCCCGTTCCCTGTCTCCCCGCACCACTGGGTGGGAGTAGAGGTGGAAGGGAGGGAGGGGTGGGAGGAAGGTGTTTTTAAGGTCTTATTTGATTCTAATTAACCTGGTCCAATTTTGCTAGTAATAAATCCAATTAATTTACCTAATTCTAGCTTGTTTTGCCTGAGACAATATTTGGTGAGTGATCTCTCTCTGACCTTATCTCAAATCATGAATTCTTTGTTATATTTTCTCTCCCCTGTTCAGCTGCAGAGGGCAGTGATATGTTTTGGTGGGTGCCTGGCATCCACCCAGGGTCAACCTACTGAAAAAGGGCAAGTGAAGTTTAACCATTATTACTTGTTTCTGATCAAATGCTTTGGTCATTCCAGTACAGGACTGCTCTTTTCTTAAAAAGAGACAGAATCCTGTTGAATTCAATACCTGTTAAAAACCAGCTTATGCATTACAGATGAATAAGGTACTGTGGCAGCCATGATGTGAAATCCTGAAAGTTTCAGTAAAATTTTCTTGTTCATAAATACAATTTCTTTCCAAAAAGCACACTCAAAATGACATAATGGACTTACATGTTTACATATACATATTTACATATACATATACATATACATATACATATACATATACATATACATATACATATACATATTTAAATGAATTCTCATTTTCTAATCTGGTAGCTGTTGTGACACTTTTGTCAATTCAGCGTGGACATTTTTCTGTCCTTTTTTTCTGCACATCTGCTAAATTAGCAGTGTCCTTCACAGAAACTAAATTACTAGCATGGCTCTCAGTAGGAATGACAGTAATTGGCAGACTATAGGGGATATAACAGTCCTCTACCTATTTCTGGGACTTTAAATGGTTAATGGCTGCTAAGTGCACTCTTACAGCAAGTCACTCTGGGCTTTCATTGCAAATGCAAGGAAAATCATGTCCTATGATAGTCTGATTCCAGGGAAATTGACGTTGCATCTTTAAATTGGTCCAGAGGGCTCCAGACAACAAATACTGGCAGGGCTATAAAAATTGTGTGAGGGAAAACAAAATTTAAAAAAAAGATTTATTTAACCCAGAAGAGAGTGGGAGACAATACAACATTCTTAAAATATTTGAAAAGCAGTAAAATTAGAAATACTTTTCTATCTTCACTGGAAATGGAGTTGGGAATGATGGGGTTATACTGCAGGAAACTTCTGACCAGAAAAAAAGTCTAATGGAAGGTTAATGAAGCATTAGCAATACCTGTCTATGAAGAGGGTGGACAGTAACTTGCAAAAAACAGTCTTGGTGCCTCCGAATCTCTTCCTAATTGCAAGAGATTCTAGCTCAGAGTTACCCACTACAGCTCTCTCACAAGGCACAAGTTTGAAATGTGTCCTACAAATGGCACCCTGGACACTCACAATAGAAACATTACTTCTTGCTTCTTTTGAACTTATTTTCACCCTTAGGAGATATTTACAGTATTCCACATCCTAGACCATGGAAAAAAAAAGCCTGTATTCCTCCAAAGGGGGACTCCCAGTTGAGACTGGAAGGGAAGAGCCCTCAAGGTGCAGTGTTTAACCAGGATTGCTCTTGCCATGGAGTGAAAGATGCTGTGAAAGACAAGCAGTAATTGGTCATCCTTTCAGTCCCTGATCTTTACGCTAAAATCCTATTTTTTGTGATTTTCATGCTACACACACTTTTCTGGAAATAGAAAATGAAGCTATAGTGGAAGCCAATTAATTTGTCTCATAATAGTATATATAAAGGGACAAGAATACAAATTTATTTTTGCTTTCAGTAGCCAAACTTTTTTTTTTTAAATTTCCTTTCTGACACTGTTTCACTCTCTTTTTTCTTTTTTAGCATTATAACCTCCTGCTGAAATGAGATGTTTACCTCAGTATTCTTTGCCTATGATCTGAAAGCTTGGAGAACTCTGCTTGTTAAAGTGGGTCTTCATCACTGTCAAGGTTTTGAAACTTTAACAAACTCATTCAATTTTTCTCTTATCCTAAAGGAAGGCACACACGGAAGGAACAATTGGAGTCACAGAACTGAAGTACACGATCCAAGATAGAAGTCAAACTATTTATCACATTTTGACATAGAATATGAGCAGATCTGTCCTTGTCATAATTTTAAATCTGAGTCACTTTGTAATCTTAGTAAAAACAGAGAAAAACAAAGTTGGTGTTGTCTTCAAATGCTCTATTGAAATTTCTATCCAACAAAAGCAACTAATACTCTTTTGTCCAGTATTTCTTTGTGAATTTCCAAAGAGGAGGAGATTAAAATCTTATTTATATCTTTTAGCATCAAACAAACATGTACCATCTGCAGATGTAAATGTAGGGAAGTCTGGGGAATATGCAAAGTTTAATTCAGGGTGAATTAATCGAAGCCCATTTTAATATCATTTGCTCTTCTCCATATGCCAAGCAAAACCAAAGAATGTAATTGGCACAGTTGTCCTGCCCGCTATTCATAAAAGTGCTCCCACAAGGGGCTGGAATTTTTTTAAACATCTAGAATCAGGGCAAAGGGCTCATGATCTGCACTTCACAGTTGTAGCTGTTATTCCAGCTCTCGGGCAACAAAAACAAATGTAAATCCAATGAGGAATCTGGGTCATTGCTGGGTTTAGGTAAAAATGAAAAATTCCCAATGGAAAAAAAGACTTGAATATTTCATATACTTAATTGTGTTTCATAGCTGCCAATGCTTTCAAAGTAATCAGGGACTTGGAAGCAGCTTGTGAATAAACAACTTGGCCAGTGCAAGCCACAGAGCTCTGCATCAGGGGTCCATCTTGTATCAGCAAATCCACCAAAACTTCTGGGCTGAATTTTCCCTGCAGGGAGCTTTTCTTTTCAAAGCAACTCAGACATAAACATTTGCAACAATTATCAAATTTCTTTAAGGAGAAAATAAGAAACTTTCTTCTTGAGAGCTTCAGGTATATAGCCCAATCATGTAATGTCAGAAAGTAGAATTGGTGTTGGCACCCAGGGTGTTTTAGGAGGAAAGGTAGGGACTGATAAACAGTGAATTTCTGCCATTAGAATAGGACAAACAATAGAGATACTGCTGATGATTGCACCTGTACAATGTGGGGAGTAGTTAAATCATCATGCACCCTAAAAGATCTAGCTTTCTTTTTTAAACTGATTGGCACTGAGAAAATGCCTGTGAAGGGCTGGTGTTTGGCAAGACTAGGGTGTTGAGAAATGTTAGAAACAGGAACTGGAAGGGAGCTGAGGCCCAGGGAAGGTTATGGTGCTCTTAAGAGATCTGTTGCTATTGAAAGACTTCTCAAGTACCAAGTGCTGCAATTACTAACAAAAAAAAAAACAAAACAAACAGATGCAGGAGAATTGTAGCATTTGAAAGGGTTACAGAAGCACATCTATTCTCTCTTTAATTTTCCAATTAACACTATCTTTTGAAATAGATTAGACTATAGAATCTTCTAGCAACTCTTTCCTGATGATTTACCTATTCCTTTAATTAATACCATTTTAAGTAAGGCACTTACTAATCCTGCAAAATGAAACAATGCATTACTAACGTACACTGCATCTTCTGTAGTAATCAGATGATAAAGCCTTCATTTCCTACCTAATTAAGACCACCCAGATAGCCTGGTTTTCCCAACCAAAGATTTCTGTTTTGTGATACGTTCTGTTCCATATGCAGCCGGGGAGGTGGGTGCATTATGGACACAAGATTTCAATGTCTTTTGATCTGTGACCTATATTTTTGTGCACTGCAGAAGTCTGGCAAAATACTGAACTAGCTAACAAAATAATGGCATCATAGTTAAGTTTCCAGTTTAATTTATTGGTTCTTTCTTTTCTACCCTGATTTGTTTATTGTATGCAGACAGCATGTGTTACAACTTACAAAGTTTGTTGACAATTCCTTTTTCTTTCCTACAGGCTTAGCTGCCCTTTTTTTGAAGTAAACTTTGGCTTCTTCATACAATTTGACCCCAAAAGCACCAAATTGAGTGAATTTCACCTATATGGGGTGAAAACACCACATCATGATGTAGATATGGATCCAGTGTGAAACAGTGGATTATTTATACATGACTTTTTCAGAGGTCAGCTAGAAAAAAGATATCAGACAAATGCTACCAGTTATGAAAGCTGCTACTCAAACCATTTCTATCCAGAAGATTAAGTAACTGCCTGAAATGGCATGAGGACCTTCTTTACAATTTGTTCCTTCAGGAGAAGCATGAAATGGAGGTATGAGAAAGCTGGCCAGATGTGCCACACAGCCTGTCATGGCCAAGTGGCAAGGGGCCCACTTTCTGTCACTGGATCCTTAATGGTCTTTGCAGGCATCCAGTCTCTCCTCTTGGGAAAATATCCATTATTTCACAAACTTCCATTTCACTCACAAACCTGTCCAAGTGAGGAAGGGCTCAGAATAGCAAAAATCAATGCCAAACTCTCCTCCATAACACTATGGGAGTGTAAACTTACATCCACAGGACCCTGAATGCTCACAAGCTGTAAAATCCTATTGAGAGAATTCATTGTATTATGACAACAAAAAAAGCCTCTACACAACTGAGTGTTAGAAGTTTTAGACACTGACCTTCTTTGATTATATTTCTTCTGCTCTGTAATGCGGCTTCAAAACCTCTCTCTTCTTTGTGCTCTCCTGCTAACTGCTGCTTCAGGTGTTTGCCACTTTCAGCAAGTGATCTGTGAGGCAAGTGCTCCCCTCTCTGCCTCCTTCATCTGGTTGCTTTTGTACTAAAAATCAGCATTCTCTGACAACTCTCCAGAGCATTTACTTTGTGCATCCCTGTGCACCATGTGGAATACAGACACAAGGCACCATACCCTACCTGAAGGGCAGATCAGGTTGTCCACAAAATGTTTAGTTCTGCAAAAGAGAGAGTTTGGAGCAGTTCTGAATAGTATTTCCAGCTAGTGAAGGCATTTTAAGGTTGCATGTGGTGGGTCCTCTCCCAGCCTGTGATCAATACATTTCAATAATTTAAGGCATGTTGAAAAAAAAATCAGCTGTATGTAATGTGCTGCTTTCTTAACTTGTGAAGACAGCATAAGCATGCCAATGTATTGGCACAATAGCAGTGACATCTGACATTCTAGTTATACCTGAACTATTTTATATGACATGCTTTGGTAGAAGAAGTAGCTTGATTCAGAGACTGGTTTTACTGTCTACTTAAAACAGGAGACAGTTCCTCAAGGAGTATTTGTATCAGAAAATAAGGAAAATATTTTGAATTTGTCTCTTTCTTGCCTAGCTTCAACTACAACATAAATTTACAAAATATATTTTTCTGTTAATTATTCAAAATATAAGTTGTCTAATTCGCAGGAGGAGCAATAGAAAGACAAAGTGCTACCTTGGTACTTGTGATATACAGATTTCTGCTTTTGTTTTACTTTGCGACACACCTCCACTTTGATAAGTCACATTCAGCCTTGCTTTTGCATCAGAAAGAAAAAAAAATTAACATTATATCTTTGGTGGGGTTTTTTGTGTTTTGAGGGTTGGGTTTGGGTTTTTTAATATTAAAATACAGCAAACACACAAACTGCTCAGGACAACAGAATATGCAGTTCAAACCATAAATTTAGTGTTTGCAGCCTAGAAGTATCAATGTTCATGCATTATTTCACTGTTCACATAGGATAAACATGATCTCCCTTTGTTACCTTGTTATGAGAGCACCAACAATTCACACCATGACTACCGTCTTAGAAAAACAACCTGCAACAACAGAGTAGAGGATCCCTGAACAGGGTAAGAAGAAGGAGAGTGAGCACTCAAATTGAAACAGAAACCTCAATGTAATGCTGTTTTTTCCCTGAAAAGATGAGCTGATGCAAAGGCAGTGAATCAATGTCTATAGCATGGAGATCTCTTTTGAAGCACTGAGCAAACCAAGACCCCTCACATGAGTGAAAGCTGTCTTAAACAAAGTAATTAGTGTTAAGTCAGCTTTTCCTGCCATCCAGAGAGACATGAGCAAGGTTGAGAAGTAGGCCCATGTGAACTAATTTACACTGAGAAGGGTCAAGTGCAAGGTGCTGCACCAGCGTCAGGGCAACCCCTGGTATCCACACAGACTGGGGGAATGAGAGCTGCCCTGCAGAAAAGGACTTGAAGGACACTGGTAGACAAAAACCTGGATGTGACTTGGCAATGTGTGCTCACAGCACAGAAAGACAGCTGTATTTTAGATTGCATCCAATGCGCCATGGCCAGCAGGGCAGGGAGGGGATTCTGCCCCTCTGCTCTGCTCTGCTCTGCTGAGACCCCACCTGCAGGGCTGCATCGGCTCTGGGCTCCCAGCACAGGAGGGACAGGGACCTGCTGGAGGGAGTCCAGAGAAGGCCATAAAGATGATTAGAGAGAAGAAGCCTCTCTCCTAGGAAGAAAGGTTGAGAGTGCTGGGATTATTTAGCCTAGAAAAGAGAAGGCTTGAGGGAAACCTTATTAAAGTCTCTCTCTCTATTAATTAGAGGAGTCTGCTAAGAAAGATGGAGACTCACTTTTTAGCAAAGCCTGCTGTGGTAGGACAGTGACGCCTTAGGTTTTAACTTTTATATGTTTCAGATTCTGTGCTGCTTTTGTGTGTGGTTCTGAGCTTCATATTAAGGGATGGTAAGCTCTCTTACAGAACAGGCAGACAAAACAATTCCTTTCCTAGCTTGGGACCAAAGACAACCAATCCAAATTTCAGGCCCAAGAGCGTAAACAACAGCAGAAGGAAGAGAGAAAAAAAAAAGAAGGATGGGACTTCATATATATAATTGGACAATTAACTCCAATATGCAAATGGACCAGAACTTGTAAAAGTGAGAGACCTCATGTCTGGTCATGCATTTTATTACCATTTTGCATTCATCTTGTGTGCAGCCCTTACTGGGCTCTTGTACTGCCCAAGGTGCATCATTGAGGCTTTTTAATAAACACCTATTTTATTCTTTAACTCTATCTAGCCTCTGACTAGGTCAGCCTTCTCAAGGTATCAACAGAGTGCAATAGTTTTGAACTAAAGGGGGTAGATTCACACTAGGATATTAGGAAGACATTTTTCATTATGAAAGTGATTAAACACCCTCAATGGTACATTGCCCAGGAAGATGTTAGATGCCTGGAAGTGTTAAGGATCAGGTTGGTCTAGGCTCTGAGTAACCGGCTCTATTTGAAGATGCCCCTGCTCATTTTCAGGGGTGTTGGACTAAACAACCTTTAAAGGTCCCTTCCAACACAAATTACTCTATGAGTCTGTGCCCAACCTCTACCTTGCCCCAATACACCATTAAAAAAATAGTCTTGGATTCAGCATCATCATGCAGAGACAATAAATCATGATGCTGCCCAGTGTTAAGAAGAGACACTGTTTTTGCAACTCCCAGCCAGTCTGGGGAAATTCTCAGAATGCTAATGCATTCTGTTAAGGAAACTTTATGTCTGACCATTCAGGAGCCACTTTAGCTCCCTATACACCCTGCTCTCACCCTGTCAGGCAAAGCTTTGTCACTCAACCCTGTTTCCCATAACAGAGTCTCATATGTCCGGATCTTTAGAGTAATTTAACCATGGTGCAACAGCAGCATAACATCTCAAGCTGGTATTTCGAAGGACAAGCCCTGAACAAAGGAGACCCTAAGCTTTTATGCCCTCACAGTCTAAGTGCGTGACAAGCTACGGTTATAGGCTCCTGCTGTGCCTCTGAGTGTCCAGTCACCTGGCTGGTGCCACAAATCCCCATGCCCTCTGCTCTGCAAAGGCTCAGTACCAGCTCACTATCCCTTCCTTCAGGCTCCTGGCCCCCAGAGCTCAATCTGCAGCCCATACTGCAGCTGCACACCAAGCTCCCTGCATTAGACATATTCCGCAAAAGCCAGCGTGGCAATATTGATGCAAGAATAAAACCAGTATTGCTTAAACTCAAAGCTAGATTTTTATTTCCCTCACAGTAAGAGTCATCGATTTCAAACCTCCAGGCTTATCCTTGTGAACAGAAAGTGCTGTTGGTTATAAGTACCATTGAGACTGCTACAAAGTTTTTGGCTTTTGGCAGCTAGGCTTTGGAAGAAGGCAACAGATAAACCAGTTTTGAGAGTACATATAACCCTCCTGCTAGGTGCTGCTGGTAGTTAAAGAAATCTGCTTCCCACTCCCCCAAAATCTCATTTAGATGCTAGAAAGTCTTATATGCAGTTCCTTTGAAATACAGTAGAAACAATCTCATTGTATCTTTGATTTTTCTTAGTATTCAAGATAATCAACTTATGTACTTGGGCTGCAACAATAAAAGCAATCAACCTATTCTGGAACAGTCACTGATGCAGCACGTATCTTTCTCTCTGCGCTTCCTTCATTACAAATAGTCTATACTGAAGACAAATAGAAAGCTTATTTAACCATTTTCCCATACAGGGTACACACTAATACTGTGAACACAAACAGCATCTCGTCTTAAAGATTATGAGTCACTTCTGCGTCAAAAGAAGAAAAAAAACCCCATGTATTAGCACATTCTGAGAAACAAGGCACTTGAGAAATTGTTAGACTAGGATTTAGATGTAACCAGAAGTTTTTTTCTTTTTTTCTCCAAGGTTGCCTGAGGAAAATATTACAATCCTTCTTTTCTTCTTCAAAGTTTTTACCATAATGTAAAATCTTTGAAGAAGAAAAGACTATTTACCAGATGTAACCCAATCTATCTGAGAGTGCACATCAGTACATTGCTAAACACCCCTCCCAAAAAACAACCCCCCACCCTCTTTCTAGAGCAGACACCAGCTCTCAGCTCTCTTTCTTTATATGCCTGCTCACCAGCTCTCTTTCTCTATATGCCTGCTTTGCATGCATGTAATAACTACTCAAGCTGTTCATTGAAAAACGTCAGTTGTGCTAATTGACAAACATATAAAATGCCCGTAATAGGCTCCATATAGAATTATATATTGGAGGCAACCTGGCAAATAAGTCTCTGTTACTGTTAAACATTATATCAGCTTAGTATTTGATCAAGACTACTTATTCCCTAATAAATAAACTTATTAAAAGCTGCAGTTGCAAAAGACAGGTTTGTATGTTTCAGCAGACAATCAGTAGAAGAACACAGGTGAGCTTGGCAAGCCTAGAAATAGAACCTGCCTGAGCTGCCTCCTCAGGCCAGTGTCATGTGGCAACTGAACCAAGCATGCTTGCATTTAAATCTTTAATGCTAGCACAGAGAATGCCTTGACGTAAATTATGAACTGCATTTAAGAGACTCAAAGGGGCAGGAAGCTTGCATGGATGAAAAAGAAAGTCCTGTCAAAGCTCAAGCATGGGATATATATGAAAGGGAAGCAGGGACAAGCCACCTGGGATGAATATAGGGATATGTTTCAAAGTATGCAGAAATGCAATGAAGACGACACAGAGCAGGCTGGTGAAAGTCCCATCCATCCTTGTCTCAACACTCCCAAGGATGGGATGTCTACAGCCTCTCTCAGCAACCTGTTCCTGTCCATCACCATCCTTGCAGTTAAAAATCTCTTTCTAATATCTAATATAAGCTGATCTCTTTCAGTTTAAGGCCCTTGTCCTGTCACTGCATGCCCTTATAAAATAATACTACTCTCCATCTTCATTGCAGATTCCCTTCAAGTACTGGAAGGTTACAATTGGATCATGCTGAAGCTTTCTCTTTTCCAGGCTGAACAACTACAACTCTCAGTCTTTCCTCATAGGAGAGTTGTTCCAACTCTTTGGTTTTTTCAGGCCCTCCTCTAGACTTGCTCCAATAGGTCCATGTCCTTCCTGAGCTGGGACCCCAGAGCTGGATGCAGTACTGCAGGTGGGGGTCTCAACAGAGCAGAGCAGAGGGACAGAATTCCTTCCCTTGCCCTGCTGGTCACATCGCTTTGGATGGAACTTTTTGAAATATGGGCACAATGTTTCCCCTTTTCCAGTCACCTGGGACTCTACCATTGGACTGTCATGAATTTTCAGATATGGAAAGTGGGTTGGCACCTACAGCTGCCATTTCCCTCACGACTCTGGGGTGCATCTCACCAGGTCCCACTGACTTATGTACATTCAGGTCCTTCAATCTGATCTTTTCTTACAGTGGGAGGGACTTTGCTCCCCAAGTCCCCATCCTTTTGTCCATCCACTTGAGAAGTGTGGGAAGAGAGGATATCACTGAAGCATGAGACAAAAATATTGTTGAGTATCTCAGCAGCTTTTTCCTCATCCTTGCTACCAGTTTTACAGCCTTGTTCAACAGGGGCCATTGCTCCTTCTTTGACCTTCCTTTTCTGATTAACTTACCCATAGAAACCCTTCTTGGTATTCCTTGTGTTCCTTGCCAAGTTCAGCTCCAGCTTTGCCTTGCTCTTTCGGACCCCATCCCTGCACAACTGTGCCTCATGTCTACACTTTTCCCAGGACATTTGTCCTAGCTTCAGTGCCTGAGCCTTTGCTTCTTTCCTTTCAGTTTCTCCAGCATGTCCCTACTCAGCTGTGCTGGTCTGTTTCCTTCCTTGCTCAATGTGTTCCTGGGGATTGTCATCTCCTGCACTCCCTGGAAGATTTCCTCAAAGATTTGTCAGCTCTGTTCCACTCCCTTGTATCTGAGGGCAGCCTCCCAGAAGATCCCACTGATTATCTCTCTGTAAAGCTGGAAACCTGCTTTCCTAAGGTTCAGGAACCTAATTTGACACCTCAGCTGACCCATATCCCTCAGGACTGCAGACTCCACCAGTGCATGATCGCTGCAGTCCTGGCTGCTCCAATCTTGGTGTTCCCAGTTTGCTCACTGGCACTGGTGACCCTCAGGTCCAGCAATGCAACCCCTCCAGTAGAGCTGTGCATCACCTGGGTGAAGAAGTTGTGCTCCACGCATTCCAGCATCCCCTGGATTGTCTGCAACTCACAATGCTTCTTTTTCAGCAGATGTGGGATAGTTGAAGTTCCCCAGCAGGACAAGGGCCTGTGAACAGGCTTCTCCTGTCACTGGAGCAGGAAGGCCTCATCCATAGGCTCCCCTTGGGCAGGCAGCCTGTAGTGGATGCTGACCACAAGGTTTCCTTTTTTCCCATGGTCTCTGATTCTTAGCACAGGCTTTAAATCAGCTCAAGGCTGTTCTTCAGACACAATTTTCCACACTCAATCCCACTCTTGATGTGGAGGGCAGCGCTTCTGCCTCTCCTTTGTCTCCTGTCCCTTCTGAGTAGCCTGTACTCACTGATAGTCACACTCCAGCAATGGGACTCATCCCACCAGGTTCCAGTAATGTCAAGAAGGTCACACTTTCTAGCAACCTGGTCTCTTCCAGCTTGCATTGGCAACTGCACCTCAGCTGGTCTTCTCAATCTCAGCTGGGCTGTCAACTATGTCACCTTCCTAGAGGAACATTTCTTAATCTCTTTGATATGTTTCCCTGATCTTTCCCTGCTGGCTTCCTGGGCTCATCTCCATAAGTGTGTTCCAGTGAGGCCAGCAAATTTAAGAGTCACTGACAGAGTAATCCCACGAGCACCCTGTCTCTCTAACCTTTACATATTATCTCACAGACTTGCCTCCCTCCCCCATCACACCTGATTTAAAGCTCTGCCAGTGAGCCCTGCTATTTTCTGAACAGAGACTCTCCTCTCTTAGTGAGTAAAGAGAGTTCAGTCTGAAAATCACCATGCATTGTGCTGTGTAGACGATTCCATTGTTTAAAAAAACAAAATTTTCCAGTGACATCAGCCACGGAGGCACTTATTAATAGATTCAGCCCGTCTGTTTCTTTCTGTGTAGCTGCCTTCAAATGGAAATACAGGAGAGAACATAAGTGGTGTTCCAGATTCCCTTACCAACCCAACAATGACATAAGGAATACCAGGGAATGTGTACCACTGGAACAATGGAACTTGAATGGAACATGGTCCCTCTCAACAGAGGCTGCAGAGAAGGCTGAGATACTGAGCACATTCCTTCTTTCAGTCTTCATTACCAAGACCAGCCCTTGGTAATCCATGCCTCAGAAGATCAGGAAGAAAGTTTGGAGCGAGAGGAGGAAATCTACTTTGGTTGATGAGGATAGGGTTAGACACCATTCACAAAACTTGACATCTACAAGTCCACAGGCCTTAATGGAATCCATTCAGGGGTGTCACTGCTAGACCACTCTCAATCATCATTAAAAGGTCATAGCACTCAGGAGAGGTGCCTGAAGACTACAAGAAAGAAATTGTCACCCCAGTCTTAAAACAAGGCAGGACAGAGGGCCCAGGGTACTACGGGCCAGTCAGTCTCACCTAAGTCTCTGGAAAGTGATGGATTGGTTCATAGCACCCATCTCTAAGCTCAGGGAAGACAAGAAGGTGGTCAGGAATAGTCCACCTGATCTTGAGGGAGCCCTTCTTTACTGTGAGGGTGACAGCACTGGGAAAGATTGCCCTAAGGGACTGTGGACTCTCCTTCCCTGTAGATACTCAAAAGCCATCTGGACACATTTCTGAGCCATTTCTCTGAGGGACCCTATTTGAGAAGGGAGGCTGGATCAGGTGACCTGCAGTAGTCCCTTCCAACCTCGCCCCTTCTGTGAGTGTGTACAGAGATAACAGAGCCTAACTGTATTGTACATACTGTATTTCTGGAGCATCATCTAAACTGCCTTTTCTTACTGAAAATTACATCAGAAAGGTATGTATATTCCTTCTTTCTTAACAAAGCAAGTTATAGTCTTCAGTGATAAGACATTAATCATATTTAAGTCTGCTTTATTTCTTATTTCTCTGGAGCAGCAATCTGCTAGATATCACTAATGCCAGGCAATATAGGGGGAATGTTGTTACCAGGAGAGTGGTTGATGACTGAAAAGTATTTGTGCTGTTGGGCTTTTATCACTTTCAGTTGTAATTGATAACAGATAAAATTGTGAAGGAAAGAGCTGAGTAAACAAGCTGGAAAATGTTATTTTAAAATGCAGATGTTAAACAATGTGAAGCCTGATAAGGAACATTGTACGATGAATATTAGTGTATATCTCCTAACAACAGGTTCTTATGTCAGTGTCCAAATGTTTACCTGCTAAAAATAGTCTCTCTTCTACTTTAGCTTTCTTATTAAAAAAAGATGTTTACTTTAGCTTTACTTTCCCCTCCTACCACTGATGGAGCAGCAAATCTCCTTCACAGGTATGCCATCTCAGCTGCCTCTGTGCTGGTTGCTTCAGGGAGGGGAAGATGGGGGTGCCAGTTCCCAGAAGGTTCTAGCAAATGGGAATCACTGAGCTCATCCTCCCAGGGAAGATGTACTTCTTAGTGGGTCTGTCATGCTGGCATAAGTAGAATTTTCTCTAAAATTGAATAAATTTTTTCTGCTAGTTTTTGATCAAAACAAAAAGAAACAATTTAAAAAAGAAAAAAACCCTAAAACAAAACAAAAAACCACATCAGGGTACTGGAGCTTTGATTAATGTTTGTACATTGCATTCGATAGCTCACCAAAACTGGCCACCCAAAAGCAGATGGTTATGCTCCAGTCCTCATTCTAATTTATAATCCACCTCAATAAACAGGACTGCACATGTCAAACTGTGATTATCTTCTCAGATAACACCTTTTTAATAACATGCATTGAAACTGCTCTGTTTTGACAAACAAGGGACATTGGATGAACATTGCAAGTTTATGTCAGTCAATGTTTTCCAAAGTGCTTGAGAACACAGGTGGAAAAAAAGCTGTTAAGGTCATCACATGTAGGAATAGTTGCTGTGACTGCTGTGATTGTTTTGGGCCCAGACTAAAAGGTAATCCCTTTTAATGCCACCTACTCCAGTTTCACACAGAGACTCCAGACACGGGATCCTTTAGTCCACTGCCCCTCTCCATCTGTGCCATGTCTTCCTGATAGCAATATTCAAATATTGTGTCAGGTCCTCTAAATCTTGCATATATTTTTTCTCCTGGTATATGTTAAACCATATGAGAACTATTGGAACAACAAATGTGTTCAGATAGACAGATATTCAAAACAGAAGTTAGCCCTGCTACTATCTTTCATGTATTAAGAAACATAAATGTGGTCAACTATGAGCCAAAAGTACAGCTGTAACACTAAGCTACACCTTTTAATACTGATGATTGTAAAAATTTCCCTTCGTATTGCTTGTGCACATAACCATTTCTGACTAAGAAAAGACAGTAAACCATTATGTTGCTTTGGCAATAATCAGTCACAGTTTACATAATTCATGTGAAGAGATGGATAACATCTGTTGAACCCGTTAGAGGCACTACAATTAGAGACATATCTGACCCATGGGCACTGGGACTATTAATTACGCAAGAATGAACCATTTGTTGAGAGCAGGAATATACCTTCATCCCTCAGCCCTGCCAACCATGTAGCAGGAAGGGAACTACCTGCTTTGGGGGGAGCACAACAGGTTCTGCCTCTCAGTGCAAAGTTCCACTTGAATGTATAGAGGTAAAACTACCTCTATAGAGAAAAAGTGAGAATAAAAGGTATTTATTCATGCCTTGAAATGGATTTGAACTCAGGAAGTTAAAGATGATAGTTTGACTACTGTTAGTCATGAATGAGTGATCTAGGTAGCCTAAAGAATCACTGGCAAAGGTGACAGGAAAAGGAGGCTTAATAAAGATTTAAGAGCTGTGACAAAGTTCAATGGAAAGGTTCACTGTATTACTTCACAGGGGAAATAGGAGTAGAATCAATTTTGAACAATTTTCACAGAGACCAGTGATGCAAAGGCTGAGGGTAAATGAGGGATTTAGCAGCACTTAATCATTGACTAACTTAACATTTATTAAAAGATTCAACAGGATTTACTATAAGCACTGCAGTAATGATAAAAATCTTAAATTATGATAATCATACTAGACTCAGCATCTTGCATTTAAATTAATTCACACATGCATGCACACAGACACAGACAGATATGTGTGTATATATCTACATGTACAAAGATTCCAGTCAAAAATTCCCATCAAATTTTGTGAAATACTTACCTGTGCATTTCTCAACAGGCAATGCTTGAGCTTTGAGGACTGGAGAGGTGTCAGACCAGGCCTCATCATCAGCTTTTGGCAACAGTCCTCTGAGTATCACGACACTGAGAGCTGGTAAGCTCTGAGAGGCACCCCAGAAAGACAAGATTGCTGGCTACAGTCCTCTGTGGCCCAAGAGAGTTGGAGGTGCCTATGAGGCTGTGAGATGTCTGGCTTTAGTCATCAGTCAATCTGTGCCCTGGCTGCAATCCAAGCCAAAAATTTTACTCAGAAGTCAAAAACAGTAACATTGTCCCACTCAGGCTACCATTCAGAGAAAAATAGCATTCCAAGGCTATCTGTTGGAAAGCGGGAGCTTGTTAAGCAACAGAAGTTCCGGGGAATAGATGGCTTCTGATGAGTTCAAGGGGAGTGACCTGTCCAGGAGCTATTAATCAGGGAAGGCCTCACAAGCAGTCCTGACATCTCAGAGTGGGGGAGAAGAAGCATGACCACACTATCATGGGATTATTTTTTTTATTTTGAGGATTCCATAAGGCGTTCCTCCAGTCCTGGACTGGCAGTTGTTCATGTATCTGTGCTTCACAGCATGGAGAAATATTGGGCTCCATTTTGGAAATAGGCATGTGAAAGTACTCAAGCTTTGCTTAAGCTGCCTACCTTCCTTTACTGTTTCTTGGAGCCAGAGAGGGAGAATGAAAGCTGGCTCTCTTGCTCAGAGGCAAGCGCTGAGAAAGGGAAATTTCTAGTGTCCTCACCCTGAAAGTACTTATCCTTTCTGATGAGCTGCAGAAGGGGAGGGTGGGCTAACAGAGGTACTCAACATCTCTTTGGAATGAATAATAGCAAGACAGTTTTTAGAAAATTACTAGTAGCTCTGTTCTGTGCACTTAGTCCCAGGGAAAAAAATAAAGTATATTCATCACACTGGTGGGAGACAAAATATTGGCTCACATTTGCTGTTGTGGTTTTCAAAAGAATTTGTATGTTCTTTGGAGCTGAGCACAGATTAAATTCTTGTGCCTGAGTGAGTTTATCCAAATGTAGAGCTTTGTGGCATGCCTTAATGGCTTTTTAGTTACATGTTAAGGGTAATATTAATGATAAGATTTTAAATGGTAGCTGGATGTATTTATGATGAATGTGGGACTTGTTTGGAAATAGAATTGCCAAGTTTCATTCACCTAGAGCTGGAGGTGAAATGTCATACATTCTTCTTAGGAAACACTTAAAAAACATGTCAGGTCAGCTGATTTTAAAGCCATTAAGTCCAACATGGGAGATTACTGTTAGGAGGGAATCTGCAGAAACATCAGTATGAATCACTCTCTTGGGGAATGGGAATTACTCTTTTGGAGATTTTCGTACCCCATAAGGGTAGGGGTAAAAACTACAACTATTTACCTTTTGGATATAAGGAAGAATCTCTTATTCTTTTCTTCACAAGCAGAATCTCTTGTTATTCTTTTCTTCTCTTTCCCTTTGCATTATGTACTTTTTATATTTTTCTGCAAAAGCATTTTTTAGTATGCTTTAAGCAGGCTGTTGGGAATTGCTGGCCACTGCCTGTTGAGGGAATGAGCTGCGAGGGAATGGAGCTGTGAGGAACCAGCCGAGGGGTGCCAGTGTATATCAGTTCAGTTGCAGGGAGAGGATGGGGTGGTCATAGCTCTGAATATGGAAGAAGCAATGCCTGAAGGAAAGACCAGAAGTTTGCCTGGTCTGGAGCTGAAAACAGCTATGAAAAGAGCTATCATTAGTTACTCCTGACTCATACTGTTTGAAACAGGGTCCTATTTAATTATAAAAAAGAATATTTTTCACCCATCAGAAAGACTTGTCATATCCTTCCACTGCTCAGCAAATGAACTCTGCCAATGTTAACTCCAAACAGTGAGAAGTTTAATGATTAATTCTTTTATACCCTCCTTGTGTGGGGAGCTGTGCTGCAGTTGCACTGCACACACTCTCAGGCCCTGGTGCAATGTATCTTAAATGCCTGAGCAGATTGGTCAGCACCACTCTGCAGGGGCAAAGATTTTTCAACAGTTTAAGAAAATACTGGTTTAAGTCACAAAGCATGCATACAATAAAATGAAACTATAGATAAGCACCTTAGAACTTTCATTTCTGAAAGAAACTGTCTTTTGCAGTTCATAATTTCTCATAAGATCATAAAGCAAGTGACAGATTTTATTACCCCTGTGACTAACTTGAACTTTAACAAATCAAAAATGTTGAGAGAGCATTGGTGAGCATTGTCATAACTGTTATCTGGAGAGTCTCAGCTCCCTCACAGGCACTGCTTTGCTCCCTTGATGAAATGGCTGTTTCACAGGGAACAGGATGATGCCCACAGATAAAGCAGCTGCATATTTAGGGTTCATAGAACAAAGGGTTTTCCAGTTCTTCAGCCTGTTGCTGCTCACTGAAGTGTGCCCCCTCTCTCATCATAATATTCTCCTTCTTCTAAATCCATTGTAATTCAGTAAATGCCAGTTCGTACAGCATGACAGAAGGACTGTTGAAAATATTGCTCCTTCTCAAACAGCAGTGAGGGAGAAAGCAATTAGGAGTTACTTCAGGCAAGATGACTGATCATCCATTTGATCCCAAATTTAAAATGCATCTGGCTTAGTCTTTGGCATCAACTTCTTGCAAAGCAATAACTGATACAATCTCTCTTCTGTATTTATTGCATTGTTTTGTTCTTTCAATTGACTATACTATTTGTTACTCACCCTTCCTCTCACCATAAGCTTAATTTGCTGTTTGCTGCCACATGTTCTGCTTCCTGATGCTTGAAAAGTCAGTTCTGATCTTTTTGTCAAGAGTCTTCTGTATTACTTTCTCTCCAGTAAAAGATGGTGATTCTTTTCAAGCTTTGCCCCAGAACAAAGTGAACAGAATTAATGAAAGTGGAAGAAATCCCAAGGCTTTTGGGAAAGGTTTAGGCTGTAGAGGATGGTTTGAGAGCTGCCCAAGAGGCTGACTCATGGAGGCCATTTTAATCTAAGAAATCAGTGAAGTAGAGAATACCCAACTAAAAATTGTAAGACAGCTACTAAGAGAAGGTAAGGCCTCTCTTAGGAGGAGAGGAGAGGAGAGGAGAGGAGAGGAGAGGAGAGGAGAGGAGAGGAGAGGAGGGAGAGGAGAGGAGAGGAGAGGAGAGGAGAGGAGAGGAGAGGAGAGGAGAGGAGAGGAGAGGAGAGGAGAGGAGAGGAGAGGAGAGGAGAGGAGAGGAGAGGAGAGGAGAGGAGAGGAGAGGAGAGGAGAGGAGAGGAGAGGAGAGGAGAGGAGAGGAGAGGAGAGGAGAGGAGAGGAGAGGAGAGGAGAGGAGAGGAGAGGAGAGGAGAGGAGAGGAGAGGAGAGGAGAGGAGAGGAGAGGAGAGGAGAGGAGAGGAGAGGAGAGGAGAGGAGAGGAGAGGAGAGGAGAGGAGAGGAGAGGAGAGGAGAATCAAATTTACAAGAGAGAAACAAGTCTGGGTCCAATGAAGTCGAACAAAGTCTGCAGTTCTTAATGCCTTTGGATTGGGGCATTTGCATTTCCTGATCAGAGAAACTTGTTAAGTAGTTCATCTGCTTTGTTTCTTTCTGTGCAAAGACATGCTCGGGGACTAGTCTTACTGAAATGGGGATAACTCTGAATCATTGAGTCATGAGTGTTAGAAGAGACATTCAAGATCATTCAGCCTAACTGTCAACCCAGTACTATTACTGGTAATCTCTAAACCACTAAACTTCACTCACCACCAGACCCAGATACTTCTAAAACACCTCCAGGGATTGTGACTCCACCATCTCCCTGGACAACCTGTTCCAGTGCCTGACCACCCTAACAGTGAAAAAAATAGTTTCTAATATCTAATGTGAATGTCCCCTGTTTAAGGCCATTTCCTCTTCTCTCACTGCAGGGATAGCTGAAGGTACTGGACCTCACCTTAGTAACAGCCTCCTTTCAGGCAGTTGTAGAGGGCAGTGAGGATTCCACTGAGCCTCCACTTCTCGAGGATAAACACCCCCAACTCCCTCAGGTGTTTCTTGTAAGACATGAGCTCTGGATGCTGCATGAGCCTTGCTGTCCTCTCGACACAGTCCAGAACTTTTTGAGGTGAGGGCCCAGCCCTGGGCACAGCACTGGAGGTGCGGCCTCAGCAGGGCCCAGCACAGGGGGACAATCCCGGCCCTGGCCCTGCTGGCCACAGCATTGCTGATCCAGGCCAGGATGCCATTGGCCTTCTTGGCCTCCTGGGCACAGCCTGACTCATGTTCAGCTGCTGTCACCAGCACCCCCAGGTCCCGTGCTGCTAACTTTCAAGCCACTCCTCCTCAAGCCTGTAAAGCTGCATGGGGTTTGAAAACATTTGTTCTAACCACAAATGCACTTTTTAAAGCACTCTAAGGTATTTAAAAAATAACTCTCACCGCACTGTTTTCCTCTTAGATGACCTTTTCCTGTTTTCTTGCAAAGGAAGTGTGAACTGCCTGCCTTACTGCTGAAAGAATAGGAACCAAGTTTCTCAAGACTGCGCACTCTCTGCCTCTCTAAACCAGGACGACGGCTGCTCTTCTAGAAGCAGCCATGTTTCCTTAACTACTGTACATCTAACCAGACGTGCCGTCACCAAGGAGCCCAAGGGCAGTAAAACAAAATTCTGGTTTTTCAAAAATAGATCTATTTTATGCGTGTATTGGATAATTTCCTTCATACATCTCAATTATTGTCGGATCTCAAGATCTCAGTCCTGAGATGCTGAGCCTCCGAGACCAGCTTGGGGGTCTCGGGAGTCCTGGAATGTTGCCAGAAGTGTCTGATGGCAGGACTTTAACCCTGCGCAGGAGACGACAAGGATGAGGGCTTCACAGGGTGAATGGTGAAAAGATTAGCTAATTAGAGGGTGAGACACAAGGTTTAAGATTTATGTACAGGGGGGTTTAGAGGAGTAAGATGGAGGAATTGGGGTGTGTCCTGTCCTCCTTCTTCTTCCTCTTCTCCTCCATCTTCTTTGGCCACGGTGGCACCTTTCTATTGGTTATTACTGAGAGTACACCGAGTTATAACAATAGATGGTATTGGGGAAAAATGATAAATATTGTATACGTAGCAAAGGGTATAAAGATACGTGGCTGCCCGGGAGGGAGAGACAGTGTGCCCATGGCTGACTGCTGAGCAGATCTTTGTTTGGCTGAAAGAACATCTTTTAGATAAACAATTAATAAACATAAAACCAGAAAGAAGAACTGAAGCCTCTTCTCGTCCTTCGATCCGCGGGCTGCCCCAAGGCCACCCCGGGCCTTCCAGGCCCCTCAAACAGCCGAGATAAACCGGACACTTGGCGTTCCCTGGGCGGACCAGAACCACCACAACCTTTCGGGGGGAGATAAACCGGACAAATTATCAATTGGGTATTGATTTTGAAAATTTTGAATGCTGATCATGCCTCTCTGTCACTACTGTCACTACTTGACAGATAAGTGAAAACTGTTCCTGTCTCTTTAAGTCAGAAGTTGGCTGATTCTATGAGTCTTAAATCTGTCATCTAATGCTAACAGTAATGAGAAAACTAAGACAAAAGTCAGGAAACTTCTAGTGGCAGAATCTCTGCCATGAGAGTCTAAATATATAAACCAGACAAGGGAAAGGTAATATTTTTCATAAACTTGAGCTGACATATCTACAAAGAGAGATAGTTTTTTAGCACACCAGCCCTTCTGAAAGTCAAAAATAGAAGCAGAAACTTTTGAAGCTCAATGCAGACTCCAACAGGAGAAACCTCACAGTTCACTGTGAAGGTCATTGCTACACATTCACTGAAGGAAGGGATCTCCTTACTTGAAATGGGAGTTAAAATTAGCTCAGATCCATCCCAAAAATCCAATAATCCATGTTGTAGGCTGAGCCATCACATCCTGTTTCTAAACTTGTATTTGCAATGTTTTACTTCCTTTCCAAAGGCTCACCCTTTGCCAGATGCCAAAGCTTCTCTTTACATTGCTGATCTGCAATAACTGCTTGTATTCTTCTTTTTACCTTGTGGTAAATTCTGTTTAGTGTTATCTTTCTACAATATTTTTTACATTTGCTGTGGGGCATTACTATGCACTTCAGACATGAAAGTGCAGTGTGTGTGTGTTACACAATAAATTTTCTATGGTCGATCTGTGCCAATAATAACTGCTTTCAAAACTTAAAACCTGTCCCATATCAAGTAATACAGAATATTAAAGGCCAACTGAGAATCCTCCAGTCAAACCAGCATAAAATGTCAATTTGAAATAGAACTAAGGATTTGATAGAACTAAAATTTCCCAAAATGTCCTCTGTGTTGGACAAAATATTGAGTCAGTCTGTAGCTGCGGAGCTGAATTTTTGTGCACCCTTTGGGCAGTCCTAACTGCCTCCTCTCAGCACAGATGTGCAGGAAAGCATCTGCTGTGGTGCTGGGAGGTATACAGATTTTTTACTTCCCAGGGTGTGTCTAGCCTGTCAGAGCAATGACAACACCCAAAGAGATATCCCATGGTCAGAGGGCAATATTTACCCTTCTGGCTAGTGTATTTATCATTTTGCCACCAGTTTATTTTCTCATATTTCTGCCTTTGTTTACATTTGTCAAATATGTTCCCCTGTAGGGCTTTTTCCACTGATGAGAAACTTTATTCAAGGTACTGGCTTCCACGGTTTAAAAAGCAGATGTCCAGTAACTGCCTGCGGTCTTTGGTCACTGGTGGATCATACAGCTAAATTCAGGAACAGGAAAGTACAGCACTGGCCTACCTACCTTCCCTGGGTGGCTGATGTTAACAATACCTTTAATCAGAAAAGCATGCTGGAATGAAAGGATCAAAGTGAGTTGCTGAAAAAAAATCTAGTGGGGATTTTCATTTTCACATCTAGTTATTTAGGGCATCCTTTTAGTTCATCTTTTCTTTTATCCATTCTGTTTTAAATATCACTTGCTCTCATTTCTATTCTTAAAGAGGCCAGCAGACCAGACTTTATATGTCTCTCTTTCCTAGATGTCTTAATTTTCCTTAGAGGCCATTGATCAGTGTGTGTTCTATTTTTATTTGGTACACTGACTTTACTAATGACATGCTTCAACTCTTCAGGTCAGTAGTCAGGACAGGTGTAACTCCAATAAATTAAATTTAGTGCCAGCCACTTTTAAATATTTATGTAAATGTAGAAAGTACTTTCACCTGGAGAAACTGGAGATATCAATATATAACACAAGGTAAGGAACACAGAAAAGCTTCTGATGTAAGACAGAGAAGAGTTTATTGAAAAGTGTGGTTCTCAGCTCTCCACAGACTCTCTGAATGCATGCTGCTGTCATGTCAAAATTTTGATGGTATCATATGGTGTTAAGCCTCCTTACTACATGCTTTTTTAATCTTACTGTTTTTATCTTACAGCAGTGTATAGAGGAAATCTATGAAAAATAATGATTGTTAATTTAGTTTAAAGAAATTCCAATGAGAAAGAGAGGACAGGATGCGCTTGTTTCACAGATGAGTTGTTTGCTGCCCTTGACTCTGACAGTGGCAGCTTTCAGCTCACCTTTTATTCCTGAGCAGAATGTATTCTGCTCTATTCAGGATTGCTTCTGGCCCATCTTGCCTTGGTAGCAATGAGCTCCTCTCATACCTACAGCACTAACAGGGTGTGCATATCTAATTATGCACTAACTCATTTTTCCATAGACCCTCAACTCTCCTACGTTCAACTTTAATTTCCCAGAGTTTCTCTATATCCAAGCCTTGTTAAGACAGGCATCACTTAAGAATAATGACTGGTACTCCTGTTTGCCAAAACATTTGATTCTTTGTATCTGTTTTGTTCTACAATCCTAGTTAATTACAGAAAATAAGACAATCTCATAAACGTTCTCCTCTCTTGTCCTTCATGTTTATAATACATAGTCAGAAGTGGCCTGTACAAGTCTAGTTACTGGCACGTGCATAAAAAACAGGTATGGTTGTTCTGGATAGAAGAGAGTATCATAGAGACTGATAACCTATGACATAGACTCTTATACCATGTATCTCATAACTCCATTCCTGTGTTGTCTGTGTCATCTGAGCCCTAGTAACACTGACTTCTGCCTATAGGATTCAGGAAGCTGCTATTCTCTCCATAGAAAGAAAATAAGCACTTAGCCTAATTGGTAAGCAGCTCTCCTGTCCTGTATCCTGCAGTACTTGAAGACTGAAATTGGAAAGGGGAAGGGAGATCAGGAAGGGAAACATACTGACTGAAGTACTGACCTCTTTGTTCTGTTTAGAGGATTTTGACTACCCTTTGGCATTATTTCCTTTAACAAGGAGGTTTTATGTGTAAGATATTTAGGCATTGAGAAGGGCTAAATGAAAAAAAAAAAAAAAGCCGACACAAAATATTCTAGACAGTTCTTTTAGGGCACAAAACACTACTCCAATTGTTCCTCAGGTTTGAAGCTAAGTGTCTCTAATACTGGGCATGAAGCTACCATCACACAGATCTTTGTTTCTTCTGCATGATCAATGTGGTTGCATAAGGGGCCTAGCAGTCATTTAAACAGCAGGCAGGCTAATTCTGGCCATAACAGCTCCATCACCAGCACGTGGTTTCTGTAGACTCACAAAGTTTCAAGTACCTTAAATGGGACCAAAAATCACCAGAAGCAGTGGCAGCTTCTGAAAAAAGATGCTGATAGCAGACCAAGTGGCCACAGTGCCAGGATGTCTCCCTACATGAATTGTGGACTGGTGCTCTTAAACTACGAAAACACTTAGGAGCATTTACATTGCAGAAAAAGCCATAATGACTGTGATTCCTACAGGACACTACATGAAATATTTGCATGTGTTTTTGGTCATTAGGTTTAATAGTTTGTTATAGATGAGTAATACAGTTTGCACTCTTGTTTCTCCTCAGTGCATTTAAAGGTGGCAAATAGTGGCCATAGGGAAATTATGTATCTGATAGTAGTGTCTTTTAAAACCTTTAGAGGCAAAAGCTTTAGAGTCTTTACTTTTGCCGTACTCAACTTTGAGATTAGAATATTCTTTGTTTCGGTCTGGCATATGCAAGAAAAACAAGCCAAGCTGTGAAAAAAACAAAATGAGAAAAATAACACCATGTGCAAATCTGTGGTCTGACTTCACTTGTAGAAGTAGATGCTGTATGAAGGTGTTACTGCACTTTCTGAGGGCAGGGGCTAGGGCCTGAAATAAAGCTGTGTGACATTATTCAATCCAGGCAGCACAGGGGAAAAATGAGAGAGTAGTGAGGAAGAGGAAGATAAGTCACTTTGACATTGTCTTCACTTGACACTAACACTTGGCAGGAGCTATGTTATTTTCATAATCTATCACTGCACTGGGGGAACACCTTCCAGAGCCATCCATCAATCTTGACCATGTAAGTATGCATTAAATTCAGTGAAATAGAGTTTCCTGTCTTTGGGGACCAAATGCAGGATCCTATAACAACCACAACTGCAAGCCTGTCCTCCTGCCAGCCCCAGGGAACATACACCGAGCAGGTAGGAAGGGAACAGACCTTGGCACCGCCCCAAAAGGAACTAAAAGGTAGCACAGCCTGTGTTACCACTGCCCTAAACACCCTCCTCTTTTCTTGGGAGATCTTTCTGGGAAACCATATGATTGCCTTAAGCTCTTGGTAGTCTGCCTGCTTTTTAATTAGTAGATCACATTGAATGAAACTGCAAAAGAATCTAGGTCTTTGGAAACATCGCCAAGCTTCAAACAAAGAAAATTAAGAGACATGAATTATAGCAGAAACAAGTGTTTCTGCAGTGATTTAAGGGGAAAAAATGCTATCATGCCTGAGTATAAGAACAATCTATGACAATAAAATCCTGCAAGGGAAGTGACGAACTGAAGAGCAAATGTTTAATTCTATACCTAGTCCAGCTTTTGTGTATTTTATACTTTATTTGTTAAGGATGCCTATGCTAGAAACCTTACAAATGAGTACTTTACTGGAAGCACAAAAACTAGTGCCTGGGAGAACAGGGAAAGCATGGAAAACAAAAACAGAGAATATACAGACCCATATGGGGTTGAGAGGAAAGGCTGGTGTGGAAGTGCAATTTGAGAGGATAAGTTAGGTAATTGTCCTATGGTGACTTTATGATGCTTGTATCCCCAGTTGTCTGTTCTGTTTATGCTGGGTATAAGTTCTGCACCTTTAAGACTGGTTCTGGTTCTCCAACCTTTAAGAGCTGAGGGGGGAGAAGCAGCACAGAGTTTGTTCTCAGGGACTGCCCTTGCTCCCTGCATCCTCCTCACAGACTGCACTCTCTGCAGCATGCACAGTGGAGGAAGCTCTCCTTTGCTTTTAGTTAGTTTTTAGCTGGCTGAGGCAGACAAGTTCCCCAGACTGAGGCTTTTCTTTTTCTTGGAGCTGTTCAGCCCTGCTCTGAACTGAAAACCCAGAAAAACACCGGGAGCTCACACCTGTGGCTACTGGGAACCAGGAGGTGGCATTGTCCAGCATAGGAGGGACTGATAAGAGACTGAGCAAGCCAAGGTACATGCCACAACAAGGACTTTCTGAATTTGCCATCTCTTCAGAACAACAAAAAGTTCCATTGTTTAATATAATTAATTTTTTCATGTTTGTAAGTACTTTGCTAGTTAAATAAAATTTTTTTTCCATTTTTCTCCAAAGAAATATTTCCTGAACCAGCAGAAGGGAGGGGCCACTTGAGTTTGCTTTCTAAAAAATACCCATTCAGAAGTTTCCTCCCAAATTTGCCCTAAAACAAGACAGTAATAAACTAAGAAGAGCAGTGAGATTTAGTCAATCAATAAAGATTAAAGTGAAGTAAGACTAATAATAGACTCAAGTCACAAAGGATGATGAAGAACTTTCTGTAAAAGCCCCAATTTTAATAACACATTTTCTATAAGGTGATGTTCTAGAAGTAAGCTGTTATATATGTTGATACATAATCCAGTGAACACGCTATTCATTGAACTAATTTGTTTGTCCCATCTTTAAGTAGTATACATTTCTTTTAGGACAGACTGCCATAGCCTCTCTTCAACAGCTGAGGGCACTCCATGACCAGTTAAATGAAAAACCCGGTTCGAACAAAAGCTAACCTGAGGCAGGAGAGCTATCTGCTAACCTGATTGCAGAAATCAAATTATGAGGCCAGCCAGGTGAAAGGTCAGGTCTGCCTGCCAAATAAGTGTGGGCTGTCACCAGAGTCCAGCATGCATTGTGCAGGAGCATACTGAATTGGCTTAGATTGGCAATACTGGGTAGGGAAATAGTATGAGTGGAACCAAATATTCAGAAAATTCAGTTAAGAGTCAGACTGGAAGCCAGGTATATGGTGCTGGTCCGGATTTCATAGAAAGCTTTGGTTTCCCTGGCAAAATCATGCTCATGAATACATATATGAAGCTCTGTAATATTAATGAAGTTGGAAATCCAGGATTTAATATTCTTCTTTCTGGAAATTTAAGTCTCTGGACTTAAATTTTATAATGTTAGTCTCTGGACCCTCACTTTTATAATGTTAGGGTAAGAATAAGCGGTTCCTAATAAGACCTTCTTCCCACAAGCCAGTGGTCAGACTGACAGCTTCTGACTGTCAAATTCCTATTCCTCATCTGAACCAGGGATTTATGCACACACAGTCTTCACAGACCCTTGGCTTTTATGAACAGCTCTATACTTGTGTCAAAATGGAGCTGTAGGAATATGTGATTGCTTTTTTTTCTAGAGAGAGAGACAGAAGGAATGCCTGAGGCCTGAGTTTGGGCTAGGTTTGCCCTGTTTCTTGGCAGGAAACTGTAACACTGTATACTGATTTGGCTACAGAGCTGCTGCTATCTTAGCCAGTTTCAAATAAGTTTCTTGTTCATGCTGCAGGTACATTTGACCATTTAGCTAATGTAATTTGGAAGAAAAAAAAAATGGGAGATTACAGAGCACAGGCTAGAATGGCTTTCCTTTGCAAAATATAAAAATATATTAAAAAACCCACCAAACCATTAACTACAATGTTATTTTGTCCAAGAGATCACCTTCAGAAGAAAGCAAGTTTGCTTTGTAAAAGCTCACAGTAAACAGTACGGTGAACTTGGCACCTTGAGATGAGTGTTAGGTAAATGGTCCCTATGAGAAAGTGAGAAAATCAGTCCCAGGGTAACTTCTGCATGGGGCAGCCCAGCAGCCTCATGGCCTTTTGTAACTCAGGGAACACAGCTTAAATACTTTGTTTCAGCAAAGTAAGTGGGAACAATAGTGTCAATCCTGCTTATCGGAACACTTTGTGTACTTTAACCACGTGCTTGTGTCCTCTTAAAGCCAAGCTTAACAATCTTCCCTAAACCTTTACCAGACAAAGCTTGTTTTCCTTACGCTTTTTACCATGTGCAGTACCACTTCATTCCAGAAGATGGAAAACTTGTTCCTCTATTCTGCCTATTTCCCCTTTCCCCAAAAGCCTTTCAGCGCAGCAGACCAAAGCAATGTATTGACACGTAACAAAGGGAAATCACGTTTATTTGTAATTTATTTTACAAAACCGGGTACTAATTTGGAGAAAGGTAAGGTTACATGAGGGCAAAAATATTTGTCAAGGAAGTCAGTGCCTGTAAGACAAAGGGCTAAGGGGGCACAGGACTGAACAGTATCTGCTTATCCCAATTTTTCCTTCTTTTTCTTTTTACTTCTACCCCTATAGTTAATGACTAGTAATATTAATGTGATTTGACTAGGTTTTGCAGAGTGAGTTAGAAAGGCAACTCAATTGCAGCAACAAATGCCCATTAAAAAACTGCAGATGAAGAGTGTACACAATCCAGTACATTTAACACTTCAGCACTGTTACCTTCCTAAAGCAGCACCTATGGGAAGAAACTAATAAACAAATATTGTTGTTCTACACTCTTGCTGGTTTTGGCTGGGGGGACTTTGTGTGTTCTGTTAAGGCGTGCATTCTGTTGTTGACACTCTAAAATTAGGCCATTCTGTTATTTTAAGATCTGAAATGAGAGATTTTAAGGGACTGACACTGAAATAACTTACAGGCATTGAGAGTCATTCCTACCAAATAAACTAGTCTTTGATTTTTACCAGCAACAAAAACAAGTAGAAGTATTTTGTCTGCCAACAAGAAAATTCTACTTCAGAAATAGGCAAGACACTAAGAAAATGATAAATTTTGGCATTTTTGCATCTTCAGAAAGGTGAACAATACTTCACATTTCAGTATTGTTCTCCCAGACCAGACTTCACTTTCTAGCAATTGCCTGTACAGGGGCCCTATACTACAATTGCCTTCAGGTGCCTTCCAACTTGATTTATTTGCTGCTTATGAAGAGATTTGAGAGCTGACTGTTGTTAAGACAGCTGTGGGGCATGTTCCTAGGCATGAGCTCTCCTTACCAAGGGAGGTAGCCCCTTGGCATTGGGGCATTCATGCCAGTGATTTGTACCATCTGAGCAAGCCCATGCGCCTCAGCTCCATGCCGGCCCTGCCTGTCTCTCTGCTGCGCTGGAGCTGCTCTGGCGCAGGCGGGACAAACTCCTTCTCTTCCCGACGCGCAGCAACAGGCACGCGTTACAGGGCCACTCCTGCAGCTCGGACCGTCCGTCTCCAACCCCCACTGCCCCGCACACAGCAATCCTCGAGCGAGGAAAACACCTCTCACGCTGAAGCTCTCTTTGAGGAGCTCCCACACAAACGGCCAGGGCAGCTTCCCTCGCTGTCGGGGGACAAGAGCCTGTTCGCCCCGCCGCTCCGCTCTGCTCCCTCCACACGGCTGAGCAAGGGAGAGCAGAACAGGACAGCCCGGCAAGAGGGCAGAACAGGTCAGCCCGGTGCTGCTTAGCTCTCCTCAGGGCCTGCCGGGGCGGGGCGAGCTGGGCCGGGCCGGGCGGGCGGAGCGGAGTTGGGGCTGGACCGCCCCTCAGTTGGGGCGGAGCCGCCATCCTCTTCATAAAGGGCGACCCGCGGAGCGGCTCAGCGTCGTGAGCAGAGCGGGTGGGAAGGGTAGGGCAGGTGGAGCGGGACCGAGGAGGGCAGGCAGGACGGAGCCGGCGGGGTGCGGTGATGGAGCTCCTACGGACTATCGCCCACCCACCGGGCGGCGGCGGTGCCAAGGGCTGCGAGGCGGCAGCGGGCAGAGCGGCCGGCGGCGAGTCGCGCAGGAAGAAGGCGGAGGAGCCGCTGCACCAGCACGGCCACCCCGCAGCCGAGGTGTCCCGGATTATTACCGACCCCACGACAGGGAAGCGTTACTGCCGCGGCAAGGTGCTCGGAAAGGTAATGGCCGCGCCGAGCCCCGTGCCCTCCCGAGGCGGCGGCCAGTGTGCCCCGCTCGCCGCCCTTCTCGGCCGGGCGCTGCCCCCGCGGGGCTGCCTTCCCCCGGAGAGCGGAGTGTGCTGCCGCCCGCGATCTGGCAGCGCCGTCCGGGCCACGGGCTGTGGGTCCGAGCGCCCTTGCTGCCCCGCAATCGTGCCTTCGGCTCGGGCGAGCCCGCGGGAAAGACCTGGATGGTGCATGCGGGGAGTGGAGAGCTTGCGAGCCTTCCAACAGACGATGAACCCGGGACCTGTCCTTAGAAAATTGCCCTTTGCTAAGGAAGTTGCGCTTATTGACTAATACATGAGCTGGTGAATGACTAAGTGCAGGACTGCATTTATACCTGCTCTAATTGCCTTTTTCTCTTGTGTCTCTCTAGGGTGGATTTGCCAAGTGTTACGAGATGACAGATTTGACAACAAATAAAGTTTATGCTGCGAAAATCATTCCTCACAGCAGAGTAGCAAAACCTCATCAAAGGGAGAAGGTATGTATGCATGAATGATTTTTTTTTTTTCCACAAACTCTTTGTGTGCTGGATTGCCTGCCCCTTTTCCTGAAATGGTTCTGATAGAGCTGTCTGCTTAGCCTTGTGGAAGTAAGGCTAACAACACCTTTCTTCTTTCCCACTGTCTTGTCTTTACAGATTGATAAAGAGATTGAGCTGCACAGAATGCTTAATCATAGACATGTTGTGCAGTTTTATCACTACTTTGAAGACAGAGAGAATATTTACATTCTTCTGGAATACTGCAGTAGAAGGGTGAGCATCAACTGGGAGAAATCTGGTATTTACTTACCTGGAATCTGCAACTAATTTAAATGTGTGATGTGTAAAACATTTTTTTATGTGGCTTTAGTTGTTGTTTCTGTATTACTCATTTACTTCTGCTTAAGGTGAATCTTGTGCCTGAATTGTCAGTGACATTTCTGCCTTTGTTTTTCCTCTGCAGTCAATGGCTCACATCTTAAAGGCGAGGAAGGTATTGACAGAACCAGAAGTACGATACTACCTCAGGCAAATTGTGTCAGGGCTGAAGTATCTTCATGAACAGGAAATCTTACACAGGGATCTTAAACTAGGTAAGTTCTCCAGATTGCCAACTTCTAAACATACTCCTCCAGCCCTGTCAGTGTTGTACCACTTTATCCTTGTATGGTGATAGTTTGTTTAGTAGAATCAGCTTAGTCTTTACAGTGGAAACTCATGCTGCTTAAGGGATGACATTAAGCATTCCTAATTAAAAAAAAAAATCTTGCCTAGCTTCTGGCTCTGAACAAAGTATGACTCAGCACCTGTGGCAAATGCCTTCATACCTTGCCAGGGATGGACTAACTGGAATTTCTTTGTCTGCCAGGTAACTTCTTTATCAATGAGAACATGGAACTGAAGCTCGGTGACTTTGGCTTGGCAGCTAGGCTGGAACCACTGGAGCACAGGAGGAGGTAGGAGCATCAAAAATGTATAGTGTAGTCGTAAATGAAACTAAATTCAAATGGAAATAAGATGTCATGTTCCATAGCAAAAGCTAGTTACTGCCCCTCTCGTGTCATGAAGATAAAACGAAAAAACATCTATGGTATTAAAGTTCCTACAGCTCCTCTTTAGACATCTGAACTTGAGAAGAAAACCTGCCCTTTGAAAAGTAGCTCCTTCCTCTTTCTATTTGAAATATTAACCAGCTCTGTGGTGTCTTTGATTTTTTTCAGAACAATATGTGGCACACCAAATTACCTCTCTCCAGAAGTCCTCAACAAACAAGGGCATGGCTGTGAATCTGATATATGGGCCTTAGGCTGTGTAATGTAAGTACTTTCCTGCCTTTGAAATGTATTATATCTGTCACTGGCTTAGACTTTTGAGAGTTCAAAGGGGATGCAGTGCTGCATCCATTTACAGCCTTTTATACATGTGTAGCTCAATGCAGAAATTCTTCATGTTGGGAGATAGACAAAGCCTTTTTTTGTAGCTGTAGACACAAGTATGATGGGTGTGTAAAATAAAACTGTTTTCCTTTGCCTTCAAACAGGTATACCATGCTGTTGGGAAGACCCCCATTTGAGACTACAAATCTTAAAGAAACATACAGATGTATAAGGGAAGCAAGATACAGCCTGCCTTCATCTCTCTTGGCACCTGCAAAACACTTAATAGCTAGTATGTTGTCAAAAAACCCTGAAGATCGGCCCAGTTTAGATGAAATAATTCGACATGAATTCTTCTTACAGGTTTGTACTGTCTGCTATTAGTGGTAAAAAACAAAATCCGCATACAAATGCACTCTGTGGTCTAAAAATTGTGTTGTATTTCCACAGGGCTTTACACCTGATAGACTTTCTGCAAGCTGTTGTCACACCGTCCCTGATTTCCATTTGTCAAGTCCTGCGAAAAATTTCTTCAAAAAAGCAGCTGCTGCTCTCTTTGGGGGCAAAAAGGATAAGGCCAGATACTTGGACACACATAGTAAGTTTGAAGTCTAGATATAGTCCACTTATTTCTATTCCATCAGTTTCATATTAGCATACATTTGTGAGATAGCAACAGAACACGTATTCGTGACTTAGAGCTTTCTTGGCTTGGTTTTGACTTTTTTCTTGATAAGTATAGATGTTAGCCTGCCCACCTATGCCAGTTTACATACATAAATGCTTCTCACAGCACCCACATCTATATTGGTCATCTGTTAGTTTGTATAGTTTATTGAAATTTAGTCTCTTAGAGTGACTTGTGTATAATGGCATCATTTCTCTGGGAGACTATGGAAGGCTTAGAAGAAGCTGCTAGAGAGACACGATGTGTTTTCTGGCGCTAACTTGTGATGCTTTCTGTAATTCAATAGCACTTCCAGATTCAGAGTTAATTTTTTCTTTCCTGTGTTGCAGACAGGCTAGCTAAAGAAGATGAAGAAATCTACAAGCTCAGACATGATTTGAAGAAGACATCGATAACCCAGCAGGCCCCCAAACACAAGACAGATGAGGTATATGCAAGTGCAGTTCAAATCTAGTAACAGTTGGGTGGAGTAGCTACAATTAAATTATATTTGACTTGGATATCAGAACTGGGGCTGTACACAGCATAATCAAGCTTAAATGATTAGCAGAGCTGCTTTAAGAGGGCTTAAACAAGCATCACAAAGGTATGGTAGCCTTTGTAGGGAGACTATAAATTTTGGCTTTTGAGTAATTATAGTATCTGCCTAGACTCCATTGTTGCCTGTGCGTTAACTTGTCTGCCAGGTGCTGTTTCTCAATATCCCAAATACAAGGCTTCAGTTCATGATTAACAGGGCTTCTTAAAAGAATAAATTGCTGAAATCTGTCTTTTACTATTTGGTGTTCAGACCTGCACACAGCTGCTCCCTTGCTAGGGCAGGAGAGCAGAAAACTGATTAATAGCCTGTGAGATGCAAATTGAAGATCTAAAGAATGCAAAGGCCTGGAGTGCTGCTCCAAGCTAAGTCTAGCAGCAGCTCCTTTGTAATCTTTGTACATGAATACCAGTTTCCCTAGAATTTGTCATTTGCTGAGAAACAGGAGAGCCATGCAAAACTTGTGTATAAGCCTTGTCTTGTGTTTTGTTTGATGTTTACATGTCTGACATCTCTTCTAGGAGATTCAGCCTCTTATCACAACAGTGGTGAAGCCGGGAGCCTTGCCAGAAACTAAGCAGATTGGAGACTCCATTCGGATGATAGTCAGAGGAACTTTGGGAAGCTGCAGCAGTAGCAGTGAATGTAAGTGCAGCAAAATCTGATGTCTGAGTCTGAATCCCACTTTGTTTTCCTCATATCTTAAAAGCTTGAAGCAAACATTGCTTTTATAGTCTTATTTTTGATGTTGCAAAAGCCAATAATTTTGGGAAATTTAAACTAGAAAGTCATTAAGGCTAGATTTCTTAAAATCTACGTAACTCAAAAGTTTGGAATGAAAATCTTCTCTCTATGTGCTCTTGTCAGTCTAATAATCCTTTCTTTTCAGGTTTGGAAGACAGTACTATGGGAAGCGTTGCTGATACAGTTGCAAGAGTACTGAGGGGATGTCTGGAGAATATGCCAGAAGCAGATAGCAACCCCAAAGAACAGCTGACAGCATCCTTCCAGTGGGTTACAAAATGGGTGGACTACTCCAACAAGTATGGCTTTGGGTACCAGCTGTCAGATCACACTGTTGGTGTCCTCTTCAACAATGGGGCACATATGAGCCTTCTGCCAGACAAAAAGTAAGAATCATTACAAAGCAAACAACTCACTGAAGCAGTTTAGACATTAAATATTTGTTTCTCATCACTAACCACCTTATTTTGTTTTCCTCTTTCAGGACAGTGCACTACTATGCTGAGCTAGGCCAATGCTCTGTCTTCCCAGCCACAGAGGCCCCTGAGCAGTTCATTAGCCAAGTAACTGTACTGAAGTATTTCTCTCACTATATGGAGGAGAACCTTATGGATGTAAGTTTAGCATCTTCAGGGTCCTGTGCTGTAAAAAAACATTAAATGTAAACCAAGTGCTTAACATAGTCTGTTCCCTTTCCTAGGGAGGAGACTTGCCCAGCCTAACAGATGTACGCAGGCCCAGGCTTTACCTCTTACAGTGGCTCAAATCTGATAAAGCATTAATGATGCTCTTCAATGATGGCACGTTTCAAGTAAGTGTGGTACCATCATCCAGAGAAAAGGTCTCAAAATACTTTATTGCATTAGAACTAGGTAAATCTCAGAAATTGAGAGGAGAAAGGAGACAAACAGTAACTTACTTCTCTTTTACAGGTGAACTTCTACCACGACCACACAAAAGTCATAATTTGCAATCAGAGTGAGGAATATCTCCTTACCTACATAAATGAAGACAGGATATCCACAACGTTTCGTCTGACAACTCTTCTGGTTTCAGGATGTTCATTGGAACTAAAACACAGAATGGAATATGCTCTGAACATGCTGCTGCAGCGATGTAACTGAAGGAATTGACTGTGTTAAACCAAATGGATTCTCTTGTTCACTGTGAATCTACAGTGGAGATGGTGGAGCAACTAGTATGTTGATGATGGATGTGTGGTGGTACGAAAACTGGACTGTCCAAGTGTGCTGGGCACACATCTATTAGAAGCCTAAACCTACTTGTTGGAGTAAAATGTTGTGACAAGGAGTTCTTCGGATAATAGTTTTCCTTGCTTCATGTGTGTTAAAGATATAATTTGACTTGAACTCGGAGCAGAGTGTGTCTGTTTGCTCTGTAAGAGAGCATCTCTGGTGGAGTTAAACTGTGAATACACATCTGGAAAGGGAGGGAAGGGAGAGCTCCGTTGTTGGGGATAATTGTTACAAGCAGCTTCTGGTTGCTTAACTGTGAACTATGGCCATACTGTTTTTTTCCTTATTTTTCAAAAATACCCACACTTGTGGCTGGCAAAGTGCATTCCTTGTTAATTTTTTTTTTTATTTATTACAGCCTAAAGTGAAGTATTTATTACTTTTTTTTTTTTTTGGACGTTGGCATTTTGAATATAAATCTGTTGGCAATAAAGAATGGAAATCTGACACATCATTCTCTACTCTTTCTGCTATATAACTGAGCATGCTTTACTTTACATTACAAGAAATCTCTCAGATTTGCTTTCCATATTCTATTTTTAAAAAGTCTGCTACAGGTCTGGATATGAAGGGTAGGCAGGTCTATCTGTTTCTATGCCCACTTGCAGTCACAAACACCAACACGGCTATTGTTAATTATAGCTGCAATCCTAAAATAACTGCTGATGGAGCTTACAGACTAATGATGTAGGCCTTGACACTTATTATCCTAAGAGCTTAAAACAAAACTATACTCTTCAAGATACTACATCTCAAAATTGTTTAACTGAAAAGAATGCTTTCCTTCTGGGTGGTATGTTGGAGACTGAAGGATAAGGGGATGTGTGAATTCTCTGCTTGCTGGAAAAGCATTGCTCTTATCAAGGGGCTGAGAATCCTGATACCTCAATAGCAGAATGAATTGACCATACCTGTCATTTCACCTCTACTGAGCTTTATCTTGTCTTTCCATGCTTGGTTAAATGGTTACCCCAGTAAAGTAAAATCAAAAGGATGAAAAAATTAAAGGGTGACTTAGTGTGTACCATAAATTGTAATTTTGTTTTAGTAACACTTGTAGCTGTTTAAAGTTATCAGTTGGGTAGAGTAAGCCCACAGCTTACACTAAGTTTTCTGAGACCAATATAGGGATGGCCTGCTGCTTTCTGCAATCCTCCTGCTTCTAAACATCCACTTACATGACTAATGGCTTTCCAAAACTGAAGGCAATGCCATTTGTCAGTTAAAACCATGCAAATAGGTGCAATTAAGGAGAACTAATGAACTCCAGGCAGGGGGAAATTGTCTGACTTGTGGACTGGGCTAATTTCTCTTAGATATTGCATAGCACCTGGACCTGTATAAACATATACCTCTCTTCAAGTAACTGTTCTGATGCAACAGCAAGCAGTTTATTACTTACTTGACCTATTGTTCCTATAACTGAATGAGGCCTTTTCTGAACAACATCAATTGCCATCAGTGTATCAATCACAGCAGCTGAATGTGAGGAACAGGCAGAGTAATAAAATACAGACTAAACAAAGTACAGAGGTCAATCTGAAATAGTGAGCAGCGTACTTCATCTTGCAACAAGCACATATAACTGTGATGGGGTTTGTTGTATTGAATGCCTGGCATTAGGTAATATTTATTTACTTCTCAAGTCTAGACAGGAAGACCCAATTGAGTTCTTCAGATGGATTCATTAATGTAACTCTAGGCAGTTCAGTGAAGTTAAATATATACTTGCTATAGTGAGCAGAATTCAGCTTCCCAGCTGTCTACTTTCTTCAAGGGATAATGGCTGATTTTATTCCTGAGAGGCCATGACTTACCTAATTCTGCTGCACACATACAGCTACTGTTGTGTTCTTTTCCCTAACAAAGTGAAATCTCCCTTTTTGTTTAGGACACCAGTAAACATGCAGTTTGCGTGCACTTCAAAACCAAAATTTACTAGAGCTATAGTACTTCATATGGAAAAAACACTTTTTGTTCAACTTTTGTGTGCTAGAGAAAGTACAAACCTTTATTCAGCTGCTATGATTTCTTTGTGTACCAAAATCATGTTTGTATGGCTATAATTCAGGCTTGTATAAGCAAACAAGTTAGCTTTTAATGTAGAATATTTTAAAATGTATGTAAAGGTTCCAGGATGCTAGTTGTTTATGGATGGTTGATACTTCACTAAAATAAGTTAAGTGAATGAGCTATTTGTATGCAGTGTTTATGCTCAGTGGTTGCTAAATCCTTATGTATCTTTCTGCTTAGTGCACCTTCTGCTCTGTATCCTTACCTCACTTTTTATTTTAACATTGCAAAACAAGAAAGATGTTTAGATCAGGTTAAGGAAAAATGCACTTTTCAAGGTACCTTTGTCCTCGTCTCTGAGCCCAAAGAGGGAAAGCCATTTTAAAATTCTTGGTATAAGAACTTGCATCAGGAACAAAGGTTCTGAAATTCTTTCTCAGGGTGGATCCTGTCTTAAATAAGACACTGCAGTGCACTACTTGGCCTTCTCTATTTAAACACGTAACTCCTTCTTGTAATTCTGCATACAGGAAGATAAATATTAGAAAGATATTTGTTCTTCTGTATAACAAATGTCTTGCCTTCTCTTGAAAGATGTGGTCTGCATTTTATGCTGGTCCAGCATATGTTCTATTATATTGAAGGAAGAGAAAACACAGCATAAAATCTAGTTTGGGAGTATATCTACTTGAAAGGAAATGTGAGGATTAAAAAATTAGGTGAAAGCACAAAGGTTTGTCAGGTATGAAAGCTGGACACCATGAAATAACATTGACAAGGGAAAAAAAGTCTGCTGTACTCTCATTAAAAAATCTTTATGAAATTTGAAAATATTTTTTTTAAGTATACATACATACTTGTATGACTGAGTGCACTAATCTGCTGATAGCAAACAAGTCAAGAAAATTATTCAAACAGGTCATGCTTCAGCATTAAAAAAATGCATTACCCACTGATGCCACTAGTAACTCAAGTATTCTAGGGCATTCTGCAATCCTTTCCTGAAATTATTCAATTTCATTAAGTTCCTATATATAATACATATGAGGAAAAAGAAAACAGTTTCAGTGTTTGCTGGTTTACAATATTGAATCAAGTATCCAATATTCTCCAGGTTACTTAGGAAAGTAGAAGAATATTCTCTTACTTTAAAACTATTTCATTACTTCTGAAAATAGTCATATTAGAGAATTATCCTTCCACTGCCTATCAATGACAGGTAATTTTGTACCTGATTAAATGGGTTCTAAATGTAAATTCAAATTTTTAAAAATTATAGGTCGTTATCAACCCCCAAGCAGATGCATACCCAAGGAATCAACCAGAATGCATGGCATGGGACATTGCTCTTTTTGATTTGGTCTGGTTTATAATTTTTATGCCTTATGAACATCAATAGTGGCAGAATTGACACAATGTTAGACTAGGACATATAAATCAAGAGGTTAAACTCAATTTAAATATCCATGTAAATATATATATTTGGAAACAAATATCATGGATCCTCATGGTGTTTGGAAATTAGGATAATAGAAAGTAAAGATTTAACCTCTGGGATTTATCCATGTAAATTACTTTAGGTATGGGAACATAATTGATTTGAAAGATTCTGTTTTACTGGCTACACTTGAAACTATTGCATTTTTCTTCTCTACTCTGAAATAATGGGTAAAAACGCAACAACACATATTCTCTTGTTCATAGCAACTAGATATGATCTGAACTCAGGTAAGGCTGACTGACATTTTTGATGCCTTTTCCTGCTTACTATTGAAAGAAAGGCCTTAATCCTCATGACGAAAATATAAAAGTACATAAAATTGACATGAGGCATTATTAGTACCAAACTGGCCTAGGTAAAGAGTTACTAAACCCTTTTTCATCAGAGGTAAAAAAGCAATAAGGTATTTTTTAGTTACCTCCTCTAAGGATTCTGAGTGAAGACCTGAATGAACTCACTCAGCACTTTGGCAGTTTGTAGGCTGGTGGTTTTTGTGGCAGACCAGAAAAGAAGACTAATCCACACACTGCCTTCCTTACATATATTTAATGATCGTGAAAATGCCTGCCTATTTTCTGCTGATGGTTTCAAAAGTTACATAAAGGTGACTCAAGCATTATCCACAAGTGAGTGGATGGGTGCATGGGTGTCACTCCATACACTGAGAATCTTAGGCAGAGGGGGACTTTGTTTTGCCTCATTCCCTACCCTGAGGAATAAGTACAAGCTCATTTAAATTGTTTACCTGGATTTGGGATCTTTGAGACTGATAACCTATCACACAACTAGGTCTTCCTAGACAGAGTGCTCCGAAGTGCTAAAGTAGCACAATTACACTTTAGAACCTGGTCATCTAGGACATCATTCTTGTGGATCTTTCTTCTGAAGTTTTCAGTTCCTGGTATTTCACATCAAATGACCACAACAGCAATGGTGTTAACACCATGAGTAAAAGAAGCTTTGAAGTTACCCTTTCAGTCTTACTGCCAACTCCAGAAGACCTCATCTGCTCCTGGTCATGCTTCAAGGGTTCCACAGACACAAACATTAGAATCAAAATAGTAGTAAACTGACAACTCATGAAAATTCTACACATATGACATTTTATGCTCATAAAGTAGCCTCTGATTCATAGCTTATAAGACTTTTTCCCCTTATTTATTATAAACAATAAATTTTAATGTAGTTTTATTGTTTTGGAATAGGCTTCACTGGAGGAATGAAAGTAACAAGGCTTTTGTAGTGGGATTCTGGATCCAGTGGATTAAGACTGCTGATTCTGATGGGAGAAATGGAAGACATAATGTATCATAAAGTAGACTGTGGCAGAGGAGGAAAGTCAATGAGAGCGGAAGAAAGGAAGCGAGGTTATGCCATCAAAGCAAATTTAATCTTCTATAAAAAGAAAAAAAAGCAATTTGCATATCCTCAAGGCCAGCTTCTCATGCCTGCCATTGCATTAAGTCATGGATAGCTGAAGTAAAAGATGCATGAGAGGTGCAATAAGTGGGCAGAACAGGAAAGGCTGGACTTGTTAGTACCAGGAAACTCAAGGCAGCTGAGACAAGTTCACGGAAATTTAAATGCCTTGTAGTATATATTAGCACAGGCTGCAACAGTTACATTTGATGTTGCTTTACAGGGAAAATTTTAAAAGCTAGTCTGATTTTCAGATGCCCTTACCTCTGTTACTAATGAGCACTTGTGGAAATGAAAGTGGATGGTCTCTACTTCCTGTCAAGGTTAGATATCTCATAAAAGGACACAGAGCACAATAGTGTCAGGCAGTAGTTATGGAAAGAGGAATGTACACAGAACGATTACAGAATTATTCTGTAGTATATGATGCTGTTTCTCTCTCTCTAAGCATTTCAACTGAACTCATCCTCACATCTGATCATCTCTACTTAATGTCAGTTCCTTCTTGTTATTGTTAATTACAAATAATTAGAAGGTTAGCTAGGGAAGGTGAGTCATAGCACAAGGAGTATGTGGGAGCACGGGTTTACAGTGGGATTCTGGAAAAAGTGAGAGAGCTCATAACACCAGGAGGAAGGGAAGGTGCTGGAGAGCTGTGACTCAGGGGAGGGAGACCTGGGATGGAAACATGAGGGAGGGCTAGCGGGGGCAGCCAGTGGAGAGAATATTTTGGGAGGCAGAGGCCCCATTTCGAAGTATCCCTCGGAGCAAACAGGTCTTGGAGGAAGTGGTAGCAGCGAGGCAGAAGGCTGCCGGTCGGACGAGGTGCGGCGGGTCAGCAGGCAGCCGGGCCGGGGCAGGGCCGCAGCCGGGCCGGGGCAGGGCCCGGAGCTGCCCAGGAGCTGCCCGAGGATGGCTCGGGCTGCGGGAGCCGGCCCGGGCAGGTCTCAGGTGCCCTGGCAGCAGAACCTGCAGTGGGGAGCTTCCCTTTCACTCACCCTTGCCACACCGATGAGGTTCATCACTAACCTGGGGAGGGGAAAGGAATGGTCTTCAAGGTAAAAAATTATAGCAATTAGAAGCCGTAGAGGACTCTTGATCCATGATCATTGATCCATTATGAGTCAATAAAAGAGGACTAAGTGGGAGCTCATATTTTTGGAGCAAGGGAGTAAACTCCAGTGTTATCTCATGAGTTGCATTAAAGAAAGATATTTGAGGGGATTTGAGACGTCAGAGAAGATGGCCAGTGTGCTCTGCCAGTGGTAAAAGCAGGTATGGACCACAGTGAAATACTGAGTCTTGTGACTAGAGAAAAGACAATAACAGGAATCAATACACAGTAGGAAATTATTTGAGTGCAGAAATTTAAAATCACATAAAAAATAAAATCTAGCAACGTTAAATGGAGCTGAGTAGAAAAGAGAGACACTTGAACTTACATATCAGCAGCCTTTACACATCTGTTGCCAGGAGAGCCAAGAGAGCAATGCCAAAGTAGGTCAAATGGAAGATCAGCAGTGTGAAAGTGGAGGCAGTCAAAGCAGGCATCATACTCACAGGAGGGGACAGGAGTGGAGCTGGACAGGTAAAACAAAAGGCATGCTGAGAGAGTGAATTCCCCTCCAAGTAATGGAGAAGGTGCTCTGTCAGGAGGAAGCACACTTATTACACACAACACGCATCTCTGAGGAAATCAAATGTGAAGTAAGTGTTAAGAGAATTTTCACATTCTCAGTAAAACAAAGGATTAACAATGATCTGATCCAGTTAGATTAGTGGTGCCAGCACTGGGGACCAGTATTGCAAGACAATGCATTAGTCTTCTGAGTCACTGGTTTCGTTCTCACTTGGGCCTTTATTAACTGCAAATCTTTACCTCCTGATGGTTGCCTCATGTGAAATGAGTTGGTGGCTCATTCCTGTTCTTACTGAGAAGGTATCCACGTTACAAAAATCATCACTGTTAATTACAAGCCATTTGCATTAATTGGTATCCTTGCTGGAAGTCTTCACAGGGAAGTCTAATGACTAAACAGCAGGCATGGCAGCTAAAACACCCTGTTTCCATGAAGTTGCTACTTACTGGTCAGGGACTATGTGGGGTGTTTGGGGTGGGTCACCAGGGATATGGCCATTGTTGCCTGAGATGTGTGATATATGGGTGGCCTTTTTAGAACCAACAACTGATTTTCTGAGCCTAAACTTCCAGCTGCGATAGTGATTTGTGACTTTTGTATGCTGTACCTCTTCTGGACTACTATTTGTAATATAAAGAGTTTCCCATGTACTAGTACTTTACTATGGTTTATTTTCTGCCTTTTTGGTTGTAAATGACAAAGTAAACTTCTGTTTGCTAATTTGTCTACAACCAGTGAAATTAATGTCTTCTTAAAAGATTATTTCTTTGGTCTCAGGTTTGCCTTTTCATATAGTTTCAGATGTAGAAATGCAGTAGAAAGTTCCGTTCTTCAATGAGACAGACCAAAATGAAAGTGCAGGTACTGTACTGAGCTCAAATAATCATAAGCATTTTGAACAGACAAGCAGCTGGCGATAGAATCACTTTTCAGAGAGGTGTCTGGAAATTGGAAATGTTATCTGAAAAGGGTAACAACTTAAAATGAAATAGGGATCCTGGCCAAAATTAGAGCCTGTAGCATCATCTCTGTGATTTACAGTCTGGTTTCCCCTCTTAAATGTCATATCCATCTAACTCATACCTGAAGTGATGTAGATCTCAATGGGGTATCTCTTTTGTATTTAGGTGTTTTTCTGCAGGGCTTCCCACTTCTAATTACTCCTGGATACTAACACATTGGATGTTATGTGGAATATGGCTTTCAGATAAACAGCATTAATAAGTCCATTTTACAAAAGTAAGACAGCACACATCTGGGAATCTGTTTATCAGCTTAAGATCCCTTTCTCCAGTGTTTCTCAAACACTCAAGAGTTTTTACTGAGGAGGAATGTTCAGCATTTCTCCAGGTCAGGTCTTGGGGTCTCAAAGTAGGAACCTGGAGAGGAGGGAGCTTGCAACTAGTGATCACCTTGATTTTGGGCAAGGATAAGAAGCAAAACATCCAAAGCCATGGAAGGATCCTATAGACAGACATGGCATTTTCTCCTTTACTCTGATTCTTTCCACAAACAATGGTTTTATGCTGTGAACTTATTGAAACTAGAGTGTTGGGAAAACAAAGAGTGATCCTGTAATTGTGTATCCAGTTTATGGTGTACAAATAACCTTCGGACAATACTCTTGGGCACATGGTGTGGCTTTTGGGGATGGTGCTGTGCAGGGCCAGGACTTTTACTCAGTCTCCCTTGTAGGTCCTTTCCAATGCAGCATATCCTCTTATTCTGTGATTTCCTATGGTTGAGTCCTGGACATTACAATTCTAGTTATGTTCAATAGTAAATGTTTGTAATTGTTGTTTTTAGCCAATTTGGACTCTTTAAAACTAGAAAATAGAGGGCAATGTAATCAGTGCACTGTCTAACACTTAACAGGTCTTTAGATAGTTTTTAAAAATTAATTCTGTCTTCTATACCCTTAAAAAGACCATTTTCATATTTGTAATTTCAATAAGGCTTATAAAAGGCTTTCCAAATTCACTAGAGAAAATCCAATATTTTTTACAAGTGAACAGATGTAAAGCAACCATAAAACTCTAAGTCCTTTAAATCACATGCTTTCAAGAATGCTTCAAAAGTAAGATTATAGCAGGCTCACAGAACAAGTAAAATAACTTTATTTATATTTTCTTGGGGTGATTAAATCTTAACATGAGTATAAGTTAAATTTAGAAGAAACCTTGTAATATTCCAAACAGTACCAAAAGTACTGCACAGCAAATTGCCGTACAGAATTTACTTCTTTTCTGAATGAAACCATAAAGAAATGTAGAAATGTAAAGAAATTTTATAATTTTGGCTGAATTTGACTAACTGTTTTCATTTTAAGAGGGAATCTCTGTCTATGATGAATGCTTCTCAAAAATAAAGGGATAGGAAATCATTACTTAATATAAATGAAATATACACACCTGATTACATTAGTTGCTTATTATAGGTAAAACATTCTCATCTGGGTTACCCTTAACAGTTCCACTGATACCAGAAGAAATGCAAAATAGAGAAAGCAAAGATGTGTGTGCTGTCAGAGATATCATTAAATAAGGGCCTGAGAGAGCAGGAATGCAACTAGCAGTGATGATTTCTGAAAGTAGATAAGTGTCTTTCCGAAGAGAAAGGGCGTAAGATCCATTCTCCTGAGGGGGTTTCCAAACATTTGCCACCAGTGGCTGCTGTCCCCTGCAAAACCCTTCTGATTTCAGGAAATGTTCAGACAGGCACAAGGTGGTGAGTTAGCATCTCTTGTTGCAGTAGTGTGAACTAATTATAGACACAGAATAATTGTTGGGTAGTAGGGAGGTGAGGAATGACAGGAGGAGCAACAATAAGATTATGTGGTCACTTGCCAAGGGATGGTGCTTGGTATAATGCAGTTAAGATGGCTTGTTTGTTTGTTGTTTTATTCTAATTAGTGTGTATGTCCTATTTGCTAGGATTATTAGTGTATTGTGAAAGAAGTATTTCTTGGGAATGGACTTAAGGGAATTCAGGTCAGTGAACTTGCAGAATGACTCGGGACAGGCATTCTGTGCAGAGGGCATGATATGGAAAGAAACAGAGATTGTTGTTTGACCAAGATACAGGGGCTGATGGCATTATCAAAGAAAGGAACATAGGGTAACACACACACACACACCTGGGTAACAAGGCACAGCAAAGTGGTGATATGTCCTGCTCTGACACCAATAAAATCAATGAACCCTTAACCTAAATAAAAAGCATGATCAAGTCCAGAGACATCACACATAAGAAAATGTCTTCATGGGCAGAAGCGGGTGGGCCTGAACTCACATTCCTTTTGCTCCAAGTCTGCCAAAGCAGACGTATGTGGCTCTTGTAGCTGTCATCCCGAGAACACCCTGACAAAGACCACTTTGTTGTGGTATACCTATATGGCTTCTGGATGGATCTGGCTTGTACGTGGGCTGCTTGGAATAGGCAGTGATGATCACACCTAGACTGCCTATCTATGTAAAATTACTGGCTCTGCCGCTAACTCTGAAATCTTCCTCTCCAGATCTACAGTGTTTTCATGCAGTGTTTAAATTTGCAACAAATGGAAAGCTCTAAATGTGTTCTCTGAAGTGTGAATTTTCATTCATGCATACCACCTGGGAGCACACTTCAAAGAATGTGCTTTCCCACTCCCATGCCAATAGCATAGCTTGAATATGCTGTGGGTAAGTTCTGGAGCAAAGACTCAAAGGCTGGCGTTTGAAAATCTGAGAGAGCTACCATAAAACTTGCCGTCTCCTGTGAGGTGCTTGACACTTGCCTTTTTTGAGCTATGGAGAGTGATGATAGCTGCTTGTACTTGAGCTGTTTCATGAATGCTCCTAGTTTTTACGAATCCTCCTAATTTTGGGCTCTCCTTCCTTTTGTTTTTCCCCAGAATGAAATAGTAATGTGGAGAATTTCTCAACTCATGAAGACAATAGTTGTCTAAATTCCCAGTGTGAAGTTTTGTCTGATAATAGAAATTCTCACTCAGGAGCAAATTCCTGATAAATCTTCTTTCCTTTCTGTGCTGGTTCCTGTGGTAGGTCTTCTGACTCTCTCTTCAAAGCTTCCTGGGATATTTTGGTCTTTCTGATACCAAAACACAAGTTACATGGAAGTTAGCCTATTTGAACTAGGCTCCACTTCCTTTTTATTTTCTGCTGAATCAATGTTATATTATTCACACAATTTGAAAAATCTGGTTTACAATTAGAAAATAATTGTCTTTTTATGTCAGAGCTGCACACCATTTGCAGGTGTTCAAGTGTGAGGCCACTAAGAACAAACATACATTACTGTAATCTGACTCTGATTTATTGTACCAAAAATATAGTTAACTCCCTGTCTGTCAGTATCAATTAGGTAAATGCCAATACTAAACATTGAGGGGAAATAGGCAGTTACTGTGACATATGAGAAATCCCTCTGTGGTTTTGGGAGGTTTTTTCTATGAGGGCTTTTTTGTGTTTTTCTTTTAATTTGTTTTTCGGAGTCTTTAATTGTTATTATTATTCTAAGAAAGACCTGGTCTTAGAATATTCTTAGAATTGTATTCTTAGAAATGTATTCTTAGAATAAATCTTAAATACAAGATGTCCTGTTACTGTGTAGAATGACCCAAGAAGCATAGCTGTCACCCTACCTCTTCTGTGTTTCTTTATCTGGAATTTTCCTTGTCATTTCAGCTGTTTCTTACTTAGTTGTTTTATTCTTTAGTTTTTGTAGCTTACCAACAAAGAGATCCCACCTCTCTGATCTGAATGCACATCCTTTGTCTTCTCCTTCATCTGAACTTGCTAGGGCTCCTCAGAAATCACTTGGTTTGTTTGCTTACCACACAGTATTATTCACTTCTCTGATTTGCTAGTGTTTAAAGTAGAATTGGATCAGCACAGATCTAGACCATGAGTTAAACAATCTTTCTCTGCTAAATTTGGTGTTTAAATGCTATGCACAGCATTATTCCATGCTGAATTCTGAAAGCATCCATGATGGACTGGCATAGACATTCCTGGATGCTGGCCAGCATGGTTTCTTTCTCTTTCTGCCAGTCAGGTAATACAACAAGCATATTATCCCTTCACAGACTGGAAATAGTCTTCTCAATTCTCTGTCATGCCTTGCCAAACTTCTCTAGTTGTGGACAGCTCCAGAGTTATTAAGTGTGGAGAATTATACACAGTCCAAGCTAGCGGACCTTACTACCTGAGCTACATATTATTATGTAGTGCTTTTGCTTATCTAATCCATACTAGTACTTGTCAGTGCCTTCTGCAAGAGAAGGGCAAAATCGTTCTGAGAAGAAGAGGAAAGTTGTCCTTCCGCAGTAGGTACAGAAGCCAGTAGAGAAACTTGTGGTAGATGTAACTTTGATACATATCTGGTGTTGAATTGATAGCCAACAGTCCAGCTGAATTGGTTTGCTGAATTACTGGCAAGAGAGGGAAGCTGCTGGCAGAATTTTGGGAGAAAGGCTGCTGAGGGCAACTACCTTGAAGTGAAGTTTCAGATTTCTTTACGTTCAAGAAACCAGAAACACTTCTTTGCAATGTTTGGGAAAGTTGTCTAAGTCCTTTAGGAGTACGAAGTTTAAGACCTGTCCTTCTCAATATTTCATGTTAGTGACTTTGACAAACTTCTATGCCTGATTAGAACAGGTTTTTAGGAGTGCCTTATCCTTTTGCACAGTGGAACTGTGGGCCACTCTTGTGGTATACAATGAAAGGTCGTACACTGTTCCGTATTTAAATGCTTCAACCTATTTCAAAGTTTTCACCTCAGACTACTTTGGACCTGTTTTTTTCATCTGCATATTTGAAGCAATTTTAAAAACTGTGTCTGATTTGTACATTTTAGTGGCTCAAGCTTGAAATAAACATTCACTACATGATCAGAATATTAATTAATTTGCCTGCTTGCTACTGACTGTTAAGCTTCCTGCTATGGCAAACAAGCTGATATATATTATACTTGATACTTAGAAATAATAGAATGAGGAATTTCAAAGACTTTTAATAAACATTGCTGTGAGTTTTATAAAAAACATTATACCAATAAAGCAATATTTCTGAGGTCAAATCTACTGTAACGTCATATTGTCTGTGAAGATCCAGATGATTTTCATGTTCTGTCCAGTACATGGATCTGCTTTTTAACAGTCTGGATCTTTTAGAATGATGCTGATTTACAAATTAACATTCTCCAATAGTAATGCTGAGAATATATTAATAATTTTATTCCTTAAATGCTTGATTTTTTTTTACACTAAAATACACCTGTTCGTTAAGTAAAGGTAAACTACTTCATATTTTGTCTTTGCTTTTTAGGTCAGATTTCCACATTTGACAATTTTCCTGTGCCAAACTGACATCAACATGAATAATGAAGTGTGTCACAGTAAAGTAATTCTTTACAACAGCAACATCAATATGGTACTTTTCCACCTTCCCTGACCCACTTACCACTGTCTTCCCATGCCCCTTTCTGTAGAAAGGGTTGTGAACTAAATGAATATTGTGTGTTATGAAATGCAAGTCTGTTTGTAATTTCCTGTAATTTATAGGCATTATATTTGTTATAATTTATAGAGATAAACTGACCAATCTTCTAACATAAGTGATGCAAACTGAGCAAAAGAAACATAATTTCTGTCTGTCATACCTGATAATGTGATTGTTTCAGGGCTAGGATTACTTCTTCAACATTCTTGATGGAGTTAGCCAAAATTGTGAAAAAAAATCTAAGATTTTAGTTATTTTTCTCTAGCCAAACTCCTAGTGATGAACACAGCAGATTCAAAGAGTATGCTAATCCTAGTAAGTATAAACTGTAGAGTTTCAATGTGAATTTGTCACAGTAAGGAATATTTAGTACGGAAACTTCTTGCTTTTGCATAAGCTGGGGGTTGAAGCTGCCTGTTGCACTTGTTGTGCAAACTGCCCTGACAACTCGAACCAAAAGAAAACCGAACTGATCTGTATTTATGTTCTATGTATCCCATCTACCAATGAAGCTATATACATAATAATTATAACAACATAGATTTTACAAATAAAACAGCAGCCTGTTTTATTTTGTTAATACATGGTGCTAGTCTCAGAAAAGATTTAGCTTCTAATTACAATATTGATATAATTTTTTTTGTTCCTCTTAACACAGGACTTCATGGATGAGTGCACAGAAGGAACATGAGTCCTTGAGTCAACCTATGGTAATTTGAATGAATTATAAATCACAAAATGGAAAAATTAATTATTTTCTTAAATATCTTATGCTTTAAAAGTAAAGTAAATTGCTAGCAAAGACTGTAGAGAGCTGGACTGGAAAAAAAAATGTAGCCTACTTATATCATCTGATTTGTAGGGATGAAAAGGCGGCAGCAGAAGGAGAAGTAAGTACTAACTGCTCTGCAAATATAACTGCTATTTTGCAGAGGCAGTGGAAAACCATCAATTTACATGTACATTTAATCTCAACAGACCACTGTGGCAAAAGGCTTTGGTTGAAGTGGTGAAGGCCTGTGTTTGAGAATTGCCTGTGAGAATTTAATTTCATTAACATTCCTCTATGCATGTTTAATGAGTATTCAATCTTATTTAAAGTGTAATGATAAATATGCTAACAGATTTTTTTGTTCTCCCCAAAAGTAATTAAACATCCTCTTGCTATGTTCTGGGCTAGCACAATGTGAATATCTAATGCAGGAGTGTGTACATTCTTTTATTTAAACAGTCTGGACACTGCTTGCTTAGACTGAAGCCAGGCCTGGCACCATCAGATCTTTGATCTTTCTAGTGCTGCACTAGATGCAGTTCTTGGCTAGCTACATTGGGATGTCAGTTCCTTTACAACACAGAGCAACAGATGAAAATACCCAGTAAAGTTGCTGTATTGAAGTCCTTGGACATCTGAGGCAACTCCAAGCCAACTCATCTATGAGTTGGTAGCAAAGGAAGCATCTTGCAAGTAGAGTTGTAATCTAGGCTATAAACTTGGCCTGGGAGCTGTTATGCTTCAGTTCTATGCTGCCACTTCCAGTCTGCTGCATGCTGTGGCGTGAGACCACAAAGAGCAGCTCAGGAGCTGCTTTCTTTAATGTTGCTGATTAAGCTGACTTCTGATTACTTCAGAGAATGCAGGAAAAGCAGCATCAGCAAAAAGTCAATCTCTCCATTTTAAAATTTGAAAATAATTTAGGTTTATAATTTTAGAATATTTCTAAAGGGGGAAGAAAAACAAAGTGCTTTGTCTGTGACCAAGACTGGCAGATTTTTTCACCTGGCTGCTTTGCCAGTTCCTCAGGATTAGCAGTCTATTCTTCAGATTTCTGCTTTCTGTTATTAAAGCAATGACACAAATTGAGACATAAATTTGTCTCATATGCCTGAAGTTGAAATAGCTGCTCTAGATGAAGAGTTGGGCAATTAAATAGTTTATTTAATGTTTTGTGTTGTATTTTTTAAATTGATATTTAACAGTCATCTTTGAAAAATTACTTTTGTAAGAAACACTTCAATTCATATGCAATTTATTTATAAAACACATGGTCTCTCTGATATAGATTACAAGTACCATATGGGAATGAACATATTTTCTTTAACTTTTATTCAACAGTATTCAATGACTTTTCCTTGTTTTATTGACCTGTATAAAAATATATTGCAATATTTTTTCCCCTTATTACATTATTCTCTTCTACCCTTAGCACTGCATTTCTCAGCTGATTGATTTGGCAGTTTGGGAGAAGGGTAGAAATTATCAAGTGAAAATAACAGACTCATGTTATTTGACCAGATTTTACTCTCTGTAGAACAATGTGAAAAGGATGATCCATTTTCTCCTCCTGCCAGGATTAAAAGCCAATACATCAACAATCTTGAAACTATCACTAATTTGCCGTGATTTCTATAGGCCAGAGATGCTTCTGTTTATATACTGCACTCTTGGCATCTGCTGCCTCTTTGATAAAGACTTCTCTACTTTCCTGTAAAATGAATTATTGACAAAGATGGGGAAGCCTGATTGGTGGCAAAGAAAAAAGTAGTCATTTATAGAGAAACACAGGTTGTTAAATATGGTCAATTTTTTTTTCAGTGATCCACATGCAGATACATGCTTTAGCTGACGAGGTCAAAGATGCTTCGACACTACTTGGTGCAGCATAATATCTTCCACATCTGTGCAGTTCTTCTTACCTTCCCATTCACATATAACATCAATAAAGTCAAACTCTGTGTTTCCATCAGTGCTTCCTGTGCCTCACAGGAGTTTTGGAGATCATACTAAGTAATCTATAGCACTGCATGTGTTTTCCGCATGAATTTTGATGACAATGTTGCCTAGCAGCCTACAGAAAATGTTGATGGTGGCCATCTTAACAGTTTAAAAATTAGCCCATAAAACTGATATTGTTTGTTGTGGCCTTTCTTGTAACTGTAAACAAAATAGTGTAAACTGCCTGTTATGGCTATCAGTAGCACAGAGCCCAGCAAGATCCCATTGAGTTGTTGGTATATCTCAGTGATTAGTCTGTTTGAACTCTGTGCTTCTGGCACCTAATAAGGTGTAGTACTGCTGCTACCCTTTCTGTGGGAGAGAGTATGTGAAGTTTGTAAAGAAAATGCTGCTGGCCTCAAGCTTTTCCTGATCTAACGCTTAATGAAGAGGGTGGAAGCTGTGACTTTTGTGGTGCTCTGAGGTCTGTAGAACTTTTCTGAAATATGTGATAATCTGCAATGAAATCTTACCAATTCCTGCACATATATGGCATATTGATTCAATTTGGCCACAGGTCCATGCATATTCCTCATGCCAAAGCATTGCAGAGATAAATAGGTAAAGCAATGTAAAACCAGTGGCCATTAATCTAGCAATGTAAATACCTATTTTAAAACAACCACAGTGTTGTCATGGGTCATAAAATCTCCAAACATTCTCAATGTCTATACTAAACTTTCCACAATTTTAGATTTCAAATCAGCATTTCATCTGTGCTTAAATAATAAAAAACACCCAAACTCTTTTAAATATGGAAAATTACAACTCTGCGAAAATTTTTAGTTCCTTCCAGTTTGATGTATTTTTATCACCATGAAATTTTCAATGGTATTTGGACTTTTCTGTATTTTCTGCCTGCAAAAACATGAATGAAACATGACAGAAAGTTTTCCTATTTTCAAAAGGTTTCAAATACATGTCCCAAAAAAAAAAAAAAGCTGAAGAGACTACTAGTAATATGAGCTATTGTAATATGTCAGCATTTTGAATAGGAATCTTTTCCTGACAGAAGACTATAAACCGCTATACACCAAATCTTTGAGTTCTCTGTATGGCTCTGTTCATTTTATGATGATATGAACTAAAAGAGATGCAAGTCTCTTTATTTTTGCCTGAATTTAAAGGGATGTTTGTTCCCCTCCGGCAGCAGCTTTAGGACAGTGCATTTATCTTCGCCATGCTGTCCTCTCTCCCATTTTGTCCTAGATACATGTTTTGGGGTTTTTTTCCCTTGAATATATCCTTTTTTGTTGTTTGAGGCATAGTTTTCAGTGTGATGTCTGACACTTTGGACACTTGTAACAGGATAGGTTAAAGCCTACAGCCACAAGGCCTAAATCCAATTGTCCAGGAGGTTCTTACTGTCTGCCGGAGGCCTCCTCTCCTTTGCCATTGCTCTCTGCTGAGGAGAGCAATGTATGTATGTCTTTCCAACTCCTTATAAACAACATCCACTGAACACCAGATTCTGATCCTCATGAATACCTTAATTTAAAAACTGGTCTGCTGCAGAGAAACTAGGCTATGCAATGAAAAGGATCTAAAGCTGAACTAGTCAGCAACCAGATTTAGATCTAGAAGATAAATTTTAGCCTATCATGCTAAATTTCCTAGTAGTATGCTGTCTGAACAGTAGCTATTTGTGATTGCATCTCATGGATTCTTATGCGGTTCTACTCTTAACACTGAAAGATAAAAGGAAATAAAATGACATTTAAAATCTTCTCTACCTGGAGAAATTGTTCCAAAATAGCCGTTTAAAGTGGTGCTTGTAAGAATAGAACAGTACAGAATACCTCTTGTGGAGGACCTGTTTGAGGTTACTTCTATGTGTCAGCAAATCCTTCCAAGTTTATAACCAAACAGGGATTGCAGACTTTGCTCTTGCTGTCACCAGGCCTGCAGAGAAGAAAACAAAAGAGCAAGGCTAATGTCCTGTTTTGTTAGTTTTTTTCTTAGGCAGAATATATAATTGTAATTTTTTTGAAAAGGATTTGCTTTATTTACCCTTTCAGATTAACATTCAAAAATCGACATTGTGTAGCATATTCATGTGGACAGAGACAACATTCTATTATGACTAATCTTTGATAATTTCTCTTTTAGTTATTTTAGTGTTAATTATTGGGTTTTTTTGAATTATTGTTGAGCAGACAATGAAAATAAGACCAAAAACTACATCTCTTTGAACTTTAATGCAAGATTTCTCATTTTATAAAAAAAAAGAAAACCCCAAACCCCCGGCTTAAAAACTCAAATTCTTTCTAAAATATTACAAATTTAGAGACATCACACAGATGGTGCTTAATTTCAAGTCTTCTTGATGTAGAGCTACAGGGAGTATGTTACATATCCTAAGAAGTATGTATTATTGAAATAGCTTCCTTTTAGAATTTGGAAAATGTCATCAATTCTTAGGCAAGAAAACAATACTAGGGAGATGGCAGAGATAGGAATACCTGAGTGAAAGTAAACTGTGTGGTCCTATTTCCTAATCAAGGAATTTGCCATGGGGGAGAGAATTCAGTGATACTGAAATTGCAGCATAAATTAGAAAGGGAAAAGATATTCAGCCTGGGAAAATATTTGCCAAAAGATGTAGTGAGGCCAAGACTTGGAGAAAATTCAAAAGCCACTTGGCTGTTCTACAAACATAATAATCCCCAATGGTAGGTTTTTTAGGGTAGATATAAAGATTGTTCCTTTAGAATGTGAGTCAACTGATAATTGCCTGAGAGCGGAATTAAATTTCCTATTGGAGAAGTTATTCCCCCTGTCTGCAACAGAGTTTCTCAGACCTCATCGTTCCAGTGTCTGGCGCTGGCCGTGGTTTATAACGGCACAGTCTGCATAACTTAATAACCCATGCTTATTACTACCAACCTTTAGGCCAAAGAGAGTTCAGACATGATTACTGATTTTTACAAACTTTGTTGTATGGCAGTCTTGCAAAAAGACCACTTAGGTAGTTCATCTAGGTGCTCACAATGCTAACTATGCACCACTGTGTAACAAAGTACAGCTACTTGAAGTGTTTGGCAATCTCCACAGGACTACTCTGTTTCTCTGCCACTCTTGTATGATCACAGAATATGTAAGTGGCTAAAACTCTGCAGAGAGCCTGATCTTGTCTGGAATCAAGGGTACTTAACATAATCTATTGCAGAAGGACTTCCAATGTCTTTCCTGTCAGGTAAAACAGCATAACTCTTGGCCCTTCACATTTAAGTGAAGTTTGTGGGTTCAGATTGCAGGATGTCATGGGGCCACTCATGCCACAGTGTCTTTGCCGTTTCCTTTCCGATTGTGTACAGTGTTTGCAACAAGACGAGGGCATATCTTATCTACACAACAGAAACTTAGAGTGCTTTTAGGAAGCAGCTGGTTAGCAGTTCTGTGGCTGCACCACAGAGCTCAGTTCAGACTGCTCAGCTCTGCTAGTCAGGGTAAATACACCTATCCAGAAGTTTGTGTTCTCAGTAAGTAGATTGTTGGATTTCTCTATACAGTTAAGTTAAAAAGTGATAGACAGCAGTCCTAGGCACTGAAACTCCATTTTTCCTACTATGATAATTAGATTTTGGCACACCTTTAACCCAAGCCAGTTATCTCTGTACCAAAGAATTCCTGAACATGGCAAGGGAATTAGTCAGTTGGGATGTGATCATTACATTTGGAACGTTGAGGGACTTCAAAAATGGACTAATTTCAGCTGGTGAATTTCAGCCAGTTAACTTCAAGTCTCAGTGCTGGGAATGATCCAAAGTGTACCAAAATTAACAGAGTAGTTGCTTTAGAGTTACCTTCTTTAATGGTGGCTTGAGTGTAAATATCTGTGCAAGGGAGATTTGCCTAGCATTTTACTAAAACTTTAATTAACGTTAGAAACACAAGGCAAGAAAAAAATAAATTCCCTGGAAGTTTTACTACAGAGAGATAATCCACAGGAGAATGGTTGTCTTCAGAGTCTGACCTTCTTTAGGGAAAAACCTTCCATGTGTGATGCTCAGGGTGTAAAATTCTGTTTAAAAAACACATGCAAGAGATTTAATAAAAAAAAACTTTTGATACATGTTGGGGCTTTTGGAATTTTTTATTTGGGTTTTTGTTTTGTTTGTTTCTTTTGTTTTGTTTTGTTTGTGTTGTTTTGTTTGTATTTTTTGTTTAGTCAGGATGTTTTATCTTAGTATGAGTTATGCTGTGTGAAAGCATACGTTGCTTGAAAGCGTCAAGAGGAGAGCTGGTGAGAGTTTTGGAACACAAACCCTGTGAGGAATGACTGAGGGAGCTGGGAGTGTTTAGCTGGAGAAAAGGAAATTCAGAGGTGCCCTTATCACTCTCTACAAGTTCCTGAAAGGTGGCTGTAGGCAGGTGGGTGTTGGTCTCTTTCTCCAGGCAGCAGCTGACAGATCCAGAGGTCATAGTCTTGAGCTGCAACAAGGGAAGTAGTGGTTGGATGTTAGCAAAAAGTGTTTTATGGAGAGAGTGATAAAGTACTGGAATGGTCTGCCTGGGGAGGTGGTGGAATCACCATCTCTGGATGTGTTTAGAAAAAGACTGGATGTGGCATTCAGTGCTATGGTTTAGTTGAGGTGTTAGGGCTTGGTTGGATTTGATGATCTTAAACCTCTCTTCCAGCCTAGTGATTCTGTGATTCTGTGAAATATTGACAGAGGATTGATTAGAGATAGTGTAAACAAACATTCACTGGGGGTCTTTCTGGAAGGACAATGTGTAAGAAGGCCAAAAAGGATACCCTATAAACGTCATGAGGATGTGAAAAGGCATCTTCTTCTAACTTCTTTTACTTTTGTTATTAGAAGACTATTGCTGGCCATTTGAGCAAGCAATGTTTAGAAGGGTATGAAAGTGGTAGTCTGTTTAATCTTTTATGTCTTCTTAAAATCCCTGTTTCAGTGATAAAAAGCTGTGATAAAAAAAAAAGATCATCTTGTATCTTTAGCATATGATAAGAGCTATGATGAATCATAACTTGGGAATAGGACGGTGAAGAATACTCTAGTGTTCTCTAGAAGTTATATTGCACAGTGTTCACCTTCCAGCTCAGCAACAGGCAGAAGTTTCTAAGCTAACTCCAGAACTGGATGCAGAATTTCTGTGTCAACACAGCACTACACCCTAATTAATCAGCTGAGAGGAATTAGGTAAATTATCTCCAGTAGCACTGTACTAATGCAACTCCGTCTTCTCAGACACATGTTATCTGAGCTGTGTTGGGTCAGGTAAACCTTCCAACTTGTTCAGTACCGGTAACTTCATTCTAGACTGCATCATGTAAAACATCTCTTGGGCATCTGACTTTGAATGCCATCTTTGGACAAACACCCAAGGTTTGCAAACAAACTTAGAAAAAAATAAATTAAAAGAGTTCAGAAGGAGCAATCTTTTAAATATGAAACAGAATACATATAGAGTTTCTGAAATTAAATTCAGTGAGTTTTTTTGCATTTATTTGTGTTTCTACAATACATTACCTATTCTATTCTGTTAAAATCCATAACCAAACAACAGCTCTTTATCTGACCAAACTGTGTTGTCTGTGGCCAAAGAAAAGACTTTTTGTCTTTTGTGGATAGCGCCTGCTGCCATAGACCATATTACATATTAAGGAAATTCAAAATAAGAAATTAGGGAAATTCAAAACCTGGTTGAATTATAGAAACTTTTGAGTGTCTAGTAGGAGAATAACAATTTGAAAGGACCTGCTGAAACACTTATCAACAACTTTACTTTTCATCCAGAGGGTGGTTGGGCACTGGTACATGCTTCCTAAGAAACTATTCACAGCACCAAGCCTGAAAGAGTTCAAGAGGTTTTTGAACCATACTCTTAAGTACCTGGTGTTATTTTTTGGGATGTCCTGGCAGGACAGGAGTTGGACTTAGATGATTCCTGTGAGTCCCTTCCAACTCAGCATATTCAACAGCTCAGTCCTGTAAAACATAAAACCCACGAGACTGAGGTTCAGATTTTTGATTCTTCATAGATGAGATATCCTGAGACACACAAGGCCAAACTGTATCCTCTATTTTTGATCACATTATGACTGGCACACTTGGGAGATATTTGACATACCGTACATGAGTTTACATCACAGAAGACTGATGTCTTTGGAGCTCATTAGAACACTATGGTCGTGAGTTATGCAGTGAATTACTTTCAGTCTTTCAAGCAGCAATTAAAATATTTCTTACATGCTTTTTCCTCTTTCTTGTGTTCTGTTTCTTGTGTATGGATATAGGTTCAAAATATCTAACCATATGAAAAAATTACAAATATACTATGGTGCTCTAGTCTGAATTCTAAAAGAACTGAAGCTTGTATCGTCAGCTTCTATCAACAATTTTGAATGTTTTGGCTAGCATATTTTGGTTTTAATAGGGATGTAGAATATTCAGAGAGACTAAAGTCTCTCTTCCATTATGAGGTAGTGGCTCACCATAGAGTATATTTTCAGAGACAATCCCGTTCCCCCACTGGCAGAACTGCTGCAGTGTTATAATTTCCCATTTTTATTAGCTGAAAATCAAATGAACAAAAAATATTTTGAAAGCAAGAAAAGCATCAGTGAGAACTTGCTTTTTCTTGGGAAGAATCTATCCACACTATAGGAAGCCATGGGCCGTCACTTTTTTCCCATTCCCTCAGTCCCAGAACTTGTTTTATAAGCCCCAAGATCTTCAGTGCAGAGCTATGACTACAATAAAGTTATCACTTGGTTCTCCATGGCTTACGGTTTGACACCTGATGCTCCATTATTAGCAATACCTTTGTGATGGACACTTCAGGGATGAATGTGCAATTTCATAGGAAGTTTTGATTTCTAGATGTTGATGAATTGTTGACAGAAAACTGGAGGTAAGGCGCTTGATAATGCATTATGATGACAGGATATCTCCAGGCACCCACTGTATGTTGAAGCAAGGATTTATATAAGAGGCTTGCTAGAATTATGATAGTTTGCTTTTTATTATCCAATTTTAACTAGACAAATTTGTTTTATTTATACTTCTAGAAGTTATTTTCTATTTGCTCTTATTGAATTACTCTGATTAAATTCCAGCAGCAAGCTGATTTTTATAATTCCTTGTACTATCAAAGGTTGGGAAGAAATGCTTGTGGCCCACCTTCTCTTAATTTCCTAGTGACATTTCAATATTTGCTTACAAGTTCTGCTTATAGTTTTGGGGGGTTTTTGCCAAGGTCTATTACATTGTGTTTAAAATAAAAAAATTACTCTGTCCTGCAGTGTTTGAGATGAGGGCAGCAATACTAAACGTCCATTTGAAAGAAAAGAGGTAGTTATGTGTCATGTATATAGTAAGCATAATCCATAACAAATAGTAATAACATTTTTTCATAGGAAACAAAAGACTGCAGAAATTCTAAAAAACCATTATTTTGTAAAATTATATGACTGAAACTGAATCAGGTAGATAAGTAGTAGATTTTATCCTTTCTAGCACAGGAGAAAGGATGGCCACCTTTTCCTAGCTGGTAATATGTATATACTCATTTCAGTATATGTATATGCTCATTTATATATACGTATATGCTCATTTCAGTGTGCATGTGATGCCTCTTGTCTTCGCATTGTAGGAGCTAGTCCTGTGGCAAGATGTATGGTTTTTAGGCATTAAAGGGCTGCTGGAGAAAATGCTTTAAAGCAGGCCTTCTTTGAGTATTGGGCACAACTCAGTAGTGTGACTTCTCTCTTGTTTTCTGTCCATATGCAAATAATTAGAGAGTCACCCAAATTTGCAAACCACCTGCTTCTGTCACAGGGGATCATGACAGAGAAGGAGGGCATAGCACTGTGCTGCATAAATGTAGGAGGTACAGTCTTCACTATGTGCATGTCAATTCTCACTGAATGTCAAAGAGTGGATTGTCTCAGTTCTGCCATTCTGGACAAGCAGGCAACATGAATACAGTCCTAAGGGTAAATCCCAAGTCAATTGGTAATACAAAGGCATTGAGGGAAAAAAAAAAAAAGATCCTCAGAAAATTTTGCATAATAATACACTTCCTTTTGTTTTCCCTTGAGCTTCTTGATAGTGATTCTATCATCTCCAGAAACAAAACACATGAACTACTGGAATAGGGAGATGTAGGAGTCATCAGCAAAATCTTGCCCTGTACAGGGTTAACACAGCCTGCTCTTGATGGCCTCAGTTATACAGCTCTCTTCACATATTGCCACTTAGATCCTTTCCCCATGACATTGTCACAACATATTAAAGCCTCCATCCTGCAAACTCTTCACGCATGTCGGTAGTCAGAGTTAATCACATGCATGAGTGTTTGCAGGACAGCAGCCTGAGAGATTAAAATCTAGAAAAGCAACCATATTAAATGACCTATTTTAAGGGGAAAGAGAAAGAGACTCAACAGAAATTCTTTATAACTTACTTGGATATAACGTTTTAAGATATGTTGTGTTACATTTTTACACAACATCTTTCTTTCCTATACCACCATACCTAAAGTCATAGCAGCAAAAGCTGAAATGTGAAACTGGCACTTTGCCAACACTTTAAATCTGTTGATGTGGCCATGACACAGAAACCCAGACACAGGAACAGCTGTTTGGCACAGGAGTGTCCTCCACTAGTTCGTTAATTGAATTCCCAAATAACATTTGTCACAGGTTCTGAAGATTAGAAGTTGTGATTCTGGAATAGTGACACGATGAAAAATAAGACAAAGGTAGAAAAGCAAAGAGAAATTTTGTTACTTGCTAATTGTCATGCACTCAGCAGCTTCAACAGCCTACTTAGCACCTGCCTCTTAAATAGGTTTTAGCAAGAAGGCTGGGACCAGAACCTTTTGGGTTGCAGTAGTTAGTTCAGTTTGCAAATCAGCCCTTCCTCACTGAAAAAGAAAAAAATAAAGAGAAGCCTCCTTCTTTAAATTAGTTCTTTCGCTTAATATATATTTATATGTTTAACTAAAAACTAAGATACTTTGAGGCCTGCTACTGCATTTCCTACACTTTGCTAAATATGTTACATTTTGTTGCCAGACAAAGCACATGTTGCAGGAAAGAAATCGAAGTCTTTTTCTGAGCAATTGCCAATCTACTCTAAATTTCCCTACTATATCATGCCTTTCTGAGCAAGGTTTCATTTTTCATGCCTCTCTTAGACTAATTCTATCTGACATCTTTAAATTCCATCACTTGACACTGATGTGGGGATAGAAATGTAACACAAATTATGAAAGTTAATTATGATGGCTGATAGAAATTCTTGTACCCTCACTTTTCTGTCCTCTTTTCAGAACAAAGGCACAAAATCAGAGTAATGTGCTATCTGATAAGGGACTATGAGGAGACAAAAATCATATTGTTGTCTAAATTTATGTGCATTAAAACAAGCTACAAATGCTTTATTCAGTCTGTGCAAGTGATTGGGGTCTGTGGATTCATAGGACTACCGCCCATTGTGTTTTAACTTAGAAATATCTATCTGTGTCTAGAAACAGCTAAATTTAGCCTCTTTGGATGACCTTTCAATTACTACCAGTGTGGCATATGAGCCAGCTTTATGTAAGGTAACCTCTACTTGTTCTGGCAGCTGAAGGTACTAATAACCATTGGGCTTCAGATAATGACTAAACATCCAAATGTTTGGGTTGCTAGAAACTTCCTTAAGATGCTGCAACTTGTAACTGATTTTAATTCTTTGGAGCACAATCTAAAGATATTTTTCTATGAGTTACATCAGAATCAGAAATACTGCAAGAGCAACATTTTTGCTTTTGTCTCATATTTCATCTTGTAGCTGCAGACTGGGGAAAGAGAAGAACAAATATATAAAATATGCTTAGCAAGCAAGGATAAACAGCACTCTAATCTATAGTCCAAAGCTTCAGCAAATTTTTTTTACAGTATCAATTTTACATCTTGGTTAAACGCTATGAATGCAATTGCCACCGCAGGAATTCCACTGTGGTTAACTTTCATGGGAATCAGTGTTGAAATTTGGATGTAGCACCTGAGGTATCTGTTGTAACTTGCCTTAAAAGAAAAAGCTGTTGAGAAAAATTCCTTTTCCATACACCATGTCTCTTAATGCCTCCATGATGGCATGCAAAGTCTCCATAATGAAACCTAAGGGATTTCTCATTGTGTAAATTGCAGTCTGGACTTGACGCAATCATTTTATGTTATCTCTCCTCATAGCTTCCACCACTAGAGAGAAATGTGAGTGAAGTATTGTTAATCTGGGGTAATTTTTTGGCTGAAAAACACTGTATGAGTCTCTAGGGAGACACTAGGGAGATGCAATGAGGAGTTATGTTGCCTTAATGGCGACCAAATGGGTACAGTTTCCTAATGTTAGACTTTTTTTCAGGGCCTCTTGGGATAAATTTTCTGTCCTGTGTCTTCTAAGTTGAGCAGTAAAAAGTACACAATTCTATTATTCAGCCATAAAGATGTACTGACAGAAGTATGGAAACATGGCAGAAATTGTGCTATAAGGAGATAACCAGGCATAAGCAAACTAATGTGTTTTCTATGATAATGATGACGGAAAAAAACATGAAATATTTCTTTTCACAAACTGTATAAATATACCGAATACAGTGTTTTATTGTGCCAACAGTATAATTTTAAAAGTTCCAATTATTTGATTTATTAATGCCCAATATTACAAGTAGGTAGTTTCCTAGACAAAGGTGTATTGGATTTTTCCATACCACAGTGATAATTCTAATTAATGTAAATTTGAGTCACATCTATACATCAAAAGGAAAGCCTGTTTTCAAATGGTCATTGAAATTTAATTTTTTGAGGTACCACTTTTGCACCAGTAAGCAGTGCTACATTCTCTGGAAGCATCTCTAATTTCTCCACTTGAATGATGTAATCATAATTCCAGCCATTGAAAATAGAGTTAGGCTTTCATTCTTCAGAATGCGTTGAGTATTCAGGAAGGGCTCTGATGCCTTTCATTTTGTGTCCTGGGTGGATACTGAAGATAACCACATTTACCAAAAAGTCTAACAGAGGCTACTGCTACTATCCCTGATACCAGCGTAGTCAAATATGTACCTATTCAAATGTAAAGATTTGAGGCATGATCACTCTGTATTTGCAGCAAAAGTACAAAATAATCTTAAATGTCAGTATCATCTTATTTTCCTGGAGGTAAGTTAAAAGTCTTTAGTTACCATGTGAAAAGATTGCTTGGAAAGCTCCAGGGACATTTTTTAAAAATTTTGCTGTACTACATGCATTTTAATTAAAATTATTGATTTAGTTTATTTTAAAAAGCAGTATGTAGATTAAGCAATAAAGTTGCCAAACATTCATTCAGGTACTAACTGAAGTCTTTTCCTCAGAGACTCAGCTTTACTGTGCACATCACACTGCACAGATATGGAGGACTTACTTATCTGAAAAGCCATGGAGTTGATGGAGAGAAACATATTGCAAATGTCCTGTGGAAAGATGAAGCAGAAAACCTGAAGCTTTATAGTTGAAAAAGGTTAAAGCTCAAGAATTTTTTCTATGTCCAGAATAGAATATTTTGCTCTCAACCCTTTATTTTTTGTTATAATTATGATGTGACCAGCCTAGTTGTTATGTTGTCATTTGTTCATGTGTTTCAACCATGATACCTCTGTTTAATTAGGGATGTGTCATTAGGAAGTGCCTAAGGATGCTATGGTGGAGATTGGTTTTGAGACAAAACTGAAGAATGCTGTTCCCATCTGTATTGTATTGCATGCAGGAATCCTGGGGTGTATGTATGTAGTAGAATAGTAAGATGAAGGAAGTTTGTCCTCTTCCATGTCCTTTCTACCCTGGTACTGCAAAAGAAATAGACTCAACCCAGCTAGGAAGGCTTGTGTGGTGGGATCCTTTGTGAGGATAGTGCTGCCATAGCCACCACCTCTTCCTTCCTCTTCTTTTCTGCAGGTTCTAGCACAGACAGTGAGAAGAGAATCACGTAGAAATGACATTTCATGGCATATAATTTGGGGGGAATATCATTAGTAAAGGTAAGTTATAGCCATTTTTCTGCTACACTTTTCCAAACTTCAGGAAAACTTCAGCTTATTAGTTAACTTGTGGATCTGTGTAAGAACTATTTAGATCTGCTAAGATCTAAGATCTGGATCTAGATCTGCTTTACCATTAGGTCTAGTAAAATGAGTGGTCCAGTGTCTACTTGTATTTAGCAAGGAGGAGTCAGAGCTGCAAAGATCAGGTTCTCCCAGGCACAGATGGAGAATCAAAGCCCAACCCAGTCTCTGTTTCAACCTTAGTACATGTGTAAAAAATGAGACAGTATTTGCATAGGAAGACGATCTGCTCTAAGAAATTAATTCAAGGCCTGAGTGCTGGATGTGGCATTCAATATCTAGTTTATCCTTCTGTGTGAATCCTACACTTCCTTTCTGAATTCAGTGCAGCACTTTAATATGTTTGTCATAGGTTTTTTTTTTTAAGTTGTTTTAATATTTGGTTTAAATATGAAGGTGAAAATTGTGCTCAGTCTGAGACTTTTCCAACTGTAACACAGAAGTGAATTTTTCAAGCTGAGCTATGAGGCATAAAAATAAAGATTTTTAGGAGAAGCCTGACACACTCTTAAGGAAAGCAGAGCTGGAAAACTTACAGATTAGAGACATATCCATATCGATATGTATTTCTGTAAAACACCAGAACAGCTTTGCGCTGCATGTTCCTTCCCACCTCCTGGAAGAACCAAGGCTCTGCAGTGTGAAAAAAGAATTCTCAGTATTTTAAAAATTGTTCAGACATGTCCTGGACCCTCTGTTAGGAAATTGTGCAGTCAAGTGCTTACTAATACAGAGTGACTAACTCTCTGTTGAGCTAACAGGGACACAGGCTTTGTGTCAAAGCTTTCACTGTGCAAGCATGACCTATCATTGTTACAATTGCCTGCTGCGAAATTTTCCCTATCACTGATGTTGCTTAATTATTCTCAACCATAGTTAAATAGGGCAGTTTCCCTTTCTGATATGAATATTTCTTTTCAGAGCATAATTATTCCATGCACTGACTGACCTAAATAAAGCTGAGTGTCTACCAAATGGATAACACCGAAATAAAGAATCCAGAGGGCTGCAGAAGAGCTCCTGTTTTCCTGATACTGTCCTTGTCAGCAAAAGCACTCCAAAACAATGGAATATTTATAACCTTTCCTGGGTTAGAAAGCTGTAGTGGTTAATATGGTGTTAGCTGTTTATTGAAGTTTGCAGTTTCAAAGTTTTGCTGTCTCATTACTTATTGGTAGATACAGCTTTGGATTTGTTCTGTTTTTAACTGAAACCATGGTATTTTGCAGTGGGTGTGTCATTTTGAGAACTTAATCTGTTGTGGATTTGGATATCAAAATTCAAGTCTTTACAAACATTCTATTGCTTAAAAAAGTGAAGATATACACAGTTGTAGAGAGATATCTATTACCATAAGAAATTTTTTGTCTATTAAGACACCATAATCTCTTATTTAACCCATTGTTTTGTGGTCATAGAGACATTAGTTTTAAAATGTGACTGAGGTTGCCTTCCTTTTAAGCATTGCAATACTTATCTTTCATGCCTGATGGTACAGGGGAATCTAAGACTTGCATGCAGTATCAATACCGTGTAGATGGAGTAAACTCTTAGTGATGATGTTCTGCTCAGGCTAGAGGTGCAAAAGATCCCTGGAGTGCTCTCATGTGAACCAAGATAACAAAAGTATGTCTTAAATCCCATGAGTCACCAAGGGGTTTTTATCTTCATAAGTGATCTCTGGCGTTCCTCCATCCTCCAGGGATCAGAACCTGACAGCCTGATAGATAATCAGAACTTGATAGAGCAGGGTACTTAACCTGATCTTCCAAGCCTATTGCTTCAGGAATGCAGCATCATGTTCCAGTCCGTAAATAGGGCAGGGAGCTAAATCATGAGGCCCAGGCTTTCCTCAGGACAGATTGATTTCATGTTGAACAATCACTGAAAAAAAAAAAAGCAGAAATTATTTTGGGTATCCAAGGAAGGCAGAGTTCACACCTGCCAGGGACAGCAGTAGTCCTTCCTACACAGGAATGCCAGCTTGCTTTCTTGTCCAATGGATCTTTATTGCCTCTGCAGTAGAAGAGCTTCAGTTCGAGTGGGGAGTATCCTTTTCACACAGAATGGCTTGCAGTTTGTTGTAGTGAGACTCACTTATTGTTGAAGTGAATTTTATATACATCTTAACAGTGAACATCCTTACTGCTTACTCTCTGTCCCATGTAAAACTTGTCTCCCCACTGTTGATAGCACAGTGTGAGCTCAGAATGGGCTCAAAGACCAGAATTCTAGTCTTCTTGTGATAATTCTGTAACTACAGATACAACTTTCTGATATAATTTTCAAAAGATAATTCAATGACTATCCCAAATCAAATGGCATATTATTAAAAAGTTTGGGATCAGCAAAAATAAAATAAATAAAGTCACACTGGTCTGATTTTTTTAATTAATTTCCACATTTACTTCAATTACTTCTTAATATTTTCTAACTCTTCTGGAGCTACCATGACAGTCTCAGTGACTGAAGGGTGTCAAGGATCCTTACAGAATCTTAGGATTATAGAAAAGGATCGTATAATTTCAACCTCCCTACTATGGACAGGTACACCTTACACTAGACCAGGCTGCTCAGAGCTCCATCCAACAATTTCTAGGGATGGAGCACCTAGAATCTAGCATCTCTGGGCACCTTTTCCAGTGCCTCCCCACCTTCACAGTAAAGAACTTCTTAATATCTAATCTAATTTCCCTCTCTCTCAGTCTGAATACTTGTCCTTTCATTACACGCCCTTGTAAAAACTCCCTCTCCGTCTTTCTTTTAGGCTCCCTTTAGGTACTCAAAGGCTGCAATTAGGTAACCCTGAAGCCTTCTCCTTTCCAGGCTGAACAAAGCCAGTTCTCTCAGCCTTTCTTCATAGGACAGATATTTCTTCCCTCTAGTCAACTTGGTGGCCTCCTCTGAGCTTGCAATTCTACATCCTCACTGTGCTGAGGACTCCAGAACTGGATGCAGTGCTCCAGGTGGGATCTCAGCAGAGCAGAGGGGCAGAATCCCCTCCCTGCCCTGCTGCCCACCCTGCTCTGGATGCAGCCCAGGACACGTGTGGCTCTCTGGGCTGGCAATGCCATGGCTGAGCCATGTCCAGCCTCTCAGCCACCAACACCTTGAAGTCCTTTGCCCTTCCCATAGATACACACAAGACTTCTGAGGGAATTGAGACAACCTAAACAGAAGAGAGTGAATGTCATATTTCAAGATGTCTGAAAAAAATAAACATGCTTTTTGAACATGTTTTTAAGAAGAAGCCATGTTATTGTATCATTGCAAATTTTCCTTTTCTCATTTGAATTACTTTCTTGAGGGATTGAGCAACTGATATTCATCATTGTTCAAAGCTCCAGTTCTCCCACTGATTTGCTGTTTGACTCTGCTGACACATGTCTTTAGGTGTCCTTTGCTGATAAATAATTATATTAAAAATCTCACTCAATAATGCTGTATTCTAACCAATTACGGAATATCAAACAACCATATAAAAACCAGATCACTAGACCAAAGAGATTACAGTAAAAAATATGTTTGTCATGTCCTCCCAAATTTGCTTTCCATCAAAGTAAAATGTTGGGGATTTTTTTTTACTAAAAGGGCAGATTTTTATAAGGTTATCAGCTGAGAATTCAGATTTTTAAGATACCTCTGAGTGTTATGAATAGGAGTCTATGTATGCTTGTGGTTTAAATGAGTCATTATCCTTTTGAAGAACTGTTGGAAGACTGCTGATATGCCCTGAAATTAGAGAGATATTTTAGTTCCAAGGGCCCTTGAGACTGCAGGCTGTCTGGCAGGCCTGTAAGACTAAGTGATCAGTGAGCTATAATGGCACCATGAGCCACTATGACCTTGTCACAAACTCAGGGAAATTATTAGGCTTTTCACTTTAAAATTCACTGTAAAATTCAAAAAGGTGAATTTTACAAGAATAGGTGATTGCTTTATGGATATGATTGCATTTCTCTTCATATTAATCCCCCATTTCCTTCAAAGTGAATGTCTGTCTCCACCAGTACATTTACTGTTTTGCTGACTTTCTCTACTGTGTATTTTACAAATGCTAGACATTTTTTGTTTGTGTGTTTCTCATGCTGTGCACACCACTGATACTGACATAAGAGTTCTGTTCGAGAGACTTTTGAAACAGAGTAAATTATGTTGAAGAAAAAAGCCCCATATACCCCCAAACCCTACCACGAAATATCTTCCATCTGTCAGAGATGCTAAAACTGGGAGTTTTTTTGCTATGTATGAAATGATGAAGTCCTCTGAAGACTTTTTCCTTTCCTTCCATGAACTTGTAAATATCAGGATCTAAACATCCCATGCTGACATACTCTGTAGGAAGCACAAAAGAAATTCTAGGTGCACAAATGTAGCATTGCACTATGCTCTGACACAGGTACAACTTGTCGGTCCTGTACACTACCTGACAGAAATAACTGGAAGACCTGCTATTAATAGTACACAATTTTTTAGACATCATGGATGTTAGAAATGGGGTGAAAGGACTTGTCAGACCTCTCAGTCTGGCATTACAAGTATTCCTATGGGTAAAGCTTGAGTTTCAGACATTCTCCTGATGAGGAACATGTTTGTTGAGAGCATGCTTTTTAGCAAAGCTGAAATGCTCTAAACAAGAAGGCTGTTAGTGCATGTTCTTCCTGTACAGTAACAGGTATTTGGAATTGTTCTGTACAGGGCAGGTACCATATCTTTCTGAGACTCTGATACAAGCTAGATTGACACGACAGGCTGTGAAGTTATCCATGCTGGGTGGAATTTAGGGTCTTTGTGTGAGTTTGGCTTCTGTCAGAGGCTTGTCTCTGGTCACTGAGCACCACTGCAATACAAGTCTGTTTGCCAAAGAGGCTGGCAGAGGACTATGAAGGAAAGAGTAGAAGGGAAGGACATGAGTAAAATAGCTGTACAGAGAGCTCTGTGCTGCTGTGCTCTGCACGAAGCCCTGCATGAAAACTAACTTGAGGTCCGCTGTCAAATTCATATGTGCCAAGAGTGGCTCACTGTTTATAAAGCAGGAGGAAGGGTGTACACTTTAAGGACTTTGAGATTTTTATGGTCTATGTGAAAAGTAAATCAACTTCACCCATTTTCCTAGTGGACTCCATCAGAGGTGAAAGATAATATCCTTTGGTAGAGATTTCTTTCCTAGCTGGCTTTGTTGGCTTGTAAGTTCCATCAGTGCTGTGAGAAAACATCTTCAAACTGTCAGGTGGTTAATTTTCTTTTTGTCCATTCGTTTCTGAAGTGCTTCTGTCCTAATCACATGAGAGGCAGCCACCAAAGCCAGTTTTGCTGGCAGGTCTTGACCTCCCTACTGTGCTTCATCAATGAATGAAGCAGAATATGTTGCACTGACATCTTGCCAGAAGATCGATTGCTCTCATGACATGTGGTTGCATTCAGTAGGCAGTTAATTACAACCTTGAAGAAAGGAGGACTGGGGAACACAGCACCTAAAGTTGCACAAGTGTAAGTGAGGATAGGTTCTGATATAACTGAATTAAAAATTCACTGCATACATCCAGGTTTTCATTTGACAATTTGAGAGCCAAAACACCACCCCAGACATGTTATGTCCATATTTGAATGCTCTAAATTAGGGAAGATTTGACTTTCGAATACACATGACTGAAACTCATTTCCTTATTTCTACTCAGCTGCAATTTGGAAAATTCATGCATTAACCTGACAGTAATCACAGCTATGATTTTGTTCTCATGTTGTTGATGAAGTGTATATCACACTCATTTATGAGATTTATACTTCTACATTTTTCTATAAAATCCTCTGATTCATTTATTGTGTAAGACCTAATGTGCAAGCAAAAATATGTTTTTCTGGCAAGAGTTGCAACATAACATGAGGTATCAACAGGACTTCCTCCATGTAAGTGCTGAACCAGCTTTCTTCTGTTACTCTGCAGAGCGTTTTCTATACTTGTGCGATCAAACTGAGGACCCATAGCTGTATCATCGGGTTTGGTTGCACTAGTCTTTCCTAGAAAAAAGTGGTTTTCAATTACATAAATCAAACTATCAAAATAAACATTTGACTCAACTGTTACATGATGGTAGGTTTTTCAACTTCAAAGACAGCCTGGTCTCTTCAAAATATGTCCTCAAAAATTACCCAGAAAATTATTTAAATGCTTAATGATGTTTCTCTCTGTCTTATTTCAGTCAATCTGTCACTGAGACACATCTTACATTCAATAGTACATGAAAGACAAATGATCTGAAAAGAAATGCATCTCTACCAAAGAAAATGATTCAGTCATTCAGGTATCAGGTTGTCTGCAGCAATTTAGGGTCATTTTGTGCTTACCCACACTGTCAGCTGAGTTACTTACTTACACATTTATTTAAGGACTTGCAGAATTTTTGACATCAACATGTATCCATATTCCCCCCACATTCTCTTTTGTCATTCTATCAGCATAGGATTTCTGGGGAATAAACAATATGATTTTCAAGCATGTTGAAATATCTGTTAAGTTCATTAGTCTCTTCCAGTTTTCTGACTATTTTTCTGACTTTCCTCTGTATTTTTTTGAGCTATATTTTGGAGCTTAGACAAAGCAGCTGACAACAGTAGTGTACTCTAGGAATGTGTTATTAATGTTCTACATAAGGTAAAAGTGTGTCGATCCTATTTTGAATCAAGTTCCTCCTTAGGAACTGCTGATTTTGTCTTAGCTCCTACCTTCTCACTTTTAGAATTAGTAGCTAATTTATCAACATCTTTGGCATTCAAGTGAGGTTCTATTGCTTTTCCACAGGATCATCACTACAACCCTTTAAAAAGTAACTTTCCAAGATGCAGTCACTCATTCTATGCATGTGGTTTGCACCCATTGTTCCTAGGAACTTCACGGGATTTTACTTTCAGCTATATACAATGTATTTTAATGAATCAGCTTAATTAGCCTTCAAGATTACACTGTGGGACTGTCTCACATAAAAGGACATTTGAAGACATTCTAAAATAAATCAATATAATGAACACTAATTACTTAAGGCAGATGGTATTCTCTGTAGAATTCTAAAAGAACTCACTTGTAAAATTGCTGAACTGCCAACTGTGATATTTAAATAATCCTTACACTGAATGCTCTGTTACCAGTGAATTAGAAGATAGTTAACACACCACTGATTTTAAAAATATTTCAGGAGTAGTGGAAGGAACCACAGACTTTATCAACTAAACAGAACAAAGTCATGCTAAAACTTAAGAAAATTTAACACATTTATTACTATTATATGATGACAAATAACCACTACTTCCTTTTGTAGTAAATCATATTTAATAATTAGATCAGAAATCTTTGAAGAAACTGTTGATGATGCAAACTGGTTGGCATAAATAATATTTATTTGGATTTGAAACAATACTTTTGGCACAGTTCCTCTCCAAAATCTTTTAAGGCAACCATAGTGTTATGGAAAGAGATCTTCTTGTTGACTTATGATGTATTAAATTCAGGAGTTACAAGAAAGAAACTGTGATTTTTCCATTTAGATGCATTTTCTCAGTATAGTCCACAAAAAACTAGGATGAATGTTGTGACATTACAACATAGTCAAGAATAATTTGAGAACACAGTGAATAGGATGATATGTGGTTCAAACAGTTACAGTAAAGTTCCATAATGAGTGGCTGTGCTATAAAGTGGCAAATGAAACTACATGCTGATAAATAGAATGTAATGTGTTAAAGGAAACAGTCTTGAGAAGCGATATATAATGAAAATCTTTGTGTTAACTAATGTCACTTACAAAAGAACTATTTTGAGGACATTGTAGACAGCTCATTTAGAACTTCAGCTCAGTGTTCGATGGCAATTAAAAGCAAAAAAGAAGCCTACACAAATAGAAATGTTGCAAGAAGAAATAATCAAACACACACAAAACATCTCTCGTAGAAATCCATGGTGGACATATTCTTTGAAAATTCCCTATATATCTAATTACCTACCCCACTGTCCCCAAAATGGTAAAGAGAAATGAAAATACAGAAAACAGCAGGAAAGTAAGCAAGAAATCCTATACATATATTGTCTAGCAGGATTTGACTATGGAAAAATATATTTGAAGGAAGATATATGTGTTTAGAAAATCATGACTGTCAACCAGATGCCAAAAAAAACCCTTTCAAAACAAGAATAGGATGTAGTTGTCCATATAACATGTGGTTAATCTGTGAAGTTTGGTGCAGTAAGACACTTTAAGTGTTGACAGATTCCATGCTTTCATAAACCAGTTAGAGAAAACATATGAAAAAAATCTATCAGAAGCTATTAATCATGAGGACAAGGAGTTCTGAATCAGCAGTCCCTTAAACTGGAACTGGGAAGCATGGTGTGTGGAGCACGACACAGTACGTGCACCATATTCAGGTCTGGTAGGCATTCACTCTGGGTCACAGCATGAAAAAGGATACAAGATTAGACTGGCATTTGTAAAACCCAAGGCAGTTGTTCCTATATTGCACTTCCAATTAAAGGTTTCTGTATCATTCTATGTATTAAATGCTCAGTTCCAATGCATATCAGAGTGCTTTTGCGGTATTAAAATAGAGATCCCTCCCAAGGCAGTGTGTTTCAGGCATTATAAGCAGGAGCCCAGCTGTGCCATCACACTGAAAAAATAAAATTCTTGATTAGTTCTTTCAATTAAATATTGCTGAATAATAATTGAAAGGAGTTGGATACATTTTAAGCTTATATGGGCACACACTTTAATTAGAAAACTACTACGTTGCATTTATAGCTTCTCCATACCTTGTGAGAGTTGGAAACAATCCATGTGAAACTGGTCAGAACTCTCTTAGAGTGCCCAGTTAATTTAATTATCTTTATTTCCATTTGTAAGTTCTGCTGCAGCTATTTTCCAGACAGAAAATTAGCCACTGTCAGCTAAGTGCATGGATGTTGTATTTTATGTCTTCCATGTTTTCCAGCTCCAGGAGACCCTCTAGATACTGTCTGCACTTTTCTTTAAACTCATCTCTGTGACATTATGATGTTGCTTGATTTTGATATTGAGACTGGGGATATCTGAAACTGCAAACCAAAGTTTAATACTGCTTGTTTTTGAAAAAACTTCAATAGAAAAATAAGTAATAAAAAACTGTAGACATGTCTAGTGCTTAATTACAACAATAAACCAGACCAGAGTGTGTGCAAGCCCGAGGCATTTGTGTATATTTTGGGTGTGTTATGAGACAAAAGACTGATCTGGCCAAATTCTCTTTGTAATTCAGATTTTATGGGATGATCATAACATTTTTCAATTAGTACTGAAATAGGAAGACAGATCCTTCCACTTTGAAGAAGGTTTTTTAAATGAAATTTCTATATGTGTATTTGAAGTGATCCCAAATGAGAGCAAGACAACTTGCTTCTATCATACTGGGTGCATTAGAAACAAAGAAATGACAAATCTCTTTTACAAACTTGCAGCACTGGTTTTATGTGGGAATCTGTAAATATCTTCATAAACTATCTCAGAGCTCAGTGTGCTTCATAGTCACTGCAGTGACTGAAGCTAGGTCGAGGGCACTTTAAAAATGGATCTTCCTGCATGAAGAATCTCACATTCTTCTGAAGATCTCACATTGGTCTCTGAAAATATTCACAGCCTGCTCAGGTGTCAGTCACTCTATGATGTACTTCTATTTGTCAATACTGAGGATTGAGACTGGGATATTTAACAGATTAATAGTTCCTATCATTTTCTATTTAGAAGAGTTTTGGCAGAAATATCCACATATTTTCTTCCAAATCCTTTATCTTCACTCTGAATTTCATGTGTGAGTTTAATCTTATTCCAGACATAGCATGTATGCTCTGTGATTGTATTTCCTATGACTCTGCTTGAAAAACAGAGTGATTCCTTTTATATAGGACTTATTAAGGAGGAGTGACAAAATAAGAAATAGTAATAATAAAAAAAGTTGTAGGCAGGGTCATAACTTTGCCTACAACAAATACACACATATTTCAGGGGGACCAACTCACGTCTCAAGATCATACATTACTTTGGGTTAAATGACTGGGATCTAAAAGGATCTGTTCCTAAAAGGAGCCTCTGTCTTCTTTTTCGTCACTGATTTCTGACGTTGGGAACACTTTCAGGTTTTTGGCAACAGAAAAGAATTCTGAGCTCCAGAAAAGAAGAGTAGAGCAACTGTCTTTGAGGGAGTGGGGAACGGAAGGACGTTTGGTTAGAAATTTAATTACCAAGACTGTGTCTGTATGCCAAGACAGATAATATCCTGTCCATGCTCAGAAGGATTTTCCCATAGAACATAAATGTATGAAAGGCTAGAGGCAGGTTTATGCAAGCTGAACCTGTAGGATCTTGTTTCCGACTTTATTTCTTTTAGGGCAATAGGATTTGCATTGTTACTATAGCTTCAAGATAGCATTTCAGCATTTGGAGACTTATCTTTCTATTCCAATAAACTTAACTGGGAGTGGGAGCTGTTAAGTTCCTCATCTTCATGAAATTCTGTTCTAACGGGTGGGAAACAGCAAAACACGCTAACCATATACTGGGCTTCATCGAAATCTTCATGACCAGAAGCTTAAGAGAGATTATTCCCCCCTTGTCCTCTATTTTGGTAAGACCCCCACCTGGAGTGCTACCTCCAGGTCTGGAGTCCCCAGTACAAGAAGGACATAAAGTAAGTCCTGAGGAGCGCCACCAAGATGAACAGAGGGCTAGAACACCTCTCCTGTGAAAAAAAGGGTGAGAGACAGCTTGGAAATGAGAAGGCTCCAAGGAGATTTTACAGCACACTCCAGTGCCTAAAGGGGGCCTGCAACAAAGCCAGAGAGAGACTTTTTACAAGGATATATAGAGATAGGACAAGGTAGTATGGACTGAAACTGAAGGAGTGTAGATTTAGATTAGACTTTAGGAAGGAATTCTTTCCTCTGTGTGTGGTGAGACACTGGAATAGGTTGTCCAGAGAGTTTGTGAATGCTGCCTCCTTGGAATTTTTCAATGCCAGGTTGAATGGGACTTTGAGCAACCTGGTGTAGTGTCCCTGCCCATGACAGGGTGGCTGGAAAGAGATGATCAGTAAGGTCCTTTCCAAAATAGGCCACTCTATGAGTCTACGAGTTCAGTAGGAGGGAAATTGCACGCTCAATTGCAGCAGGATACTGTGTACACTTCCTACGTTTTTGACTTAGATTCTCTAACTCAAATATTTGCTCCCCTTCAAACTATACTGGCCTGTTTTGTAACAGTCTCCGGATAGACTTTTAACTAGGATGCTCATGAATTAATCAAAGGTGCAATCGTGTTGAATGAGGGCTTGAATGAAAAGTTGTGTGTCTTACATAGGAATTTGCTTGTGATAATACACGTAGCAAAAGGAGCTGGGTCCTTAACATATGTTCATGAATATTACATCATAATTTCACCTTCTGCTGATTTATAGCCTTTAGAATACAAGTTAATGCTATTTCTACCTGCATTTTCCAAGAGCAAAGAACATGAGCAGCGAAGAGGGATGTTTCTACTTCCTGGTTTTGATTCCATTTAATTCATCCCTTGGAGATATTCCCATCAGCTAATTTAACTGCACATACACACAGAGATCGAGCTTGTGTCAAAAGCTGATAAAACCCAAATAATTCCCAAAATAATTCCCAAAATATAATACTGAACACTATATAACTCAATTACATTAACATCAGCTTTTCTAAAAATAGTTTTCTAAATTTTTCTTTACTCAAGACTACTCCCCCTGCTTCAGGATATTTATATTTCTCAGAGACCCTTGACCAGTAATGAAAATGTATTTCTGTATAGGTTCTGGTGTGTTGTTTTGTTTTTTTTCCTTCAGTTTTCCCTAATTTGAAACACAATTAAAGGTAGTCTCTTTACTGAAACCTAAGCAAAATGACAGCTCTGGGCAAAAAATAGCCTACAGGAATTATACCCAAACTATTTCAGAAAGCAATGAGTAATTTGAGATATATTTTTTTCAATGGAAAAGCTGTCACAGTCTTTGGCTTGGTCTGCTTTTAAATCTGATATTCTAATTGACACAGCAGAAATCCTCATCAGGCTTAAATACTGTCCTTAAAGAAAATTTCCTTTTGCCATCAAAGCTTTTCATTCAGAAAATTAGAGTTATTTATTCTAAGAAGTAGACTGTCCTGCCTTTAGTCTAGTGTAGATCATGCAAGACCACGAATGCGATTGCATTGTGAGACAAACTGGCATGCAATACTCTAGAAGAGAGTTTGATACAAGAAGGACATGTGTGTAGTACCTCATACCTGAAACTGCTTTACAGTAAATCTTGAAGAATAATAGAGGAAAAATATTTGCCTTGTGTTCTCCCCTCTCCTTTTTCTCTTTATTCCTCTTGCAAACTGATGGTTATGTCACAAAACTGCCTAGTAGGATCTTGATGTGCCAATTTTGGACTAAGCTATTAGGTGTCCTTTTATCATGACATAATTGATGATAACTGCTATCAGAACAAGTGTTCTTCATGGTTGAATGGTTTACAGTTGTTCAACTGGTTGGATGGGTCCTATTTGAACCTTCTCCAAACAAGAACAATTCTGAATGCACGTTTGAGCAAAAGGTGCATTTTGGACATTGTGTCCTTTCCTTTTTGTATCACCTAAGAAATAGGTCTCTGTCTTGGCATTGTTAAGTTCTTGGACTGCACTATTTATGGGAAAATTTTGTAGTATTAGAATGTCTTCTGCTTCCCAGTCTGAAAAAGTAATAAAAACCTTATTTATCAGAGACATGAAGGCTGTATCCCTGGAGCTATTTGAAAATTTGGAGCATACACAGGATTGCTAAAGAAATTAATTGACATAAGTGTGATGTTTGACAAATGTTGGGTTTTATTTCAAAGTTCTATATATGCTATGGCCTAAAGGATGGACATCTAAGCCCTGCTGAGGGAGGACTTACCCTACACAGGGACATCCTTACCAGTACAAGAATTTTCTGGTTTAGGAACTTAATGTCCATGTGAAGAGTTTCCAATAATGTCAGTAGCTTTTGGAAAAAGAGATTAAACATCAAATTCTGCTTTCCACTCCAAGTTAATACTACAGCAGAGCTCCACCACTACAGCAGAGCTACACCACTAATTATGCACAATTAGGGCAGCTAACTTTTTTTTCTGTAATGAGTTCTGGAAGCTATAAAAATTTGCAACTGCTTCTTTTGGCCATTAAACGTGGAAGAATTAACAAACCCAGCTGTCCTAGCAAAACTAGAGAGTGCAGACAGCTCTACTTTATTTCCATTTTGTCAATAAGTGCACAGTCATGCATTTTCTAACATTTAATGTTTCACCTCAGCAGATGTAATTTCCAGATATATTCATAGTTTGAACCTTCATATTGAAAAACTCACCTACTGGAGATCTCAGCACTTGTATCAGCAAAGATGGGCATAATATTAGAGCTACTTGCCAGGAAGTCTGTAGGCCTGTGTTTAGTTGTTGAGGTATAAAGTCAGGTATAGGTGTGGGGCAGGGCTTACTCTGTGGTAGACCCCTATACAACTCTAAATGTGAAAAGTGGGAACAGAAGTTTACAAAAATTTTATGTTTTGTAAGAACAGATGACAATCCATGCATGCTTGCGCAGGTCTTCTCAGGCTGCATTAGAAAGCTGGAGCAGAACGATGTTACCACAAAGAAGTTCTCTATTTAAAAAAAAAAATACAATCAATAAAAGAAGTAATCATAGCTGTTAGGTCAGTCTCAGGCATAATGATATTTTTGAAACATGTTAAAATCTGATAATGCATTTCATCATGTTTCATAAAAAGCACTTATGAATGCCATAAATTAAAAGCTTGTCACAGATCATAACCTCTACATTGAAAACATGTGCTTATTCCTTTGCAGTGAGCACACTGGCACATAGTAACTTCCATCTTTGGAGGAGAAATGATTAGATACTGAAACTGACTGAAAGCAGCTCTTCAACCTGTGCACTGATAGCACAGTAGCCTTGTTGACTAAGTACCTGGAGACAGAGTTCTCTAGCCTCAGAGATGCAGGTTTCACATGGCTCACGTACATAGGCTTGGAACCCCTTAGGCTTCAAAATAAGGTTGCTGCATTCAAACTGCCCTTGGAGAACAGTGCTTGGTTCTCATCTCTTTGGAAGGTTGCTGTGTGGCATATGTTAAAACCATGCCAGAAGCTGTCCATCTAAAATAATTATATGGGTACATGTGTGTGAGTACTCCCACTGTAGTCATTTTTTGTGAATAGTAACAAGGTCAAAAAGACCAGGACAGTGGAAAACAGTGAGGTGAAATTCATTTGCCAACAATCAGACATATATATGAAAGAAATGTATGCCACTCTTTGTTTTTGTAAGACTACAGCCCATGAAAAGAAACAGACATTTTCAATGTGTGATTCAGTTTTTCTTGTGAAAAATAGATCAGATGAGTTGTTCATTAAAATGTTAATATGCGTCACCCTCCAGTCTCTGCAAGGAAAGTCTGCTCATGTGGAGAAGGATCTCTACATTGTTGACACCAAAATTTAGGCAAGTTTAGAGGTATGAAATTTTCAAGGGTACTGTTAAAATATATTTCTCTTAAGGCCTGACCAACACAAATATGTAACACCAGGAGAATTTGGTAACTTTAGTATGCATACTAAATAAATATATAATAACAGATATATAATTATATGTAATAAATACCCAGTAAATTTCATAGAATGAGTAGTTTTCCTAATATAATAATGCCTTATTTTAATGGATGATTATTGTTTCCATTCTTGGTCTAGAATAAAAGACATGAGCTCTTTATATTGAGATAATTGCATATATCCTTGTTGGTTGTATTGCTTAAGCTATCTTTGCCTAGCTGAAGGATTATAATTCTACAATTGAAGAAGGGAACACTGATTTCCTCATAGAGTTTGCATGACATTTCAGTATGTTAACTACATTTAAACATGGCATCAAAAATATTTACAATTAATAAACTTTAGAAGCACTTTAAAACATTGCATCAGAAGGGAATAAAAAAAAATTATAGCATAAACTGCTGTATAAAGGACTCTGTCACAATAATGGATGGACGGGATTCACTTCGTCTTCAGAAATCTACAGTATAGTTGTCTTTGAGATCTCATAGCTCTTCTAGCAAATGAAGAAATATAAATGCATGCAGAGAGTGATTCATCTCATTCTGAAAGAGATGTCTAAAATAAGCAAGACTGCATTTTACAAGTTGCTGTTTCTTTCCTCCCACTGCACAGGGAGTCCAGATGACTAGCTCTCATGTAGGAGGCTACAGTGTAGACATTTATAGTCAGGGAAACTAATCCTGTTCCACGCTTCTCGAAGGGGTGGCCAAAAATGGGTGATCAAATAAGGAATAGGTTGATGCCAGAGCTATTCCACACATGATCATGGAGCATTTCCAAACTAACATAAATCTTTTCCTCTTGTTGTTGCAAATAAAAAACCAGGTATTGGAGAAAGGTCAGGCCAGTTTTTTTCATTTAATAGTCCCCAGGGCTAAACAGAGGACAAGACTCAATTAGTTTTAAATGAAACAGTCCATTATTGTTATATATGTATATTATGTAAGAAGGGGTGTTTATGTGTCAGAGGGAATGGTTAAATAAAGATCTGACTTTCCCACACTGATGGGTGAGAAGAGAACAGTGTAACAGCTATTCCACTCAGCTCTCTGAGAATTAAAAAAAGTCCTATCTGCTTTTTATTTTCCCTGTCTCTTGGGGGAAAACTTATGCGAAAACTGCTCTTCACTGCTAAAAATCTTCAGCTGAAGTAAGAGAGCATGTATAGAGAAAGGGTCTGGTGGCTCTACTCTTTCTCCACTGCTATTGAGAAATCCTGTGTGCCTTAGAGAAGGTCCCAAATTATTGCAGCAACCTTAACCCAAAACTAGCTAAGAGGGAGCAAGTTTAAAGAGAGGTCAGAATTAAAGACATTTTTAAAAAGATGTATTAAAAATTGTGCTCTCTTCATCAACGTCAAAATAGAGAAATAACACTGTACTTCAACTTACATTATCTTTCACTCCTATGTTCATAGGCAGCTTTCTTAAATAACCACAATTTCTAACACCTACAGAACTTCATTTGGAAACAGAAATTCTAAAACATGCACAGAAGAATAAACCTGTTTAAATTCCACCTTATATAGCACCCTCAACTGATGACATGCCTCTAGTAGAGATATACTATTTACTTACTATTTACTAATATTAATACTAATTTAGTAAAAAAAATAATTTACTAAATAGTAGAGATTTAACACTTAATCTAGTTCAAGCAGTTGGAAGTTGCAGAAGTTTGTGCTGTAGGGATGGTGGTATTTAAAGATACTTCTTTCTCTTCCTCCCCATAATATGGTTCAGAGTAACCAACAGGTAGTGACACAATGATACACATTTCTTCCCTTCCCTTCCCTTCCCTTCCCTTCCCTTCCCTTCCCTTCCCTTCCCTTCCCTTCCCTTCCCTTCCCTTCCCTTCCCTTCCCTTCCCTTCCCTTCCCTTCCCTTCCCTTCCCTTCCCTTCCCTTCCCTTCCCTTCCCTTCCCTTCCCTTCCCTTCCCTTCCCTTCCCTTCCCTTCCCTCCCCTTCCCTTCCCTTCCCTTCCCTTCCCTTCCCTTCCCTTCCCTTCCCTTCCCTTCCCTTCCCGAAACTTCCCTTCCCGAAACTTCCCTTCCCGAAACTTCCCGAAACTTCCCTTCCCTTCCCTTCCCGAAACTTCCCTTCCCGAAACTTCCCTTCCCTTCCCGAAACTTCCCTTCCCGAAACTTCCCTTCCCTTCCCGAAACTTCCCTTCCCTTTCCTTCCCAAAACTTCCCTTCCCTTTCCTTCCCGAAACTTCCCTTCCCCTTTCCCCTTTCCCCCTTTTCCCCTTTTCCCCTTTTCCCCTTTTCCCCCTTTCCCCCTTTCTTTCCCCCTTTCCCCCTTTCCCCTTTCTTTTTTTCTTTTTTCCTTTTCCTTTTCTTGCCCTCCTGCTTTCCCCCTAAGCCTCACTGAGCAAGTAAACTAATATTTGAGCTGGAGCCAGAGGCATGTTCCATGCTTTACAGTTCTGACAAACATGGTTTACTTTAGTAGAAGTATCTCGTACCCCAGGTTGAGGTAAGCTGATTGATAATGTGAAAAGCTTTAGGTTCACCTGCTAGTTGCTGTAGTTTTCTTCCAAGGTATTTTTAATTTAGCACTTTGAATCATCACCATTCTAAGGGAGAAGAAGCAGATTCACTAAGTCCTGTGCAGTCAGCACATTACCAGAGTGATCTTAAAGCTGTTGCTGTGAGCAGCTTCTTTTATTGGCTCTGCACTAAATACAGATCTTATGAAATAATACGGAAAAGTAATGTTCTATGTGGCACACATGACTAAAAATTCATTTGCTAATTTACACAGTTATTTTAGCTTTCTCCTGAAAAAAATTCTTTCACATTGGACTGTGTGTGCTAAATCTTGTGGGATATCTGTTAATCTAGTGTTTTTTCCACACTTTTTATATGCTTATGGTACCTTGTATGGGAATGGAATTTTAATACTTTCATGGAAAACTGAATCAGCTGAGTGGCGAGCCTTAAATAAGTAATGGTTGCATTTTAATAAATTTTCTAGTCTGTATGATAAAAATTGTGATTGGTAGCTAGCAAGATATTATTTTTGCAGCTAAGATATCCTCTGAAAATTCTCCCTTTCACTGTCAGGGCAAAGAAAGTGAACTTTGCTTCCTACTCCTGGTTGTCTGCTGTATCAACACTACATATCTGGACAGCTCAATCAGTTCCAGAGAGGTGAAAGACTGAGGATCCATCCAGGAACACAGAAGCAGAGTTATTGCTGGGTCCCTCACAGCAGTAGAAATGTGAAAAACAGAGGAATTTATTTAGGGTGGCTTCACTAATAATATTCAACTCAAAATGGGATACTGGTTTTGTACTGCTGGTAGGATCTAGGGAGCATTTTGTGTCAGAGCATGTGAGACTATCTTGAAAGCAAGAAAGTATCTCAGATTGTTGTGGTTAACTGATGCATGTGTCCTTAGAATTAGGTCATGGCTTGTCTAAGAAGTGATTTGTGATGGACCATGAAGAATGAAGAAACTGAGTGAGCCATAAAGTGTTAAACTGCTGTTAGATAGCAAATCTAGATTACTATATATGCAGTTAAATTTGTTGTTTTACAATATGCAGATTTTGTCTGGGGTGGAGTTGATTTTCTTCCCAGTGGCTGGCATGGGGCTGTGCTTTGCATTTGTGCTGAACACAGGGCTGACAATACAGAGATGTTTTTGTTATTGCTGAGCAGAGCTCACACAGAGCCAAGGCCTTTTCTGCTTCTGCTGCTGCCGTGGTGGTCTGGGAGGGGACTGGGGGTGCCAGGGAGGCTGGGAGGAGACACCGCCAGGACAGGTGACCCAGCTGAGCAAAGGGAAATTCCAGACCGTGTGGCATCATGCTCACTACATAAAGTGGGGGAAGAAGGAGGAAGGGGAGGGGGCATTTGGAGTGAGGAGTTTGTCTTCCCAAGTCACCATTACATGTGATAGAGTCCTTGTCTCCTGGAGATGGCTGAACTTCTGCCTGCCCATGGCAAGCAGTGAATTCATTCCTTGTTTTGCTTTGTTTGTGTGCGCAGCAATTGGTTTCCCTATCAAATTTTATGTACTTCAAGTCACAAATTTTCTAATTTCTACCCTCTCTCCCTCACACTACTGGTAGGGGAGTGAGGGAGCAGCTGCCTGGTCTTCACTGCTGTCTGGGTTGAAATCAAAACATAATACTTTACAAAAGCTGATTTCTGAATGCTGCATTCTACAAAATGTGGGTTCCCCTTGCTTAAGCACACCCGGAGAGTTTGATAACATCTGGATTGTGGCCCGATCTCTTCCTTCTTCTCCTCTCCCTGTTTTCCTTCCTTGCTCTAAAATAGCAGTCCTGGTTTTTGTGCTTAGTGTTTCAGATAGTTGGGTAATGCACTAAGCATACTCCAGATATATTCACCTAAGAGGCAATCAGAGCCAGGGGTTATAAGCCTTGGGAGACAATTACAGATATTAGTTTGGATCATAAAATTTCCCAATTTATCACTTCCACTACACCCACTTTCCCAAAATACACAGACAATTGAAGCCATTGCATTGTTCTGGTTCTTTTCCGCCAGAAGAACTTTTAAAAAATATATTAATGAAATGATAGATTGCTAAATCAGTTTGAACCTTAGTTTCATGTATCATTATAATGACAAGAAAATGTTACCTGGTTTTCTGGTCTAGTTAGATGTTAAAATTGTCTTTATTCTTATCCTTTCTGTTGTGGTTGTTGTTGGGGCTTTTTTTGTTGTTTTTGTTTTGGTTGTTTTGTTTTGCTTTGCATTTTGTGGATTCATTTTAAGGTTTGCAAAACTGAGAAAACCATTTAGAAACTCAAGCCAAAATGATCCACTTAGTTCAGGTAGAAGGGAATTACATTTTTTATTCTGGTATTGGCCAATATAAATCCTTGATTTAAGCATTAGAATGTCAATGTGAAAATACCAATAGGCCACATTGCTTCAAACTACCATTCCTATATTACACAAAATAGTTTGGTCCTACATTTGCTGCAAATTGCCTATGATAAATTCAAGAGAGTGAGGTCTCTGAGGTTCCTATCTGTATCCAAAGTAGAGATATGTAACAATACAAAGTTATTGTCATTGCAATTATAATAACTTACAATTTTTCCTTTGGAAATGAATATTTTTAAAATATTTATTAAGTTCCTTTTTTTTTTTTGTAACACATGTAGATGGAACTGGCCACTTGTATTACAAAATTTTTCTACTTCTCAGCTGAAACATCTGTTAATCTTTGTCCCTATGAGCACTTTCAGGATATCAGTATCTTGCACTGCCACACATGTGTTTTCCAAATGTTCTTTGTCACTTCATGTCTCTGAAATTTCTTGGAGATCCAGCTTTCCTGTATTTTCTGCTGTGTGCAGATTTGCATAACACATTATTTGCTCCTGGCATGAAACTTAAAGGGAGGATTAGTTCTGAACTTTTGCAGCAGGTCTTTAACTTTCTTCTCTGCATCGGCTCATGATGAGAGACTTAAATGTGAAAGACATAAGGATCAGGCCTCAGGAAAAAGCTGTTAAGACTTGGTTTCATTTTATGCCAACTAATTTAATTCAGGGACCAGAACAACAACTTTCATTTCTTTCCTATCCTTTCCCTCATCCATCCCCCTCAGTCTTATGGCATACTAAACTATTCCTTAAAAAACCAAAGGATGTTGTCTGGGTTGAGGTTACGTATAAACAGAAATAACAAGGAGCTTCGAAAATCTGGAAGTTCTTGTCATGTCAGTACATAATGCCACTTATATTGTTTTTAAAAACAATACTTGAAATATATGCATGCAGTGGTAAACTGAATCAAAACTTTTAAGCATATATTTCCTTGTTGTTCGTGTTCTCCCAGGATGTAAATCCTTCTTAACAAAATTTTCTCTGCTGGCATAATGCTGAAAAATGCCTTGTTTTGGAAGTAAATAAAGCTTCTTGCATCTTTCTGAGGACATGCCAAGAGAATTGTGGCAGTTTAACCTGGGGAAGAGAAGGCTCAGGGAGACATTAGAGCACCTTCCAGTACCTAAAGTGGGCCTACCGGAAAGAGGGGGAGTAACAGTAACAAAATGAAAGGTAATGTTTTTGATTCAAAAGAGGGTGGATTCAGATTAGATATAAGGAATGCATTCTTTCATGTGAAGGTAGTGAGACACTGGAACAGCTTGCCCAGAGAGGTTGTGATTGCCTCCTCCCTGGGAATGTTGAAGGCCGGGCTGGACGTAACTGTGAGGAGCCTGGGCTAATGGAAGGTATCCTTGTCCCATTGCAGCGGGTTGGGAAAAATCTGGTCTTTGAGGTCATTTCCAACCCAAACCCTTCCATGACTATGTGTTTCTAGGTGAAAAGCTTTCAGCTCTATTAGCACTACAGAAAGCTTTAGGTTTGTTTTCAAAGTAATGCCTTCACTTTAGCTAAAACTAGGTAATATTAGTGTAATTCTTTCTTCCTGTATTGTGTAACAGCGTGACTCTTTGTTACAACTGCTCAAACAAAGAATAAGGCTGCTTTGTCTGGCGAGGGAGATTTTTTAGGTATCTACTGTTATATGGAAAAACAAAAATCCTGAAGAGGCAGAAACACTAAAAGAAAAAAAAATATGCACAGCAGATAAAAGTGTCTTCAGAAGGTGATGAAAAAAATTTTAAATATAGTCAGAATTAGGTTCCAGTACTATGAGGTAATGTTTTTCCTACCCTCCTTTTTAACTGGCAGCCAATCACAAGTGGTGTTATTAGAAGGCAGTATGGGAGACGATATTTTGAACATCTTCATCAGCAAAAGATAATAAATCTGGACATTGAGACAGAGGAAATGTTCTGTTGAATTTGTATGTATAAAGAAAATTGGGAAAAATTATGTATGGGAGGGCAATGATGCCCTTTACAGAGCATATGCAGAAGATGCATTTTGAAAAACACTTCAGCAAATTCCACAGAAACAAAGTCTTACACGTGGGTAGAATAATTACAAGTGTCAGTATTGGCCAGGGACTGACTGTCTGGGTAGCAGCTCTGTGAAAGGGACCTGGTGGTCCTGTTACAGAAGCTGAGGGTGGATCAGAAATCAATGTACTGTGATGCATAAGCAAGAGTGTAAACACCATGTTGGTTAAAAATATTATTTCCCTTTAAACTAGACACCCTCTGAAAGGCTCCTCTGAAATACTGCGGCTCTGATACAGCACATGCAGGCAATTGGAAAAATTCTGTTAGGTGACCAGCTGGATGGCTAGGGGGCTGCTACATGTGACATGGGAACAGGCTGAAAGAACTGGAGTTTTTTTAGCCTGGAGAAGGGAAAGCACTGAGCCAGCACCATCCTGCACCAATCTTCCACAACCTGAAAGAAAGGGGAGAAGTAAGGAAGAAGGCAGAACCTAACTCTTCTCAGAGATGCATGGCAAAAGAGCCTGAGGCAATAGTCACAATTTATATCAAGGGAAAGTCTTGCTCGATATAAAGGGAAAATAGTTCTTGCCAATTAGAGAAATTAGACACTAGAATATCATCTGATCCTGCACTTAGTCCTTACTGAAGAGACCTTTGGACCAGCTGATCTCCAGAGACTCATGCCAGCTTAAATTTGTTACTCAATCTGTGTTTTCCATAGTTGCACAAAAGTACTACCCTCTCTCTCATGCCACAAAGTAGAACTTGATAGTTCTCCTGGAGTGGATGTTATCAGTATGGCTTAGAACTCTGTCCTGGGAAATTCACTTCTCATTGCTTGGCTACTTTCCTACTGTGCTCCCCTCAGCCTCCTCCTCCCTGAGATTCCTCTTGCTACTTGATCTCACTTATTTTACTCATTGAATGCTACTTTTGCCCTTTGCCTTTTGCCTCTTGTCTTTTGTAATTTCCATATCTTTCTAAGTCATGGTTAGATGAACCATTTCAAAAGCAATGTGAAAGCAATTCACAGCAATGTCATCTCAATGGCAAAGAGGGATAGTTTATGTTGGCTACTGATCCAGGCCCTTCACTTGCAGAGTCTATATCTCGTGTCATTGACTTGTTGCTCAGGTGAAGGTTGGTATGTACAGACTTGTTCTACCTCTAGAAATACAGTCAAACACATTTGAGTAGGGTTCAGAAACAGAGAGGTCTCTGAAGAAAGGTGTGTGCTGCTTTGTTAAACAGTCAGGAGTTATCTATGCTCCGTTTCGGATTCAACTTTATCGTGTGCTTTTATCTCATGCATTTTTTTATTTTCCCCCACCTCACTGCAAGAGGATATTAAACTATGCTCATGTGTATTTCCTTTCCTTCAATAAAAAGACATTCTATATGCCCAGATGAATTTTTAATAAGTCAATAATTAAAGAAACTCTTCTAATAATTCTTAAAGAAATAAAGGCCAAATTTCTTCCTGCCCTCAGTCTTTAGATTTTCATATTAAAATGAGTGATTGAGATTTTTTATTATATTGACCTTTAAATGCTGGATTAAGAAAAATCTCTTCAGTCTTCTGACAACTGAACATAAGTATTTCAGGTTAGTGTGAGTGCGAGCTGAAATACAGAATAGCTCGCAACAACATGCTGCATTCAGAGCTGCCGAAGTACATCTGCACCCACATGCCTTAACTAATTGCTGCATGACTTAGAAATCATTCCTTCTAAGGCATGTTCAGACAAAAAATGGAAATGTTTAGTCTGTGCCAGCTTTGCTAAGTACTTGTTCCACAAAAAGACTCTACTGTGCTATGTTGTAAAGTCCTTGTAAGGCCTGCTGTCTGGAGAATTCCTATACTGTGTTGCAGGAATCCTTGGTGCAGTAAACATTGTTGGTGCTAATGTAGAAGAATCATTTCCAGCACTCACTTTTGGGAGTAAATTTTGTCAGACAAAATTCAGTTGCTCAGTATATAAGGAATGGAGTACCTTTAACACTATCATTACTTTAATCATATTTCTACAATGGCAGTCTATACATAGGGGTCCAGTAATGTCTTTAATGACATGGGAAATTTTTAGAAACCTGCACAGGCTTGGCAGATACAACACAGGGCAATTGGAAAACTGGTACTGTCCCTGGCTAGCCTGCTTTCCATGGGACACCTAACATCCACAGTGCCCACTTTCACACATGTAGTACAGCCCCAGAGATTGTAGAGAAAGCAGTAACAGTTTTAGATCTCTTGCACAGATGATCACACAAGACAGTGATTTCTTTATTTATTAGAATTAAAAAAAAAGTGACGGACTTACTTGTAAGATTGCATGTTCCATAATGGGTGGCACCTTATAAATTTTTAAAATTTAAAAGTTTGTTTTGGAGACATATAGTGTAATTTATGTTCTTTGGGAATACTCATGAATGTGTTTGACATTTTACCCAATGAAAGGTCTAAAATCTATTTTAAAATTGCTTTTGAATATTCCAAATTAAGGCTGCTAAGTCTGATTGTGCAGCTTTATCTCCATTGTATTTTGTTGTTGAATATAATAGGTATCAATCTGAAATATACTTTTTATGAGTATATTGCCACTTACATTTAATATTCCAGTGAATATTCATGAAAAGTAACTCAATTTCACCCATAGCTACTGGAAAGTAAGCGCAACAGAATGCAAGAGTAAAAAAAAGAAAAAAGTCAGTGATTTAGTTTAAGAGCTCAAATGAATATTTACAGGGATTATTTTTTTCTTCCTTGCATTAGTTACTTGTCTCCTCAGTCAGCTATATGACTTAATGGATTGTCTGTACACATGCTTTAACACTGTCCTTCTTGAAATATTGGAAAAATAAGGAAAAATCATGGTTTTGAATGTCACAATGGTAATTCCAAAGCCAGAAAACAGCAGCTCAGTTGTATATGAAAAACACACACATGCATTTCCAGCACTAAGCAGGTATAGGAAAGTATATAATGTTGTGTTAAATGATAACTTTTGAACATTGCTGGGAGCAAAGCCTTACATATTACTAACTTCTGTGTTATTTTTATTCATTGCTTTTCCTTTACTGGAGACTCACATGTACTGCTGATTCTCCAACACTGAAATTATCCCAGTAGGTTGGCCTAATTCTGCAGTGAAATTCTAGAGCTTAAGCAGTTTGTTTGATTCATCAGGAAGAAAGGGGTAATTTGCACTTCCATGTGATGAGAAGAAATTAGTCTTTTATGTCTTAACTTTTTGTGTGCAGCCTGCAGCTGCCAACAACAATCTCCATTTCAAAACCCAGAAACAACAATGCTGGCTAAATCTGATTCAAAAACTATTGTGTTTGTATTTTAATTAACAGTTTAAAGGAATAAATGACTGCCTGCTTCTAGAAGCTGAGCAGTTCCTCTCCTCAGAATGTAGCCTGTAGTATAAAACAGCAGTCGATTTAATAGGAGAGGAAGTAGCATTTGCACAAGCCAAATAGTTTGTCTGTTACAACACAGCAATTACAGTTTACATCCCGTCAAGTTATGCGTCATTCAAAAATGCCAGACTACATCTCAGCCTTTGATATCTAGAAATATGCACATATATTCACAGGAAGAATATATTTATATGGTCCTTATTACCTTAAGTAAAGAAAAAGATGAAACATGAAATAATAAAAAGGAGTTTGGGATTTTTCTGATCTTTGTTTACACTGTAAAAAAAAAAGGGTGAGCCAGCTCACAACGCACATTCTTTTTAAAAAATAAAATGAGATGGAAAAATAAATAAATTCTTTTCAGAAATGAAAATTTAATACTTTCATGTCTTAAAAAAATAAGTTACTGGAAATGAAGTAGCCTTTACATTGAAATTTTAGGGGAGAATATTGCTATTATGGAAAACTTTCAACAGAAGTCAGTAAATACTAGAAGGAGTTATCTGTCTTGCAGCAATGTCTGTCAAGTTCTCAATGGAGAGACATGCACTGTGTTCTCCTTCCCTAAAGCTCTCCACCTGTGGCTGGGAATGGTGTCAGCTTCTCCTGTTCTACTGGTACAAGTGAGATAAGCCCCAGGAGAACAAGTAAAAGATGCCTCTCTGGATGTGTCTTATGTTGCATTCTTGTCACTCCCAGACACAGAGGTTTTGTATTCTATCTCATCAGCAAGAGTCAAAAGAAAACAGATGACAAAAAGGAGGGAAGAAAAACATAGTTGGGTGGAGCAAAAATCTGTTATACGTCTGTAGTCTTGTCAATTTTAGTACTTAGGATGATAGGCACACACCATTTCTCAGTGTAACATTATTCTGTAACTTTATCTATCTGTGCCTTTCAAGCCTCAATATTTCAGTCCTGGCTCTCTACCAAGAAGAATATTATTCACCTGCACTGATCTACTGATCTGAAGTGTAAAAGCATCACAAATACATTATTTGACAGCAGTCCACTTACTTTGATATCAACCATTAGACACAGCTCTTGCAGAGGAGGCTTTTAACTACTACTTATGTCCTCCTCAAAACACCCCTTCTAAGTTTACTATAACCTCCAAAAACCAACCTGAAGTCTTTATGAAATGATGTATAATATTTCAAAGGAAAGTGGATTTTACATAAAGTTTCTCATTCACTGAAGTATTTATTTTGTTAATTATGAAATTACGCACAAGGCAATATTCAAACTAATCCATTTACCCAGAAATGGTAATGGAAAAGAATACAAACAGAATTACATCACTGCTGACTGTGGAAATGGAAACATAATTGAAAAAATATAATCTATCTGAATCACAGAAGGCAAAAACATGGATAATGGGATTGCTCCAACAAAATGGCATTCTTGGCATAATGCCTTCTGATACCATAATTAAGACTTCACTTGAAACATAAGAAAATAGTGAACAATGGCTTCTGATATAATTCTGTAGGGCCATTAAACTTGTCTTTCATTCTTCAGACCAAATGTAGAACTTTAATTTGCTGGAAATCATGATCACAGGAAGTGATCATGATGGATGAGAGTGTTCTGGTTTGGCCAGCTCACCAACCAAAATCACAGCTGTCTTTGTTTGAATCTGGTGGGTTTCTGTACTAAATGCACTTGGAAATAGCACAGTAAGAAAGGTAGAAATGAAGAATGTGAGAGTTGGGAGCAGAATTTATTTTTTAATTGCTTCATTCCTACAAGTTGAACTGTATTATATGGGCATTTCAGGAAAAAGGAATACACTCCACAAGTTACTAATTTCTCTGGGATTGGAGAATAACTTCAGTGAACTTTCACTCCAGAGTGAGGCAAAAATTTTCCTAAATATCTGGTGCATTAATGTTTAATAATGTTTAAATTTTCTGAACAAGGAAAATTCCAGTCAATCAGCAGTATGGCATTAACCTTTTTTATTTACACGCAGTACTTACTGCAGCCACATATTGACTCAGATACCCTTTGGCATTTAGGATGAGCATCAAGCAAATGAAGGCCTGGATTCCTACAACTGGGACTGGTAAGCCAGGCATTTCAAAACTCTACAAACAAACTGAAAAAGAAGTGGAAAAATAGGACATATATATACATGGCCGACAAGACTAAAGCAACCGCATAAACAGAATGCTTCAAATTACAGGTTTTTTGAAATCTCAGTAGAATGTCATAACCACCTCTAAGAAATACTAACTTCCAGAGTTTACATAGTATGATATGTCATATACAGAATTTAAAATTATTCGCATGTTTCAGACTACTGTGATACAAAAGCAAGAGTGTTGGGCTGATACAAAGGTCATAAGTATGGAGGACTTGCTCCTCAAAGACTTTTGCTTGAAGCTGGTAATTGCTGAATTTTAAGGAACTATAAAATTGACTAGTTTCTTGTTTAAACTGTGAACTGAAAAAGTGTGTGTTGTTCCAACCTCTATAGTGTTTCCCACTCTCTGTTTTCTCCTGAGATATTATCTCTATTAAGACTTTTTAATATTGTTTTATTTTAGTACAAAACCTCAAAAAGTCTCACTAATCAGTCTTTTTTAGGTTTGTCATAATCTCAAAGACTATACTTGGGACTTTTCTGCTAAGGACTTTGGTTAAAAGCAGCATTAGAGTATTATAAATCACTTTGAACTACACTAGCCACAGAACACACTAACGATTTCTGTTCCATTTTTGAGCATTGTCCGTATTTCAATGCCGTCTTTGTGATTTTTTTTTACCTTAAAATATCCTTTTTTATAAAAGAGAAAATTTTCAGGCTTTCTTTGTGGTCCCTTTTTCCAGGAATAAATATTATTCCTTTAGCATATTTTTCTAGTATTACTTTTTTATAACTTTCTACTTTTTACGACAGTAGTAAAGATGTATTTATTCCTGCTGCTTAAGTCTACCTAGGAGTTTTCTGTGAAAAATAAAGCCAAACAAAGGCATATTCTAGTCTTTATATTCATTGCACTTTGAAGTACTGTCATATTAGCTTATATTTTCTCCTCTGTTCTTTTGTTCGACTGAAGTTTTTCACTTTTTCCTTTCCATGGTGTTTTGTATGCCTACAGCAGATAAAGTAATGGAAATAAACTTGATCATAATGGAAGTTATGAAAAATCTGCCAATGAAAAACTTTCACAAAAAGTGAGAGTGTTTTAAAACTTTCAAAAACTAGGAAGGAGAGGTTAAGTATTTACCGACCAAATATTGTGATAAGATGCACTATAAAACCAATGGGAAAAGAAGTCCCTTCAAAAGAGAATGAAGGGAATTTGACAGACTGCATGGTGCTGAGCCAGATATTTTTAACAGAGACACAATACAGGATAGCAGCTAGTCAAAGAAAAAAAGATGAGTTTAAAGGAAATAGAGTTTGTTCTTCTGTTCTTCTTCTTGGAACAGCTCCACTTTGTGTAAAATGTTGAATATTCATTGAACCAGAGAAGAGTAGTGAGTGGAAGAACTGTACCACCCAGCAGTTAAGAGTACTCATTTGGGAAGAATGAGGTTCAAATCTCTTCTCTAAAATGCATTCAATTATTTATACAATTAGGACTCCATGGGATAAATTCAGTCACAACTTGTCAGATCAGTTTAGATGTTAGAACAGTCACTGGAGAAGCAGGGGACCAGAAAGTGATGCCAGAACATAATGCATACCAAGGACTTAATGCCAGGTCTTTTGCATCCCAAATAAGATCCCCAGTCTTTAGGTTTCTCTGTACCACTTTGTACCTCTAGTAAGGACCTTCACATGCATCTTTCATCTTGTTTCCAAATATCTTGGTTTTACCCTGATGAAGAATAGGAAAATAATACTGTCTAACATTTTTTCAGCAAAGAAAAAATGAAACTTTCCTAAGCCACCTATGTGCTACTAGAGTGTGTTTCTTTCTGACCCACCCCCTGCCTGTCCCACTTTTTTCAGGAAATTCATTGGCCTTGAGAAACTTTTCCAATGGATCATAAATCATAATGATGCATAGGCATCACTGATCAGAATTTGTCTATATATTCCTAATCTACCTAAGTATGAAGGCTGATAACATTCTAGTAGAGCTCTGAGGTAGGCTGTTGCTTTTCAACATGACAGTAATATGTAAGGAGGAAAAAAAAAAAGGCAAAAACTGAAGAACAGCCTGCAACCAGCGAAATATTACAAACCAACCTGGTTTCATTTCTGTTAAAACCACCTTATCTCTTGCTGGTTAATGTGGAGATTACAGTTTTTAATGCCAAAGAAAAGTCAAGGGAACAGCCTTTGTATTTGCTATTGTACTAACTTCATTTGTTAATACTGGGAAAATATTAAACAAATAAGACATGCCCTAACCAGTGGTAAAGAAAAGGGAGCTCCTTAGGACAGGTGGCTGTTGCTGTGTGGGAATGTGACTGGAGTATGAAGCGAGGAAATGTGACTTTGGAAGAATGGATTAAATACAATGCACATCAATAATGAGTGGGTTTTTCCCATTTACTAAATGTATTTTCAATCAATCCATCGTCACTGTTGACAGTAAGATGGATATCAAATGACTTTGTACATTTTTAGGGGAAGTTACTTCTTGCGCCACATCCTTCTGTACTAGTCTTCCCCTGAGAAATTCCTTCAGGAAGAAAATGTCACAGTAGTAAAAATCACCAAACTGCAATTGCTACATTGAAAATACATAAATAATTATGACCTTATGTACTTTAGTTAAACACAGAAAAAATTTCTTGATTTCAGGTAATTTTTTCAATTTGTTGTAAAGCATTCTGCTCACTGTTAGTTGTGATCCCTTCCTCCAAAGTCATCGTGTTTTATCAACCCCATCCCTATTCTCTTGCTGAATCCAGACATAAATACCATAACACAAGTTTTGTAGCATTTATTATGTTGATAAAAGCAACCCTAAGATATTTACAGGGGATTATTAATTTTCCAATTACTGTAAAACATGGAAAAAATTAGGTTTTGAGATAAAAGAGTAAAACAAGGGTGAACAGAAAATTTTGCATTTTGTCTCTTTGTTCTATGTTTGGACATCTGGCTTTACTATACCAATTGCCACATAAAATACTGAATGACATCAAAAATCTTTTATGTGGCACTAGAAATAATTTTTGTAATATCATAATAGAAAAGGTGTATCATCAATACAAAAGCAAATTCCAAAGAGATTTTCATTAATATCAGCTGCCTTTCAGCAATAGAAAGAAGTCCCTAGCTGTTTTTTCTCTAATTCCACACAGAGTAACTACGTATATGAGGACTGGAGCAGAAAGCATATCATGTGTCATTATTTCACAGAATCACAGAATTGCTAGGATTGAAATGGACTTCCTTAAATCATGTAGTCCAATGCCCCTGCCAAAGTGGTGTCACCTAGAGCAGATGACACAGGAACACATCCAGTTTGGTTTAGAATGTCTCCAGGGAAGGAGACTCCGTAACTTTTCTGGACAGCCTGCTCCAGTGACACGCTCAATTGAAAGAAGTTCTTCCGTATGTTGAGCTGAAACTTTTTCTGTTTTAATTAATGGTCGTTGTTCCTTGTTCTGTCCCTGGATACCACTGTAAAGAGTCTAGCACCATCCTCTTGGCATCTGCCTTTGAGATAATTATACACATTAACAAGTGTCCCAGCCTGCTCTTCTCAAGACTAAACAGACCCATCCTCCTTGATCTCTCCTCATAAGAGATACTCCAGACCCCTCATCATCTTCGTGACCCTTTGCTTGACCCTCTTCAGTAGCTCCTTGTTCTTAAACTTTGGAGACTAGAACTGGACACAACAGTCCAGATATGGCCTCACCAGAGCTCAGTAGAGAGGAAGGAGGCCACACTCTTCCCATTGGCTTCATCACTGTCCGTTCATTTAAGCCACACATCCTTACCTTACCTATAAGGATGTTAGGGGGTACAGTATCGAACAGCCTCACTGAAGCCAGGGTAGACACCATGCACTGCTCTCCCATCATCAGCCCATCTTACCCTGCTGTCATAAAGGCAGTGAAATTGGTCAAGCATGATTTACCCTTAGGGAATCCATGCTGACTACTCCTAATGACTCTTTTCTTCCATGTGCTTGATGATGACCTCCAGAATGATCTGTTCTATCACCTTTCCAGGGATGGAGGTGAGGCTGACTGGTCAGTAGTGTTCTTCTTGCCCTTTTTGAAGATGGGAGTGACAATGGCCTTCCTCCAGTCCTCTTCAGTTCTCCATGATTTTTCAAAGGTGATGGAGAAAGACAGAGCAACATCTGCCACTTCCCTCAGTACCCATGGGTGTATTCTATCAGGGCCCATGGATTTATGGAAGTTCAGTCTCCTCAGCTGATATTTCACACAGCCATCCACAACCAAGGGGAAATCTTCCTTTCTCCAGCCTCTCTCTCTTACCTGCAAGATCTAGGCTTCCTTTATTGCTGATCTCAGCAATAAAGTCTGAGGCAAAGAAGACATTCAGCAGTTCTGCCTTCTCTGTGTCTTCCCTCACCATGACATCCATCTGATTCAGCAGTGGCATCACATTTTCCACAATATTCCCTTTGCTGCTGATCCTTTAGAACCCCTTCTAGTCCTTGGTAACCCTTGCCAGACTCAATTCCAAATGTGCCTTGGCCTTTCTCCTTGCATCCTTATGTCCTCTGAAGATGTTTCTAGAGTCCTCACATGAAGCGTGTCCCTTTTTTCCCATCCCATAGATTTATTTCTTCTGTTTCAGATTTACATGCTCATCTGTGCAAGTCTCCTGCCCTCTCCGTAAGACGTCCTGCTCACTGTCCTGACCTTGGAGGAGGAGATGCTTGAATATTGACCAACTCTCCTAGACTCCCTTATCTACCAGGGTCCTAAATGATGGAATTCTTCTAAATAGGTCTTTGAAGAGGTTGAAGCTGTCTTGAGTTCAGGGTTCTAGCCCTGCTTGGTGCTTTGCTTTCTCCATGCAAGGTCCCAAGTTCCACTGTCTCATGGTCTCTGCAGCCTGGTTTGGTAACTCCTGTTAGTACAAGGTCCAGAAGAACACCTTTCCTTGTTGGCTCTTCCAACTCTTGTATCAGGAAGTTATCGTCAGTGATCTGAAGAATTTGCTTTCAGTATTCCCATTTCTAATATATTTGTGGAACTTTTTATTTATATTTGTAATATGTCCTTAGAATTGAAAGTTTGATTATCTGCATTTTGCATTTTTATGCAAATGCATATTTTGGCTCTGATGGCTACTTTCCAATTTTAAGTTCTTTTCAATTTTAAAATAATACAAAATTACCTGGTAATTATCTTATGGACCTAAGTACAGGCTTAAGACACTCTCAGTACATATCCTATCTTTTTTTATTTGAAGAACTTTTTGAGTCGCATTTTGCTGCTATATATATTCCTAGATTACAGCTAGTCTTCCTTGAATCCAAACTGTCAAGAGATACTGCCTACCAATTTCCAGAGTTTATTTACTGAAATCTCCTTTTCTGTAGGACACTATTTCTCTTCTGTTACCATTCCTTACAATGACACTTAATTTCTCATTAAATTCATTAGTTATCTTCCACCTTCAGATATTACTCAACTGTTGTTTATCTTTTAATACTTTCCCTTCATTTCATCCAATTATTTCTTAGGAAGTTTGTCTAAGAAGGTACTTGAGTTGCTGGTAGTTAGATTAATGTATCACCAGACTTCTTCTGTGTTTCCCACAGGTAACTAGAGCAACCCTTTTTATGGCATTGCACTTCTTTCTGCACACTTTTCCTTACACTTTGAACTGTTCTTGATGCTTAGAATAAGTATTTATGCTGAAATGATATTCTTGAATTTCCACTTCTGATCTTAATGAATAATTTATACTATGATACCACCACTTCAATCAGAGTTCATTCTACCATATTTCCTTGATGTCAGTCTGTCCTAGCTTTGGCTGCATGCTCAGTTTATCCTTGCTTCTCTTCATTTCTTTACTCTTGGCATCAGAATATGATCCAGTAAGTCTTATTATTTTCTCCCATATGGTCTTCTAGCTGCTTTGTATTCTCCTGTATGAGAGAAATCTCTCACTAGGCTATTGCCATATTTTTATTTCTAGTAATATTTTATTACCTGTCTCTTTCAAATTTTAAACTTGTCTTTTTTAGGACTGAGAATCTGCATGTGGAAATATCTCTCCCTTTGCTAGTTTTTCATTTCTTGGATCTTCTTTGTCGAGTAGGATAAAGCTTTACAATTGACTCTGATGCAAAACATTGCTTATTTTAAAACTATATTTGTACCTGGTTGACTTTTACTCATGTTTTTATTTCTAGCTTTATTACTGCAGCCAAGCCTCCAGCACTCTGAAATCACCCTGAGCTGCTGTTGGTCACATCTAGCATACCCTTAGCACTCACATTGAAAGCACAGCTAACAGTAAGAGAGCTGGATTGATTAGTGCAACACTACCTGCTCTCCAAGAGGCAAAATCAGCAGGCAGATTACTGTACCAGGGCACTTCTAACACTTTCACCCTTTGTTTCTTTTGGGATTGTGGCTGTAGCTTCATAGCTGCAGCTGCATGTCATTTCTCCACATTGATTGTCATGGTTTACTATTGGTTTTTACAATAACAATAAATAGCTCTTGAATCCAATAACAGTAGGACTTGGCTAGGAAGTGATCATTGCTTGCTGACTAGGATGGATGGAATCATTTTAGCATTTCATTAATTCACACTTACCTTTTCCTAATTTGGTATAAGTCTTGTAGTACAATAAAAGTGGACATAAGTCTATTCTCAAAAAGTCCTCTTTTTCACACAATTAAAAAAGTTTAGAAGGTATTGCATGGATTTTTGCTGAACATAACTATTTTTATTCTAAAAACTGTACACTGCTTTAACAATATATAACTTTTTTCACTTTTTTCCAATATGTGTCTCCCAGACTTTCCTTTTCTTCAGTGAATCAAGATGCGTATTTCCAGTATATGTAGTAGAGAAACTGAATTTCTTTTTAAGATACTTTGCTAACGTTATATACAGCATGAAGTGGTATTTTTTTTGAGGTTTGGTCAAGCATTTTACCAAATAGAACATGTTTATTCTTTAAGTATTCATTTTCTGGAAAGACTGTTGTGCCTGAGGAAGTCATAAACTAGAGTACAAATGAGTTTTATTGGTCTCCACAGTTTTCAATATGAGATTTTTTCAGAAGATTTTAGATGTTTTAAAGATTTGAGATTCACAAAAGGCCATGGAGGAAGGACAAAACTATTCCCACATAGCAGTGCAGGAAAAGTAACATGTCTGCCTTATGTAAAGGTATTGTGTATCGATCCACCTGAGGTAGCACTGAAATACTTGAGAAAAAAGGTCTGACTCACCTGAGCTGGATGATTTAGTCAAGCACAGGGAGGAAATTGGTTGCCTCGTCAGAAACACGGGACCCTTAATCCACAGGGCTCCAGTCATAATTCTGTCTAGAGCCATCAATACTGCTGTGCTAAGGCACCCTTGTTTTAGCAGTGTCCATATTCGACAAAGCAAGTGTTGAAAACAAAATTCAGTTCAAGCAGCAGATTTTTACTTTAACCAAGCCACAAGTATTGGCATGAGTGCAAATAACAGCTTTTTTTTTTTTTGTCCTGATGGATGACTACCTTGTTTCTTTCTGAGGTGCTTTTAAAGAAAATGATTAAAACCTGCCTTGTGTAGGGTGAAGAGGAAAAAAGAACAAAGCATTTCTATTTGCTGTTTAAACTCTCTTGCAGGAAACTCTATGACTTTACATCCAAAGTGTGCTTCCAAAGCACTAGGGGATTCAAGTCCAGCAGCCGATAAACCTTTCCTAAATCTATTCTTCAGAACAGAAAATAAAGAAAAAAATTTCAATATTTCCATGTATTTTCAAGGGGTGGATAAGAAGAAAAAGTATTTATCTGAAAACCACCACTTAAAAAATTGTAGAAATTTAAATAAAATAATAATGATAACATAATAAAATCACTTCAATATGTGTGAGCCCAATCTGGAAGCCAAACTTGAGGTCTTATGGAAAACATTGAAATAAATTGTTGCATTTTTTTACAGTAATATCCAACTACAAAAAAAATTATGTTAAAATATGACTACTTCTCCGGATATGCTTTGCATATCACTGATTCAATATGGTAAAGTTTCAGCCAGGCTGTCTGTACTGGGTTCTGCTGCCTAAGTGTTCAGTCCCTGGGCTTCTGCAGAAAGGAAGATGTATATCCACACTGCTAGCTGGGGCTACCAGGCCACACCAAAACCCTGATGAAAGGCTAAGGCTGTTGTTAACTTTAGCAGATGCAAATTCATCCAGCTAAGCACTCCCAAAGAAGGCTGAGATTCTGGGAACATACTGATGTCTAGTGCTGTTCTACTCAACTGTCCAGTGTTTGGGCTGCTCTGGTGATTACAAAAGGCTGAGTTTCAATCTCTACCCTGTCTGATAAGAGGCAGAGACTTTAATCCAGGTTTCATCATGCAATAATCTGCAGGTTGTTGTCTGTGCTTGAGACAATCTCTCTTAATGTTATCTTTGGTGATATTCCACATCTCAGATTCTACAAATAATTAAATATTCAAAATGAAGCAGAGAGTGGAATCTCTTGTTCCCACCTATGCCCTGACCACTGAGTCTGAAAGTCCTTTTTTCCTTCTCTTTGTCTCAATGAATATTTAATTATTATCCCAACTGGAGTAATGCCAAGAGATTAAGGCTTTTCTATGATGCCAAATAATCTGGTGAGTCTCACACTTCTAATATGTTTTTTCTGTCTCTTCCCCTCAGTGGCATGGAAAACAAACTTCTGGCCTGCCAAAGGATTGCCTGGCGGTGGAGTAGGTCCCTCTATGTCTTTATGTTGCCTAAACTTGAACATTTGGCCCCTGGGAGGAGTCTCACTGGAGTAAAAAATGAAGCACGTTTGTAAATGTGGCGAGATCTCAACTGATATTTTAATTAGTAACATAAATATATAAGTGGACATTATTCAGTTTCAGATTGCAGGCTATTTTGCTTATAAGTAAACAAGAACATGTAAAACATAAAGCATCTTTATAGGCGTGCAAAAGATTCCTAGAAAGACACTAAACAAAGGTGAAATCGAAGGCTGATACTGCAGAAAGGTGATAAGAACGACAGCTGGGAAATTAATGTAGCCTATATCTGTTTAAGAGAAAAGATGATGTTGAAAATCAATAGCTTTGAAAAACACAGGCAAATAATGAGGAAGAGCAAGCAAAACAGAATTTTTAAGGTTTGGGCAACGTGTCTAAAGTTTCAGTCCTTTTTTACCTAGTGATGATGTTGCTGTTGTTGTTTGTTGTTTTGAGGGGTTGTTTTTTTTTCTGGTTTTGGTTCTACAAGGCAATATATTAATTTCTACCTTCAAATGCAGAATTTTGTGGAGAGCTGACACTATCCTGTATTAGTACTTATAGATACAGCTTTACTTTATCAGACTGTGTGTATTAATGCATTTTTATGTGACAGTAAAGAGCAGTAAAAACCTGTCATTGAGTGTCATTATGCAGGTAGAAAGGGAAGCACTTAATGAATGAGATCTCCTGTTAATGTCATCTCAATTCAAAACCAAGACAAGGAAAAATGATTCTTGGATGGATTGAAAAAAAAATAGTTAAGGAAAACTAAAAGAATGAAAAATAGTTATCTGGTGATGTTTTTTAACCAATATGGCTGACTATTATGACCTGAAAAATTGTTGGCACACCTAAATCAGATTACCTAACATATATAAATTACCAATATTTCCAAATATGCCCTTGTACAAATGCTTTTACCATGCCTAGTCCTGACTTTATTATTGAAATATCCTTTCCTGCCCTATTGTTTCAGTTCTCATTGTTTATTTTTAGCGACATTTAGCTAACTATTTTTAGCTTTTGCTTATTTGTAGTCACCTCGGCAATAATGTACATTGACTAAATTTGTGCCTGTACCTGAGATCTCATGTTACCACAAAGGTATTTAATTGAGAGTACTAACATTGAAAAATGGATGTGTTGACACTTAGGTATCCACCCAGGCCCATTATCTTCTGTTCTTCCTAAGGTGTGGGAGCTTAGTTGAGGTGATGGTGAGCATAACAGCTGTCACCCTGATGGATTTGCAGGCAGAGTGATCTTAGCAATACAATGCTGCGAACGGAAGTTCTGCTTCTCCAAAATTTACATTTGGAAGCAATGTGCCATTTGTGTTATGAGGAGCTGGATAAGTCTCAGCAGCAGCAAATCTACTCAAGGCAACTAAACCCCCAGCAAACCAGAACTGCATTCAGGTCTTCCTGCCTTCTCACCACGAGTGAAGAGGATTGCACAAATCACAGTGGACTTGAATTGTGGTTCTGTCCTTTAACTTCTCTCCCAAAGGGATTTTGCACAGGCAGTGCAGAGTCCGGATGACTCCTGTCACCACAGAAATGAATACCAAAAGGAACCTGCCATTCTTCTCTGCAGCATGTACTTAAAAGAATGAGAAAAGCAATAAAAGTAGGTATTAAGACTAATTATATCTGAGAACCTGTAAAGCAAGATATTCTGCACATGGAGATGTCAAGATGAAAAACTTGTTTGCCCAAGATAAATTTGTTTTCCTGGTGCCTCTTGTTTCTTTTAGGCTGTGTTACCCCTTCTCAAAAATGAGGGAGGAACTAAGAACTCTAAAAACAAAGAAATTATGCAGAAAAAATGTCCACTTTTCTTTGTACTTAGTTTTAAGTTTTCTACTCCCAAATAGAAATTCTAAGCATACAGTACCTCAATCACAATAGGGATAGACTGATGTACTGTTGCACAGATAAAAGATATGTCTAGGAGGCAAACAATTCAAGGCTTAATTGTTAGCTGTCTTGCATTATGGAGTGTGATAATGATGACATGTTTTGCAAAACTCTTGCCTATGTGTATTAAATTTCTGCTTTGTATCCTCGAGGATATTGTCCATACCTGGACAACAGTTGTTCAGTGCAAGTGTGGGCACATTCATATAGTGCTCAGGTCTGCATTGATTGCTCAGAAACTGTAATGGAGGTACAGACATAGAACAACACAATACCTGTGGTAAATATTTTGGTCCTATATTCCCTTACTAACCCAGTAAAAAGGCACTCATGAATATTAAATTTTCCAACTTAGACAGGGTCTGATGCTATCTGGCATGTACCAGCTATACAGTGAAAAAGAATGTCCTTGTCTACCATGCATCTGATGGGACTTATCACTCCAATTAGAACCAGTTAAACTCTTCTGTACAATGGGCTTTCAAATTTAAGCGCATTTAGAATCACCAACTACAGGGTTTCACTCTAGAAAACCTCTTTGTGTAAGCTTTCTTAGTGTGGATAATTAAATATAGTTTTTTCTACTTGGTTTTACTTTTTTATGGAGTAGGATGCAGGATATTGACCTAAATGCATAGAAATACTTTTTTCCTAACATCTTTATTTTTGCATAGGAAATTCATTATGTGGACTAATTAGTTAGAATTTAGTCGTATATTTTAACAGAAAATGCTTTTTTAACACTTTCAATTAGAGGCCTGCTCACTCTGAAGTTTAAACATATCTGTGGTGGAAAATATCAGTTTGGATGACTCACTCTTTTCCCTTCCAATAGTGAATAAAATATATAGCATTAAAGTACTTGAATTGCCTTAGGGTTTAAGTCTTCTGCTTACTGAAGTTTTCCAAATTAAAGTGTAGTGTAATCTATCTTATTTTATGGCATTATGGTGCACTGGATTTCTAGTTATTCTAGTGAGTACACAAGTCTTGAGAGATAGAAATAATGTTGGTTTCACATCAGAGCATTTTATTTATCTGCATGTAAATCTCACTGGATTTGTGAATTTGTTTATATGGATATCTCCTGTCAGTAAAGTCAAAGCAGAGAGGACTGGATATCCTGAGCCTCAGGCTATGAAATCAATCTTCCTTCTTTATTTTATTACCACTGCCTAATCTACATTGCAAGTTAGATAGAAGATAGAGTAAGATATTAGAAAGACAATATTGTATTTCAAAAGTGAGCATCCATTTCAAGATTTCTATGAAATTCTGCTCTGGTGTGTTTCTCATGCAGCCCTATTGACTGTTAAATGTGAATAGTAATGAAAGCACAGTAGTTGGGTCTTTGACCATAAGTAGTAGTCCTGGAGGGATATTCCTGGAATTGAAGTTAGCCATAGAATGGACTCTTGGGCCAGAAAGACAAACCTCACATTTACATAGATGACAGATGAGAAACCACCTACTTCCCAAATTCCTCAACCAATTGAAGGTATCATGCAAGACTGCTGTGCAAAATTGCTGCCACGCATTTGTGTATCCAGTGCATGTCTGCTGTGCTACTACTGAGAAACAGCCTGACCTCAAAAATGCAGAGTACAAACATCCAGCTGTTAACTGTAGATGTGTGCTTTATGTGCCTGGGTAGAAGTCATGTCTGTGGCTCTGTGTGCTCTTTTAATAAAGTTCCTCTGTGAAAGCAGGGGTAAGGGGATTTCCTTCCTCCTAAAAACGTTGATGATAAATGCTGCTATATCATCAGTGTCAACAACAGCTTATCCTTACAGATCAGGAGAAATTTTTTATTTAATTTTGCTTTGATTTTCACTTTGCATCTGATGCCAAGATCTTTTAAACCTGGAATAAAACTACCTGCAGTCTCGCAGCAAACATATCCTTTGCTTTGGTTTGTCTGAAACAGTAATCTAATGTGGATGGGGAATGTGCAAGTTCATTTCAACATGTCTGTTTTAAAGACAAAGTCCACAGCTGTTGTGGATCTACTTCACATTATGATTCTCTTTTTTTATCAAAGGTGATAGGAGCTCTGACCCAAAAGTGTAGGATTTGGCTGTAGATTCTTAATGTTACTGGCATCAGGCTGCCTGATTAGTCCTGTGTGATCTGAAGAATATGTGACAGTTTATGATTGTGATCCTTCTGCCAAACCCAGTAGATGGGGCAGGGGTGACTGCTTTCCTAAAGTACACTTATGTGCAGAAGCCCAGCCTTGTGGATCCTGCTGCTTCAGCATTGTTTGTACCTTTAATCTCACATGAAGGTCAGAGGGAAATGAAAGGAGCAGCTCCCCGGGCTCTCTGGGAAAGCTCCTGGGAAAGTCTTAATCAAACTGAAATCAAATAGCGATTTGTAAGCAATATATGACTTACAGACATCTAAGTAATAGCAAAACACATATTTTCCTATATGTAGGAGTGTTTTGGAGTTATGTGGAAATCTTTTAAGGAATTGATAACATTCTGAAGCTTCAGTCAAGTGTTAAATTCCTAAATAATCCCCTTAATTTCTGTCATGTTTCTTTGTCATCCGTCCTCGTGTGTTCTTTCTGCAGCGTCATTTGAAGTCTGTCACCCTTCTTACCATTCATGTTCCATTGCTATTAACTAATGAGGAGCTCCTTGAAAAAAATTTGCTCCACTAAAACCGTGTTTTACTCTTTCCACCTTCCTACACATCATCAGAAAAATCAAAGAAAATAGACCTCACAGAACTCTGCCACTGTTAATTGCTTTGTTCAGGGCTTGATGAACAGGGATTCTGTTCGGAGTCTTTGAGTCCTCCTTCTAGTCATGGTTAAATGTATTTGCTACACCCTTTTCCTTATTTTATGCAATTGGCATGAAAAATAATTTAGTAAAAATGCAATAATAAATATACATATTTCCTAATCATATATGGACATGATTTTTTCTGGCATTAAAAAAAATTTGAAAAATTTAAAATGCATATATAGAGAGATTGCTTTTCATACATGAGGGATGTTTTTCTAGCCTTGAAAACCATAGCTGCACATGCCATTTTAGTTGAGCTAACCTAAGACCTTGATGTCAAGTATAGCTGTAGAACATAGTCAATTCTTGCATTTTCTTCACTTCTTGGCTGAGAAAACTGGATATTGTACCTTAATTATGACAGGCTATGAAGAGTACAGACAAGGGTCATAGGCTGATAACTGTAATTTTTAACATTATTATTTATGGTCATATCAGCAGTGTAAAAGAAAGATGTGGGTGTATGCACAGTTATTCAGTCATATATGTATATATAATGAAGACAATAATTTAGATTTAAAAAAAAATCAGCGATTAAAACAAGAAAGCTGTATCTGGAAGTGTCCAATTGATTCAATATAATAGGATAATTTCCTGAGCAGGAATTTTCTTAGTTTTATTTACATGTAAATATTTTATGTATATCACTCATGCTTTGCCATGAGTTTGAAGTATGAAACCAAAATGATTTTTCCTACCTAGTAACAGCTAGAGATTAGCTCCATTCCAGACATATGTCATTTGTTGGGCAAACTATCATTCAATTTTTAAGTCCTCTTTAAGAACCATGATAACTTCTAAAGATTGTTTGCTTTACTGTGACACAGTGGAAACATTCACTCATAGATCAAAGTAATGTTAAGACAAATGTGAGGTTTGAAGGGTAAATTCTGTGTTAAAACACTACATGGTGTTTCAAATCCTAGTGGATGACTGGGTTTAAGATTTTTTTCTTTAGAAGGTCATTCCTGATAAGACATAGATAAAAATATTACAACGAGATAAAGGCTGGTCTTTATACTATTTGTCTTTTCTTAAAAGTAGTTATAGAATAGATTCAGATAACCTGGAACAGATTTCTGCCTGGGTGCAGTTTTTCATAGATTGTATGGACTCTACCTGAATAGAAATTTAGTCAAAGGGAAAAACTAACTCAAAACAGCTTCCAATCCACACAAGCAAAAGTATAAAACTAGTATAAACAGTTTTTCGTATTAAAAAATATAAAGAAAATGGAACACACTAGACTTTTGTAGCCAATCTCTATAAACACCAAGGCAAAGCACTGAAAACCAAGATGTTCATGCATAATGTTGTTTTCCTGCTCCTGTGAAATAATTGTTCCATGTCTGTGTTACGCACATGTACAATAAATACTACTATATATATATTCCTGGGTAAGACAGATAGATCTCTTCATTTAGAAGGGAAAATTTATCTTATTAAAGACTGTATTAAATAAAGCACCTTACAGTTTGAAAACCTCATTATGAAATGAAAGAATAAGCAGTAAACTTTGGAAAGAGGTGCAAATTATTTAAGTTTTGTCTCAGGAAAACTTGATATTCTGAAACTTCTCATAAATGTCTTGCATTTCTGCCAATTAAATGCTTAGATGAGCTCTGAATTTTTTCTTCCATACTAAATAAAGATAGCCAGGAAATATTGCAAAAATGAAGGTTCAGATCTGCACTGCTTGGACATGTAACGCTATTTAGCAGAATGGAATTTAATTTTAAATAGAAGCTGGTAAGAAAATTATTTTCTCTATAGTGCTATCATAGATGCATAACGAAAGCTTATGCTGGATAAAGGAAGCAAAAAATTGCATGTGACCAGCTAGTACAGTTTGTTTAGCCCTGAGACTTGCTTTTAGATTGTCAGGCATTGAAATTGATGCGTGAAAGTGGATGAACAAAACCTTAAGATTTTCTAACATTGGTGAGAATGCATTACTGCTTTTGTCTCAGAGGTTAAAATTTCTGGAAAGCCTATTTGGTATTTTCCTGGGCCTACAATGAGAGGGAGAGGTAGTACCCAAAATGAAAAGTTGCGTTAACTGCCTTAGTTAAAAAACGGTATGGATCTGGTGTGAAAATAATCTGAGAAAAATAGAGAGGACCCTGGTGAATGGTGTCATGGCACCAGATACCTGCAGGAGGAAATTAAAAACCGAAGGGAAATTTGCTATTAGTAATTTCCTGCCTTTGCTTATTAAATATGAAAGTGAGACTTACACAATTCTTTTTCCTCTCTACATCAGACCTATCTGTGACTTCAGTTTACAATGTCAAAAAATTAGTTTGGCCTTTCTCCAGTAGCAATGTGTTATTTTCTAATTTTATATCTGCCAAAAATGTGAACACGGCATTCATTTATATGGATCAGTCCTGACTGTGTTGACCAATTTCAGTCATACATTAGGGTCACTAAGACATGGAAGACATTGCATAGAAGTTGCATTAGCAGAGACTTAGATGAAGCTGGAGATTTTCTCCTCATAGATGCCTTGGATACCCTCTGTTTTGAAAAGAAGAATTTAGCTTTGTTGGATACTGGAGGTCTCACCTGTGATTCAATTCATTAGTCTGAAAAAATTATCCTGTTCTTAATTTTCTCTAATCTCATTTTGAAGAAACCAAAATTACTCTAGTAAAGTTGAAGGTTAATATAAACTCAGGTGGCTTACATTCTGTGTTCAGAGTTTTAGAACACAAATTTATTGCTTACCATTTGCATTAGTAGCACACCAGAGGAAAAAGTGTCCTTTGATTAAAGGGACATAAGATCAGTCCTACAAGAGAATCTTAAATTTCATTTTGTTGACACAGTTACTCCACTCTACTTCAACTTGTATGTTTCAAAGTTAATGTGCATTAGCATACATAGTTAAAACTGACATCTGTTTTGTTAGGGCTTCTGAAAACTTGCTTTACTAGGCAAAGGAGGGAAGTCATGATGTGTACTACTTCTACTGATGATCCTGTAGCAAATCAAATTTTACTTATGTAATCTCAAGGTTAGCTGTTATTGCTTATCCTGTGCACCACACTGAGGTAGTTTTTTGCGTTGATTTATTTGTTAACCAAGGCTTTAACTTCATAAGAACATATAGGTTCAAGTCATTTGATACATAAACGCTTTTTGGTATAAAGGCGTTTGTGTTTTGTTTGCTTCTAGTTCAGAAGGTGATTGGCCTGAAGGGAAATCAAGGAATAATAAATACCACTGAAGTTTTTCATATGTTGAAAGAGAAAGTTAATTATGCCTGATCACTATTTTAGGAAAATATTATTCAGCATAATAAATGGAGAAAATCTGCTCAAGAAGCTTGTATATAGCTGTTGTATCAGAAGCTAGTTTTTAATATTTTGAGGATATAATATTTTTTTTTATTGTATGACTGCTGACTCCAAAATATCTTGATGAAAGAGTCCTGCCTTTAGAACTACGATCACGTTTGGATTAAGGCATTGTTCCTTTTCATCCCAAGCATCTTCACACTTATGGTAACTAGGAATGCACATTTAGATAACATTTTAGAGAACCTCTCACCTATGTTGTCCAAACTGTATTTCTTACTGATGTTTCTGTCTTCATAAATACACTTACTAAATTGCTGTTGCATGATCTTCTCAGTCATATTTAATTTTTGTGTATTACTGAAAGATTAAGTAAATGACCATATAAATTAAGTGTGAGACAAGGCCTACCTGAGGCCAACATTCACCTCCTGTTGCCTGGCTGAATTAAATGCCTGAAGCCAGTAACTGCGCGTGGGCGTACACGGCCCTGGATCCGGCTAGCTGGTGAGGGGCGAAGGCCAGGGCCCCTGCGCATCTGAAGCCAGCCCCCCTCGGCATCTTGGCATCGGGCTGAGCTGGCTGATAGCTCAGAGCAGCACGGTGTGAGACGAATTAGGAGGCGACCACTTGCTGGAGGTAGGCTGTCTGTTTATTACAGAAGCACCAACGAGGAGGGGAACCACCCAGCAAATGGCCCCGAACAGGGGGCGGGAGAGGGTTTTAAGGGAAAAGGGGGGGAAAAAGGCAGGGAAACTCGGCTAACCAATAGTAATACATATTTGGAGGTGCGAAACATAATTGATATACCAAAGCAACCAACTGTTATGAAACATAGGAGGGGCTCCGGGGCTACAGCCAACCATAACTCCCAGAGAAAAGAAAATTCTCGAAACCTGGGAGGAGAAGGGGGTGATTGACTGGGCCCAGGGAGGAGACAACTTTCACTTATAAGGGAGAATATGGGAGGAGCAGTTTCATTTCGGCAACTAATAACAGCGAGGTTTCCATAGCAACCTAACTGACAGGGTAGCAGCGGCGGGAACTAACAGGGAAGGAAGAAACCATTTAATACAGAAAATGGGGGAGCAAACTGACAAACTTAAGAACACACTACAGCAAGTAACGTTGTTAAAGCCATGTCTGCTACAAATAGAGTTTGATTTCTCTGTGTTGTCATCACCACATTACCTGACACAGGTGACCAAATTGGAAACTTCTACAGTATAATACAAATTACTCTTAAAGATTTAATACAGTGTCCTGGGTTGACTATATGATGCTTTTATCCCCAATCGTCTCATTCTGTTTATGTTGAATAATAATAAGTTTTGTACCTTTAAGAGTGTTACAGAGAGTGAAGGGGGAGAGAGAAGAAGCGCGCAGTTTTGTTTTTCAGACACTGCACTCCTCCACATTCCTGCTCCTGACTGTGTTGTCTGCGGACAGACAGCGGGACAGAGAGCTCTTCTTTTGCTTTTTAGTTAGTGTTAGCTAGCTGAGGCAAAGAAGTTCCCTGGACTGTTTTTTCCCTTTTCTTTGGACCTCTTGGAACTGCTCTGGACTGAACACCCAGGAGAGCACCGGCAGCTGCAGCTGTGGCCCACCGGGCCGGCCCTGGCCTGCGACAATTCCAGCACTGAGAGACTGATCAGAGACTGAGTGAGCTGCTGCTTGAACTCGGGGTTTTTTCTCAGTTTGTCATCTCTTTTAGAGTGGCAAGGGGTCTCATTGTTTTGATACTGTTTTGGTCTTATTGTTTAATAAACAGGGGGTTTTTTTCCACCTTTCTCCAAGGAGGTATTTTTCTTTCCTCCCGGACCAGTTGGGGGAGGGGCCGATTGGATCTGCTTTTCCCACCAGAGCTCCTTTGGGGGGATTCTTCCCCAAATTTGCTCTAAACCTAGACAAATACATGAATTGGCGCCCAACGCGCGGCTGGAAAATGTGGAAAAAAGCCCTATTAATTGTGTGTCTGTGGTTGTTAAAGCAGTTAGTAGCTATGCTGCTTGAACCCCTGATGTCTCTGGTTGAGAACGCCTCTGTATGGCTCTGGGCTCTAGACCTTTTTGAGGTTTCAATACCTTTCTGGTCATTAGGATTATTGTCCTTAACAAGTAATTTTTACGGTAGAGGGGTACGGATTGGAATAGCTGTTGTGCTGGCCTTGGTGATAATGATTTATAAAGCGTTCAAAAAGATACTGACCTCTGTTTACAGCATGTATGGTTTATGGTTTCTTCATCCTACCCTGCATCCCAATTCCAGTGGTATGTTTTGGGAATTTATTAGTAACTACACTCAGTCTGTTAGAGGAGGAGCTAAGAATGAGACTTTCCAGCCTTCCCTTTCCCTCTTCTCCTTTGGATCGGTTATGTCACTTTTTGAGAATGTTCAGTTTCCCCTGAATGTTAAAGAGACCATCTTTCTGGTATTTAATTTGGTAAGTTTCCTCTATATGGTCTGCAGCTTCTCTAGAATGAGGGCTGAGATATCCAGAGGAGCTGGTGAGACCCCTGATCCAGAAGCAGATGCAGGCGTGAAAAATCCTGAGTGGGGTGGAGAATGGGAAAATATAGGCCAAACCCTGAAGGAATTTTCTGATCCTGTAGACTGGGATTTCCCACGGGAACAAATTCAGAACGCAGCAGAGGTGGGGAAATACCTAAAGGAGAAGTGCCATGACGATTCTAAGGAGAAAAGGCTAATTGCAATAAGCTGGGCCCTGGCCTATGCTTATCGCACTTTGTTAGATACTGTCGGGCAGCAGACAGAGGCAGGGGGGCAGGGAGATAAATCAGCTATCCCAGTCACTCAAGCTGTAGCCAACAGCCCAGGCTCAGAGCCAGCAGCTAGACCAGACAGTGAGCCTAAGCCAGCATCTAAACCCATGGCTGTTGCTACCAGTACTAGAAGTGGGAAACGCACGGAAAAAACTGATCGACCAGTGGATGATGATGATGATGATGGTGATGATACAGGAGAAGGAACCTCAATGCCTCCTGACGTAAAATCAGGAGTCAAAGCAGCAGGTGCAAGATCAGACGCAAATATTGAGTCTTATTCCCTGAAGGACCTTCGTGGCCTAAGGAAGGACTACACTCGAAGGTCTGATGAATCCATAATTAGTTGGCTGGTCCGTCTCTGGGATGCTGCAGGCGAGGCTACAATTTTGGATGGCACTGCAGCCAGGCATTTGGGATCCCTGTCACAGGATACTGTCATAGACCAAGGAATGATGAGGGGGGCTAACTCTCAGAGCCTCTGGGAACGGGTCCTAAGAAGTGTAGCAGAAAGATACCTGTGTGCAGACGATCTCTATATGCAGCAGACTCAGTGGAAGACAATAGAGCAAGGGATCCAACGCCTGAGAGAAATGGCCGTGGTTGAGATTATCTTCTCAGATGATGTAACAACTAGGAACCCAGACTTAGTACCATGCACGTCTGTGATGTGGCGAAAACTCGTACGACTCGGGCCACAAGAATATGCCTCTGCCTTAGCCATCATGAAGAGGGATGAGAGGGGCGAGACTGTGCTTGACATGGCAAGGAAGCTCCGAGCATATGCAGATGCTGTACATGGCCCAACACATGCCAGAATCGCAGCGGTGGAAACACGTCTTCAAAAATTAGAGGACAAGATAGAGGAGGGTCACAAGAAACTGAGGGAGGAGATTAAAGAGAGCTTTCTCCAAATCTCGGCGGTACAGATCAGAGGTTCTGGTACCCAACGCAGACGTTCCCCAGACGGCGAGAGAAGGTACATCCCACGAGCTGAGCTGTGGTTCTATTTGCGTGATTGTGGAGAAGACATGAGGAGATGGCATAGACAACCTACCTCTGCTCTGGCACAACGGGTGAGACAACTGAAGATTCAGAGAGGAAGTTCCAAAAGGGAAGCAGCTCCAGTGGCCAGTAACCGAACTGTCACATATGATGATAATGACAATATTTTTGATCCCCTTGAAGGAACCTCCAAGACATATGCCCAGGGAAAGAAGGATAACCAGGCTTAGAGGGGCCCTGCCTCTAGCCAGGTAGAGGCTGGGGAAAACCGTGTTTTTTGGACTGTGTGGATTCGTTGGCCTGGCACATATGAACCACAAGAATACAAAGCTTTGGTTGACACTGGTGCACAATGCACATTAATCCCATCAAGACATGTGGGGACAGAGTCTGTTTCTATTGCTGGTGTGACAGGGGGATCACAGGATTTTACTCTGGTAGAAGCTGAGGTGAGCCTGACTGGAAATGAGTGGAAGAAACACTCTATTGTGACTGGCCCAGAGGCCCCATGTATTTTGGGCATAGACTACCTTCGAAGTGGGTATTTCAAAGACCCAAAGGGACTCAGATGGGCATTTGGAATAGCTGCTGTAGAGACAGAGGGTGTCAAGCAGTTGAACAGCTTGCCTGGACTGTCAGACAGCCCATCTGCAGTAGGTCTCCTGAAGGTGGAAGAGCAACGAGTGCCAATTGCCACCTCAACAGTGCACCGCCGACAGTACCGAACGAATCGAGATGCTGTGATCCCCATCCATAAGATGATCCGAGAGCTGGAGAGCCAAGGGGTGGTCAGCAAGACCCACTCACCCTTCAACAGCCCCATTTGGCCTGTGAGAAAATCTGAAGGAGAATGGAGATTGACTGTGGACTATCGTGCATTGAATGAAGTGACCCCACCCCTGAGCGCTGCTGTGCCGGACATGCTGGAACTCCAGTACGAGCTGGAGTCCAAGGCAGCAAGGTGGTACGCCACTATAGACATTGCCAATGCATTTTTCTCCATTCCTCTGGCAGCAGAATGCAGGCCTCAGTTTGCCTTCACCTGGAGAGGCGTGCAGTATACCTGGAACCAACTGCCCCATGGGTGGAAGCACAGTCCTACTATCTGCCATGGACTGATCCAGGCTGCCCTGGAAAAGGATGAGGCTCCAGAACATCTGCAATATATTGATGACATCATTGTGTGGGGGAAGACAGCAGCAGAAGTGTTTGAGAAAGGGGAGAAAATTATCCAGAATGTCCTAAAAGCTGACTTAGCCATCAAGAAGAGCAAAGTCAAGGGACCTGCTCAAGAGATCCAGTTTCTGGGAGTGAAGTGGCAAGACGGACGGCGTCAGATTCCCACCGATGTCATCAACAAGATCACAGCAATGTCTCCACCCACCAATAAGAAAGAGACACAAGCTTTCCTAGGCGCCATAGGTTTTTGGAGGATGCATATTCCCGAATACAGTCAGATCGTGAGCCCTCTCTACCTGGTCACCCGTAAGAAGAACACTTTCCACTGGGGCCCAGAGCAGCAACAAGCCTTTGCACAGATCAAGCAGGAGATTGCTCATGCAGTAGCCCTTGGCCCAGTCAGGACAGGACCAGAGGTGAAGAATGTGCTCTACTCTGCAGCCGGGAACCATGGCTTGTCCTGGAGCCTTTGGCAGAAGGTGCCTGAGGAGACTCGGGGTCGACCACTGGGATTTTGGAGTCGAAGCTACAGAGGGTCTGAAGCCAACTATACTCCAACAGAGAAAGAAATCCTGGCTGCCTATGAAGGAGTCCAGGCTGCTTCGGAGGTAATAGGCACTGAAGCACAACTCCTCCTGGCACCCCGACTACCCGTGCTGGGGTGGATGTTCAAAGGCAAGGTTCCTTCCACTCACCATGCCACCAGTGCTACATGGAGCAAGTGGATTGCTCTCATCACTCAGCGCGCCCATATAGGTAAACTGAATCGCCCTGGGATTTTGGAGGTCATTACAAATTGGCCCGAAGGTGAAAACTTTGGTCTCTCTGATGAAGGGGAACAAGAAGAGACACGAGCTGAAGAAGCTCCACCATACAACCAACTGCCAGCAGAAGATACACAATACGCTCTCTTTACTGATGGGTCGTGCCGCATTGTGGGAATGAACCGGAAGTGGAAAGCAGCTGTATGGAGCCCCACACGGCAGGTGGCAGAGGCCACTGAAGGAGAAGGTGGATCAAGCCAACTTGCTGAACTCAAAGCTGTTCAACTGGCCCTGGACATTGCTGAGAGAGAGAAGTGGCCAAAGCTCTACCTTTATACTGATTCATGGATGGTAGCCAATGCTCTGTGGGGATGGCTGGAGAGGTGGAAAAAGGCTAACTGGCAACGTAGAGGAAAGCCAATTTGGGCTGCTGAAGAGTGGAAAGACATTGCTACCAGGGTAGGGAAGCTGCCTGTGAAGGTCCGCCATGTAGATGCCCATGTACCCAAGAGTAGAGCTAATGAGGAGCACCAAAACAATGATCAGGTAGACCAAGCCGCAAAGATAGGGGTGTCCAAAATAGACCTAGATTGGGAACATAAAGGAGAGTTATTCTTAGCTCGGTGGGCCCATGATGCCTCAGGCCACCAGGGCAGAGATGCCACCTATAAGTGGGCACGAGACCAAGGGGTGGATCTAACCATGGACAGTATCTCTCAGGTTATCCATGACTGTGAGACGTGTGCCGCCATCAAGCAGGCCAAGCGACTGAAGCCCCTCTGGTACGGTGGGCGGTGGTCCAAGTACAAGTATGGGGAGGCCTGGCAGATTGACTACATCACACTGCCCCAGGCACGCCAGGGCAAGCGCTACGTGCTGACCATGGTGGAGGCCACCACTGGATGGCTGGAAACCTACCCTGTGCCTCATGCTACAGCCCGGAACACCATCCTGGGCCTGGAAAAGCAAGTTCTGTGGAGACATGGCACCCCTGAGAGGATTGAGTCAGACAATGGGACTCATTTCAAGAACAGCCTTGTCAACACCTGGGCTAGGGAACATGGCATTGAGTGGGTGTACCATATCCCCTACCATGCACCAGCTGCAGGCAAAGTGCAGAGGTACAATGGACTGTTAAAAACCACATTGAAAGCATTAGGTGGGGATCTTTCAAGAACTGGGATCAGCATCTGGCAAAGGCCACCTGGTTAGTTAACACCCGAGGCTCTACTAACCGAGTCGGCCCTGCCCAATCTGAGCCTTTGCAGAGAGTAGATGGAGACAAAGTCCCAGTGGTACATGTCAGAGGTTTGTTAGGGAAGACTGTGTGGATCAATTCTGCCTCGAGTACAGACAAACCCATTCGTGGGGTTGTCTTTGCTCAGGGACCAGGTTGCACGTGGTGGATAATGCAAAAAGATGGAAGAACACGATGTGTACCTCAGGGAGACCTGATTGTTGGATAAAACCTGTATAAATATCACTGTTTCCTGAATGTTATTACCATTGTCTGTGTATAGTTGTATAATGGATGTATCATGTATGTACTTGTAGAGTTAGAATTTATATTAGTTTTAGTAGTAAGCAGACGATATGGGGATAAGGGGTGGAATGTCCTGGGTTGACTATATGATGCTTTTATCCCCAATCGTCTCATTCTGTTTATGTTGAATAATAATAAGTTTTGTACCTTTAAGAGTGTTACAGAGAGTGAAGGGGGAGAGAGAAGAAGCGCGCAGTTTTGTTTTTCAGACACTGCACTCCTCCACATTCCTGCTCCTGACTGTGTTGTCTGCGGACAGACAGCGGGACAGAGAGCTCTTCTTTTGCTTTTTAGTTAGTGTTAGCTAGCTGAGGCAAAGAAGTTCCCTGGACTGTTTTTTCCCTTTTCTTTGGACCTCTTGGAACTGCTCTGGACTGAACACCCAGGAGAGCACCGGCAGCTGCAGCTGTGGCCCACCGGGCCGGCCCTGGCCTGCGACAATTCCAGCACTGAGAGACTGATCAGAGACTGAGTGAGCTGCTGCTTGAACTCGGGGTTTTTTCTCAGTTTGTCATCTCTTTTAGAGTGGCAAGGGGTCTCATTGTTTTGATACTGTTTTGGTCTTATTGTTTAATAAACAGGGGGTTTTTTTTCCACCTTTCTCCAAGGAGGTATTTTTCTTTCCTCCCGGACCAGTTGGGGGAGGGGCCGATTGGATCTGCTTTTCCCACCAGAGCTCCTTTGGGGGATTCTTCCCCAAATTTGCTCTAAACCTAGACATACAGCTTCTTAAGAAAAAATTTGAGATATAGCCAGCACAGATTGGAGACACGGCCAACACAGAAGAGGTCCTGAACTCTGACAATTGTATAGAAACAATCTGTTTCTATACTTCTACTAAAGTCAGCATAGGCTGTATTATTCCATCTGAGCACTGTTCAAAACGGAGAGGCTACATACACATGCTTCACTGTCATATGCCTTTGTGGGGGATTAATGTAGATTTCTAGAGTTCTATTTAAGAAAACAAAACAACCATGGCAAAGCTATGCCATGGTTAAGCTAAAAAAAAACCCAAAAAACAGTGCAAAGCTCCATGGGCTTGGTGTTCCACCTGAGTTTATCTCTCTGTAAGAGCGATCCATGTAAAAACACCATTTTTCAGCATGGGAAGAGGATTCAGCCATGCCACAGACAGAGCTAGTGCAAATACCAAAGCCTCTTCATCAGGATGAGTTTGGAGCTGCACCAAGGGTGAATCAGGCCTTGTGACAGGCACACTTCATAGTAACATGAACTTCAATCTTTCACAAGAAACTCACAGCCATCAAAACTTTTTGCAGTTCATACCCTGAAATAATATCTTCTAGGTATTGCATCAGAATTTTTATCTTGACAGCTGTATGTAAAGAAGAAATCCTGACTCTTTGGTTTTACTCTTTGCTAAGGAACAGTATATTCTGTTTTCCTTCTCTAAACTATTTCAGATTCTTTAGTTCCTCTTTCAGTTTTCAGTTTTTGTTTTGGTTTTGGTAGAAGGTTTTGGTTTTCTTTTCCAGGGGGAGGGTTGTGAGTTTTTCCTATTTACTTTTGGTTTTTCAGCTAAAAATGCAGGTTGTAAAGATGACCCTGAAGGGATTCTGCTGGAGGAATCCTCTCAATTGTTCTCACATGCCCCCACATCCTCTGTGTAAAACTGTGCTGTTTTCAGGTTTGTTCAGAAGGCTTTTTTGCATCATGGAACACCAGAAAGAAAAGCAAGCCTTCCTTACAAAATGACTGAATATCATCAGCATAGCAATTGTGATGATGATGTCCAGCTCCTCAGAATTATAGTTTTGAAAACAGGATAGAGATGTGCTGTGAAGGAAAGGCGTGAATGTGAGTTGAATTTTCCTTCACAGGCTTCACCCAGGAAGGGTCCATGGCTGTGGGAAAAAAGAGCATCTGGTTCTAACCCTTCAGCACCAAAGCCAGCAGGGATTGAGGGTAGTGAAAGGTGCACCTGACTCACATGCATAGTGCAACTTAGAGTTATTGTTCATTATCATTGTATTACAGAATAACAGAATATTTGGAGCTGATAGGGACCAACAAGGATCCAAATACAAGTAAATTACCCATACAAGGATTGAACCAGCAGCCTAAGGCGCTTTTTAGCACCAAGCTCTGACCAACTGAGCTAATCTCAAGGTTACTCATTTCTTTCATAATTGTTGTGAACTGTAACAAAGTCTTGTTTAAAAATTAGTCCTGTCCCTTCTTTATTTAATTTCCTATGGAGATTTCACATTACCTCAATTTTCTTGCATCCTTAATAGAAGCCTTCCAAGAAAACAAGTACTACTTTTTCCAAGTTCTGGCTTCTGCAACCAAGAGGCAAGAAGCTGAACACAGTTTTAAAGCTTTTTATTGATCTAGTCTTTCTCTTTCTTCAGATTCAATTAAAAAAAAAAACTTCTTGGGGATATGGATTCACCAAAATTAAACAAAATAGAAGTAAATTAACCCTGTGTCCTCTGGAGATCGTTTACAGCATGCAATCATCCTTCTGTCTCTTTCTCCTCATTCTTTTTGTGTTTTCTTTTTGAATCTCCCACCTTTACTTACTGAAAATGGAGCACAGCTAGATGAAAGTGTTGAGTAAACAGCAGAGAACTTGACCTTTCCTATGTGTGCCCCTGAGATCCTGAGGTCTACACTCAGCTGCAGACTCCTTCTTGCAGCCCCACCGAATGCATACCATTCATCTGTAGCTACGGAATGGGTGCAAGACGCACATCTTCTGTGCGCGTTACCACTAATTGGTGGACTTGTCTTTATTCTGTGAGCAGATGTGCTCCTAACATAGGAAGCGGCTTTCAGGATAGTGGGGGATGTAGATTAGACATACTCCATGGTACTTCCCCACATGGAGTTTGTATTTTCTGTGTCCATGAATGGCTTCAAAATCTTGAAAGACAAGATTGCTTGTTATAGAAATTTACAATGTTTGATATTTTACAATGCTTGTTATTGGGTCCTGTTCAAGAATAATAGTCATGGTTAGCTAGTAGTTTTCTTCTGCAAGACAAAATGAGGTCACTGCCTATTTTTTTATTTAACTGTGCTCACCAGCAGAGAGGAGCAACCAAAAAGATACTATGTAAATATATTAGAAGTAAATAATGCACTAGTTAAAATGAGCACAATATGTGGGTCTAGTATGCAAAACTAATTTCTCTGAAAGTTCTTTTCAGTCCTATTTTAAAGTCAGGATGTATGACACATTGCTGGAATAAACACCACATCTTGCCTGCTTATGTAAGTATGCTAGTGTGGGGACACAGTAAGATGTTTGCTTGCTTGAAGAGATACATGCTAACAGTGCCACTGGCTCGACTCCCACTGACTGTGCGACTCGGGCAGAATTCATGATGCATGGGTTTTGGTCAAATATGCAACCATCCCCCTCTATTCTTCCTCAGTTCCTGGGCTCATTGACTATTTACACAAGCTTCCAAATTTGCATGTAAATCCAATACTTGCTGTGGAAAATCACAGCTGAGTCACCCTGAATATATTTGTACTTGAGCACAAATGGTTTTGCAAACCTTCAGCAAACTAATAGGCTAAGACTGGGTACTGATACCAAAGCTGTCTTGCTCTTGGAAGTGCCTAAAAATTGTCTGCCTAATAAAATGAGCACGGACTATTTTCCAGGTATTATTTATAGCTAATATCCCCTTCCTCTGCCCCCCCAAAAACCTCCAAACAAAAAACCAAACAAAACCCAAAAAACCTAAAAAAGCCCCAAAAAACAAGTGCCAAAAACCAAAACAAAACCCCAAATTAACCGAATCAAACCAAAACTCAGAGGAAAAAAAATGAGAAAAATAAATAAGATGTTTAAAAACAATTTTAGTCAATTTCAAAACAAAATTTGCCAACATGTTCCTAGAGAAATTATCTCGGTACTTTCCATGAGGTTCCTTTATTTTTTGTGCAGCCCAGATTTATGCAAAATAATTTGCTGATATCTCTATCTATCCACCCAGAGGCTGCTGTAGCCAAGTGATATTACACTCTGATTTTCTTATTGGCCAATAAAATTTTACTTGTATGATATGACTCAAGAATGAGATGTGCTTCAAGTATTTAAAGTGTATAAACATAATCCTTTGGTAATGCTTTAGTCTCTTTTGTCTGTGAAGCAAACAGACATGCTCTGCAAGGAGATTGGATTGGAGACATCCAAATTTCATGTTTGAATGGGAGTAGTTGCAAATTTTCTAATCTCATAATCTCTTTCAAAGAAAAATATATGTTGCTGTCTACTCCTACTAAATAGGTTTCTGTTAAGGATGCAGAAAAACAGAGGAAATGTGAAACTTCTGTGGAAAATAAAATAAGGGAGGGACAGGATTCACATGTGAACAAGACTCTGTTACAGCTCCCAACAATTAGGAAAAGAACTGGTGCAGTTATAATGAACAATGACTCTGAGCTACATTGTGCATGTAGCCATTTATGGGTTAGCTGCACCTCCCATCAGTTGCCTTACTCCAAGGTCCACATCCGTGGGTGTGCATCCTCTTCAAGAGATTTTTGTGAGAGAACTGTTTATGTAGTTTTTCACCTACCACCCTGTTTATTTGTGTCCTCCATGTCTCTTCTTCTACTACAAAGAGTGTGTCAAATTTTTCCTCTCCTTGATAAAAGACGGCTTGCCTTTGCATTTAAAGACCTGATTGGCACATAAAACAGCTATTTTGTATATAAATAAGACACATGCCAACACTGTGAAAGTTACGACTTCAGGGTTTAGAGCTTTTTTTTGCTGGGCTTCTTGCTTCTTTACCCTAGAAAAATCTGCTTCTCTACAGGTAAGGCTTTCTGCAGTAAAGAGGCTCATTGCATTTTTAACTGTATAAGGCAGCCTGTGTGTTTTATGGTTTTGGACAGTTTTCTTGAGCTAGACAAGAATGAGGAGTCTAGGAAGATCATTATTCAAATACTAGTCAAAACTGACATAGAAAATATTGCTGTTGGTAAAAACAAGCCTGTGGATCCTGGGATCTTTAAAAAGGCCTATGTAAATTAATATTTTTAGTTGTACTGAATTCTAACTGGATTCAGCTGCCATGTTCACATGAGCACCTGTGAAAAATCACAGCCTAAAATACTCATAATTTGAATTCAATGAATCTGGAACGTTAGTTTTCCCTTCTACATCTCATTACAAATCTTCTGTTAATCCTCTGTCTCTATATAGTGCACCCAAGTCCTTGATTTCATATAGTTAAAGTTGTGTACTTGGGCCTGCATGTAGTCACCAGTTCCTCAGGACACAAGACAACCTACATGTGTAGA